>NC_062226.1:25157498-25782498 GCF_902686445.1 Sciurus carolinensis
GGCAATGCATGACTGAAGGACCAATTCTGGGAACTAGTAACTTATAAATCTCCTTAAATCAATTATGTGGTTCTTTGGTGACAGGCTACAGAAATCAACTGTGACTTACCACGGTAGGAATGGAATTTACTGGAATGAGACAATTTTCATATTTTGAACCCAGGTGTTGAAATGGATAGTAGTTGTAACAGTTATCTTTTTATACTTGAATTTTATCATTCAGAAAAACGTAAAGGTTACTTTTAATGTTTAAGTTTTTAAAGTATCAAGACATACACAATAAAAATGAAGATCAAGGATCTAAATAAAATAAGTCTTTGATCTCCCCCTAACCTCATCTCCTTCCCTAAATTAACCACTGATGTTCACTCTTCCAGAAAACGTACAATACATGTCTATTTGCATGTGTGTAACATTTCTTGTTTTTTTAAACATGTAGAATATGGGTGGCACACATTTTCATGTCAATATTTAGATGTCTATGCCATTTCTTTCTGTGGCTGTGTAGTATTTCATAGTATATTCATGCTTCCATTTATTTAACCCTTTCCCTACAGGGTACATTTAAGTTGTTTTTACTGTTTTGTACATGTGTGAATATTTAGGCAAACTACACTCCTTGAGGGAAATTGTTGGACCAAAGAATTTTTAGATTTTGCATTTTAGCAAGTGTTAATAAACCACTTCTGAAAATAAGCCTTATAAATTCTATTCATACCCATAGTCTAAAGAGTTGCTTATTCTCTATACCCTCTCCGTCATGGAATATTGTAAGTTTTTTCATGTGTTGTAAACTATCTGAAGTAAAAGTAGAATGTAGTGGACATCATTGTTTTGCTAATTATTAATGAGATTCATTATCTTTTCTTATGTTCAGTGGTCATTTTTATCTTCTTATCAATGAACCTGTGAGCCTTCTTATATCATTTATCCATTGCTTTGATTAGGCCATTTTAATTCTAATTTTTTGAAGTAGTAAATTCCTTACATTTCCTCCATATAAATCTTTTTTGAATTATCTGGAAATATCTTATCTGAATTATCAGAATTATCTGGAAATATCTTCTTTCAATATCTGTTATGTTTAAACTTTGGGTTAGCTTTTTCAAATACGAATTTTTAAAATTTAAACAGACTCATATTTTTTTTTTGTTTTGTTTTTTTCTTTTAGATTTTCTTGTATGTTTATCACTTAAGTTTACCTAGCCCAAGATCACATTTTCTTACAATACTATGATAATGTCTTTTATCATGGTGGGGTTTTTAATTCATCTGATATATTATATAATCTTCTATATGTACAACATATTACGACGTATTTCAGATAGAATGTACATACATTCAAATCTGGAGGTACTGGGATTTCAGAGGAAGAGAGTGGAGTGGTAACTTAGGAAATTCAAGACCACTTTGATGAGGAGGTATCATCTGAGCTGTAACTGGAGCTAGGATTTGGCCATGAATTGACAAATCAAGGGGCATTCCAAGAAAAGTGATTGCTTTAGCAGCACAATGGAAACAAGAAAAAACTGGTTATGACCCTGTCCCCACCAACCCATCTGAGCAGTGAAGCTTAGTTAGAATACAAGGAACATTTGCAAATTAAGTCCGGAGAACCTGATGCAGCCAGGGTCATAGAAACTCTGCATGCCAGGCTAGGAAGGATGAAGCATCTTGACTCTGGAGTCCCCAGGAGCCCTGGATGATTTCACGGGGACAGATTCTGCTATTCAGTCAGCCCTCTGTATCTGAATTTAAACCGTCACAGCTTGAAGACTTCACTCTTGTCCTGGTTTCCCCAACCAGGCAGTATTGCAACTGTTTACACTGCATGAGGTATTACGAGTAATCCAGAAATGACTTAAAGTGTACGGGAGGTATGTGTCAGTCATATGCAGACAATGTGCCATTTTATATCAGGGACTTAAGTATCTGCAGATTTTGGTGTCTGAGGAGCATCCCTGAACCAATCCTCTGTGGATACTGAAGGACAACTGTATTTTGAAACACTTGACAAAAACAAGGATAGAGACAGGGAGAACAATCCAGTCCCTGCTGGAGGGTTTTAGGCAGAAGATGAAGAGGCCTAATGGAACGTCACAGAAAGGTCTCCAGTATGTTACTTCCTAACACACTGATGGAAAATTGGAAAGACAGAAACCTTGAATTTAGGCCACAAGTAGTACAGAAAAGCTGCCCTCCTCCCTTCCCCAAGAGAACTCCAAGGAACTTCAAGTGTTAGCTGTGCGTCCTGTGGCAGACAGCCCTGTAGCCGAGGCACTGTGTCCAGGGCCTGCCATTGAATGCAGATTTTCTCAACCTTGCACGTTGACATTCTGGCTCAGAAAGGTCTTTGCTGGGGGTCTGTCCTGAGCATGGATGTTTAGCAGCATACCTGGCCTCTGCCCACTAGATAGCCAGTAGTGGCAACCAGATGTCTTCAGACATTGGCAAATATCCCCTGAGACCCCCTTGTGTCAAGTTATCTCTCCTGGTGGATTAGTAGCAAGAAGTTAGAAGAACTGAGAAGGTGGAAAGTGCTTGGATTGGTCCTGGGCACCAACCCTCAGTAGTTATAGGTCCCTGGACAAAGTACATATAAACTCACCACGCTTCAGTCTTCACCAAGAGAGTGACAGCCACGAAAACTAGTTCAGGGGAATTGTTTTGAAGATCAGATGAGATGATGTTTGCGAAGAGAGATGAGTGCTGTGTTTGGCATGCTGTAGTTGCCCAATAAACATGTGTTGACTCAGATGCAATTATTCTCATCTATTTAACACAGTTGCTCTTGAAACCAGGAGAAATGCTTGTCTTTGCCATGAAACATCTAAAATGCCTGCCCCCTCTGGCACATCTATGTCCCAGGCTCAAGGGGCTCCCTCCTTTTTCATACAAGTCACACGCAGAATGCTGAGCTGAAAACCAATAACCCAGGGTCCACATCCGTCTCGGTCAGCAGGGCACAGCTGGCCCTTCTTTGGCTTTGTCTGGTCTCTGTAATGACATTGTCTGGGTCACACCACAGCAGTGCAGAATCCACCCTCCCCTGTTGGTCTGCTGCAGTGGTTGCATTAGCATCGAAGCCTCTGCAGCCTTGGGGGGCGACGAGGAGTAGAAAGCAGCGACCTTCACCAAGAGTCAGATGGTGGTGTCTTCTCAAGTGCTAACGCCTGTGGCTCCCCATCGCCATGTTTTCTTCCTTTTATTTTTCTCTCCTTACTGAGAGTTGATTTTTGCTCCCCAAACTTGACCCTCTTCCTATCACCCCCTGCAGGAAAATCTTAATTTTCTCTTACGAATTCCATTCCCACTTTCCTTTCTCCCTCTTTTCTCTCATCTCATTCTCTACTCCTCCACATCTTTCTCTTAATGTCTCACTACCTATCTGGTATTTATCTACCCTAAGTATGAGCCCTGTTCGTAATTTTCAAAGCGGAAGACTTGAACAATTAAATCTCTTATTATATTTTAATGACATTTCAATTATATGCAGATTTTAAAATCCCTGGGTCCTAATTGGAAAGATTTCTAGCTCTCTGACATGTTTGTTCAACTTTATATCTTTGCCTCATTGCTGCTTTAAAGGAAACTTATTGGAATTGTTCTAAGTTTTCTCAGCAGCTGGTTTAGACAGAGCTTAGGGAGTAACATGAAAATGTGTGAAAATATTATGTATTTAGAGAGCACAGCAGTTTCGAGAATCTCTGGAGAACTTGGTTACTCCTAACAAGAATAGAAAGGGAATCACCAACAGTCACTTGAGCTAGATTCCTGCTAAAAAACGAACAGTCAGGCCCCGGCAAAAACCATCAAATCCTTCCTTCCACGTCCCTTCCCTGTGCTTCCTCTGAACCCGGCATCCCAGGGCCCTTGTCTCTGACAATTACCCTGCAGCTCCTGATGGAGGTGGTGCTGGAAATGGAGAGCTGATAATTATCTTGGACAGCAGCCCAGGAAAACCACCTTTTGCACACAGTAGGCACTCATTATGGGATTTAATGGAGGCCATGGTTGCCCCAGAGCCGTGGGTGGAATTTGTGTCTTGAAACAACTCCCCGTGATTTCATCTTTAGTACCTTGTATAACATGTATACACACACACGGAACAAACACAGCACAGAGGACTTCAAAGAACCACCGGTGTTCGCTGTTTTCAGACATTCGTCAAACGAGGATGGAAAATTAGCCAGGGAGAGGGTTGAGCGAAGCTCGCTCTGGAAAGTGCCCACTGGTTTTGCTGGCCTGGGTCAAGCCAGGACCCAGTGTTTCCACATCAAGGCCCCCAAACCACATTGAAGAAGAAGCCAGACGCCCAGCCAACTGCAAGGTGAAGTCCTGCTGAGTTAGGAACCCAGGGTGGCACTCTCCATTTGAGAGTCCTTCCTTACCCTCCCGAGGAAATCAGCTGGCACCTTCTCTTTGTGCCCAACAAAATTCTATGTGTACATTTTTTAAAAATTTATTTTATCTTATTTGTCCTAATTAGTTGTACTTGACAGTAGAATGCATGTATAGGTTTTGATAGATCATACATAATTGGAATGAAATTTCTCATTTTTCTGATTATACTGCAGGATCACATCAGTCATGCAGTCATACACGAACATAAGGTAATAAAGCCTGTTTCACTCAATTATCATTCCTTCCTCCATGCCCCTCCCCCTTCACTCCCCTCTACCTAATATAAAGTAGCTCTGTTCTTCCCTAGCTCCCCCCACCTTGCTGTGGTACAGTATGGCTTTTCTAATCTCTCACTTCTCTAATCTTCAAGTTGCTTAAGGACAAAGACAGAAACTTCCTTCTTCTCTATCTCTTCAGAGTCTAGCCCAGAGCCCATCTCAGATGAAAACTGATAAAAGAGATTCATATGGAGGGCCAGATCGTGCCCACTCTTTTTGTAAATAAAGTTTTATTGGAACACAGCCACGCCATTTGTTTGGGTGGTCATCTGTGGCTGCTTTCTGGCTGGCAAAGCCTGAACAACTAGCTCTCTGGCCCTTACAGAAGAGGCGTGCCGACCCCTGCACAAGGACACATCAATGGTGTAAGAGCCAATCAGAGCGTTGCCATGGGAATGTCACCCAGAACCGGGGAGGCCAGAGTATTGCTGACAGGAGAGAGTCCATCTGTCTTCTCTCAGGAAGATCTTATCTTTGACTTTGCAAGCCTGCCACTCATCTTTATCTCTCCTTTTTTTCCCCTCCTCTTTGGTGTGTTTCTTTAATAATTTTTTTTCTTTCATTCCAGTAATGAAATAGGATTTGTCCAGCCACATGTTATCTTTTCAAAGCTTGTTTCAAATCGTAGTAAATAACACTAAGTACACCCAGTTGGAAAAAAAAAAAAGGTAAAATACACAAATTCACATGCAGTCTAATTATAGGCAATGGTTTTTTTAAAGCCACCTTCAGAGACAATCAGGGAGAAGTACGCTGTGCTGTCCCAAACGCCTGCTTCTCGATAGCGGGGGAGGGTGATTTTCCCTCCTTCCTTTATACTTGCTCCTGTCTGCCAAGCGTCTCTGATCTAAGCAGCTCCAGCCCCAGCTCTTCTGTCGTTACATGGACACTGCCTCTAATGGGGCCTCCCACATGGCTCCACATCGGACTCACTCGTAAATCCTACCTCTGATTCATCTACATCGTATTTATGAAACTGCTTTGGGGAAAAGTCACTGTGTATGTGGAAAATATTATCGCTGTCTTTTTTTTTTTTTTTTTTGCATTCTCGTAAAAACAAAAAGTCAGGTCACCCCCAAAGTCTAGTTTGTGATATTAATTCTACACTTCAGACTTATTCATAAAAACCTACTCCATTTTTTTTTCAGCTGCTTTCTTTAACCTAGTCTCTTTCTCATCTAAAATTCTAGCTTCTGCCAGAGACTGAGAGAGAAACCAGCATATACAGTTTGGTATGGTGGAAAGACATCAGGGTGTGGTGACTTTCAAAGGGGCCCCCAGCTCCAACTTTATTTTCTCCTGGCCACATGAACTTGGGTAAGTCACTCCAGCTTTCAAGTCTCAGTTTCCTCATCTGCAAAATGGGGTTCTTAATAGCTCATTAGTTACTGGGAGGACTGAAGAGGGGGTTTTAGTGCAGATACCTGCATCAGTATAGCAGGCAACAGGTGAGTGATAAACGGTCTCTCATGAGCAAAATGAATGCCTTTAAGAGCAGTGAAAGCTCCTGTTAGAGAAGGAAACACAAGGTGCTTCCAGTGGAAGAACCCCAAGAGGAAGTGATCCTTCCTGTCCCTCTGACTCAGCTAGAAGCAGGAAGAACCTTCACGCACATGTTCTACTGGTTACACACTGTGCTCTATTGGAAAGCCTGAGAGATGAGTCAGGGGACCCAGTACGAGCTTCGCCTCTAACTTGCAGCATTATCTTAAATAAAGCATGTCCCCTGTCTGGTCCTCTGGTTGCTCTAGATAAGAATTTCTCTAAGGTTTGTAATTTCTAATTCAAAACGTTGCAAAAATGTCATGTTGACCCAATAAACCCAAGAAGTTTTTCAAAAAGTCCCTTCTTAGACATAGTACTTTTTAGTTTATACACATTTCCATATGCACGATTCTCAGGAAGTCCTGGGAGCTGGGAAAGACTAGCATCATGATGACCTCTGACAACAAAGACAGGCTCGTGGCCACACAGCTGGAGGTGACTGAACCCGGACACGAAACTAGCTTTTGCACACTTTCTCCTCTTCCGTGAAGAACACATTCAAGTCTCTGGTGGCGACCTTACATTTCCAGTGAATCTTTAATTAAAGGACCTGCATGTTTTCTGCTTGGTTATAGTCTTCCTTCTTCTCCTCCAGGACTTATCAACGTGGGAAGTTCATTTGCTCAGGGTCATCTCTACAATTCTGTTGAAGGAGAATCCACAATCAAGAGCTGCTCCTAAGAGAGCAAGCCACCGGCCTCCTAAGAAGTTTGGTGGCCAAAGATTTTTGTTCTGTGGCGTCAGCTGGAAACTGGAGGAGACCAGCCCTGCCCAGAACTTGCACAGGGAAGGAACTGCTGGAAGCTTCAATGCTGGGCAACTCGAGCCAGGCCATCTACATCCTTGGAGGATCAGTGACCTCATTTTTTTTTTTAAATAATTTTAGTTGTAGATGGACACAATACCTTTACTTTATTTATTTATTTTTAATGTGGTGCTGGGGATCGAACCCAGGGCCTCATATGTGCTAGGCGAGCACGCTACCACTGAGCCACAACCCCAGCCCCTCAGTATCGTCATTTTAATGCAAAGTAAAATGGCTAAGAACTCATGTCCTCAACTAAAGTTGACTAAAGCACACAGGCTTGGATGCCTTCCTCTAGATCTTCCGTGGTTCCTCCAAATGGGATCCTGGATCTTCCTTTCCATCCCCATGTTGTCAACTACAGTACGCTCTTTCCACATTCTTTTTTTTTTTTTTTGGAAAATAAGACTTATTTATTACTTCTTGTTAATTTTAAGTTCATAGGTACAATGCAATTATTTCCTCCTATTTCCATCTGAAAATGTGAGATGATGAATCAGCACATTTTCCGTCTTATATCACCAATCGAATCATGTCCCAGACAGGACTAGCCCTTGACATGTTGTACTGATCATAGCCTATTTGTGGTAGGGTGGTGGGATAGGTCGCTAAGAAACTAAAGAAAGTACCTGGAGACAGTGTGAAAGGCCTTTGGTTTATTGAAAATGTTTACGGGGAAGGTCCAGTGGTGACAGTCTGGATGGATAGTACCTTTGTCTCTTAGGATGCTTCACTAAGTAGTACCGCCATGCCTCATGACATTACTCCTAAAAGTCCAGTGGCAACAGGCTCAACAAATAGCACCTCCATCTCCCGTGGTACTTCACCAGAAAATAGGTTTCCTGTCCCTCACGATGCTTTGTCCAGTGGCAGGTGGCTAGATGAGTGACTTATCTTCTCCACAGCGCCCTCAATTTCACACCAGTTAATACAGGTAGGGAGTTTTGGTAAGTTAGTTTACAGAAGCATTGACATCACTAGCTTTGCTTACTTTGTCCCATTGTGTGACCAGCATCCCAAGGAAATAGGCATGAAAGTTGCAAGAAAGCAACTTTCTACAGATATCTTTCCACATTCTTTACACCCTGGTAGCCACCTGGCTTCCTTACTGTTTTGTCACCATGAGAGCCCACTCCTGGTGTTCTTCTTTGAGGTCTTTCTCCCTCTCCCTCTTCCCAGAATGTGCCTCTCCTAGGAACATAGAAGCTAACTCCAACTCTCCTTCACATCTTTGCTTGAATCTCACCATTTCAGTAAAACTAAACCCGTTTGCTACCTGCCTGCCTGCAAAACCCTTGGTCTTCACACTCCAGAACACTCCCCACTTCCAACATCCAATTTTTTATTCTGACTTTTATTTAGTGCCTGCCCTCCTACACATACCAGAATGCAAGCGCCATGAGGGAATAGAATCTTTGTTTAGTTCACTGGCACATCCAAGGTCCCTGGAAAGCATCAGGCATATTCTTAATGCTCAGTTATTTGATTGAAATTAAATTTATCGATTTTTGTTTTCCCCTGGCTTGAAAGATCCAAGTCTTCCAGGAGAGTTGGGATGAGCTCTTCCATATTTTGGAGTTGAACATTCCAGTTGATGGCAGCGACTCTCTTTGGTCCTAATTTGCAAAGTGGGTGTGTCCTAGGCACCTTGGAAGGTGGATGGGCTTCCCTGTCTTGGAGGGTCCTGGGCTGAAGCGTGAATCCTTCCCCTGGGCTCCTCCTCTTTCTGCCTCTATGTGTCCTTAACCATACTAATCACAACTAAAACAAAGCTAATAATTGCTTCTTGGAACGTTGTGTGACACCACGGAACATGGCACATTGCCACCGGCCTCTGAGAATCCGCCCCGAACCCTGCTGGAGTAATTTCTCTGGGATTTTAACCCAGCCTGTCTTTAAGCTGAATGTTTATCATTTTTCTTTTTATTGTTTCTGGCTCCTCCCCTGCCTTTGAAGTTTCTGAAATCTTGAAGCATTTGGCCGGTCTCTGTACACGGCAGGTCTTCTCCCTCAAAGAGGGCACCTGGCCAAGAGAAAGGAACTGGAGCGTCTCTGTTGGCTGGGCCCATAAAACAATCAGATCGCTCCGCAGCCTGCCATTTGAAACGTGAGCTGCGCTAAAAGTACAGATAATGCAGCGGGTTCCAAGGAGATTAGAATATCCCGATGGGATTTCCAGTGAATGGGGAGGGAGAGAAACCAGCCCTCCGCCCACAGTGTAACCCTCTCTTCTCCAGGCTGCGCTGTCTGCCAGTGATGCCAAGGGCATGGACCCGCTTTTTCCCTCACCCATAACCACCTTGATCCTTGAAATTATGGGATTTCACAGCAGGGAATTTTCTATGAAACTCCTGGCTTGCTCTCTCTGGCCCATTTGCCAACTCCCATCAATAGTCATCTTCTCTGGGCCTTGAAATCTCAAATTCCATGGCTTCCTCACAGGGAAAGCAGACCTTCGGGTCCTGGTTGTTCTTCCTCAAAGGACAGAGAGAGCCTTCTTCCCGACCTTCCACACTTCCACGGTTTTCAGCTCTTTGGACAATTCCCAAGAGAAGCTATGGACTCCAGTCACCTGGTCAGGGGAAGACCCCAGATACCCCAGCTCGAGCCTGGAGTAAATACTTGGGTGAAAGAGAAAACATTCAAGAGAGAACATCACCGATCTGAAGTTTAATTCTTTTGAATAAGCTGTGGGCTCACACCCGTTTTATTCATCCAAAGACTCAGCTGAAAATCAGGAGGTTAACTGAGTGGAGGTAGCTGGCTTCCCCTGACTACAGCGTCAAGTTGTCTTGAACGCGTTTTCACTTTCTCCACGTATGTTTCCTATCCCTGCTACATCATCCGTGGAACTCCAGCTCAGCCTCACAGGGAGCTCAAACTCTGCAGCCTGGTGATGAAATCCACGTGCTGGGGGGAATGACAGGAGGAGGCGCGCCTGCAGGAGACGGCCAGGGGAGCGAGCGCTGCCGGGCCACAGCTAGGTGCTGTTGCAAGGAGCGAGGAGCAGATGGGGTAATAAAGGTCTGCCTAGCACAAAGACAGGGCAGGGCCAAGCCTGCCCGTGTTGTGTCCCAAACCGCCAGTGATCTCCAACCCTGTGCAATAAAAGCTGGGTGGACCAGGCCACTGATGAAACTCCAGGTGCTGATGAAAGAGGTAGTCGCTCTGCTGTCTTCCTGGTGAGTCCAAGAATTCTGAGCCTTTGTCTTGTCCAACTTCCATCCCCCTCCCTCTTGTTGGGGCTCGGGGAGGAGTCCTGAGCAATGTGTCCAATGATGCCGAATGCTCTCCTTTAGGGGAAAGGCAGCAAGGGCCACAGTGTCCCCACCAAGCTCGTGTTCAACCTTGTGATGGAATCCCTCATCCCAAACATTGAAAGGGACACTCAGTTGACTCCTTATCTGTAAATTGACACTGGAATCCCAGACACAAAGTGCTGGACAAAACCCTCTTCCATCTCTGTCTAGACATGCCCACTGGTGGTGAGCCTCTAAGCCCCAGAGGTAACTCAGTAAATTTGCATCACATTTTTAGACTGGAGTATTAGAAGGTGGGATGATGTGGCTCAATGCCTGCTGAATTGCTAACCTTCCTTTGAAAATACTGTGATCTCATGCTGATGCCCCTCGTAGTCAGACCTCCTTACCTGTGATTCTATATATGTCAATTCAACAGTTATGGATCAAAAATACTCATCTGCATTGAACATATACAGTCCCTTCCTCCCCTTGTCATTATTCCTTAAACAACACATTGTAACAAGTCCTCACATAGTACTTCCTTTGCATTAGCTATTATAAGTAATCTAGACATGATTTCAAGTCTATAGGAGGATGTGTGTAAGGCTATTTATGGAAGAGACCGTAGATTCTGGTATCCGTGGGGGGATCCTGGAACCAATCCCTTGAAGATGCTGATGATCAATGTATTTCCTAGGAATTCCCAAGGAAAATTTCTATGTTCCTCACATTTGGGAAGGTGGTCACTTATAACCAGTTCCAGCTGCCAGAACTTGAAAGAGTAGCTTCTGTAAAGGTGTCAGGGAACTTTGCTTCACCCCAGATGGTTTGCTTACCCTCTTCCTCTATCTTGATTCACTGTGAGGCCAAGTACCACCTTCTTCACAGCATCTGCAGAACTGGGGTTGCTCTCGACATCCTCACTCTACATTCCATGCCTGAGACCCCTGCCTTGCTCCCTTGCCAGGGATGGAAAGGACCAACTTCATCCTTCCAGGGAGAACTACAAGGTTCTCCTACCCAACAGGCTTCCTCCACATCATGAGAACAGGCTACACACACACACACACACACACACACGCACGCACACACACACACCATTTCAGTATGAAGCCCTCGTGTTAATTTGTTACCTTAGATCAGTTTCCCTAGAAGCAGACCCTGAGATGACAATTCAAATGCAAATGATTTATTGGGAGGCATTCCTCAGAAGAGTCTAGATAGGAGTGCTGGAAGGAGGACAGGAAGGGAGGAAAACACCAAGCACACAAGCGATTTCAGGCAACATTCCCACAGGGAGGCTCCAGAGTGAAATTACCCCTCAGACTCCTCCAGGCAAGGGAGCTGAGTGTTCACACTCTTCACTCCTGCCAGTGGCTGGCCACGGCCACCCTGCAGCTTGGAAACTCTTGGGTAATTCCCTGTCTGAGCTTCTGGGCAAAGGGCCTCTGAGGAAGGGGTATGCAGAAATGTAAAAGGGATCTGAGGAGATGTGGACAGGACATCAATGCACCATTGCTCACTCATGTCACTCCCAAATGGTGGGTTTTATTGACCCTAGACTTGAGGTTCCTTGAACATAATTTGGTATCTCTATGGTAAGAAACATTCTAATGGTAGTTAATATGACCCTCGGGGCCTGGGAAATTTCTGCCTCATTCCACGTCCCACTGAGCAGATAGGTCCACATGGGCTGTACATTCACATTCACAAACATTGTTCAAATAAATCTTTTGAAGCCAATTTATACAGGCTGCTGCAAAGCCATGGCTGCCCAGCTTTTGTGTGCATATGAGTTGGCCACGTCCCTTCCTTCACTAGAATTTTCTATCCAGCCGCCCATCAAAACCAGTCAAGTCACCTCCCAAAAGATGATAAAAGATTTTTATGAGCAAACCTGGAGCATGTCTCCCAGTTCTGCAGATGCTGGTTTATCTCTTGCAAGGCAGATTTTTGCATGTGAAATCACCCACATGAAACTACTCTGCAAAGACAAATACAAACTCAAATAAAGCTGCTTTTACTTTCCTCACAGTAAACACTTCCAAAATCTAGAGGGCTGTTAAATCAAGTCTTTGTCTTTGTGGGTATGTTTTTATTTAATTTTCCAATAATAACTACTAGACCCCTGGTGCTCCATCATTTTATGCCCAGGAACCTATAACATGACAAGGAGATCTCAAGACACTGCTGTTTCAATTTTATCAGAATTTTAATGGGCCAACATTAGGTTCTGTTTTTCCTCTCTCCCCAACCCAAGTAAATAAAAGCATATGTTCCTTTCTCCTTCTCCCTAGGTCACCTAAAAAAGCCGGAGAAAGAAAACCCCAGAGAATAGCTCTCTTAAGTCCCTGCAGCCCTTCAGGTTGGACTCTCAGGACTGTTCAAAAGAACTTTTCCTGTTTCCTTGGAAAGAGTCTATACTTAGGCACACATGGATCAGCAAGGGTCCTAGTCCCTTGCTCCCTCCCTTGAGTGACTCTGACCCTGCCTAATTCCTTTCCCTGTGCTGTCTCTCAGTTCTGGCACCTTGGTGACTTTTGTTCCAATATTTATCTGGTTGTCCATTGCTCTCATAGAAATGAAATAATAATAATAATAATAACAACAACAACAATAACAATAATAGCAACAATAAACAACTACATTTTTGAGCACTTTTATGTCACCAAGTACCTCCCATTCATCTTCACAGTCTCCCCTTTGAAGTATAAACTGTTTTCTCAAGAAAGCCAAGATACAGAAGAGGTCAGTGACTTTCAAGATCGTGCATACAAGAAAGAAGCAGACTGTGGCATTGAGTCCATATCAGGTTATATCAAAATCTAATAACTCTATCTCAACCCCAGTTTCTACTACCTAAAATATATGTTTTGAGTCTTCAACTCTCACTACAACGCCCTAGGATGGTTTTGAGTGCCCGCACTGTTGATCCAAGTATTTAAAATGTCCAACTTCAAGCATATAAAACCTAAAGAAAGAATCCAAGTGTGGATACTCAGAAAAAGCAGAGTGACATCCTCCTTTATTCAAAAACATCTGTAATAGACCAGCATATTATCAATCCTGAGCTAGAAGAGAACTCTTGTTTGTGATTTCCAAAAAATTATTTTGTAATATAAGTACATTAAAAAAATCTTTAAAGTACTCTTCAACCAAATGACAGTCCCTATGGCTTGCAACCTAAAATGTCACAGTGGTGAAACACTCATTAGTCACTTGCTATAAGTTCACTGGAATGTGTTAGGACAGAGTCTATAAAAGCAAATACAGCCTTCTTAAGCTGCTTGGTCACACAATGTACAGACTCACGCAAGGACACTGTCATCAGGAGAAAGGCTTAGATTGTGTGCTTCAAGTGCACTGAGAAACTGGTTTCTGGAAACTGAACTTTTCATTGAACGCTCTTTAAAGCTGAGTTAATGTGTTTCCTACTGTTATAACAACGACATGTGAGTCACATATGTGGTTTCGAGATTCCTAAACTGGATCTGCTTGGCTGCTGATGTAATCAGAAATAACCTCTGGGTCTTTGAGACAAGAAGATTAAGGAGGAGAGCTGCCAGCTGATGCAATGGCTGATTTCCATTAGTGCTATCACCAGCATTCCAGTATTTAGGTCTTCTTTGGGAAATTATCCATTAAAAATCTGCATTTATTTGAAATTTTTCTTTACTACTAATACAAAATATTTCTTGGAGTGAGCCTGCAAAGTTACCTTCACCCTCGCAGTCTGAAGACAGTTCATGATGGGAAAAAGAACGTGGGACCGAGTGTCAGATTTGTATTTGAATTCTAGCTGCCAGTGACCAGTGTGATTTGGAAGAGGTTACTTAACCTTTCCGATCCTCTGTTCTCTGATCTGGAGATTTTTCCCTACCTCACTATGCTGTGAGAAGAAAGTTGGATGTAGAATAGCATCTAGCAAAACCAGAGGGTACTGCATGGACAAGCAGGTGTTTAGGCACAAGTTTCTTTTGACTAATCTGGGTTGTGAACCCCAAGTGACCAAGACAGGAATGTGCTCTAACTCTGGGCCCTATAGCTCCTGCGCCTTTCCTCCACCCCTAAGCAGGAGGTTCATACAAACTCCCCAGGGCTTCGCAGGGAGTCAGAGGAAAATGGCAAAAGTGGGGGGAGGATGTGGAACCAGCTCTTGCAAGAACGGTCTTTGCTGTGGAATGCCATCTGTCAGTCACTGAGACTGTGATGCAGCAGGAGCCTGCGACTGAGAATTGTGACCTTCAGAATAGGAAGGAGGGGCGTCAGCTGTGCCAGGAAGAAGACGTAGTCATGCTGCAGCTTCAGAGGGGCAGAGATGAGGGTGGAGGGCATCAGGAGCGTCCTGAGAGCTGTGGGTGATTCACCAGGCAGGAGAGAGGAGGGTCCTCACAGTGACCCTGCAGGAGGGAGCATCAAGGACGTGCTGTGAGGACCATATCCTAGTACCTGTGAATCCAGTTGCTGCCCGGGTGAAGTGCCTCCATTGGGATCATGCGCTCATGTCAAGGCTACAGTCAGGGATCCTCTTATGAGGGGTGAGAAACCGCGCACAGAGGCTGCGTGACCTGAGGGCTCCCTGTGAGATAACAGGAGAAAAGCAGACACGCGTTGTTCCAGTGTGATAGCTGTCCCTCGTTTTAGACTTCTTTCTTAATTGCCTCATGAAATTGGCTTACATCCTGCAGAGCTGGGGAAGGACAGAAGATATTGCACAGTTTACAGAGTGCTTTGAGTGTTGGTGGTTCTATTGCAGACCAAGCAAGAGGGAAAAATACAAAAATAAAAAATGATACGCTGACATTAAAATACTGTTGCAAAACCCAACAGTGTGTAGAGGCTATGTTCCCGAAAGTTGACTTTATTTAATTAATTTATTTATTTTATGTGGTGCTGAAGATTGAACCCAGTGCCTCACATGTGCTAGGCAAGTGCTCTACCACTGAGCCGCAGCCCCAGCTTCTCTAAAAGCTGATTTGAAAAGTATCTTTAAGACAGTATAAGCATCTTTGTCTTATCAAAGGCTGATATGCAAATGAGAAATTCCTTCCTGTTTTCAATAATACTAAGTGCTTATCATATTATAGATAGTGGAAGTATTTTACATTGATTATCCCTTCAACCCAATGGAATGGATATTATTACTGGCCTTTTTACAGAGGTGAAGAATACGAGACTCAGAGAAGTTCCGTTACTAGTCCAAGAACACCCAGCTTTTAAGTGTCAGAACCAGGACCTGGACACATTTTAATGTCAGAGAGTTTATTTCTTCTGCTCTTAACTACAATCTCCCAGAAACTGTACTTACAGATCACACACATTTTTTCCTTTGAATTTTGAAAACAAGTCATGGATAGATGTATTATTACCCTAATAATATTTAAATTAAAAAATCGAAGTTCAAGATTCTTATGAGACTCCTCATGGCCAAGTAGTCAGGGAAAGAATAAAACTTCAGAACTTTTGATTCAGAACAGCCCTAAAGATGCACCCAGACCTCAGAACCCTTAAGCCCAGAATAACATAGGGTAATTTCTACCTCCATATCTGGCATATAATTCTTGATGACAACAAAAATAAAGATCAGTACAAAACTTATTTTACAACAAATAAGAAACTGTAAGATTACAAACTCTGAGAGCACATGAGACCATCCCACTTACTATCACAAAAAAATCTCTTAGTTACCAACCAAGGTCTTGAGATTGAGTACCAAGTACACACAGGGCATTTTTGAAGAACAGAGGCACGTAGAATAAGCAGAGCAAAGTGCTAATGGGTCCCCCGTTCTTTCCTCCCCAGACACACTTTCTCAATATGGATAGGAAAGACACCTACCTTTAAATCTCAGTGATTTCCTACCAACGTTTTCCCCTGAAAACTCCACTACCTTCAACTTAGTCTGGTTGCATTTTGTGGGTTCTACAGAGCTCAGACCCCTACAAAGCAACTGAAGTGATTCTTTACAAACGCCCTCAAGTCCCTCATTCTCTAGGTTGGGTCAGCAACTTGTCCTGAGCATCTTCTGGCTGCAGCGAACACTGCAGTGACCTCGGAGCACAGACAGGTACCTTGACATCATCCCAAGTGTAGACGCCTGCACAGCAGGTCTCTCTGTACTTTGCTTGGAATGATTTGGTTTCCACGGGGAGAAGACTTTTTGGGTCCCGTGATGGACTACGTGCATGCATTTCCAGAATCACTGCTGGCTGGAAGAACCACAGTGGGGAGATTCCTTGGGATGGTGATAGAAGCGCATCTTATTTGTGTGACTTTCCTGAATGCACTGAAGGGCTGCAAAGAAGCAATCGGATGGGATGACGGACCATTAGCAGTTTCCAGTTGACTTCGCCAAGCCCAGAAGAGCTATGATCTAACCTCTGCTTCAAGGAGACTGCAAACAAAGGTAAACAACCAGTTTCCAAGGCCGGTGTCCAACTCCTGGTGTCTTGGTCCCCTCTGCATTATAATGTATGTCTCAGTATCCTGGTAACTGCTCGACAGTTCTCTGTTGAGATGACCAGTACAGATTGCAATCTCAATAAAGGCAGGGTGTGAATATGCACCTCTTTTCACAGTTAACAGGATCTCGCTGTTCCCAATATCTCATGCAGTACCTGTGATAATATTGAAAGGTAAATTTTATTTTCTCATATCATAGATGAACTCACTAAAGTATGTCCTGGCAGGACTGGCTACTAGGTCTATCAGCTACTGCAGAAATTCCCCATCCTCTGCTTGAGATTATTGATGTAATGGAAAGACCTTACGTGGAAGTTTCTTATAACCCACATAAGAAAATAAATGCATACATTTATATATTCATAAAGCTCTCTGTATCTCTACCTAAAAGCATATGTGCATGTATACATATGACATCTATGCATGGCTAAAAGTAGGCTCTCAATAAGAAAGAGCATTTGAAAAAATTATAAAGCAATACTGTATGGTTACTTATAGTTCCTGAACTCAGGTCAACTTGAGATACTATCCTGACCTTGGACCAGTTCCTTATCCTCCCTGAGTATCAATTACTTCTTCTTTTTAAGTCAATTTCCTTATGTGAAATGGAATTAAGGACCATAAGTGTTCTAAGGTTAGTATGAGAATTCTGTAGACCCAGGAGCCCTGCTCCCCAACACTGACGAGTAGGAGCAAACCACTGCTTTTTTTACGGGGGAGCAGGAGGAGTTCCTGCCTCCTGTCTAGGCTTCCTACAAGGATCCAGGGTACCTGAAAGATGGGAGAGTGAACTCTATTTGAGGTTCATAACTATTCATCATATGTAACATGGAAATGTTCCCACTCACAGAAAACTCTTTAAATCATGCTCAGCGCAGAAGCCCTGGGTTATCTGCAAAGGGCGCTCGGCTCTGACTCCCTGTGATCAATTTTGTGGTGTGCTTATTCCACCCCAGCAAAGGTCCTGGAACTTTTTAAGACACTGTCTGGGACCTTCTCCACCTGGGGCAGTACAGTGACCTCTGTGTACCCTCAAGGGTCAATTCTGCCTCTTCCTCCACCCCAATACCAGCCTCCCTCAGTGAGTTCCTCAAAGACTGGAGGGTGAGAGTGGGAATGGGGTGTTCTCTAGTCACCTTCTTTTTTTAGGACTACAACACAAATGCTTTAATAACTCCCCAAAGGGAAGGAAACACGTACTCCAGACAGCTCTTCTAAACTCCTATCATACGGAAAACACAAATTAATATTGCAACATGTTTCCCTTCCAAGACCAAGAAGAAGGAAGAGGAAGGGGAGAAGGATAAATGACACGTGGAAAGCTTCAACTGCAGAATGTCCATTGGAAACTCTAACTGCTGAGCTATTGCAGTTGTGTGTGCCTGGGGCAGTCCTGTGATGCTTCCTACTTCCTTTTTGTGTTTGCTGAAGTCAGGCAGAACCTCAGAGTGGGCAACGTGATACAGCACTTTGTCACATGGACCAGGTTCTCCAAAATCAATAGAAATTTGATCCCAAAACCTCATCTGGGCTTTTCCTTGTTAGCCTCCCCTTATTTTCTCAATGTAGTTTGACTTGGATCAGGAAAGGGAATTTAGCATAAAATAATATGGGGCAATCTATTTTGTATAAGTACCATAAATAAAATGTTGGAAGTTCCAAACCAGCAGTGTCTGAAGAGACACTCCAGAAACACAAGGATGATTTAATCCGGGAAATTTTGATAGCGGCACCACACTGTATTAGACAGTTAAAAGAGAAAAACCCAATGATCATCTCAATAACATTTGCCAGACTGTTCTGATTCATATAGAAACCGTACAATAGGAGAAGAAGGTAGTCTTATTGATCAATGATATCAGAAGTCAAGTTCAAACAAACACCAGGCACATTACTATGAAATTCAAGAACAAAGTGCCCATATCCACTACCACCTGTTATTATTTTAATATTACTCTAGAAGTTCAAGTCAGTGGAATAAAGTTCAGAGAGATACATCGATTTAAAAGAAGTTTTTTAAACGAATCATTATTTTGCTTCTTAACCATAAATTTAAAAAACTAAAAACTTGCTAGAGTTTAGAAATTGGGTTATAAATAATTTAGTTGTAATAAACCTATGTAAATCAATAGTTTATATAATTTTATTAGATAATTAAAATGTTAATAAAAAAGAGCAAATTTATTTTGTTGACTGAGTGATGTAAATCCTATAAAACTAAATTTGATAACATATTCAAAAAGCTCTCTAAATTTTCCTAGATCAAAATATAGGTGCTCTGACTATGTAACTCTTAGAAGAAAATGAATGAGCAAATAGTAATGCTTTTGGGATAGGCAAGGTCATCTTCTCTATGGCACCAAAAGCACAAAGAAGAAAATGCAGCTACATCGAATACCAGGACACAGAACTGGGCTAGATGTGATCAGCAGGAGGTGACCCTTCTAGCTTTGAGTGCCAAGCTAAGATACAGAGTAGAGCCAGAGCTTGGGAAGGTCACCTTGGCTCCCATGTTGGAGGATGCGTGGCATTGGGGAGCATGCATGGGAGAGTGAGAAAAGCTGGGGGTATCAGGTTAGTCCTGACTGACAGCTGTGGAGCCTACCAAGACAGAGGTGGGCTCAATGGAGTTCCATGCTTTGGAGACAATTGAGGAAAATACAGTTACAATGGAATCATAGATTAGGCTATTATGGGGACATGCCAAATACATAGAGTAGCAGGCTACAAAAGAAATCTGATTAGAATATTCCTGACATCGACTTTAAGTTCACCATCAGGTCCTGCCCCTCTTACTTTTACTGGAGTAAGTAGATTAAATTTATATTAAAAGGTAATTTATAAATCAGAAAGGCTCCTGGGATGTGTAATTCAATGGACATATTCTTTGGATGGGCAGGTCTCAGCTCTGACACTTGTACACATCATGGTTCTGAGTGACTTACTGAAAAACCTGAACATTTGCTTCCATGTCACTCAAATAGGGACAGTGACCTCTGTCATACAAGACTGCAGTGTAGATGGGAAGGGCCCCACTCAGAGTGTGCAGTCAACGAATGCAGATCTCTTCCCTTCCTCTCTCCAGGGTCATAACCCATCTGACAGCCCTCAGACAGTTCTCCCTGTGAGTTCTGCCCTGTGATCTGTTTTCTCAGATACAGAGGAATCATCATGGCCTTTTCTCAATCTACTGCTTTATCACTCCGTAACCTCTGCCTTTCTGCTGCCACTCTGCCTTAAATAATGGTATGTTTAGTAAACCTAAACTTGTTTTCCAGATCCAAGAGATACTTGCATGAGTTCAAAAGCTAAAATGAGAATCCCTTCCTGCCAGTGTGTGCCAGGCAGCTGGCACTCCTGACCCCTCCCTCTAAAGGTGCCCTTGCTCTGCTCCCCAAGTGGCTTCAGTGACAGATTCACACCCTCTGTGCCTAGGGCTCAATTCCACTTGCAGAGTCTGCCTGTCCATCGTTATCTTCTAAGAATGGACAGCAGATGACCGAGAGTGGCTTTCTACCTGTGCCAGCCAGCCTTATGAATGTGCCTCTTCGTTTGAGAAAGAGCCAAGCTGAGCACAGAATGGTTCTTGGCAGACGCCAGGGAGATGAGTCAAGGCGAAAAGCAGAACTGAGCTGTGGTGAACTTTAGTCACCGGAATGGCATTTGCCATTCAACAAACATTTATCGAGCTCTGCTGTGGGCTGCTATTTTCTGGTGTGTCATCTCACCATTTCCTTGGTCACCCCATTTATAGGCATTATCTCCTGTTTTACAGAAGAGGAAACAGACACAGAGATATTAGGTAACCCTCTGTTCAGCACCCAGTTTGTTGCTGCTAAAGGCAAGATCTGTTTGGAGGTCTCCAGATGAAGTTGTATCTTCCATGTCACCACTGCCTCTGCTTCAGGTGTGAAATGGACTAATGAATCTTGCCTAAGAAGGCTTTGGGTTGAAGAATACAATATTTGGAATTTAGGGCCATGCCCTTATTAGGACTGCATGCCCCCAAACACCAAACACACTAACACATCAGCAGTCCTCAGTTCTGAATACTTCTTCCTAGATTCTGCAGTGACTGACTGACCCTCTCCCGTGAGTCTGGACCATGCTGGGTTCTGGCAATAGAGAAGCCTGAAGAGTGGGACACAATCTTTTCCAACACCATTCCTTAGAGTCTAGCAGAGAATATTTCTAACTAGTGTCTGCACATTCTGGACAATTAAGAGGGTAGTTGTCTGCTTCTGTTTTCTCCAAGCTGACTCTTCAGCAACTCACAAGCCTTCAGTTTACAGATTCAATCTGACCCTGCTGGAGTCCCTGCAGCAGAAGTGTGTCTATCATTGAGGTGTGTGATTCAACACGGACCTGTTTCAGAGAGCTGTGACCCGCTGTGAATGTCTGGGGTCTAGTGAGGCTCTCTGCAGCAATAGTTAGTTGTGTCCTTGGGCTTCTTGGAGCAAAGTCCACCTAGAACAAAGGGTGCCCACAGTTACACCAGTTTTTCTCTTCACTCTTATATGAATTCCCTCTTCAGCTTGGACAAATCCTTGATTTGATGCCTTATTAGCAACTTCTTGGTTGGGGTCCTAGGAACCTATACTTTCCAATAACCTTCTTCTAGAAGACTGAGGCCTCCTTGACTCTGGACTCTGTCAGTGCATGGGGATTTCCTAAACCAGGCAGCCCTAAAATCAACTAGACAGCTTGGAGGAATGAAGACATCTGACTTGGAGTTTTTCTCTGCAGAGCAGGTCCCTGGAGATCTTTATTGGCATATGATATAAAATGGTGCAGATAGAAGGCTATATACTACTGCTTATTACCTTATGTCTAGGTGCTAGCCAAAGACAACATTGGTCCAATCAGTTGTCACCAGAGCAGGGTAGCCATAGTGAATGGAACAAGACGACCCATTGCCTGGTAGGTACCCAAGAGTCTTTACAGTCTTCCTCTTCTTGTCCCTCACCTCACCTTCTTGTTAGTTACCCATCCAAGGGATCCCAATAAGTTTTGCAGTTCATCCTGGTCAAATGATTATAGTACTTCCATATTTGCTGTGAGATAAGTCCATTGCTAAGAAAAGAAGAAAGCATCTGGCTTTTTTTCAATTACTGTCCTTCTTTCTGATTCATCAAGACCCCAGTTTTCATGTTTTTTACCCAATTTTTCACCCATCTCTTGGAAAGAAACAGCTCGAATTTCTCATGAACTCATTTAGAGTCTTGGCTTCAACTGCGTTCCCAAGTAACTCACTCCACATGTTTATCCTTCTTGCCTGATTCAGTTCTCCTGGAGGGTCTGACTTTATTTGTTCTTCAGCAAATATCACTTAGGATGACCTAGAAGTAGGTCCCATGCTGGGATCTGGGAAGCATCCACGGCCAGCTTTGTCAGCATCGCCGGCTCCGCTGCTCATTCGCCAGGACCGGACACCAAGATGGCACCTTCCAGCCCAGCATGGTTGTATCTGCATATTCCTCACACAATCACTCTGGGAGATTAATCACAATTGTGTCTCCATGTACAGCTGAGAAAATGCAGCCTCAAGTGAGCAAAGATAAGAAGTCAAGATCAACTTGAGCGTTCTGGAATTCCCAGGTGACCCACAGAGTGGGAATGACAGACTGTCTCATGGCTCCGACCTCTGGTGGAGACTGAAATGGTTGGAATGCTTGTGCTTTGTAAACCTTTATTTAGAAACTGCAACCTGGATCCTTCCATTAGCATCCAGGAAGGTACTCTACGAGGTTCTCATCGACCCCTCCCACCCAAACAGCGGCAAATACAGCAGCCCATACAGTCCACATGAGCACTGGTGTTCTCTCTTTGGGCTCCATGTTATAAACCTACAGGAGTAATGGTCCATAACTGCATGGAACCTCTTAGATTGTCTTGCTGCCACCCATCTTGCATCTTTACTATGATAACTCTGGGAGTTCATTAAAGGCAAGTTCATTATCCCCATTGAGCCACAGATATATGTGTGTATATATATATATATATATATATATATATATATATATATATATATAGTGGCATTAATTTGACAGTTATTTACTGGGTATATACCCTGTGCTAGGCTCTGTGCTAAGCCACAGAAGGATACCATGTGAATAAGGCCTGTCAACTCTCAAGAAGCTCAGTGTAGATGTGAGTATGATTCCCCAAACAGACAATACCTCACGGGCCAGGGAATGCTCTCCTGGTGGAGCTGTAGTTGAGAGGGCAAAGACCTCTGCCCAGTGCAGTCAGGATGGTTTCAGAGGGAGTGGGGTCCACATGGAATAGTTCAATGCTGAGTTAAGGGTCTGAACTTTATCCTAAGAGTCATGAGAATAGACTCAGTAAAAAGTCATCCAGGCTGCAAGGAGTCTATATGCTATTTCTGTCCTTCAAAGGGGCAGAGTAATCCAGGGACCCTTGAGAAAGTGTTATCTGGAGGAACTTTGGAAGCAACAGTGTGGTTGGGTGAAAAAGATTGCATGGGAAGGGGAGGTAAATAACAGAGGGGACCCCTTTCATGTGCTAGTGCGCTTATCTGTCATCTCAGAGAAAGCAAGGACATGATTTCAATCTCAACTAGAAATGAGAAAGGATCCAGGAAACCTGGTTTCAGGCCCAGTTCTTGCTTCTTCTTAATAGTCCTGAAGCCTTGGGCAAATTTGCTTTATGGATCTGCGGACTAGTTTTATGCCGGGTGCAAAAGGAGAAAATTGGGGCTTCAGAAAAGTTATAATTGGAAAATGGCACTGGATACTCTGCATATGCAAATGGTGCTTTTAGACTAGTTTTGCTTATTTGCTGGTTTGAATAGGGGTGAGACAAAAACCCTCAGAGCATCCCTAGGCTCACCTTAGGACGAGAAAGCTGGCCACATGCCCAAGGGTTGCTTGGACCAGGAGGTGCGGGGCTGGGGCGAGGGGCAAGAATCAGGCCTGGGTTAGTCAGGATTCACATCTCCCCTCTGTGAACACAGATGCCTCACTTCACTGCATTCCTATTCTGCATCTTCAGAAAGAGCAGAAACTCCGATTCCACAAAACTTCAAGACAGGTTGTAGCTGGGTATGCACAAGGGCACGTGGAGAAGCTGCAAGTGCCCTGCACGTGCCGCCCACGTTGCCCAGCCCTATCCACGTGTGGTATGCAGACCGTAACTTGCTCAGGAGAGGTTTAAAGAAAAGTTGAGAACTCCTTTTCTCTCAGCCTGGAACGTGAACAATTTCTGTTCTGTGTCAAAAAATAAAAAATAAAAATAAAAAAACAAATAAGCCACCTTCACCTTCCGAGTTCCCTGTTGGGGTGAGCAGCACCCTCCCTCTAGCTGGTGCAGTGGACACCCAACACCCATTCTGAGTGCTCCCTCTCCCTGCTCTCAGGCCTCCAAACCCTCACCAATCCTGTGGATTGTGTCTCCCTAGCCATCCTCCAAAATGGTACCTCTCCTTTCCCTTCTTCTCACTGCAGGGGATTTGATTTCCTCCCTCACTACCTCCCCTCTGGTCTACTGCAACAACTGGTGCCTAAATGGATTTCCTGTCCATATTCACCTCTCCATGCACTCATACTGTCAGTGGGATCTTATATTCACACTGCTGTGCTCCCATTCACATCCCTTGCACCCTCTGTCACTGGGGGGATCTGAGACCCTGTCCCCAAGATGCACCACCCCCATGCTTGCTGGCTGCCCTGAAAATTCTCCAATATCATCAAGCAGGGCACCCATGGAACCTGCCCAACACCTCCTCTTGGGTAAATCTGAAAGTCCAAGGTAGTTAGTGTCCCTTAAGGCAATACTTATCCAAAGGGAGAGGGAAGCACATGGATTAGTGACGCATTTCCCACTCCCAGACAGACCATTGTGAAGGACTTTCTAGATGGTCCTCAGAAGGTCCTAGGGCAACCTCCATTACCCACAAGGATGGGCAAGTAGATACGGCACCCCCCATGTCCCAGAATCCTTGATATTATATCCACAAAGTAATTTTTGCCCATAAACCTTTCCTGGCTCTGATAGCTCCCTAACTATTTAAACTGAGAAGTTCCACCTCTAACTGTTCTTTTTAAGGCTGCTTTCAAACCGAAGTTTCTTCAGCCTAAAGGAAAAAGATGGAAAGAAAGGAGGGAAGGAAGAAATGAAGGAAGGAACAAAAGAAGTAATGAAGGGTCTTAATCTGAATTTTATTGCTCATAATACAATACCACAGAATGGGTGATTTATAAAAAAAGTTCTATTCTGGTTCGCAGTTCTGGGCCAAGGTCAATGGATCTCATTTGACAGTGGCCTTCTTGCTGGTAGAATCCCAAGGGGGCACACAGCATCACATTGCAAGAGATAAGGAGTACTGAAGAAACCTAGCCAAACTGACTTTTAGAGAAGCCCCACTCTGAGATAACCTATGAGTCCATGAATCACCTGAAGGGATTAATGCATTCATGGAGGAAGAGCCCTGATCATCCCCTGAAGGCTGCCCTCTTAATATCACATAATGGGGATTCCATCGCACCATGAGCTTCAGAGGTTATGAATTATATTCAAACCATGGCAGGAAAGAAGCAAGGGAGGGAGGGAGGAAGAGGGGAAAAGAGGAAAGATGGACAGAAGAAAGGAAGGAGGGGATGAGGGAAGGAAAGGGAAGGTAAGGTTCTGCCTCTAACCTGAGGCAGAATCTACATTCCTTACACTGACTTTCCAGGTCCCCAAGGCCCACGCAGTGAAGCTCACCTTGTCAATCACCTGTGGATGGTCTAGAGGACTTGACCTGTCTGGAGCTGCCCTGGCTTTCTGAGAACACCAGGCCTTCTCATACCTACTATCCATTCCCTTTCCCCATGGCCCCTCTGCCTGTGGATCTCTACTAATCTCTCCTGGTCCCTGTGGTACTTCCCACGTGCTCCACCATCCTCACCACACATCAGCAGGCCCCGCTTTAAGGACCCATGATGGTGTCTTGTCAAGTGTCACCACTATCATCACACTGAGTATCCCTTCCTGAGCTCTCCCAATGCTCTGGGGACTCTGCTGACTGCTTACATGGACCGCTGCATCAAGGCCCTTTAAGGCAACATGCAATTATGATACCCACCACCTAGGTCCAGATGAGGAAACAGGCTTTGTGAAGTTCAGGAGCTCGCGACACGGAGTCTTCCTGCAGTATTAGCACAGTTGTACTCTTATGCATGGGGCCACAGTCAAATGGGACCTAAGGCATTTGGATGGCAAGGACTGAGCCTTATATACCTCCATGATTCCCTCAAAGCATAACCTGGCATGAACCTATGCCAAGCAGGATTATGTAATTATGAGGATATGCACCAGTCTGTAGGAAGAAAGCCTCCTGTTTTTAGTGCCCCCCTCAGAGATCCCCTCCCCTCTACACCACACTGCCCAGCCTCCAAGACTAGACATGTAGCCTCTTTACTTCTTTGAGAACTCACGTGCTCCCCATTTTATTAGATGATAAACTTTTCTTGAAGACTCGCTATAACTAATGCAATCCTAAACAAGCCTGCGAGACCTTGTGATCATACCACATTCTGTGACAGTCTCCTGCCTGTGTTTAGAGCCGGGGGGTCTCCAGGCCAGGGGACCTAACAGGCTTGCCTCGGTCTCCCAGCCTTCCCCTCGGGTTGGGCACGAAGGAGAAGTGCTGTAAGGGAGAGCTGCCAGGTCTGGCCCATCAGGATGGCAGCGGGTGTTTTCTCCAGCTGGGCCAAGGCTCTGTGGGCCTGTGGTCAGCCTCACAGCTGACCTTCATGTCTCAGACCTGTACTTGGATCTGGCTTGTCCCAGGAGCCCAGGTTTATAAACAAAAAACAAGCAGAGCAAATAAAAACATTATCTCATTAGTGTTTGAGTCAGCTGCTCCAGATGTCTTGGGAGGTGGCGGGGTGCAGAGCCAGCCAGAGCTCAGCCCAGCCTGCGGTGGGGCCGTAGCAGAGTGTATGGCAGCGGAGGATGAGTCTCAGGCTTTGGGTGTCTGCAGCCAGTAAAGCTATTCTCATCAGCACCCCTACCCCAACCTGTGCCACTCTGCCAGCACCTCCGGCTGGCAGCACTGTGTCCTCAAGACTGCGTGGGGTAGCTGCCCAATTTGAGATGTGGAGTTGTTGAATTAGTTGCTTTCTATCCATTGTCCCATCTAATCCCCACAAGTGGTCTTCAGGGTAAAGTTTATGGATCCTAGATAGTGAAGGGGTGTGCCTAGTCACCAGCGAGCCAGCAGTTGACCCAAGTTCATCTGCGTTTAGCTTCTGTGCTCATCCCAATATGAACCCCCCAAGAAGAGGCAGTAACCTCAGAACCAACAGCCAGCTTCTCAATCCTGCCTCCTTGGTCAGAGGCACTTGGAAAGATGGCATGAGAGACAGTAGAGAAAAGTGTTTCCAGCCTCTCTTCCCCTCTGCTGTTGAGCTACTACAACGAGAGCGCAGGCCTGGGAGTCAGGGACCTCTGGTGAGGCCGTCCTCCCTTGCTACAGATGCACTCTGTGCTCCTGGCAAAGCCACCGGCCTTCTCTTGGCTGCGGCTGCTCAAATTAGAAATGAGGGTGCTTGAGATAAGCCCCGGTCCACAACAATCCGTGCAATTATCTCTTCTGTGCCGACAGGTGTTTCCACATTTTGGGGCAATCGTCAACTATTTTACCTCTTACTAACTTTCCACACTCAAGAAACTTTAATACACACAAGGGGCTCCTGCTGCACCCACAGAGCTGAACCCAGAGCAAGGGGAGGTTTAGCCAGGCAGCCTCCTGGTTCTACTCATCTACGTGGATTCCTCCTCCCAATGATGTTACAAAGATGCAGAAATTCCAAAGAGAACTGTGCTCCTTTCTCTTATTTTTCTCATGTGTTTCAGGATTTGGCTCTCTCCAGCATTTCATTTTCCAGACGTGATTCAGGGAAATTTCATTACGTCTTGACATTTTCCACCCAGTCTCAGAGTCCCGCATGAGGTCCTATCCCAAAGTACTCTTGCTGTTTATTTAGTAACTAACTAGTGCTGGTAGAACAAGTGTAGCCTCAAGGTTGCTGCCAAGACCAGCAGCATCCAATTATCTCTAAGAAGCAGGAGAGGATGGGACAAAGTTCGAAGTTTGGCAGGACCCACAGAGCACGCCATATTAGGGGTCTTGGTTGAGAAGGTGAAGAGATGGGGGTGAGGGATGTTTGGCAATTTGCAGGACTTAGAAGAGAATTGAAAGTCATAAGTGGTAACTTCTCCCTTCCCTTCTGTTTGCTAACCTCCTATTCCCTGGCTTTAACTCCAAATTAAAATACAGTTGAGATTTGAAAAGACTGCTGTTATGGGTCAGGGTAGGTGAATGGAAGACCTCCAGTGCCCCAAAGAATTTGATTCAATAATTCAATTTGCATTTGCTACATCAGCATCTTCTTTGGTCAAGTGGCACTGAGGATACAGAGGTGAATGACAGAGAAGATGGGGAAATAGGTAGTAGAGTCAGTATAGGGGAAGACAATGTTTTGTGTGAGTTCTAGGTGACACGATGGGGAAGAAAACCACTATGGGGCTTTGGGGAAGGTACACTGGTGGAGAATGCATTTGAGATGGAGCTTTCTAGACTATGCACCATGTGACCCAAAAGTGAACATCTCACTGCATTGTCCTCTAGCTGTCTTGCTCGGCTTGCCCTGGTCCCAGTGCTATACAAGAGCAAGGAAGCACAAGGTAGCTCAACTGGATCAAAAACTGCAAGGAGCTGCAGGCAAAGGAGGCATGATCAGAACATCCAGGCTGGCGAGAAGGTGACGCCCAGGTTAGGAAGGGTCTCATCCTCAGGCTGAGGACCAAGGGCTTCACACTCCACACCTCCACCATCAAATATGAGAGCTCTAGCCAGGTGAGGTCTTTAAATGAACAAAAATCAAGCTCTTCCACTGCACAACTGTATTTCCAGTTCACAAAAGCCACATGCATCTATTGTCTGTTGAACTGGGCAGACCAGATACAGACATGTCCATCATCACTGAGCGTCTACTGGACAGAACTGCTCTGGAAGACGGGAGTCAATGAAGTTTTGTAACTGGAAAAGTAAGAGACTGTGACTTCTGTTTCAGGTCACATTGTGAAGCTGAGTCCAAGGACTAGAGACCATGGACAAGCAATCCTTTGGGAGCCTGTGCTAATATTCCAGGTGAACTTTGAGGAGAAAGGAGAAGTAGATGGAGATATAGTTTGTTCAGAGACAGGGACCAAGTTTCTCCAGTAGCTGATGAATTAATTCACTCCTCCAGCCATCCCCAGGGCTCAAGTGTCCTCCCCAGGGCTACTTTCTCTGGCACTGCAGCATCCTGACTGACATCCAATCATGTCAGCAGGAACTCAGACTGCCCAGTATTTCTCATTATATGATTTTGTTGAAGTTTTAAACTTTTTCTGTTACTTTTCACTTACAAGATGGGGATGAAAATAATAGCTCGACACTGTGGGGTAATCTAGTGTCCCATAAGAAAACACTTATCATGAACTTAAAATGAGACCTGGTCCACCTTAAGAGGTACAACCTTGTGTCATAAATGAGATGCAGTGGACCGTGAGGTTGAAAGCATGGATTCTGGATCATTCTTCATGTGCTTGAAACACTTTCTCTGTGCTTCCGCTCCTCATCTCTGTGATGGGGCGGGACTTGACCTGCCACATGCGGCTGTTGTGAAGGCCCAGTGGAGCCCTGTGGAATGGACATAGGACACCACCAGGAGCATCTAGAAGTGCAAGCTCCTCTGGTAACTATCATGGCTATTGTCACCCACCTCAGCGAAGCAGGACAGTGTCCTGATGGTCTCTTCCACCCCACCACCCCTCCCTCCATCCTCTGAGGGAGTCAGTTACTGACTTTGAGATCTTTTTTTTTTCAGTTCTTCCACATGAGCTTCCCAGCAAAAGTGATTCTTCTTCCTCTTCCTGTTTCCAGGGACTCCTCAACCTCATACTCCAAATTGCTCAGAGGAACATGAGTAAGAGAGCTCTGGAGATTTTGAAATCTTCTCTCTTCTTTTCTCAACAAAAATCTCACTTCTAACACTCTTGACTCGCTACACAGGATGCAGGAGGAGATGTCAACAGCTAAATACTGATGCCATCCTTCTTCTCATTGCTCAATTTTTGAAAAAGCATTATTTGGTAGAGAAATGGAGGCCTTGGTTAATCAGAGAAAGAAGGGTCTGTGTAAGGAAATGTGAAAGAGGAATGTGAATCGATACATCTCAGAAGCACACCAGCTCCGAGACCTGTGTATCTATTGAGTCCATACTGCAGGCTCCAGGGTTTCAGGCCCAAAATCTGGAGCTGGGACAGGCACGACAGCCCCCTCAGTCCTCAGAGGTTTGCAATGGATGTCACTCACTGTACAAAAGGTTTCTCAGTGACCCGACTTTTCCCTGGGCTTTCCCCAAAAGGACAGTCTCAATAGATGTCAAGGATACATCAGAAACCCCGGGCAGATAGCCCGCATGCCTGGGAACTGCAGAGGATGGAAGTGACACCATGTCTTTGAAAGCACTTAAGTCCTTTGCTAATCCCCCACATTCTTCCCTGCATGGTCATGCACGGAAGTCAGACGTGACCCTGTTACTCACCACGCGTTCCCTGAGCACCCTGACCTGGGTGTTACCGTGCCTGCTTGCTGCTTTGTACCAACAGGAGACTGGAGCAAACGTGAGTCAATGAGTTATCGAGAGTTATCAATTTGAATATTAACTATTAATTTGAGTATTAATCAGAGCATTCAGATATGATTATGGGGTGGCAATGGCCTTCAGCCTGCCAAACGTGAGGCCAGGCCTTGCCCTGCCTACTCCTGACCAGGGTTCAGAGAGATCACCCAATCTTGGAGCCTGATGGCTGCGGAGCTCGTCAGAGGTGGAGCCAGGATCTGAGTTGCGGCTCTGCCTCCTGGGCTCTGCTTTGCTGCATTTCTCAAGTCGTCCTCTGGGTGCTGTGACCTTGGCAAGTCCAGAGGCTTTGAGGTGAGTTAGGCCAACTTACAGCACTCACCTCATTCGGAGGTGCACCCATTTCCCACAAATTCAGGCTGAATATATAATTTATCATCTATACCAGAGACACTTGAAAGAGAAAGGAAGAACTATTAGTAGTCATCTCTGGACAACAGGTGAAAACCGGGACATATGTCACCTACCAGAATGAGCCCCAAGGGTGGATGGTCTGACCTGTCTGGCCATTTTTAGTTCAAAGCTCTGCATGGAGGTTGGGACTGAGAGTGAGTGTATATGGGTGGGAACGAGGTGTCAATCAAGGAGTGAGGAAGGGAAGATCTGGTCAGAGTGAGGTCTTTCCCCATAAATAGTTTCTGACAATAAAATACTCTCATTAGAGAAAATGTGAAAGAGGAAATGAATAAAGGAAGAAAGAACAGGAAAAACTGATAATCCTAGCATAGTTCCAGTCTTCTATACAGCTATGTATTTGTGATTAGAATTATACTGTTTTGTGTTCTGATTTTTTTTCACTTAGAATTTATATAAGATATAAAAAATATTTTATCCACCTAGCTTTATAGTATAAATGTGGAACAACTCGTACTCAAGTAATCGCTCTTATTGGGCATATAAATTATTTCCAGGTCTTTAATTGATTGCACAAATGATGTGATTATGGATCACACCATAAATTAATCTCCCTCTATATTTATTTCGTTTTCCAGAAATTTAAGTGTTTTGATAAAAGTGACATACATGGCCTACCTTATCCTAGTCTTTAAAAAAAAAAAAAAAATAATAAAATAAAAAGAAGGGATGCCTGGAGCTGCGGCAGCCATACTTTTCCTGAGTTGCCAAAACTGAATTAAAGGCCAAACAGAACGGTATGGTCCCCGTTCTGATACTGAGGAGATGCTGGAACTATTCCGGAAGTCAGATCAAGTAGCGAGAAGTCGCCCTGCGCGTTTAAGCCTCTGTGTCTCCATGGGTCTCTTCCTGCAGCGTTTTCCTGCCTGATGTAACTCGGAAAGGGGAGGAAGTGGCTGAACAGGCAGGGGCAGGACCCCCGTTAGTGGACCGAGGGGGAGAGAAAGTCGGCAGCATCGTGGACGCCGAGATCCAGCCCTCCCTTGTAACCCGTGCGTGCGTCTCAGTCACCCGCTGTCTGTGAAGCAGGAGAAACACCTGCGTCCCGGGCTGCGCGGGACCTGCCTCCCTCCGCCACTTCAGTGCCAGGCCCTTTACATGATCGACCCTTAAGTTTCCACACTGAGGTCCATACTCCCATGAGGGTTTAAATCTTACACATAAACCGCGTCTCACGCACACACAGCATCATGGTGGAGGCAAGATGACAAAGCGCACGTGAGACACAAGCCAGCAGATTTCCTCCAGGCGGCACCGGCTGGAAGCGAGTGCTGTGCCCCACCGCGTACCGGGGCTGCAGTCTCAGCCTGCACCCGCCACCGGCCGCTCTCCCCACCCGTCTATGTAGTGGGCGCTTCCCAGGCGGAATGCTAGGCAGCCTACTCTCTCATTTTCTTTGAAGGCTCTTATTTTCATAATCTTTATTTCCAAAGTGGTCCATGATTCAAAGACTGTCCCATAGAAAAACGATTAAAAGAGCGTTGAACTTCACAAAAAATGCCCTGTGCTCATCTAACAAAGCAAACAGAACAAAGAGGTGTGATGGGGGAAAGTCCTGTCTGTCTCCCTTCCCAGTACTGGCCTCCTACCTCCGAGAGGGGGTGCCGCCCTTTCTTTGTGACCTTCCACACTTTTCTCTGTGCTTGGCATTTGTACCTCATCGCCACCATTGCCACGTGTGCCGAGGAGTCGCCATGTCTGGCAAAATACAAAAGCCTTTCACGTGTGACAACAGACAGGTTCAAATGTGTCCACATATAATAAAGGTTCTCACACAAAGACACACATGTTTGCAAATATATGGATCTATACATTTGTTGGGGAGATTAAAAACAGTAATAAAAAAATCCTTAGCCCAGTACATAACACATAACAAATCCACAACACACACTGGCGAGGATCACTTTTATTGTCATGGCTGACATTGGCATCATCTCTATATTCTCTAAGCAAGGTATGAGGTGGGTATTCGTGCAAGATTAACCAGGTGTAAAAAGAAGAGAAGTCAGAGGGTCAAGATCACACACCTTTAAGAGTTAAGCCTGTGGCATGAGCAGTTCACAGTCAATGAAGTCTATTCGGAACAAGCAGGGAAACTCTTGGTTTAAAAAAAAAGAAGAGTGAACTTTGAACACTGCTGTGGAGAAACTGAGGCCTCTCTTCACAGAGCACATCGGCCCTGGTATAAGTAAATCATCAGTCTGATTCAAGTTTCTGGTGATCACAGAACCAGATGGTTAAAGAATCCTGAAAGAGGCCAGGCACTGGGGAATGGTCGATCAGCTCCTGGCCCAGGTTTCCTTCCGCTGTAGGAGGGGGTGAGAGGGTGCCCAGATACACCGCACCAGAGTCCCCAAACTCCTCAGTACCTGGTACCTAGGTACTCACCACGCCCTGTCCTGGGTCCCAAAGATGAAGAGATGACCAGACAGGGTCCTGCTCCACAATGCTCCATACTAAACTGAGTTGGAAAATGGTAGACAGAACAGGAAGTGGAGCGTGGATCACAGGTGTGCTAGATGACCCGTGTGCGAGGCACGTGCAGCAGCACCTCGCAGATGCCAACCTGTCCATTCGGCTCACTCGAGTGGACGTTGTGGCATGGCCAGTCATTCATTTGGCGCACGAACTGTTGAAGACATCCCATGGAGTCGGTTCCTACAAAAGGTGGGCTTCATTACGTTCAGGGAATCTTTCTGTTGTCCTTAAACCGTCCTGAGTGATGGGCCAGCCACGAGGTCTGGTAACAAAGGAAAGCAGCCCAGGTTGTGCTGACGCCAGGGAGGCTTGGGGTCAGCAGTCCGGCCGGGATTGAGAACGTGGAGGCTGGAGTCGAAGGCTGACTCAGGTGCGTGCCGGGGTCTGGGTGAACAACTGCACTTCTCGGAGCCTCGGTCTCTTCCACCTTAGGTAGAAATGACGTGCAGGTCCACGTCCCAGGGCTTTATTACAGACGAAGCACATGATCTGGCCCCTGGTGCCCAGCATGTCCTACAGCAGCTTTCCTTCTCCTGTCCAGCTGGATTCAAAATTCAGTCCCTTTGCTCTCCTGACTCCTAGGCCCTGGCTGGTGGAAGCGAGAAAGGTGAGCTGGGTCCACTGTCTTGTTTATAAGCAGAAATAACATAATAGGAGAGGTCATGCAGTTTGCTTTCAAATCAAAGATTCAGAAAAAGAGAGTCTGAATGAATGGCCTTCATTGCTGACCGATGGAGTTGCTTATCATCTGGAAACCACCGTTCTTTTCCTCATTCAGAAATCTCCCCATTAGTGAACTTGGGACACTTCACAATTGTCGCCTTCCTGGCCCAATGCCTGGACCATGTAGTCCCCAGAGGATCGAACTGCCTCTTCTCTCCCACCCCTTTCTCCTGCACTCTCTGCTCTTTGATTTCCCATTTTTAAGTTAGACTATTGTTTATAATTTAGACATTTAAAAAATATCCACCAAGAGTACATGTACCACCAGGGCAGCATTATTCATGGTATCCAAAAGGTAAACAGTCCAAATGCCAATCAACTGGTGAACAGGCAAACAAAATGAGGTTTATTCCTACAATGGAATATTACTTGGCCATAAAAAGGAATATACCCCATTTGTGTACAATGAATCAAAATGCAGTCTGTAAAAATTTTAAAAAAAATTAAGAATTAAAAAAAAGGAATTAAGTACCAGATCAATGCTGAAACATGATGAATCTTGAAAATATGATACTAAGTGAAAGAAGTTAGACATAAGAAGTCAGATATTGCATGACTCCATTTACATGAAATAATTGAAGGAGGTAAATCACAGAAACAGGACACAGATTTACGGTTACTAAGTACAAAGGGAAAGGGGAGCAACTTGAGGGGTATAGAGTTTCCTTTGGGGATGATGAAACTATTTTGGAAGCAGATATAAGTGATGGTTGCACAATAATGTAAATGTACTTAATATCACTGTAGTGTTGATTTTAAAACAGTTCATTTTATATTATAAGAATTTCAACTCAATGAGAAACTTATTTGCATCTTTCGTATGTCCTCAGTCTCTTTCTGTGGTCTTATGATTTTTCTCTTCAAGACCCGATCTTTCAGCCATGTCCCTCCAAACTTTGTGAAAGTTCTCCTGTCTTCCCACTCTAGGAAGATCCATTGTCAAAGGAAGTCCCTACACAGTCTGACAGAGGGAGTTGCCATTCTTGATCCTCTATAACCGTTATTTCCACACATTCTTTCTGTCTAAGTGGCCTTCATGTTTATACATGAAAGGAACCTTGCTTGAAAAAGTCTCAGAAAGGACAGTTCCGGGAAGCCGGACTCAGGATTACTTCAGCTTATCCCTCCAGCTGCCATTCCTTCATTCACTCCCTCGGTCCTTCCATCAACCCGCAGTAGACTAAGGTCTACCTTGTGCCTGGCTCCCTGTAGGGCAGTGCTGGGTTAATGCAGATAAATCAGACCAGCTCTTGCCTTCAAGGAACTCACAGGATAAGGAGAGAGATGATCCTTATAAAAGACGTTGTGGTGCTGTGGGAGTGGCCTTTGCTTTATATCTCTAAAGCTTTCTCTGTCTTCCTCAGATGGACTTCTTCCATAGGGTCTACTGGCTTTTAATTCCTTTGTTATCAGCCCTGATTAACCTAGAAGTTAACCACTTACTCCGCAGGAACCAATGAGGCTCATCAGGAATTAGCTGTATGTCCCAATTTGACCTCCAAAATGGCACCAGGGCAATAGGAAGACAATGGCTCACCAGCAATGGGAAACCCATTTCTCAGACCCTGCTGGTACCAGTGGAGCTGTCAAGTGTGGACGATGACTAGCCATAGGTCTGTTTCTTCCTGGAGGCCACTGATCATAATAAGAGCCTAGAGCCCAAATCAAAGACAGGGTTTCTAGTTTCAGGTCTGCTGATATTTCCCTGGTGAGTCAATAACACTCTCTGGGCCTTTGAGTCTTTTAGATTCTGATATTCCAGGTTGTTACATTCATTTATTTTCTATTGCTCTTGAAGATAATCCTAAAATACTTGCTGCCCTCCCACTCCTCTCTGCTTCGAATGTGTTATATATACCAAGCTAGATTGCCAGAGCTGGAGTCTAAGGCCGCAGAGCGTGACCAGGCGGAGCAGCATGATTTATGGCTCTTGCTCATAGTATTAAGGACATAAAAGCAACGAAGGTAATTTGAATAAAATATGGACTTTAGTTGACTATTTCTGTTGGCACATAGTAGAATAGATCTATATATTAAACTGCTTCTCAACACAGTGCAGATGGTAAATTATTCCTCTCCTGACCCAGATTTCCATTTCTATTTCATTCTGAGTGGGGTAAGACCCAGGATATCTGGAAGGCTGTGTAAGAATCCAGTTGATTGGGCTGGCGGTGTAGCTCGGTGGTAGAGTGCTTGCCCACCACGGGTGAGACCCTGTGTCCAATCCCCAGCACCACAAAACAAACAGTCAAAGGATTCACTTGATTGGTATTCCAGGGAAGCAGTGTGTAAAGGACATGTGGACAGGTCAGACTCTGGAGTCGGATCTGAGTTTGTCTTCATTCTCGACTTACTAGTTGTGGGACCTTGGAAGCGTCACTTCAACTCACTGACTCTCCGAATGACATTTAAAGAGCTCTGACAATCAGAGGGGGATGTTATTTCGAGCGCTTCTTATTACTGCTTAAAATCAACTGTAGCTCCCCACAGAGTGCAGTGCAGGGAGCTGGCAAGCACCACCCCAACCAGGTGACCAAAGGCAACGCCACCGGCGATGAAGACTACTGAGCGCACAGGCCCTTGACAGGTCCAGAGGAGGGTACCCTCTCCGCCTGGGAGATCTTCCTCTTACAAACACACAACACCAGTCTAATCACGAGAAAGACGTGCAGCTCCAGCAGAGGGACATTCTACACAGCGCCTGGCCAGTAATCCTCAACCTTGTCAAGGTCAAAAAACGAAGGCCAGATGTTCTCTGTGATATGCAGATGCTCACCCACAACAAGGGAGGGTCGGGAGAGGAAGAAATTCACTGGATTAGACGCAGGCACGTGCAGGGAAGGGAGCGAGCGGGTGGGGATAGGAAGGACAATAGAACGAATGGGACATCACTTGCCTATGTTCACACATGAGTTCCTGACCAGTGGAACTCCACATCAGGTGTGACCACAGGGGTGGGATCCTAATTGGAATGGGTTGTACTTCATGTATGTGTAATACGTCAGAATACACTCTACTGTCATGCACATTGGAAAACAATAAATCTTAAAAAATAATTTTTAAAAAAGCCTCAAATTCTCACGGGCCAGAGGAACCCAATGAGACATTATAGGTGAATGTGATGTGGTTACCCGAATGGGAACATGGAGCAGAAAAGAAAGCCAGATAGGACTGAGGGAATAGGAATAAAGTATAAACTTTACTATTAATACACTGATACTGGTTTATAATTGTAACAAATGTACCAGACTCACGTGAGATGATTAAGAACAGAACAAACTAGATGTGGGGACGTATGAGGACTCTACTTTTTTTCCCACTATTTCCAGAAATCTAAAACTATTCTAAGAAATAAAACTGAATTAAAAAAAATGTGTCCTAACAGCCCTCTCCTGCAGACTCATTTATTGAACACACTGGCACAAGGTGCGTGTTCGTTCCTGAGCCCTGTGTTGGGTACTGGCTTATAGAGATCCTAAGACAGTGTTCTGACCTAAAGAGCTTCTAGCACGGCCACCGTCAGCAAGTATGCAGATGCTCCATGGACTCTTTCCCACGCTGCAGCCAAGGCAAGAGGGGGCCTTGTGGAGGCGAAGTAGGCCCTGCCTCCATCAAAAGAAGGACAGGACTTAGTATTGATTTTTTTTTTTTTTTTTTTTTTTTTTTTGTAGCAGGGATGGAACCCAGGGCACTTAACCACTGAGCCATATCTCCAGCCCTTTCTATTTTTTAATTTTGAGGCAGGGCCTGGCTAAATGGCTGAGGCTGGCCTTGAACTTATGATCCTCCTGCCTCAGCCTCCCAGACCACTGGGATTATAGGCATGAGCCACCACGCCCAACCTGTAGAGTCTTGATAACGTATCTCTAGATTCATTAGCTGGAGTTCATTAGCTAGTTCATTCTAGACTCACAACTGGAGTTCAGGGAGACAGGGGCTGACCGCATCCTGAGCAGAGGATGTGTGGGTGAAAGACCTGGGGAGTCAGAAGGCAGAGCATGCTGGAAGACAGTGGGAGAGAAGAGCGGAGGAAGGGAGGGAGCCATATTAAGCCACGAGTCAGAATTCAGCCACGCCTTAAGTATTTCCTTTTCTTTTTTAAAAATTGGTTCTACCTTAAGTATTTCCGTGCCTGCTGTATACCCAGCAATGTGCTAAGAGCTACCTAAGGGTGAGAAAGACAGACAGTCTCCACCGACAAGACATGGGTCTTCCCACATGGTGGTATGTTAGAAGATGGCCATGGGTGTGAAGAGGAAGTGTCCCTGTGGGGGGGGGGTGGCGGGGGCACTACCTGGGTCAGGTGACTGTATGGAGGGATGGTCCGAAGACGTTCCCAGGGGGCACTACCTGGGTCAGGTGGCTGTATCGAGGGGATGGTCTGAAGACGTTTCCAGGGGGCGCTACCTGGGTCAGGTGGCTGTATGGAGGGGGACAGTCTGAAGATGTTTGTAGGGGGTGCTACCTGGGTCAGGTGGCACTACCTGGGCCAGGTGGCTGTATCAAGGGATGGTCTGAAGACATTTCCAGGGCTGTCATAACGAAGGACACAAACTTGGTGACTGAGAATCTAGAGATACATTATCTTACATTTCTGGTGACCAGAAGTTCACAGGGCTGAGTTCCCTCCGATGGCCCTGGGGACACTCCTTCCCTGCCTTTTCCAGGCGACCACTCCAACCCCTGCCTTCTTCTCTCTGTGTCTCTGTGAACGCTCCTCCTCTTTTTCTATGGACATCTGTCCTGAGAGTTAGGACCTACCCGATTCTAGGATGATCTCATCTAAAGACCCCAGACTTGATCACATCTGCCAAAACTCTTTTTGAAATAAGGTCACCTTCAGAGATCTTATAAAGAACGGGGGAGGAAAGTTCCAGAAAAAGAGAACAACATGGCTGAACAACATGGGAGTATGAAAGACCTTGTGTGTGTCTGCAGGACTGAAGAGGCACAATTGGGTTCGGAGCTCGTGGAGGGGTACGGGCTCCTGGTAAGACCTAGGAGGACCTGGGGGAAGGTCCTGAATCACAGGGGACCAGGCTGGACGAGGGCTCGGAAGGATGACCCTCATTTCCAACCTCAGCCTCAGCTCAGACTTCTCCCTGCCACCCACGCACCGTTCTGCAAGTTTACGCTGTGATCACAATAGCTCCTGGGCCTTGGTTAGGGGACGTCACACACGGCAGCAGGAAGCACTTTGTTCTCAACAATTTCAGTGTCATCCAGCTGGAGTGGCAGCAGCTTTACAGTGACACAGTGAGCCTGGGTCTCAATGCCAACTTCCAGTTTCGATGCAACATGCCCCATCAGGCCCCACGGTAGCTGCTAGCTGACATCCTTGAACAAGCCCTACCCGGTTTTGTTCCTAGTCACTGAGGCCGCTGTGGTGCAGGGGCGGGAGCTTTGGCCTGGAGTCTGGGGCACGAAGGCTGAATCCTCCCCGAGGCTCTTACTAGCCATGTTGCCTTGGGAAAGTCCAGTTGCTCTGGTTGCTTCAGCTTCCTCACCTGTAACACGAAAATGCAAAGCTTAATCTCACAGCAAGGCTGAGACTCCAACGAGGGGATGATCTGAAACGTTTCCCGATGCATGAAGTGTTTTAGGTGCAGGCGGGTGTTGTTGTCAATAGTTCTGAAGCCCTGGAGGTCTCCAGCCACCTTTCCAGAGGGAGGACATACTCAGGATCCCTTTGATGCCAGCACTCATGCATGCACCCTGCAGTGATAGCTGCATGTCCTTGCCAGGGATTGACACCTGTCACATCCTATGGAAGTATCATCATGGAGCAAACTCTCAAACTGGAAAGGAACAAAATTTCCTTTTTCGAATTCAAATGTGTCTCTCTGTGTAAAGTAGCCTGGTTTTGCAACTTGAACCTCTTGAAAACCTACTGAATTGGACATGGAAGAAAAGAAGAAGATAAAAAAAAATAAAATTACCTGAGTAATTAATCAGCATTTTGTCCAATCCAATTTGCTTTTAAAGGACACTGATCAAGACCAACATACCTGCCAAGGTAAATCCAGGGAGCTTGGGGAGTGTCCGCTTGGACTTGACATCTGCATTATCTGCAGTCCACTCATTTGCAAACTGGTCTCAATGAAGGTAACAGTTTGTGGTAATGGGAACCATATGGGTTGGTGGCCGCTTGTCAGTAAAAATAGCCAGTTTGGCCTGTGTGGCCAGCTGCAATGTCAAGCAAAGAGCAAGAGGACAAAGCCGGAGCAAAGAAGGAAAAACACTTTGAAAAGTCTAGAGATAGGAACCCACCTGACTGGGCAGGAGGCCCCTGGAAGATGGGCTGTGACACCCAAGGACTCGTCAATAGCAGAGAGGTCTGCAAGAGACACCAGACCTCTGCAGCCTGGTCTTCCATCCTCCCCTGTGCCAGTCGAGAGGGGCTGGGGAGGATTCTGTCTGGGAACAGAGTCAAGGCTCACCCATGTACAGGTCTCTTTAGGATGTGAACCGGGCACTGAGTCTCTCCTACCTAAGCATCCCGATACAGAGCAAGAACCCCAAAGCAACCATGCAAAGAAGTAAGACTAGAAATCTTAAAGAAAAAAAAAATTAGCTATAAATTATAGGCTCTTTTCAAGTGTATCGTGTCTCCTTGCATAATAGAAAGAGCATGCAAGTGAAAATTATGAGCCCTGATTTGACTCACAATAAATAGGGCCACTATATGAACTCAAGGAAATTTGATCTCTCAGAGCTTCCATTTTTGGTCTGCAAAATGGAAATCATTTAAGCAACTGTCATTGTGAAAAGTACATGAGTTGATGCTCCTAACATTCAGCAGAATGCCTAACTTACTCATGTATTCCTACATACAAGTATTTAAGTGTCTACTAGAGGCCAAGTTCATCTATAGAGGAATATATCAGCAAATAAAATAATGAAAACGGCCTGTTCCCAAAATTCACATTTTCATTGCAAGAAAAATCTCTAGACTGTTGAAAGATTAAAAAGTGCTGTGGATGGAAGTCCAGCAGGGAAGGGGGTCAAGAGGCCGGGACGGGGGGTTGCAATTTAAATGGAGTGGTCTGTAAAGGTGACATTTGAGCAAAGATTGAAGGAGGTGACAGAGCAAGATGTGCAGTTATTTGGGAGTGTTGAAAGCAGAGGAAATCACTAGAATAAAGTCCTGAGCAGAAGAGGGCTGAGGGTTCAGGGCAGTTAAGAGACGAGGAAGGCTGTAGGGAAGGGAGCCAGGGGCAGAGAGGCCGCGCGGCCTTGGGGGCTGTGGTGGGAATTTGGACTTGACCGTGTTCAGCTGGGAAGTGTGAGGAAGGTTTCGCACAGTGTCTTGGACTGTTTTGGCTGCTGTGTTGAGAAGTTTCCACAAGAGCAAGTGCAGAGGCAGAGACTAGTCATGAAGCCTTTGCAAGAAACCAAGTGAGATCAAACGGCATCTTGGATAATATTGAACAGGGTGAGTACTTAGGGGTTCTGGAATGCGTTAGGGAGTGGGGAGGGCCTGGAGGATTTGTTGATGGATTTGGGATGAGGTGGTCAAGAAAGTCTTCCAACGTTTTGAGCCTAAGCAACAGGAAGAAGCTGCTATGCACAGAGATCGGTGGAGATAATTGTAGGTAGAGAAGGGAGAAGGAGACTGGAAATGTGTGTTGTGGGCGTCCAGTTCAAGATGCTGTGAGACGTGTAAGCAGAGCGGCAGGGGGTCTGGTGGATGAGCCTCATAAACATGCCACTGACATTGAAGACCACGAGGTCACCACAGGAGTGAGTGAAGACAAATAAAAAAGGTGGAGTTGTTTTCCCACTGGGCATGGATAAAGATTGACAGAGCTCAAGTAGTTTTCTACACGGCGTTTTCCAAACCCACAAGCTACATCAAGAGCAAAACACTGGGAGTGATATTGGCCAAATTATATGGTTACATGGTGTGCATGTACAAACCTACAACAAACCCCATCAGCCAGTACAACTAGGATGCACCAATCAAAGCTGGGATTGGGGGAAGGGCAAAATATGACGGTGTACATCATCCACACACTTGGGACATGAGATTCTGTAAAGGAGATGGTTCTATTATTATTTTATATATAAGAAAATTAGGAACTAATGTATTAGCTGTTCCATGTGGAGCAGCTAATACAAAGCAGATCAGGAATCCCTACCTGGACGTCCTATACCGGTGCTGCTCTTGGCATCTAAGGGAGAGATGCACCTTGTCCTCAGCTGGTTTGATAGGCTTTTCCAAGTTTGAAATAAAATCCGGGTCACTCTAGCAGTTAAGTACTCTTGCTTTCCAAACTGAAGAGGTTGCCAGCCTTAGAAAATAAAAACTATTAAGAAAAATGGTCTTTGGCAAACTTTGGTCTTTGGCAAAGTTTAAAATAAAAAATAAACAAATAAGGAGAGAGTGACGGAAAGGGAGAATGACAAACAACTCTTGCCTTCCTTTCTCCCCATAGGTACGCACGTCTGCTGGTCTCTAAATCATGCTCTCCATCTATCTTTGGCAGAGGTGGACATTAGGCAGATACAATCTTCCCTGTCTCCTAAATCAAGCAGGAGGGATAGGAAAACTAACTTGATCTATGTGGGGTCACCAAGTGATTGGGGGATGTGGCTTAGAAAAGGTCCTAGCTGAGGCACCTTTTCCCCGCAGATGACCCAGTACTGCTTGTGCAATCTGTAGGCAAATGGGTAAAAAGAAACTGGCCATTTGCAAAGCACTTTATAATCCTCTATTGACACGAAACCCTTTTGGGGCTAGCTCCTGAACATGCTGGCGTGCATTTTGAAAGTGAATGAGTTACACCTTGGGGAGATTAAATAATTTGGCTCAAGGTGCTTTGCAACAGAAAGCTGCACTTTGTAAAATGTGTCTACCGTCACTAGAAAGTCAATGCAAATGTATTTCTCAAATGTGCCCTCCTCGGCATTTCTAGGACCTGTGATAACCGAGGCCCGTTCTTCTGGGGACTTCTCCATTTTCTGCAAAGTGATCTGGCCTTACTCGTGTCTGCCTTCTCCCTTTCTTCTTGTGGACAAGGTCGCTTCTTCTTAGGAACCCCTAAATTCTGTCCCTCCCAAGGGAATGGCCTGAGTCTTCTCTATCCTGCTATTGTCAAGGCCTCTCTGTTGCCTGGTATGCGGCAGAGTGTGGCAAAGTTGGCTGAGCCCAAGTTTCAAGAGTTGAAGAGGATGAGGCATACAGTTGCGACAGCAAGTTGCATTAAGACCACCAAGGACCTTGAGTGCTGAGCTGAGCTCTTTATATATCCTTCTATAGCTACCAGGTAACCAGGGCCACTGTGTTGTCAGCTCCCAGGTCCTGCATCTCCCTGCTAGGTTGTCTGAAAAAAAAAAAAAAAAATTAAAAAAAAAAGAGCCTGCTGAGTAACTAAAACGGGGCAAACATGTCTTTATTGCAAACCTCAGAAAAACCCATGCCAATACTTCTTATTGTTTTTCAGATTTGAAAAGTCAACTTTATTTTTTTATTCCCACCCACACCTTAGGTCTTCTCATAGCTTTAGCCAAAGAAAACCATCCCAGACGGGGCCATTTCAGGCTTGTTCTGAGTCCAAAGTAGGGAGACAGGAAGTAGGAGGTGACATTTGATTTTTTGAGGTTTCCTGTTCAAATTTAAGACCAGGAAATTTTATGTGGGTTGTTTGAGTCAGATGAGCTAGGGAGAGTGTTCAGTTCCATTCAGCTCATCCCTTATTTATTAGCCGTGCTAGAAGGAAGAAAGTAAGTCACTAGTTCCTGCTGTCGCGCAGTCGTCTAATGAGAAAGGAAAAAGAGAAATAAGCAGATGCTTGTACAATAGGACAACGTGGTACTAAGAAGTGATGGTGTTGCACGTTGTGGAATGTGTGATCACGTTCAGTCAGGAGCAAGAGCGGAGAAGACTTCTTGTGGCAATCATGTTTGAACTTGGCCTGTAAGATCAAGTAAGAATTTGACCACTGGCATAAGAAGAAGGACATTCTAGCTGGAAGGAACAGAACAGGTTAAGTGAAGGAGGTAGGAGGTCTCAGGCTCAGGAAGGAGATTAAGAGAGTGGTGGTTATTTTGGGACTGGTGATATTTTATGTGTCCTATTAAGGACAGTGAGACCTGATTGATTTCAGAGTCAGGGCCAGCATCTGTATTTGAAAGCATGTCAAGAGCAATAGATTTGGGTGTAGTGTCACATCCCTGTAATTTGAGCTACTTGGGAGGCAGAGACACAGAGGATCACAAGTCCAGGACCAGTCTGGGCAATTTAGTGAGAGCTTGCCTCAAAATAAGGGGCTGGGGATGTAACTCAGTGCTACAGCTTTCCTGGGCAAATGCCCTGTACTGAGAGGGAGAGGGGGAAAGAAGTGGGGAAGAAGAGAAGGGAAGAGAAGGGAAGGGAAAGGAAGGGAAGGGAAGGGAAGAGAAGATTTCATCTTACTTCAATTAGAATGGCTATTATCAAGAACACAAAAAATAATAGATGTTGGCGTGGATGTGGGGGAAAAGGCACACTTTTACATTGCTGGTGGAGTAGCAAATTGGTGCAGCCACTCTGGAAAGCAGTGTGGAGATTCCTCAGAAAACTTGGAATGGATCCACCTTTTGACCCAGTTATCTCACTCCTCAGTTTATACCAAAACTAGCATACTACAGTAACACAGCCACATCAATGTGGCTCAATTCCCAATAGCTAGATTGTGGAACCAACCTAGATGCCCTTCAACAGATGAATGAATAAAGAAAATGTGGTATATATACACAATGGAATATTATTCAACCATAAAGAAGAATGATATTATGGCATTTACAAAAAAATGGATGGAATTGGAGAATATAATGCTATCCCAAAAAACCAAAGGCCGAATGATTTACCTGATAAGTGGATGATGATATATAATGGGGGGTGGGGGGATGGGGGATGAGAGAAGAATGGAGGAACTTTAGATTACGTAGAGAGAAATGAGAGGGAGGAGGAGGCGGGGGTATGAAAAATGGTGGACTGAGACAGACATCATTACCCTATGTACATGTATGATTACATGAATGGTGTGACTCTACATCATGTACAACCATTGAAACAAAAAGTTGTATCCCATTTGTGTACAATGAATCAAAATGCAATCTGCAAAAATTTTTTAAAAAATTAAAAATTTAAAAAAGAGGTTAATGAAGAGAATTTAAAGATGAAATTAAAAAGAAAACAAAATTATCACTGACTTCTGACTTAATCTAGCCTTTCCTTCCGGTATGAATGTAGACAACAAACCATAGTAATAATGGTAAGAGATGTTTTCACAACACATTACTTTTGTTGAGGCTATCTTAGAATGGCATTTTCTTTCTTCACAATTTTAATATTTCAACAGTATTAGACCTGATGTTAGGCTAGCTCTTATGCTTCCACGCATGTGTTAGTCTGCTTTTCATTACTGTGAGAAAATACATGAGATAATCAACTTACAGAAAGGAAAAGTTTTGACTGATGGTTTGAGAGGACAGCACATCATGGTAGCAGCATGTGACGAGGGATATCTGTTCACCTCATGGTGCCTGAGATGCAAAGAGAGAGAAAGAGGAAGACTGGGGGGTCCCAACATCTCCTTCTAGTGACCTAACTTCCTTCTGCTAGGCCCCATCTGCTAAGGTTCCAGCACCTTCCAATAGACCACTCTGGGAACCAAGCTTTCAACATATGGACATTTTGGGGGACATTTGAAATCCAAACTATAGCCATGTGTTATTAAATAAGTGTATTAATAACCTTATCACCGAGTTCTATTATCTTGATAATCATATTCAACATGATTGTTTTTTTCTTTGTGAGCTATGTATTTTATTTAATTATTTTAAATCTTTGTTTTCAGAAGGGGTCCTTATATTTGTCCAGTTCTGGCAAAAAAAGTCCTTGGGTTGGAGGACCCAAGAAAGCCTGAAGAGTAAGAGCAAACAGGTTCTAACAGTAGGTGAAAATAAGATTGCAATGAGCCTTGAGCGCTGAGCTAAGTTGTCCGTATGTTCATCAGTGATGAACAGGTAGCAGCATCAGAGCCTTGTCTGAATATCAAACCACTTCTGCTCTCGTCTCATCCTCCAAGAGCGATGTCAAGGGAGCTGGGGCAAAGACTGACCTTTGTTTTGTTTTTTTTGTTGCGCTGCTGGGGTTTGAACCCAGTACCTTGTGTTTGGAAGGCAAGCACTCTACCAACTGAGCTATCTCCCCAGCCCTGAGGACTGACTTTTGTATCCCCCATTCTCTGTCTCACTTCTTGCCAGGCATAGAGTTCAGTTCAACATGGGATTCTCCTGAGAACTGAGACCAGGGCCCCAAGCCTCATAGGTGAATCTGCCTTTTTGCTTTGAAAATATAATTTCCAAATTCTTCCTCAATTTGCTTTAAGATTTTTTTGTAGTTTCTGGACCATGGGAGTTTTGGGGTTTTTTTGTTTTTTTGTTTGTTTGTTTGTTTGTTTGAAGAGGGGAGTAATCCTAGGACTATTAACATTTTATCATTTTATCCCAAGTAATACTATTTTTAAAAAAATAAAATGAGTTTCTATCCATTTTCTAATCATTTCATTAAAGAATGAGAATTTTTTTATAATTTATTTATTTTGATTCATTATAAACAAATGGGGTACAACTTGTTTCTCTGGTTGTACAAGAAGTAGAGTAGTACCATTTGTATAATCATACATGTACATAGGGTAATGATGTTTGTCTCATTCTGTTATTTTTCCTTCCTCCCATCCCTCCCACATCCTTTTTTCTCTATACAATCCATCCTCCCTCCATTCTTGCCTCCCTCCCACCCCCTATTATGTATCATCATTCGCTTATCAGAGAGATCATTCAGCCTTTGGTTTTTTGGGATTGGCTTATCTCACTTAGCATGATATTCTCCAATTTCATCCATTCGCCTGCAAATGCCATAATTTTATTCTTCTTTATGACTGGGTAATATTCCATTGTGTATATATACCACAGTTTCTTTATCCATTCATCTGTTAAAGGGCATCTAGGTTGGTTCCACAATCTGGCTATGGTGAATTGAGCAACTATGAACATTGTTGTGGCTGTATCTCTGTAGTATGCTGATTTGAAGTCCTTTGGGTATAGGCCAAGGAGTGGGATAGCTGGGTCAAATGGTGGGTCCATTCCAAGTTTTCCAAGGAATCTCCATACTGCTTTCCAGAGTGGATGCACTAATTTGCAGATCCACCAGCAATGTATGAGTGTACCTTTTTCCCCACATCCTCACCAACACCTATTGTTGCTTGTATTCTTGATAATCGCACTTCTAATTGGGGTGAGATGGAATCTTAGGGTGGTTTTGATTTGCATTTCTCTTATTACTAGAGATGTTGAACATTTTTCCATATGTTTGTTGATTGCTTGTAGATCTTCTTCTGTGAAGTGTCTATTCATTTCCTTAGCCCATTTGTTGATTGGGTTATTTGTATTCTTGGCTAGAGTTTTTTGAGTTCTTTATAGATTCTGGAGATTAGTGCTCTATCTGAAGTATGCGTGGCAAAGATTTTCTCCCACTCTGTAGGCTCTCTCTTCGCATTGCTGATAGTTTCCTTTGCTGAGAAAAAGCTTTTTAGTTTGAATCTATCCCAATTATTGATTCCTGCTTTTATTTCTTGTGCTTTGGGAGTCATGTTGAGGAAGTCTGATCCTAAGCCAACAAGTTGAAGATTTGGACCTGCTTTTTCTTCTGTAAGGTGCAGGGTCTCTGGTCTGATTTCAAGGTCCTCGATCCATTGCGAGTTGACTTTTGTGCCGGGTGAGAGATAGGGGTTTAGTTTAGTGAGAGATAGGGGTTTGTCTTTGTGTCCTCTATTCTGTACCATTGATCTACCTGTCTATTTTGGTACCAATACCATGCCATTTTGTAACTATTGCTTTGTAGTATAGTTGAAGTTCTGGTATTGCGATACCCCCTGCTTCACTCTTCCTGCTAAGGATTGCTTTAGCTATTCTGGTTCTCTTATTCTTCCAAATGAATTTCGTGATTTCTTGCTCTGTTTCTATGAGGTATGTCTTTGGGATTTTAATTGGAATTGCATTGAAATTGTATAGCGCTTTTGGTAGTATGGCCATTTTGACAATATTAATTCTGCCTATTCAAGAACATGGGAGATCTTTCCATCTTCTAAGGTTTTCTTTAATTTATTTCTTTAGTGTTCTATAGTTCTCATTGTAGAGGTCTTTCACCTCTTTTGTTAGATTGATTCCCAAGTATTTTATTTTATTTTTTGAGGTTATTGTGAATGGGGTAGTTTTCCTAAATTCTCTTTCAGAGAATTCATCAATTATGAATAAAATTGTGTTAAATTTATGAGCATTGATTGTGTATCCTGCTACTTTACTGAATTCATTTATGAGTTCTAGAAGTTTTCTGGTGGAATTTTTTGGCTCCTCTAAATATAGAATCATGTCATCAGCGAACAGGGATAGTTTGAGTTCTTCTTTTCCTATTCGTATCCCTTTAATTTCTTTGGTCTGTCTAATTGCTCTGGCTAGAGTTTCAAGGACGATGTTGAATAGAAGTGCTGAAAGAGGGCATCCCTGCCTTGTTCCAGTTTTTAGGAGGAATGCTTTCAGTTTTACTCCATTTAGAATGATGTTGGCCATGGGCTTAGCATAGATAACCTTCACAATGGAATGTTCCCACTATCCCTATTTTTTTCTAGTGTTCTGAGCATAAAGTGTTGCTATATTTTATCAAATACTTTTTCTGCATCTATTAAAATAATCATGTGATTCTTAACTTTAAGTCTGTTGATATGGTGAATTACATTTATTGATTTTCTTGCATCCCTGGGATAAAACCCACTTGATCAGGTGCACTATCTTTTTAATGTGTTTTTGTATGCAATTTGCTAAACTTTTGTTAAGAATTTTTGCATCTATGTTCATTAAGGATATTGGTCTGAAATTTTCTTTCCTCGATGTGTCTCTGTCTGGTTTTGGTATCAGAGTGATATTAGCTTCATAGAATGAGTTTGTAAGGGTTCCCTCCTCTTCTATTTCATGGAATACTTTGAGGAGTATTGGAATGAGCTCTTCTTTGAAGGTCTTGTAGAACTCAACTGAGAATCCATCTGGTCCTGGACTTTTCTTTGTTGGTAGGCTTTTGAAGACTTCTATTTCATTGCTTGAAATTGATCTGTTTAAATTGATTCAGTTTGGGTGGATCATATGTCTCTAGAAACCTGTTGATGTCTTCGAGATTTCCTATTTTGGAGTATAGATTTTCAAAATAACTTCTAATTATGTTTTGTAGTTCAATATTGTCTGTCATGATATTTCCTTTTTCATCCTGAATTTTAGTAATTTGAGTTTTCTCTCTCCTTCTCTTTGTTAGTGTGGCTAAGGGTTTATCAATTTTGTTTATTTTTTCAAAGAATCAACTTTTTATTTTGTCAATTTTTTCGATTGTTTCTTTTGTTTCAATTTCATTGATTTCAGCTCTGATTTTAACTATTTCCTGTCTTCTATTGCCTTTGGTATTGATCTGTTTTTCTTTTTCTAGGGCTTTGAGCTGTAGTGTTAGATCATTTATTTGTTGATTTTTTCTTCTTTTATTGAATGCGCTCCATGAAATGAATTTTCCTCTTAGTACTGCTTTCATAGTGTCCCAGAGATTTTGATATGTTGTATCTTTGTTCGTGTTTACCTTTAAGAATTTTTTTATTTCCCCCTTGATGTCTTCTGTTATCCATGCATCATTCAATAGTGTATTATTTAATCTCAAGGTGTTGGAGTAGTTTCTGTTTTTTATTTTGCCATTCATTTCTGATTTCATTCCAATATGATCTGATAGAATACAAGGTAGTATCTCTATCTTTTTGTATTTGCTAAGAGTAGCTGTGTGGCATAACATATAGTCTATTTTAGAGAAGGATCCATGTGCTACTGAGAAGAAATTGTATTCACTCATTGATGGATGGAATATTCTATATATGTCTGTTAAGTCTAAATTATCAATTGTGCTATTGAAATCTATGGTTTCTTTGTTCAATTTTTGTTTGGAAGATCTGTCCAGTGGTGAGAGAGGTGTGTTAAAATCACCTAGTGTCCTTGTGTTGTGGTCTATTTGGTTCCTGGAATTGAGAAGGATTTGTTTGATGTACATGGATGAGCCATTGTTTGGGGCATAAATATTTATGATTGTTATGTCTTGCTGATTTATGCTTCCCTTAAGCAGTATGAAATGTCCTTCTTTATCCCTTCTGACTAATTTTGGCTTGAAGTCTACTTTGTCTGATATGAGGATGGATACTCTGGCTTTTTTACTGAATCCATGTTCATGGTATGTTTTTTCCCATCCTTTCGCCTTTAGTCTGTGGGTATCTTTTTCTATGAGATGAGTCTCTTGAAGGCAACATATTGTTGGGTCTTTCTTTTCAATCCTGTCTGCCAGTCTATGTCTTTTGATTGATAAGTTCAGGTCATTAATATTCAGGGTTACTATTGAGATATGATTTGTGATGGCTTTCTATTTGTAAATTCTCTTAGCTTTTGTTTATCATGGAAGGATTTTATTTCATCATCAAATCTGAAGGTAAGTTTTTCTGGGTATAAGATTCTTGGTTGGCATTCATCTTCTTTCAGAGCTTGAAAAATGCTGTTCCAGACCCTTCTAGCTTTTAGAGTCTGGTTTGAGAAATCTGCTGATATCTGTATTGGTTTTCCCCTGAATGTAATTTGATTTTTTTCTCTCACAGTCTTTAAAATTCTATCTTTATTTTGTATGTTAGGTATTTTCATTATAATGTGACTTGGTGTGGGTCTGTTGTAATTTTGTACATTTGGTGTCCTATAAGCCTCTTGTATTTGATTTTCCATTTCATTCTTTAGATTTGGGAAATTTTCTGATATTATCTCATTGACTAGATTGTTCATTTGTTTGATTTGTTTCTCTAAACCTTCCTCAATCCCAGTAATTCTTAAATTTGGTCTTTTCATGCTATCCCATAATTCTTGGAGATTCCATTTATTTCTTATTATCTTCTCTGTTTGGTCAAGTTTGTTTTCAAGACCAAATATTTTGTCTTCAATATCTAAGGTTCTGTTTTCCAGTTTTTCTATCCTATTGGTTATGCTTTCTATGAGTTTGTAATTTGGTTTATTGTTTCCTTCATTTCAAGAATTTGTTTTTTTTTCAGAATCCCTATCTCTTTATTGAAATGATCTTTTGCTTCCCACATTTGCTCTTTTAACTGTTGATTGGTGTGATCATTCAATGCCTGCGTTTGCTTTTTTATCTCATCGTTTGCTTCTCTGATCATTTTAATTATGTACATTCTGAACTCCCTTTCAGATATTTCTTTTGCCATGCTGTCATTGGATTTTATTGATGTAGCATCCAGGTTTGTTTGGGACATTTTCTTCCCTTCTTTACTCATATTGCTCAGGTATCTCCCCGTCTAAGAGTGCAAATATGAGGTATTACAGATTCTCCCCTATAGACTTATAGTGTCCCTGCAGGTTTCCAATAACTCACCTCCTAGTATTCAGTAGCCTGATGTCTTGGAGGAACTTGATAATGGAGTGACCCAAAAAGGATACTGCCCCTGTAGGGATGGTGGCCTCCAGGTGGGGTATAACCCCTGCTACTGGGCAGAGGCACCTCCATGTGTTGACAGATGGTCAACCGCAGCACGGGCACTAGACTGTGGGCTGGGGCCTGGCTGGTCGGGGCCCAGGTCTCTGGGCCTGCATCCCTGGAGCAGAAGTCTCACCCGGTGATGCTGGACTCTAAAGAATGAAAATTTTATCACCTTCCCCTTCAAAAAGGAAATACATAATCTCAAAAAGAAAAAGAAAAAAATCTTTCCAGGGAAGGAAAATGAGCAACTTACTCCATGATTTTAATGTTTTTAAATTTAAAAACTACCCTGTAAGACCTTGCTTTATGAATCATGAGGGAGATAATCCTTTTCTTCAAGAAGTCTTCAGTTTCGAGAGATGTATGCAATGCCATGATTGGGAGTGAACCCCGTCTCCAATGAGTTTTGTCACCTCATTATCAATGCTGACATCAAAAATCAGATTTCAGAAAGACTTATTGATAAACATGGAAAGCAAACACTCAGACTCCTTTATTCAACCTGCAGTGTTGTGAGCATTCAGTATACAAGTGGACGAGAACTTGACTTTCCCACACCCGCGACGTTCCCCCCTTTCTTCCTCCAGAACTAGAACTGGAAAGAACATTCATGAAGGCAGCCCAGGAGTGTGGCTGGGGAGGGTGGCAGGAAAGGACCGGCCAATGGTTTGGGCTTCAGGGCTAAAAGGAGTGATTTATCTTCCTGGTAGCCCAACATGGAACCATCAAGAATGTATCAGGGCAGGTCATGGATTGGACTTCAACACAGGCCAACAACCCTCTCTATATAAATCTGAGAGCCTCTTATTTGTTTGAGAACAGATGAATAACTGAGATCCAGAGGCCTGGACACCAGTCTTACCTGAAGCAAAGTAGATTCAGGGAACTTCAGGCCAGAACCTGAAGTTGGTCTTCAGAACAGAAATTGGTCTGTGTTTTCCTTTTTCTCCATGTAGCTTTGACTTCCAGTTCCAATGCAGTATGCTACTGGCTACTCCTTGTACTGGAGAACCCATGCCCACCCTGGTGCTTTTCTCTTAAGTGGATGACTCTATCTGGTTAATGTTCTAGGTATTCTAGGATAGGGCCTTCCCCGAGCTTGAAAATGTTTACACACACACACACACAAACACACACTCACACAAAGTGTGTGTGGGGGATAATCACAGACAGAAAAATCGTCCTTTCCTGACACCATGTGAAAACTGAAGGTCTGACCTTACATCCAGTCCACGAGACCCTGGATCCCGCTGCCTATTCATAGACGTCTCTGGATTTGCCTGGAGAGTGAGAGCAAGCACCAGGTTTGAATACCAGCTGCAGGCCAAGCCTGTGCTCATCCTTTTACGTGCATGATCTCATTCCTGACTCACAACGGCCCTATGATATTGGAATCATTGCCTCCATTTGACAAACAAGGAAACTGTAACCCAGCAAGCCCCTTGGCTTTTCCAAAGTCGCACGGTGAGCGGAAGAATCTGAGTATGAGATCTAGGCTCATGTGCCAGGTTGTGCTAAGCCTGACCCAGGCCTGGTCCATGGTAGGTGCACAGGGATCATTGCCCACAGGAAGAAAGGCATAAACAACTTCCTCCTTCCTCCAAAGACACTGTCCCTCCACTGCCACTCCATCTCTAAAGTGATTCATCTGATGTCACATTAAATCACCTCCAAGGCATTTCACAAAATGTCCCATTAAATAAGACCCACCATTTTGAGTTTAATCTTCACATAAAGCAAGGATGGGAGTTCGTCCGGTGCATTTTTAATGGCAATACTTGACTCAAGTCAGCCTTGAAGCCTGGTGGGGTCCCCAGATCTCTCCTTGGGCTGGGGTCCAAGCCAGGCGCCCCCTCCTCTTCTCACACAATTGATGGTTTGGATGGAAGTGCTGGTCTTCTCATGGACCCCTGCTGCACTTCATCTTGCAGGATTTGGCTCACGATTCCAGCCAACTGAGATCATTTAGAAGTTTGATTTTGTCATCAATCATATTTTCTATCCCTCCCAGCTGTGTGTCAACCACAGATGTGATAAGCGGATTTTATGTATCTTTGTCCAAATCACTGGTACCAAATATTAAACAGGGTTCAAGACAGTTCTCTGGAGCATACCGCTGCACAATCCGAGAGCACTTAACAAGGGTCTTTCTTCTGTGATTTGTCCTTTAGTATTTTGAGTTTTTAACCTCAATGCAAGCTGATATCACACTCCTTTTTATCCTCACTGGGCACAATTGGGGTATTGAAGAATTCAGTCTAATTCCTGAGTGGTGCAATGGACCCAGCCAGCTTGCTTTCAGAAGACACAGGTTCAAGTCACAAGTCCCCTTGCTGTATACAAGTAGTTTTTCTCCAAGTGCCTCAGTTTCTCTATCCATAAAACAAGGATAAGGATCTCTACAGATAACCTCACTGGCTCATCACAGCGATCAAAGAAAGTAATGGATACACATGTTCTTGTTCAGGCATCCCTATTTGTGCCTTTCCCCTCCCCCCCCCAGTAGTAGGTAGGGAACACAGGGGCACTTACACTCAGTTACATCCCCAGCTCTTTTAAATTTTTTTTTTTTTATCATGAGACAGGGTCTCACTAAGTTGCCGAGACTGGAATTGAACTTGTGATCCTCCTGCCTCAGCCTCCGGAGTCTCTGGGATTACAGGTATGCTACCACACCCAGATTCTGTTTGTGCTTTCATACACACATTTCTTCAGTCTGAAGTACAGTTCCCTTCTCTTTCCCATCAACCTCAGCCTTACCCTGTTCCCTGCTGCTTCTCTAGGGACCTTCCCTTGGCCCCAAAAGCAATCTATCACCATCTCCTCTGAGATTCAGCAGCACTCCACGGGTCTCCGCTTGCCCCATGTGTCCCCAGTTTTTTGGTTTCCTCCCCAGAAAATGGTCTTGGAAGTCAAGACCTGCATCTTAGGTGTCTCTGTGCCTGGCATCAGCACAGGGACCTGGGAAGCAGAGGACACTAGAGACCAGGGTCAGGGAGCAAACATGAATGACCGGAAGCTGCAGTCACCCTGCTCTTGCTTCATCAGTGGCTGCAAAGGGTTTTGCTGGAGACTCCGTCAAGTGCCATCCGGAGCACAGGCTGTACTGATCTGGTTATTCTTGGTTTGTCCTTGGAGAGAGATGAAGATGAGTCCGATGGACAAAGCCAACTCCAACACTGTGAGAATAAGTCACATGACTATTTGCTTGCCATCCCTACAGGCTGGGTTCCCAAGAGAGCAGCCTGAGATGGAAATTTGCATATAAGCATCTTACTGAGAAGGATCTGGGGAGTTAGAAGAGACAGGGCTGAGCAGATCAAGTCAGTCCGTAATGCAGTATCTTTGAGAGACTCCACTGGTCTTGCAAGGAACTCAGGAACAGGGGGTGGCCTTTCACATTGCCCCAAAGTGAGCCTCACTGACTTCTCCCAAATAAAGGCTGCCTCTTTGGAGCAGGGGAAGACCTTGAGCTAGAAAGTTCCCTTCCATTGAGGACGTTCCCAAAGAGACAGCATTGAGAGGCACTGACTCTTACGGCTGCTGGGACAGGGCGTGTCCCTTGCATTGCTGTGCCTGATAGCATCGGGTTCTTTGCAGTCTTAAATGACCCTCCTGGTTTCATGAGGGAATCTGTGGCCACCCTCAAACAGAATCCTGTAGGCTGTCTGTGGAACTTCCAACAGCCATTGGTCTTTGTATTTTAGAGTTGCTATCTCCCTGCCAAGTCCTGTGCCAGCTCTGTACGGGCCTTCTTCCCATGAGAAGGAAGGCAGACAGAAACAGTCAGTCCTGCCCCGGGAAGGACTTCAGGTTGGGCAAGCTCAGGGGGCTGAGGTAGCTTCTCAAGGGTAACTTTGAAACTGGAGCCTGAAGGATAAGAAACAGGCGGACTCTGGGGAAATAAGCAAGCGCTGGCATGGGCAACTACAGCAGGGACCTGATGGGGGGGTTGGCCAGCCAGGTTCTCGGGCCCTTGAGGGCCAGACTGCAGGGTCGGGACCCCATCCTAAAATCAAGGAGGGGGCCATGATGGGGGTGTCAGTAGAGGATTGACAAGCCAGGCTCTCATTCTAGAAAGAACAGAGTCAGTTCCTTGGGCCATTGTTCATGGAAGGGTCTGTGAGGAGGGACTAGCCACCTGAGCATTTACCATAGCTGTGGTCTCCATGCAGGGCACAGCTTGAGCTGCGCCACGGCTTGGTCCCTTGATGGGCTGGAGGAAAGATGCAATGATCTCCTGTGGGTGCAGCTCCAGTGAAAGGAAAGCCAGGGAACACATCCCGTGCTGTCGACGCTGGGAAATCCGGGAGGCTCTTGACTCATCCTCGTGCAGAGGGACAAACACTGGCCAAGGAGCTCTCTGGGGCTGACTTGCAGCACACTTGTTGCTATTTGCTGCATCTGAGGTACAGGTGTGTCACTAACCCACATCCATAAAATTTCTGCAACTCTAAAATGAAAATGAGAAGTCAGACATGCTAGTGATAAGGATACGCAAATTGACCCAATGAGAAGATGAAATTTTAGACCTTAGAAGCTGACACGATTCTTTTAAAAGAAAATGATCAGTACTGATGAAGTTGGGCAACATAGACTCACTCATTCTATCTGGATGGGTGCGGCAAGTTGAAATAAACAATTCCAGGAAGCAACTTGGCAACAAATGCCATCTTTTGAAATGTGCATATCCACTGACACAGGAATTCCACTTCTAGGAATTAATTCTAAGGAATACTAGAAATGCAAGAGGGAAAAATGGATGGTAAAGGGTAATTAGAAAAACATTATGAGAGCAAATTTTGGACATTTAATTTGAATGTCCATCAACATCTATCAGTAGATGGTATATTAATAAATTACAGCATACCTGGAAGTTGGAATACTATGCTGCATTGAAAAATCAGGTTAGCAAATTTGATTTATTAACATATAAATACTTATAATCTAGTAGTGTTGTGGTTTGGATGTGTGATGCCTCCCCATAACTCCTGTTCATGCAGGAATATTCAGAGGTGAAATGGTGAGATTACAAGAGTTGTAACTTAATCAGTTCATCCTAGTTTCAATGGACTGATTGGATGGTAACTGCAGGCAGGTGGGGCATGGCTGAGGTGGGGAATGGGGAGGAGGTGGGCAATTGAGGGTATGCACTGAAAGGGTTCATCTTCTCTGAGGTTCCTTCCCATCTCACCCTCTTTCTCTGCTTCCTGACCCTACCATGAGCTGAGCAGCTTTCTTCTGCTAGACTCTTCCCCCATGATGTACTACCTCATGTTACTGGCATCTCTTAATGCCTGGAGTTTCCATTCTTGCCTTAACTTCTCCTTTGCAGCTTCATGCATCAACTTCCTGGGAGCATCCTTCAGGTACTCTGATCCTGCTCAATTTGACTGGTCAGAGCAATTAAGTCTATGGATTGAAATCTGTAAAAGAGGGAACCCCAAGTAAATTTTTCTCCTCTAAGTTGTTGCATATTTTGGTCACAGTGACACAAAAGCTTACTAAAACAGAAATTGATACTGATAAGTGGGGTCATTGCTGACACTAACTTGATTATGTGATTCGGAAGCCTTTGAAAGTGACTTGCAGGAGAAATTTGGAAACTTTAGAAGTGCAGGTTGGAAAATATCCTAGAATGTTGTATCCAGAGCTTAATGGGTGATTCTGGTGGGAGTTCAAAAGACCAGAATGCTGATAGGAATGAATATGAGGTTTCAGAAGGAAATGAGGACTCTTGGGAATTGGAGTAGAGGCAATTCTTGTTATTTTCTGGCAAAAAATGATCAATATTTTGCTGATGTCCTGAGATTTTGAGTGAGGCTGAATTTAAAAGTGATGGACAAATTAATCCAGTGAATAAAATTTCCAGGCAGAACAGCATTCAGTCAGTAGAAGGGATGCTGCTGGTTACTTTTAACAACAGACTTATTGTGAGAATCAGGAGCAGAAAACAGAGATAAAGAATTTTAAAAACTTGTAGTTTGGTCATAAAAGTACATGTAAAGCTGAGGCCAATGAAGTTGAGTTTATTGAAGAGATTACAGCTTCTATAGAGATGCTAAGCACTTTGCACAGAGACAATATGATGCCCTCAAGGGTATCTTGGGAATTTGAAAGACCACACTCCCTACAGGCTTCAGGATACAGAGGAGAAAATTTCTGTGAGAAGAGCTCATGGGGGCACCCTGCTCACACAGGGGGCCTAGGAATTTGTTTCACCATTCTGAGCTGCAGAGGTCAATGCAGCCATGATCTCAGGGACTTAAGTTTCTATAAGAGCTGGCAGAAGACTTTGGTATAATCCTCATGGTTCTGTGGGAATGCAGAATGCTGGAATTAAGTGGTCATGGAGGCTTCCACTCAGATTTCAAAGGAAGCCCTGGGAAACCAGTCAAATTGAGCAGGATCAGAGTACCTGAAGGATGCTCCCAGGAAGTTGATGCATGAAGCTGCAAAGGAGAAGTTAAGGCAAGAATGGAAACTCCAGGCATTAAGAGATGCCAGTAACATGGGCTGTCTTCTGAGAAAAGTTGCTGGGTCTGGAGAGGGTTCACATGTGTTGCAGTCAAGCTTTTTGGAACAAATATCTCACAGCCATGTATCTCAAGATGATATATAAGTAGTTAGAGGTGGAATTCTGGGACTTGTTTACCCGACTGGGTTCTTTGGTCCCTTCCCTTCTTTCTATGCCCCCTGTTCCTCCCTTTTGGAATGAGAATGTTTACTCCATGTCACGGTATATTGGACATATGTAAATTGCTTTTGAGTTTTATAATTGTTCACAACCAAGTTTGCCTTGAGTCTCAGAGGAGACTTTGGACTTGAGAACCACAATTTTGGACAATGCTAAACCTGTTAGGACTATGAGATTCTTGAAGATAGACTAAATCCATTTTGCACTGTCAGAGAACTTTTGGGGGCCAGAGGCAGAACATTATGACTTGGATATGAGGTGCCCCCCAAACTCCTGTTAATGCAGGAATATTCAAAGGTAAAATCTTTAGATTGTGAGAATCATAACCTAATCAGTCTTTTCTAGTTTGAATGGACTGATTGGGTGATAACTGTAGGCAGGTGGGGTGTGGCTAGAGGAAGTGGGTCACTGGGACTGTTCCCTGGAAAGGTTCATCTTCCCTGTGATCCCTCCCCCTGCCCCATTTCCATCTCTCTGTTCTCTGACCTACCATGAGCTGAGCTGAGCAGCACTCCTCCACTGAGCCCTTCCCCCATGATGTTCTGCCTCACCTTGGTCCCAAACAATGGAGTCAACTGTGTATAGACTGAAACTTTTGAAATGATGAGCCCTAAATAAACTTCTCCTCCTTTTAAGTTGTTCTGTTGGGTGTTTTGATCACTATGATGCAAAAGCTGACTAAATTGGCAAAAAAAAGAAAAAAAAGAGTACAGAATAGAGAAAGCAATCATGAAATTCTTCTGGAAGAATACGAGACCTTGACTAGCCAAAGCAATCCTGAGCATGAAGAGTGAAGCAGGAGGTATCACAATACCAGACCTTAAACTATACTACAAAGCAATAGTAACAAAAACGGCATGGTATTGGCACCAAAATAGATAGGCAGACCAATGGTACAGAATAGAAGACACAGAGACAAACCCACATAAATACAGTTACTTCATACTAGACAAAAACATACAGTGGGGAAAAGATAGCCTCTTCAACAAATGGTGCTGTCAAAACTGGAAACCCATATGCAGTAAAATGAAATTAAACCTCTATCTCTCACCCTGCACAAAACTCAACACAAAATGGATCAAGGACTTAGGAATTAGACCAGAGACCCTGCACCAAATAGAAGAAAAAGTAGGCCCAAAACTTCATCATGTTGGCTTAGGGCCAGACTTCCTTAACAAGAGAGAAGAATGGAGGAACTTTAGATTAGGCAGACAGAAATTTAAGGGAGGGGGGTATGAAAAATCATGGAATGAGACAGACATCATTACCCTATGTACTATGATTACATGAATGGTATGAATCTACATCATGCACAACCATAGAAAAGAAAAGATGTACCTTATTTGTGGACAATGAATCAAAATGCCATCTGTACAAATAAAAAAAATAATTGAAAATAAATAAATAAATAAATATGATTTAAAAAAAAAAAAAGACTCCCAAAGTGCAAGAAATCAAAGCAAGAATCAATAGATGGGATGAATTCAAACTAAAAAACTTTTTCTCAGCAAAGGAAACAATCAATAATGTGAAAAGAGAGCCTACAGAGTGGGAGAAAATCTTTTCCACACATACTTTAGATAGAGCACTAATCTCCAAAATTATTTATAAAGAACTTACAAAACTTTATACCAAAAATACAAAGAACCCAATCAATAAATGGGCCAAGGAATGGGACAGACACTTTACAGAAGAAGATGTACAAGTGATTATCAAATACATGAAAAAATGTTTAATATCTCTAGTAAGTAGAGAAATGCAAATTAAAACAACTCTAAGATTTCATCTTACTCCAATTAGAATGGCTGTTTATCAAGAACAAAAGCAATAATAGGTGTGGGGGGAAAGACACACTTGTGTATTGCTGGTGGAGTTGCAAATTGGTGCAGCCACTCTGGAAAGCAGTATGGAGATTCCTCAGAAAACTTGGAATGGACCCACCTTTTGACCCAGCTATCCCACTCCTCAGTTTATACTCAAAGGACTTAAATTCAGCACACTACAGTAAAACAACCACATCAATGTTTTTAGCAGCTCAATTCACAATAGCTAGATTGTGGAACCAACCTAGATGCCCTTCAACAGATGAATGGATGAATTGTGGTATATATACACAATGGAATATTATTCATCCATAAAGAAGAATAAAATTATGGCATTTCCAGGTAAGTGGATGGAATTAATATCATACTAAGTGAAGTCAGCCAATCCCAAAAGACCAAAGTTGGAATGTTTTTCCTGATAAGTGAATGATGATACATAATTGGGGTGGGGGTGGGGAGTAAGAGAAGAATGGAAGAATTTTAGAGCATGTAGAGGGAAATAAGTGGGGGGGGCAGTGTATGAAAGATGGTGGACTGAGACAGACATCATTACCCTATGTACATGTATGATTACACAAATGGTGTGCATCTACATCATGTACAACCACAGAAACGAAAAGTTGTACCCCATTTCTGTGCAATGAATCAAAATGCAGTCTGTAAAAATAAAAAAATGAACACAAAAGCATAATTTTATACAATAATAATATGTGCTTGTTATCCCTCCTGTTATGATAAATACAACAATCCTCATGGAAAAGCCCTACAACTTCCTTATGGTTGTGAGGATCCATGTCTCTCTGACAGTGTTCCTCTTTCTTTATGAGAGCATCTCACAGTAATTAAGCCACCCTGAGGTCCTGGTCTCCTGGGAAGGTCTTTGGGAGACAGTAAGTGACTTCTCTGCCAACTTCCCCAGCCAACTCTGAAGGCCGTATCTGAGTTATAGCCCCAACTCTTCCTGATTCTTCAGTCCCATTGCTCTGTTCTGGTTCAGCCCTCATCACTTCCTACCTATATCATCTTATTGACCTCGTTTTGGTTCTTTTCTTCCTCAGTCGTGTTTTTCCATCCACAATGGATGCTGCTGTGCATCTCTGACCAGGATGTCTCCATGTGGTTGCCATTGGGGTATTCTGGGCTTCCTGGTGTGGAGTTTGAGGCCATACACCATCTAACTTCCATATAATTCTTCAAGGGCATGTATGCCAACAAAATCTTGGTCTCTGTCAAACTCTAATACATTAGTTCCCCAACATATTCCATTTGATTTTTATGCATCACGTTGCCTGAATGCTCTTTCCCCCATGTTCAGCTAGCAAACTCGTGTCTAGCCTTTCTATAGTCTCTGTGAACTTGTCTTCTCCCCAACCCCATTTCATGCCCAAAGATGTCTCTTGTCACCCTTGCGGCACTTCTCCTAAAAGGTCACTCTTCACGCGTCTGTCTCCTCCATTGATCGGCATGCCCTCAAGGTGCATCATTCACCTTCAAAGCCTTACCATCTAGAATGTACCTCAGTAACTGGATTTGTGAACATCATCTTGAGAGAATTTTGTCAGCACCCCATGGTATACAGTGAATCCTAGCTCTATTTTCCTGGTTGCTCTCTAATGCTGACTTCACAAAGTCCCCGGCCACCCGAAAGATTTCTCATAGTTGTCATCTGGAGGACAGAGGAGCTTTGGTGGAAAAGTAGAGCCCCTCAATTACCAATTCTGACAACTCTTATTTTAGCCCAGTCTCCCCATGCAAACAGACAGTTGACATGTGATTGGAGAAGAAATAGAAGTATGTTTCTATTAAAACCATGTTCTTTAAGTTGTCGCTATGAATTTATATCCCTCTGGCCCTTGCCAAGCTGGCTCTCGGCTATATTCTATCCTGAAATTAGAGCGTTCTTCTCATAGCCCCAGGAGATGCCTACAATGCCTGAAGATTAAAAACAGACCCTGAAAATGGATTTAGGAATTTGTGGAGTCCAAAGCATCATGGCCTACACAACCTGATCTGGATTACCTAGGTTCCTTTTGCACTTCTGATTGGGGAAATTTGGGGGTTGGAGAAGTTCACTGCTTGAATATCCAAAGAAGATGGACAAGAACTCTTGTGGGAGTGAGGATTGTCAGCTAACTTGAAGTAAAGGAGAATGCCACCCATGGCCATGAGTTTTGGCCTTTGGGGATTGAATTAGTCATGGGGTATATGTGCACCTAAGTGTTGAGTTTGATAAAAACAAGTAATTATTGGGCACCTACTGTTTTTAAGGTCCTTGTTGAGTCTGGTAAGCAAGAAGCTTATTGTTTATAAACCTTGCATTTTAGCTGGAGAGGGTTTGGATCTAAATAACCACAACTAACAGTAGAATAGAATAAGTATTATGAGCTTTAGAAAGTATTAAGTTTGTGTCTGTGAGTGGAGTAGAATGTTGGAGAGAACACAGGTATAGCAGTCAATCAGATTCAGGCTCAAATGCAAGTTCAACCGATTACCTTATACTGCACCTGTCAGAAGCTCAGTTTCCTCAACTGTATACTGGGTTCCAGCAGCTACTTCAGGAAGAAGTGAGGAAGATAGTAAATGAGATAGAGTGTGTGAGTGCCTGCCCGGCAGTACCCCTAGCTCCTCCCCCACTACTCTAACCCAGAGCCTCATGGGTTACCCTGGGCAAACACAGGTCCCAAAAGGGAACATTGGGAGGGAGACCAGAGCTGTCCAGGTACAGGCCTTTGCCCCATTCTCTCCAGTGTTCAGAAGACTCTCTTCCTTCAGTGACCTTGATCTGCACGTCTCTGGACTTAGCAAATGCCTCATCTGACAGACTAAATGCGTTTACTCATTTGGAGTAAATTTCTGGGAGCCTGAGAAGCTGAGCGGGGCTTGCTTGGACCATGCTGGGGAGGATCGCTGCCCTCGTGGGTTTGGGTTGAGGCGGCCAGACCCTCGCCAGACCGCAGAGCGCATCAAGAGAGGAAAATAAACAACAGGCCGGAGAAGACATGGCCTTCTTCAGGTAGGGCTGCCTCCCTGGCCTGTGGTCGTGAACAGTGCAATCAGGCTTGGGAATCTCAGCGTGGCTTGCGAGGGCTGCTTGTTGGAATGCTCAGGCTTCTGACAGAAGCACAGGGCAGCTGGTTTATGTCTCTGTGACTTCCTTTATTTTATATATAGAGGAAAACATATTCCCAAATCTGTCTGTAAACAAGAGAGATGACCCACTTTTCTCTTTACGATTCTTCCTCCCCCAAATCCAACTAAGCAGAAATGTTGCTGTCCTCTTACAGCTGGGCACCGGGAATTTAAACACAGGAAAACTGACTGATTATCAAAAAACCAGAGGTCTGTGCTGGCCTAGCTACCTATGGGCTGGGGATCTCAAACAACTGTTTAAATCTCCCATGGATCAGCATCTTCATTTTCAAATGGGCACAGTAATAGTTGCTCCACTGAATTGGTTCATGGATTGAATAGCTTAGTGTATACAAAGAATCTGGCACATACCAGATACTCAGGAAATGTCATTTCCTCCCTCCTCTGCTATCCATGAGATATTGGGTAAATTCTTTAATCAGTCTTAGAATTTTTCTTTTGCAAAATTAAACCCATCTATCTTACTCTTTCTAATTCTTGAGGATGGTGAGGCTAAAGTGAAGGTGAACTGAATGTGCTTTGTACAGGGAAGCACTGAAGTAGAATATGTCTATCATGATGGCTCTTTAACCATGTGGGGCTCATGGTACAGAAGAGGAGAGGAGAGGAGAGGTAAAAAGAGGAGAGGAGAGGAAAGGGAAGGAGATGAGAGGAAAGAAAGTCCTTAAAGGTCCACCCTGAGCTGGAACTCAGTGGTAGAATATTTGTCTAGCATGCATAAGGCCCTGAGTCCAGTCCCAAGAACTTTAACTTAACTAACACCCATGATGTTTGACACTCATCTCTTCAATCACTTCTTAGGTCCAAAGTTCACTTTGGAAGTCCCACCATTACGTGGACTTCCAGCTGATCAATTATCATCAAAGACTTAGAGAAAAGGTTGAGGCTCCAGTAGCTGCTGAAGTCAGATCTCGTTGGCTGTGGGGCCAGTGCCCAAACCCTTTGAATACCACCGAGCCTCAAAGAAACAAAGACTACAAACACTGATGCCAGATGCATGATTAACTGGATAAAACCTATACACTCTTAAGCCATGAGATCAAAGAGAGTACTCCTACCAACAAGGGAATCTTAGAAAATTCAAACATGATTCACGCTAATAAGCCAGGAGTCAGGTAAGCAGTCCATTCTCTGCCAGAGGCAGGTCTGTCCCAGAGAAAAGGAGTGTGATGAGGTCATTCTCAGGGAGACTCACATTCAAAGACGAGAGACCAAAGTCCTGACCGCCTGAGTTTGTCTCTCTACTCCATATCTGCAAAATAGAGAGATCTGTGACGGCTGGGGCAACAGATTCAGCCGACATGCCCAGTTTCTGGTTCAAGGTTTTCCACGGATTGGACCTTCAGGAACCCAATTTTCAAGTTTATGTCAGAAAAAGTCTCTACATGACTCCTAGCTCAGCCCTACCTAGGCTCCTTCTCCACCACCTGCCCACACACAGAAGTGAGCGACCGTGCAGGCACTCTGTGGACTTTGAACCTCTAGAACTCTGAGAAAGTAAGTTTCAATTGTTAACGTCGATGATATTTGGTTATGGCATCCTGAGCTGACTACAACCGGGAAAAGCAAATCATTCTTCCCTAGTGTTTGGTGCCATCTTCTACCCAGTAGTCCAAGCCGGAAGCCTGGGGACCTCCCTGATACCCACTACATCTTCAGTCTTCCTCAACTGATCATCACAATGTCCTTAAAAATTCTCTCCCAAAAAGGAACACTTTTACAGTGTTGGGATTGTAAATTAGTATAACCACTATGGAAATCAGTATGGAGGCTCCTCAAAGACTAGGCATGGAATCATCATATGACCCAGCTATCCCACTCCTCAGTATTTATCCTAAAGAATTAGTTATCATACTATAGCAATGCATGTAAAGCAGCATAACAGCCAATGTGTGCAAACAGTTTAGGTGTCCAGCAGTGGATGAATGGATAAAGATATGTGGTATCCATACACAATGGAGTTTTATTCAGCCTTAAAGAAAAATGAAATTGTGTCATTTGCAGGAAAATGGATGGAACGTAAAACCATTATGTTAAGTGAAAAAAACCAAAGTCAGAAGGTCAAGTGTTGTATGTTTTCTTTCATATGCAGAAGTTAGAGAGGAATAAAGAAAAGAAAGGTGAGGGCATTTTCATGAAAACTGAAGGGAGATCAGTAAAGGAAAGGGACCAAGGCGTGTCAGAAGAGGAGGCAAAGGGGGAAACTGGGAGTGATATTGGTGGAATTATATTGTTATATTATGTGTGCGTATGAATATGTAACAACAAATTCCACCATTATGTATAACTACAATGCACCAATAAAACATAGGAAAAAGAAAGAACAACTTCCTTCCCAACCTGCTTTACTCTGCAGAGAGGACTTGCCAGTGGTCTCTGCCTCTGGGACCCCTGCACTAGTTCAGGCCCCCAGCAAGTCCCTCCTGAACATCTCCTGCCTTAGGACTTTCCACAGTGATCCAGCCTTCTTGTGGCCATGAGAGCCATCTTTGCAGTCAGTGACCTGGCTGGCACACCTCTGCACGATGCCATCGGCTGGCCCCTGAGCCCCCAGCCCTACAACGTGAAGCTCAGCCTTTTAGCTGGACCTGCCACAAGCTGTGGATGACCTGCCCCTGCCTGTCTCACGCCTCAGCCCTCCCCTCACCATGCATGCCCCGGTCCACCTCACCCGTGGGTGCAGCAGGTCACCTGCTTCACACTCAGGTCCCTTCACCTTCCCAGATCTGGTGTCTCTGCATGATGATCTCCCGTGTTCTCAAGCAAACACCCCCTTCTTCTCTGAAAAGCAGCTGAAGTGTTGCTTTCCAATGGAAACATCTCTGTCAATCTCCCTAACCCCCTCCAGGCTCAGCGGCCTCCTCTGGGCTCCCCCAGCAGCCCCAGCTCATGACCATCGTGAAATTCACAAACAAGCAAATGTTAGTTGGCTGGCTCTTTTCCTGTCTTCCTCCCTTCTTAGAATAAGCCAGGAGCTTCTAGAGATAGCTCGTTTTCACGGCATCATCAGGCCTAGCCCAGAACCCTGGTCATGGCAGATGTCTCAGGAATTACCTGTGGGAAGAAGACACTTCAAGAAGGTTCTGGGCAAGTTGGGGAGAACCTGCTGTCTGCTTCGTAGAGGTTGACTCTGATGAGCATACCTCAAATCTCATTTATTCCCTGAATTAGAGAAGCCAACCACCTGCTCAGAAGGAGCCAAGACAAGATTGCTGTGCTAGGACCTGGGACAATCAGCTTGGATTCCCAGCAGGCTCCGAGTTAGCTGATTTCCCTAACAAATCAATTAACCTCTCTGAACTTTGGCCTCTTCAAGTGAAAAATGAGCCCTTGGAAAAGAAGTGGTTCTTCATTTCTGGCTGCCATTTAGAATGTTCTGTAGTAAGGCCTGAGGGTGTTTTTAGCCTTCTTCCAGGTGATTTAGTCGTCTGAACTGGGTGTCACTGAGAGAGACGACAAAATAGCAACTTCCATTATTCAGTATGACTAGCATTCACTCTGCTGATGTCAAGGGCAGTATCCTTATCAGCTCAGGAAGGAATGAGAGTTTCAAAAGGTCCCTGTCTGTGAGCTGTCTTGAGTACTTAGCACCCAGAATTGATGCAGACACCAACAGAAAGGAAGATGCATGTAGCCTATTGATCCTGTTGTGTTTATTTCATGTTTCCATTCTGAATTCATGTTGGTTCAAAGCCATGTAACATTCCAACCTATTTTTAGAAAAAAAGGAAGGAAGGAAGAAAGAAGCAAAGAGTGACGTCATTAACTCCGTCCCCACATCAGGCAGCACGTGATATGCGTGATCTCATTGAGTCGCCATGACAATCTCGTAAGTGCCTCTCCATATTATAGTGAGGAGATGAGGACTCCGAGGAGAAGATGAAGTGGCCAGAGATTATGGTGGCAAGAAGTGAGCTGGGGTCTGGTGCTCACTGCAAACCCCATACCTGCTGCATTAAGATGGGCAGAGAAGGAGCCCCAAGGTCCTGGGTCCAGGTCAATGGCATAGAGCTGATGCTCAAAGGAGTTGTTGCAGCACTTGATAGGCCCCTGGGTGCTGGGTGCTGTGCTTGAGTCCTCTCCTCAACAGAGTCCATTGTGTTACCTAGTGGTACCCAGAGTTGGGGAGGTTAATAACTAGCCTTTTTCTTTCTGGGAAAGAAGAGAGAAGGCCAATCCTTTCTTAGGATTCGCAGATGGTCAGAGAGCTGATATGCAGCAGGTCTGGGTCCCAATCCAGGTTTCTCTGACTCCAAAGCTGAGGCTTTGGACTCGGGACTTTGCCAGGTGACTTCCTGGAGGGGGCTGTTCCCCAGCTAACTGGAACTTCCTTTCTTCTCCCTGTGGCTGGGTCTCTGTTGGAACTGGCTGCCACTAATCTTCACGAGCTGATCCCATATCTGCTGCCTGGAATCCTGTGTCTAGCCGGATGCTTGAGAAAAAAGAGGTTCACTGTTGGATGCAGCCCTGCGCTCCGGCCGGCTGCCTTCCCGTTACACCTGTAACCAGGTGTCGCCATGTAGCTCCAGAAGGCACTGGGTTCCACACATTCCCAAAGCCAGGCGGGACCCAGAGGGGATGGACATTTCCTCCAGAGAGCCACAGGGGTGGGGGCGAGTGTGGCCGATGACCTCGGGCAGCTGAACCTGCCTTGAGTGAAACAGCTAAGAGGACAATATCCTCTGCCCTCCCTCTGCCTGCTGGATGCAGTGGCCATGAGCCCGCAGGCACCAGAGGGGTCTCCCCCAGGAAGCTGCATAACCAAGGCTTGCAGAGTTAAGAATTGAAGGGCCGATGCGGAGCTGCTCAGCCCTCTTTGTGAGCGATTCCCAGTGTGGAGGAGGGGCTGGCCCTGCCCTTTCATTTCCAGCTTCCTCCCAGCAGTTCCTAAGGAAGAGTCACTTCAACTTGGCATTGAAAGCCGGGGAAAAAGATCTAAGTTACCTTACCCTGAGTTGCGGTGGTATTTCTTCAGCCAGAAATCTGTTTTATGAGTGCCAAGACCCCATGCTGGCAGAGGGGCTGGAGAATTAACAGGAAGCCACCAACGTAGGGGACACGGCACAAGCTCGGGAGGGATGTGGCTGAATGGAGTCCTAACTCTGCGCATGCACTGTGTGAAATCGGGTTGGTCCCTTTGCCCCTGAGTCTCGGCCTCTTTACCTGTAAATCTAGACCGTGACAGAAAAAGCTAAGCTTCACCGAGCACGTTGATGTCACAGGTCACTCTGAACGTTAGAAGGGGCTTAAACTCCGCCATGCAGCCTTGGCCCTAAACTATCCACCACAGGTTAACACTGTGTTAAGGCAGCCGTAATTGCTCTTGATGGTTTACGTGGAGTTTTCATATGAGACCTCATTTGATTTTCACACTCATCCAGAGAGGTAGACCCAGTAGGGATGATGACTTTCATTTTAAGATGAAGACAAAAAAAAAAAAAAAAATGATGCTCAGAGGGGTTGAGTAGCTTTCCTGAGGTCACACAGCCTGCTTATAGCCACGGTGCATTTCAGGCATGGGCCTTACAGTTTCTCCTTAATATTCAGGTTAGTGGTTCTCAACCATGGGTGGTTTTTCCCCCAGGGAACATTTGGCAATGCATGAAGACAGTTTTCCTCATGGTGACCGGGCAAGGGGCTGCTCCTTCCAGTGTGTAGAGGCCACGTCCTCCCTTGCTGAGTCAGCTCCTCCCAATGAGGAATTTTCTGCTCTCTCTCCAATGGAATGGACATCCAATCCATCCAAGAGAGCTGGAAGGTATACAAGGACATGTATCTTCAAGTGAAGAAAGAACTTCCATCAGCACTTTTATGTATGTGGGCAGTGGGGGGCCCAGGGAGTGGGGAGTCCCCACTCATCTGAAGAGGAAGTTTAACCCTGATCTGAACCTGAATCTTCAAAGTAGGGTTTCTCACCCCAAAAGATCTCTGCCCTTCATTTCTGTCACCCCAAGTACGCTACTCATTTCCCCCCAAGGAAATGTGCAGCCTGTCCTCTAGGGCGCCCATATTCTTGGCCCTGAGTTCCGAAGGAAATACGAACGGAAGACCAGAAGTGTTTATGGATGAGAATGTGACGCACAACACAAGGTAAATAAGGCTGGTCCCCGAGGAGCGTGTGCTCTCCGGCTGCTGTGTCTCTCAAAAGCGACGGGCCCCGTCCACCAGTGGGTGTCATGGGATCTGGCTCATTTGCACTAGAAGGAGGGGCAGGTTTATAAAGGCCCTCATGTGCCCTATGTGATCCTAGGGAAGCCCCTCTCTGTCTCCGGGTCTCACTCCTCTCAGATGTGAAATAAGGGGCTTCCATGAGATGCTCTTTACCTGCCTCCTGAATCTACACAGTCCTGGCCTCTGTACCAATAGTTTGAAAACATTCCCTCTACTACTTCACATTTCGAGATGAAAGGCATTCTTGTAGAAGGCACATTTACTGAGTATGTCCCAAAATTTTCCCCCCATGATGCTGGGGCCAACCCAGATCCTTGTGCCTGTGAGAGAAATCTTCTACCACTGAGCTCTCTCTGCAGCATCTACCCAAAGGCCTATGAAACAGTAAGGCATTTGCAGGTAAAGATCAAGGGCACTATAGAAATCCTTACCCACTATAACATTTAACGAGCCATCTGCAGTGAGAGCACATGGTCACTGCCCAGCACAGGATGCATAAGGTCACTGTCCCATAGACAGGACACTTGGAGCTAGCTGTAGGAGGAACTCTTGCTCTAGGTGTTTGGGAACTGAGGAATGGACTATGTTATGTCTATGGGGGTGGGCATAGCTGGGGGCTCAAGAGGGGATCCAGTTGGGTGCAACTCCAGGTAGCAGCTGCACCCTCAAATTTCTCCTCTGTTGGCTACCTCTTCTCGCGTGAGGCTGATGGATCCCTTTAGCAGCTTACCATCTGGCTACAGGGATATTCTCTCAGAATGGCTGCACATGATACACACCAGAGGTCCACCATTATTCCAGAACACTTGACAGAAAGACCTAATTGGTTTTGAAATCTTGTTGCATAATTATAAACCATTTCATATTCACCAATCAAGAAGGAAGAACTCTTAGCCTCTTTAAATGTAATTTGAGCTGTAGAAATTTGTGAATCATCATACAAATGTTTTCAACATTGAATCACCTCTGTGTGGAAAGTTCCTGGTCTACAATCAAGAATTTGAAGAAATCACCATTAAAATATGATCAGCAATTGCTTGCAGTCATTATAGGCATGATGAATATTTTAAAAAGTTATACTGGTGGAAGTAAGCTTCATTTCTCGTGGAAAATTTAAATACATTTGTTTAGAAATTGTATATGAATGCAGTATTTAATATAATATTGAAAACATCTTGTCTAATCATAGTTATTTTATAAAAAGAAAAGAAGGGTGATTGTTATAAATCAAGTCCCATGTAGGCACCCTCAGATTCTATCCTGCCTGTCTTATTGTAATGGGCAAATATTTCTATTTTCTCTATGTGCAATGACATGAAAGGGTACTCTAGAGTGTTCTAGAATACAGACTGAGTCAGTACCTCAATTTGCTGGCTGTGGAAAGATGCTATTTATGCACAACAGGGTGGCCTATGATGTCCTTCAAATGAACTAAATGCCTTAAAAGACTTCTTTCACACATTTTTTTCTCATTCCTAGATTCATGATTTGAACTTTTAATAACCACACAGGTTGCAATCATTTTTTGAGCACCTACTGTATCCAGTACCACAAGTGCCTCATAAACATAACTTCTTTTCTTTTCAAGTTAATATTTAATACACACAAAAGCATATACATAATGTGTCTACAAATTTGAGAATAATACTATGATTAACCCCTAAAAAAAATCAACTATTTATGATCATACCACAAGCCTATTAAAAGATGCATATCCATTGCCCATTTACAAATGAGAAGGTGAGGCGTGGGAAAGTTACATCACAGCCAAAGCTACACAACAAAAGAAGTCATTTAGGTTGCTGCTAGCTGACTTAGGGACTTAGATTAGCATGCGTCTAAAATTTATATATATCAGGCCAAAATAAGAATCAAAGACCTGAAGATGTGCCCCAACATAGGAGAGAGAGAAAGAGGGGGCAGGTGGATCAAATTAAATGTTTTTATAACTCTGATAGATGTGAGAATAGAGTACAATTCAAGTCCAGGATATGGTTCCCCTCTATCATAACCTCTTTAGAAGAAGAAAAAGAGGAGGAAGAAAATAAAGAAAAAGAGAGTTTAGAGAAACTTGAGACACTCAATAACACAAATGGAAGTTCTTATGTTTTTTAAACCACGATCTAACAAAGTTAGATGAAAATAATAAGACCATAGAAGAGATTTGCAATCATGGGTGATGGATTTAAGGAAGAACCATATAAATATATCAGTCAAGCAATCCAGGAACATGAGCAAGATTTTTTGACCAAAAACACAGACCACAATGGCGCCACTTCCTTCATCTGACTGCACCCTGCCCTGCACTGTGGTTGTCAGAGATGCACACTGGCCATCGCATGGGTGAAGCCTTCCCTAGAAGGGCAGAAGACTGAAGGTCTCCAGATCCCACCAGTTCCCTTCCCACCGACACTGCTGAACAGCCAGCTGGGACCAGGTGCACCTTGTGTGTGGTCCTCAGAGTGACATGACCATGTCAAAGTCTAGGGGAGAAGAGTCTAGACTGAAACTTGGTCCTGGGGGAGAACCAGGGGGATGCCAAGAAATTCCCCACTTCCATCCTATCAGTTCACTGCAGTGGGAAGAAAGAGGGACTGTGGTGTTAGACAAAGCTGTGTACCCACCAGCTTCTGGGTTTGTGCTGAGTCTTCTGGGAAAGTTTAAACAAGGCTGGTGTGGAAGGGGATAAGGTGTGTCCAGCATCAAGATAGTTGGTTAGAATCATGCCCAATAAGAACAGCATGCTGAAGTCCCTGGGGTGGTAAATGTGACATCGCTGAATGTCATGGACAACCTCACTCCAAGTGTAAAGTGGAGTGTGTTTGCAGAAGTTATTTCTCAACCAGAATTAAAAAAAAAAAAAAAAATTAATTCCTCTCCCTCCTTCATGAATGGTGGCCAAGAAAATAATGGAAAGAAAAAATATGACTTAAATAAATTTAATAGCAAGAAAAATATGATTTAAATATATATCCCTTGGTGATTCAGAAAAGAAACAACACACTTGATAGCATCTGAAATGAAAGTGAACAACAAATAAGTAAGAAAACCTTAGGCTCAATAAATTAAATGAGAAACTAATGTATTAGATTCTCCAGAGAAACAGAAACAACAGGATGTGTGCATAAATACATAGAGATAATTTTAAGGGATTGCCTTGCAAGATGGTGGAGGCTTGATAAATTTAAATTTTAGGGAAGGCTTGCAGGCTGAGGCCCAGGGAAGAGTCTTAGGGCTGTCAATTCCAGGAGCAAAATTCTTTCTTGCTGGAGAGAGGTCAGTCTTCTGTACAGGTCTTTTTCTGGGGAGTAATCTTCTTTATTCTTTTTTTGGGGGGTACCAGGGATTGAACTCAGGGGCACTCAACCATTGAACCGCATCCCCAGCCCTCTTTTGTATTTTATTTAGAGACAGGGTCTTGGTAAGTTGCTTAGCACCTTGCCATTGCTGAGACTGACTTTGAACTCTCCATCCTCCTGTCTCAGCCTCCTGAGATGTGGGATTACAGGTGTGTGCCACCCTGCCCAGCAATCTGCTTTATTCTTAATGCATCTATTTAAATGTTAATTTCACCCCAAATAACATTTTCCCTAACACAATAATACATGACCAAATACTTGAGCACCATTGCCCCACCAAGCTGACATATAAAATTAACCATTGCAACTAGTTTATAGAACTAATCTTTGTTTAGTGCTTTATAATTCTTACTATACACATATAGCCATTATTTCCTGTAATTGACTCAGATTAGCCAGGTGAAGCTGGCATGCCCAGTAACTCTCCACAAACACACACGACTAGTGAACATCCCAGCCACTGTGTCCCCATCACAACCGCAATGTCACCTGTAGACTCGGACAAGCCTCTGACTAGGCCCCTCCCATGGTGTCAGGACAATATAAACTTCTCAGCAAAAATAATTTCATTTCTTCTTCAGGGATGGCAAGGAAGAGGAGGAGATAGAACTGAATCATTCTTTTCATATTCTTAAAAAATATTGCCTATAGACCACGGTTGTGCTGATGACTTGGCTTTTCTAATTAGGGGAGATTTGGTCCTTAGCCATGAGGTTCTTTTCTTTTAAATAAATGTTTTAAAAATCGGCTCATGCATGAGGCTTTTATACATTCATTGCATTGAATATTTGTTCAGTGCCCAACACATTCGAAGGAAGAAGGTAAATTCTCAGTAGCAAAGAATTGGAAGCCACACACTAAACTGTCCATGTTGTATGGTTCCATATATGAAGTTCAGGAGCAACTAAACCCAAAGTGAGAGTAATGATCACAGTGGATGGAGAGTACTGATGTCCTGGAGGTGCACAGGAGACTTCTGGGTGCTGGAAAGTTTCTGTAGTTTGCTCAGACTCAACACACAGTTGTACATGTACCCAGAAATCTCTGCACTGTACATCTGGGATTCAGGTATTTTATTGCCTATCTGTTGCATCTAAATCAAGAAAAGAAATAAATTATTCTGGCCTTGGGTTATAAAAGCACTGGGAAGTGCTTGTTCCCATTGTGGGACTGTAGGTGTGAGCAGGAGCAAGATCAGAAGAGACCTGGTAGACGTTTGCACAGAGAACAGTCCAGAATACACAGGAGCCAAGACCACAGGGGGCAGTCTTTCTGATCAGGAGTTTGCAGAGCAAAGCCAACTCCAGCATGGGACTGGGAATGGAAAGGAAGTTAGGAACTTTTGCTTGTCATAAGGAAACCACAGTTGCGCTCTTTCCTGAATGTCACGGGGAGGAGGGGATGCAAAGCCCCCATATTTTTCCAGAGAATGAAGTGTTAACAAGACTTGGAAATGTTAAACCGCAATTTACCCAAAAGTATGAGGTCCCCAAATCTGGAGCCATCACCTGGCTGGTTAGATAGGGCCTCCTGCGGGTTCCTTGAAGAAGTGGCACCTGGTTCATGGGGGATCCAAGGCAGGTGCCTAGCCTTTTGGTAACCTTGGCCCTTCAGAGCCCATTACAGGATGGACGCAGATTTCTATGGACTCTCAGGAATAAAACACAAACAGGGTTCCCTCCCTCCTCTGCCCCCCAGGGATGGTACCAACAGGAAGGAAGCATCCCTGCAGGCCGGGGGGCAGGGGGGGGCTCTGTGTGGTTTCTAAGAATCACTTGGTTTGGGTGAAGAGAGAATTCTCCCAAATAAGATTGTCTTGGATTTTCTAATTACGTGTTCCAGCTGCCGCGGGAGCCCGGCTCTCTCTCTGCCACTCTGCGGGCTGCGAGTCATGCTGGACCCTGGAGAGATGGCCCACAGCCCAGCAACTGCCTTTGATTGGGTTCTGCTGCCACAAGGAGTCCAGAGGTCTGGCTGGGCCCGGGACGGAAGAAGGACACGCTCTTGTTTCTGCATCTTGCTCAGGGCCACCGTGTCTGCCCACTTAGGGGGCCAGCAGGGCCTCGCTGGCTTCTCCAGAGCAGTGCTGGGGACCGGGTGAACCCGGGAGGGTGACGCCTCCTCCTGACCACAGTCACTGCCACACGTCCAGATAGATGAATGGAGGAGTCTGCAAGCTTATGAAGCCTCCTCTTCTTCCAGAATGTTCTCTGTCCCTCCGCCTTTTCTCACTCCCCTCCTCGATTCCCCTGTTCTCTCCCTCCCTCCGTTTTCTCCTTCCGTGTGTTTACTCAAAGCCTATTTCCCTTCTTTTCTAAACTAGCTAATCCTGACATTTTAGCTGGAATTTTTCCTTTTAAAATACAGAAGTTAATTTCCAGGCGGCGGGGGAACAAGAATAAGCCTTGGAACTATGAAATGCCGGGCAGGACTCCTGAAGATCCCAGCCTCCGTGTGGCCAGCTGGGCAACAGGACTTCATTCAGACCCACGGCATCTACCGCCGCTCTGCCGGGCGCTGTGTGGGTGCCCCAGAAGATCATGGGGAAAGAGAGAAGCAAAACCGAGGCAGCCCTGGGGACAGGCAGCACTCTCAGGTCAAGTCCACGCTGGGCTCTTCACATCAGTGAGATCACTTAATCCTCTCAGAACCTCTGAAGCAGGGACCTGTCGGGCTGTAGTCTAGAAAAGAAAACCGAAGCCTCGAGCTGGATAGGACCCAGCAGCTCATTAGAGGAGGAGGCTGCGAGACTCCAGAACGCCGACCTGTCCTTCAGGCCCTACATTGGTGTTCTGACTCAATCGCCCCAACTACCCTGCAAAGTAGGTTACATCACGCCTGTATTGGAGATGATGAAACCAGTTCAGAAAGGTTGAGTAACTTATCTAATGTCACACAGCTAATCGATGACAGAAAAATTTGAACTAAAACATCTATTTCCAGATGTTGTGGTTTTTTTTTTTTTTTTTCCCCATCAAACTTTGGAACTGCGGTCTCCAAAATTAAGGCGTTCTTAATTTTGTTTTGTGTGTAGTAAGACACGCAAAACAGCTGTGATAAGGGTCTTAAGAAAAACGAGATCTGGAGGGAAATGCCAGGTTTGGTTGGGGGAGCTGAGAAGTGTCTCCTGAGGAAGGAGCCACTGAGACGGAGGAGGTGGATGAAAAGCAGGTCCACCTACTGCTCCACGTCTGAGTGCAGAGGTGGCCTTGTCCCTACAGCCTGAGATACTACGTGGGGTCCCGGTTCAGATTTCCTGATTGAGCACTTCTATGGGTAGAAATCTTTAAGGATAGGCACACAGAGAAGGGAATGTCTATGGAATGGAAATGGCTTCCCAAGAATATTAAACAGGGTTCCTTTTGACATAGGAACACCAGATGATTTTTTATTAGTAATCACAATAAGGATAAAGTAAAGACAACCACTTTGAGCCGTGGTGGTGTCTTCCACCACTGACCGACCAGTCAGCCTCCGTGTCCAAAAATGAGACCGCCTCCCTGTTCCTGATCGCTGCCTAAACAAGTGGAAGCAGCTTCCAGGGCAGCCCAGATAGGTCTCTGCAAGTGGGTCGCTGGGGTTTTGGAGAACCTGGGGACTCCTGGGATCCTCTCACTACTGAGCTGAGTTTCTTGTCCCCAGAAACATCAGAACTCGGCGGTGTGCTCTTTGAACCAGGAAACTGTTGGGGCAGGCGTTGTGACAGACTTGGTGGCACTGGGGTAGACATGCTGTCACACCAGAAGGGCCTCGGAATCCCTGCTCCCAGCCAGGTCCTCCTGCCCGTTGCCCCACGTCAGGGTTACGCAACTCTCATTTGAGCAATCTAGAGTCTTGCCTCAAATCAAAGGTTTCACAACTGCCTCACTGATTGCCAGCCTCCCGCGTTGCACTGGGCCTAATTGTCCGAGGCTGGAGAAGAAACCAGGTCAACTCCTCGATTTGAGCAAACAAGACTCATTTCTTGAGAACTTGCTAAATGAGCCAAGTCCTGGGATTTGAAGCCAGGTCTGTCAGCGGAAGAGAGAGAGAGGGTGAGAGTCAACATGGGCTTCACAGAGAGTCCTCTGGACGGAGGTTTTAAGGGATGCTCAGGTGAGTGGGAGTGGGGAATCCTTCTTGCAGGCAGATGGAAGGCACGCCCACAGGTGGAGGGACACAGAATGACATGACCAATTCTTGAAACGATGGCAGCTTGTCCCTATTAAACCTTGGTGAATTCTAGTGTAATATTGGAGCAGAAGGGAGATCCTGAAAACCCACCTTAAGAACTCTGGAACTTCTGAGATAGTCTGCAGGAGTCTATGTTAGAGATCGGCCTCTTGGGAGAAATGAAGTCAACCCTTTTGAGTGACTCAGGGCCCAAGTACCATCTGGATTGAAATGCTAGTTGTGGAGACGGGGAAGGTCCCCTGAGCTCTGTGATGATCCTTCAGGGGGGAGCCTGTAACTCATCTTGGGCCCTAAGATCCAAGAGAAATTGGCTTCAGATGGGATTGCTGGTTGATGACCATTACAAGATTCTTTGAGAATAATGATCAATTGTGCTACTTAAATACCCTCCCTTCGGTCTCCAAAATGGAAACGGATCAAGTCAACTGAGAAGGAGAAGCGCTACTGAGGTTGCTCATGGGAACTTGGGAAAGGGCCTTCCCAGGCCTTCTCTCTGTGCCATGGTCTCTGCTGCTATTATTCAAAAGAAAGTCCAAATCCTTGGATCTGCTCCTAATTAGGTCAGGGACTTATTTACAAATCTTCCAGTGATCAGATGTCACTCTGGAGCCTATGAAATGTGTTAACGTCGCTGCTGCAATCCCTCAACCCAAAACATGAGCCCCAAAAGGCACCACACGGCGGCTGCTGTTGTTGCTGGTGATTACTCAATAATAACGAAACGATCAATAATAACTAACATGTGGACATTGCTTTGCCTTTAAACAAGTCTTTTCGCATAGGGTATTTCCTTTATCACCTCTAAGATCAATTTCAGATAGGTATCTCTAGCAATATCTCCATTTCACCAATAAGGGAATTTAGCCTGAAAGAGATTTAGTAAATTGTACCCCATCATCTCTTAAGGAGGGACAAGGCAAGAACTCTGGGCCAGCTCTCTCTGATTCCACAGCCCATTGGCTTTTTCAATGTGTTTATGATTAAACTCTTCTTAAGTTCTGCAAAATAATACCCTTCAGTCCGAGGCCTAGTGCGGCTAAATGTCCTGTAGTTAGACTATCCTTTTGCTCCAGCTTTACTGCTCATCCTGGAATGAGAGAGGACACGCTGACATTTTTGCTCAGCCACACACATGCCCAATACGCCTTATCCTGGCAGCAAGGTCTTGATATCCACCATTCTCCTCGTGGGGAGGTTCTGCTTTGCTTCTTCAACATTGTATCCCCAGGACAATGCCTGACACTGGAAATACACTCAGTTTTTACTAATCGAGTTGGGAGGAATGTCTATGTCTTTAAAAAGGGACCTGAGACCCAGAGAAACCAGGTGGCACACCTGAGATTACAGAGCCCAGGACAGGTGGAGCCGGAGCTGGGCTGCAGGGATCCCGGTGGTCGTGTCCCTCTCTTCCTTTCTCCAAGAGCCCAGTCTGCCCAGCAGTCCCTAGCTAGGAACTTTTTATTCCTCTAAATGAAAAAGTACTGATAAAATTGCCTCGTGTTGCCCAGCTTGGAGACAAAAACAAAAACGTGTGTTCTTGCGCATGTGCATGTGCATGCGTGCGTGCATGCGTGCATGCGCGTGCGTGCGTGCGTGCGTGCATGCGTGTGTGTGTGTGGCGTGCAGGCACACACTTGCCTGTTTGGGGTGGGGTGGGGAGGACTTAGAAATGATGAAACAGCATTGTCTAAATTTGGTTGCTTTTTCCAGGAGGCACTGTGTTTCTGAGAATCCATCACTAGGAACCTCTCTAGCCTCCCGGTCATTATGCCAATCTTTAGGTGGATCTGTGTCCTGCCAGGCTCTCTGGCATGTTTACCCTCCAGTTAACTAAGATTCTCCCCCTTATATTACCAAGTCACATCTTTCCCTACCAACCAGATAGTCCCTGAACGCCAGGCAGTGAAGATCTTAGTGTCTGTAAGACCCAACTCTGGGAGTGTCATGTGAAAAACATGAATTTTTACCACGTTGACAAGACTTTCATCTTCGGGGGAAGGAGCGGGGGGCACGTCTCCCTCTCAGGGCAGCAGACATCTATGATTAACTATACAAAAATGCCAGTTTGATGATAAAAGCTGTACTTAGCATTGACTCCTCTACTGGAGCAGAAGTCTGGGGGATGTAACATTTGAGGACTTTTTTTTTAATGGAAGCTTTTGTTAACATCAGATATCTAATTAAGTTTGCCAACGACAGAGGTGCTGCGTTCTCGAGAAAGATGGTTATCAAAATAGTTTCATCTAACAGTAATTACCCCAAACTTAGTATGGAAGAGAGAATTAAAATGTTTCTTTTTTAAGAAAAGCCAATGTATTGAATAACATGGAAGCATTTTGTTGTGGGCTCCTGGTCTCTGCAGTTGAGGCTAGATCAACTTACCAACCAGCATAATTAGCATATCCAGAGTTTGTCCCGGGAAATGCCTTCCAGAAGCAGGGAAAACACAGTCTGTGCCCACAGGACCAGCTGGCTCCCCCAAGGATGAAAGGCTTCAGCTCTGCAGTTATAATCAAACTGGCTCTCCCCCCAGCCTCCTCCAGCTCATCCTTCACACAGTAATAACAGAGTTCCGGGCTGCTGATCTCAAAATGGTGTTTAGGACATCAAATACCCCAACTACTACCTATGTGCTTAATGACTCCCAAGTGCCTGTCTTCAAACCAGGTCTTCCTCCCCATCCCCCAGACTCCAAATCCAGCACTACAACTGCCCACTGGCCTTGCCTACCCTTCTCCTGACCACCAAGGCACTTGCTCCAAAACCCAAGTCACCATTGTCCTCTCTACACCCCTCGTCACAGACCAACTCCTTGACCCTGGTTTCCCACCTCCTCAGCCGGTCACCCACAACCCTTATTTTAAGGGTTGATGCTATTAATTTTTAGACCACTTTATATATCAGAACAGTTTTAGATTTACACAAAAACATAGAGATATGAATATGGAGAGTTCTCATCCATCTGAACCCAGTGTCCTTACTGTTGATACTATATATTAGTAAGGTACATTTGTTACAACAAATCAACTAGGATTCATAAATTATTATTAACTAAAGTCTATGCTTCATTCAAATTTCCTTATAGTTTACCTAATGGCCCTTTTCTGTTCCAGAGTCCTATTCTGGATTCCATATTACATCCAATCACCCTGTCTCCTTAGGTTCTTCCTCTCCACCACAATTCAGGCTTTCCTTGTTTTTCTTTGTGATATTGGGAGTTTAGAGGAGGACTGGTCAGGATATTCTAGAATACCCTTCCAGTGAGAAAACATTTACTGGTGTTTTCTTATGATGAATCAGAAGGCATAGGGTATGAGGAGGAAGACTGTGGAAATAAAGTGCAGATAATATTTTTAAGGCACTGTGTGGACATGGGACAGAGATGGTCATTGCCTTCATTTGATGGAGGAAGTCTAATTACTAATTCTGATATTGTACCTATTAAACCAAATAATAGCTATTCGTTTTCCTCTTCCCTCCTAGTCTGCAGACTCTATGAGGGTAGGGACTATGGTCTGTCAATCTCTATCTCTGGAATGTGACGCTGGGCATGGAACTGAGTCAGGACTTGACGCCCATTTGAAGGTGTGGTGTGTTTCCTCATCTGCAAAATGAGATGCGAGGACTTATTTTGTAGGCTGGTTGGGATGATTAAATTAAAAGATTAAAATACCTGGCTTAGTCCAGTGCCTAATTCAGTGACTAAATATGCTACTGTTAGCTGCTACTGTTTTTGTCACCATTATTCAGATCTGTGTCATGCAAGATACACCAGACCCCAAGAATTGGGTTTGAGCCACTCCATGGGTAAAGTAGTAACTGTAATGTTTAGATGGAAACAAGAGAGGCCAAGTTCCACCTTGCACTTTAGAGAATAGTCTCCTATAAAATGCATGCTGCATTTCATGCACTTTATCATGACTTTGCTGACCATCATTTTTGTTCTTGACAATGGTCTAGATCCAAAAGAAACAGTAGACATGGCTGCTGGTCTCAAGACCTTATAAATTGACTGTCAGACAGTAATAGAGGACAACACGGGACGAGGAGCCAAGCAGAGGAAATGTGGGTGTGGCAAGTTCTGAAAGGGGCCACGTCAGTGTGGGCTGTACTGCTGCTAAGGCCTGGGATGTGAGCATTGGTGATGGGTCCAACTGGCATGGTCAGAGAGAAAGGGTGGGAAGTCATAAGCAAGGCTCTAGTAATAATGAGCATACAGAGACCCAGAGCCCGAGAGGAGGCACTAGGATTTGTGTAGAATAGTGTAGGTGGACAGTATATCAGGGAGAGCAAAGTAATGAGGTGGGGTGACTTGAAAACTGCTGTAAAAATTAATGGAGAGTCAGTTGTACTTTCGGGCAAGGGAGTAAAGAGCATGGAACTGGGGAGGTGCGATGCTTGCAGAGAGCATGGTCAGATGGAAAGGAAGACCTGTTGAGAAAGACTAGCAGGCTGCTTCACGCATTCATTTACCCTTGCATTGACGGTGTATGGACTCAGCAAATACTTATGAGATCCTAGAAAATGGGGCATACGGAGGCACAGAGGGAGAGAAATTACAGTAGGAAATAGATCAAAGTGAAACCAACCAGAGAGAAAATAATGGAATAATAGGTGGGAGATAGATAGATAACAGACCTACTAAGTATATACCATAAAAAATGGGTGTATATAGATACACATAGACTGTTTATATATGCATAGTACATATTATAATAATTGTCATTATATATTGTAGACATATATATAATAAGCACATTTGTTTTCTAATAGAAATTTAAAGAACTAATTTTTAGAATCAACATAGAGAAGAAAGCGAACTGCTAGGAAAGAACAATTCCAAATCGTAAGTCTGAGTGAGCTGAATAGAGCCTGCCCTGACCAAAAATGGAAGGCAGCAGGTTGGAGCCAATTAGGCAAGAAGATGAATGCGCTCGGAACAAGTTGCACATTCCAGGAGATGTGAACACAGCCGAACTACCACTGCCTGAAACAGTAGGAGGCAGGGCTGGGCTCAAGGTACAGGCGTGAGGATGATTGATCACCCTAGGGCACTGGGAGAGATCCAGAGGGAAGGGCAGGAGGAAGACCAGAACTAAGCCATGACCCCTCCACAATCTCCATGCCACAAGGGCTACAGAGAAGAGGAAAAGCCAAGAGGTGAGATGGGAGGAGGACAGAGAAGTCATGGTCCAGGAAGTAGGAGAACCTGATAGGATGGGGGTCTAAGAAGGGAGTAGTCAATGATGTCAAACCTACTGGAGTCTCACCCTCCCCAGGAACAATGGCACCTACCAGCAGCAGCAGCAGCATCAACAGCAATAGTAATAATAATACCCTTAGAGTCACTTGGTCTCAGACTCTGACACTATTCTAAGGCAATTAATACCTGAGTTATTATTTTGCTTTCTGCCTACCTAGCCTTAAGCCCATAGTAGTTCTCAATATATGACTCCAGTTCTAAGACAAACGTAGAGACCCTTAGGAATCAGGATGCTGACACTCTTGCTGGTGCTGAATGTTGGAAACGAGTGTTGATTGGTTAATAGCGTAGGAATTTATTTTCTCAGGTCATGCTCTTGGGGTTAAAGCGTTGGCTTCCTCTTGGCCAGTAAAATCCTGTCTGATCAGATTCCTCCCCTTCTGTTCTCCATCAGAAGGCTCTACTTACCCATGTTCGATCAGCATTCTGGTGGAGTCCAGCATGTTCTTCAATCCAACCTCTGATGCAAAGGCAACCTCTGAGCAACAACCTGCATCTTGGGGATCAGCCATCCTTTTTCTAGATGCTACTAAGGAGAGAGCGTGTTCCCAACACAGCCTACAGAGGAGTTTGGGTGGTGGGTTGGAGTGGCCTGCACCTCCAAAGAAAGTTGACTGCCTTTTCCATGGCGCCTCTGAATATTGGTATCCATCTAGAGATTGACCACAAATTGGAAAAACAAGCCACCTTGGGGTGGCTTTTAGTTTAGAAAACCAAATCCGTCTTGGAATGCAAGGGGGGTATCGTATGAGGAAAAGGTTGCTGACATCCACGAATCCCCCGCTTCAGGCTAGAATTTTCTAACTTGTTTGTTAAACTGCATGCAGTGACTTCCCCTGTATAGGAGCTGATCACACAACAAGTGTCATTGGAAAGAGATTTCAGACATACAACAGGGAACATTTAAAGTTACAGAACATAACTGAGAAAAACAAACATTTTTATTTAAAACCCAAATATTTCAAAGAAGGAAGGGAAATTCTGGTGCTTAAGTAAACCTTAGCTAACAACTCCACAAAGTCAGCAAGCCTACATCCTGCTCCTGGGGCCTGCCCTAATAAAGAACAGGCCTCTGACTCTTGGTCACAGCTCTCCTTGCCCTGATGCTCACTCCACATCTGGAAGGCATAGAGCAGAACATAGGTATTTAGTAGAAAGGGGGATTTCGTACAGGGGTGCTTGCATGACGGAGGCAGGGGGCAGGTTTCAAATGCAGGTCTGTCTGCTCCCAAGCTCTCCCTGTCTACCCAGTGGCCTCCTATAAGCTGATCTTGACATTGACTTTGATCTATCAAAGACCACAGGGCCAAATCAGAAAGCATGAGCTAGTCTGGAAGACAGAAGTGGGGCCGTGGCTGTGGGAATAGAAGGGTAGAGTGGTGAGAGTCAACTCTAATGGGTGGTTTGGTTAAGATGAAGGGGGAGACTAGTCACTCAGAGCCGTTTCCCTTGTCATTTCCAAGGCCGTTTGCTCTTCACCCTGAGTTTCCTATAAGTACATCCTCTGGCACATGGTATTTTGAAATCACATGTCTACCCACTATATGATTTGGTTTGAGTTTTGCTTTTCACAAATGTATCTTGGCATGAGTGTCACAGGGGAGCTCAAGGCCTGCAGTGGGTGAACCAGCTAGCTTGGCGGGTGTGTCCTACTCCAGCCTGTCACCAAGAGGGAAGATTTCAGTCTTGACAGGAGGTAGGGGTGGAGGGGAAAGCACAGCTGGACTGCTGCAGATGGGAAAGCTCAGCAGGGAGCAGGAACACCTGTGTAGTCAGAGGTAGCTGGACAACCTGCAGGGAGCTGCCTCAGGGCCACAGCGGCTCTAGGAGGTGGCCACCTGGTCCAAAGGAGAATGCCCCAAAGGTGAGATGGGTGCTTTGTCCACTCTGGACCAGGCTTTATTTACTTCTAGTTAAATGTATTTATGCAAATGTTGAATGGATGGTGAAGCTAGAATGGAGTTCCATCAGCAGCAGATCCTTAAAAAGGAATCCCAAACCCTTTTAACCTATTTAATGCTTTGAGATTTCCATAAATGCCTAATCTCTCTCTCTCTCTCTCTCTCTCTCTCTCTCTCTCTCTCTCTCTCTCTCTCACACACACACACACACACACACACACAATATACACAATTTTTCTTGTATCTCATCCTCTCTAATGTCAATCTGAACACTGAGAACATTCTTGAAATTCATTATTCCTAAAATAATAGCAGATTCATCAACAACTTGACTTGGGATGGATGAAAAAGAAAGTCAGGTCACAGCATAGTAATTCAATTTGAAAAATCTCAATGGTTTTTATATATAACGCAAATGTTTATTCATCAGCCCTGAAGCAGTGAACCAGACAGGATTTCTGCCTCAAGGAATCACAGAGAAGTTGGCAATCCCTAGGCTGATGTTTCTCTCAGTGCTGCTCCTAGATCACCTAACTGAGATTCAGCTGGGGAATTTAGGAAAATACAGAGCCATCGGCTATGCCCAGCTCCCTGAATTAGAACCTCTACGGTGGGTGGACCCAGGAATCTGTGTTTTAGAAATCCATTCCAGGTTATTCTTACGCATTTAAACTTGGAGCTCTTTTGCTTTAGGCTTTTAACTAACTACTGTCTTTATTTTCCAATCTCAAGCACAGAAAACATGCCAGTAGCCCACCTGGTGACAGTGAACAATAGGGGACAGGCTGTGCCCTCAACTCCACCCTCCCCGAACTGCTAACATGCAAGAAATTGCAGCTGAGTTCACCTGGAATTGCAGAGCAGAGCAAAACAACTCCTCTTATAGAGGAAAATATAAGAGTATGACTTGATAGACAACCTTGAGGAGAGCATGCAAATATGGTCCCCAGATTCAGACTCAGCTCTACCTATTGCAGTCAGACCTGTCTCTTCTCCATAGCACCATCTGCCAGAGTGGGCATTTTGACTATCTGTGTTGAATAGCATGAGGACTCTAGCTCAGTGCCACTGAGTAGCCTGCCCGTGCTGTAGAATTTTAATCCAGGTTCTTTAGCTCCAAGTCCAAGTTTACTAGAAGCTTCGGACTTGGAATGAACTTTTCCATGAGGTCCGTAGTGAGGACACAATGGCTCAGTCAACAAGAACTGGAACAGAAGTCCATAACTCTGACCACTGTGGACCTGCTGCCGTGTGTTACCTGTCGTCAACCCCAGCTTTGGGTAATAGGCTATTTATTGTCTCTGCTGGCTGCCAGGTAGGTGGCTTCAGGCAGGCTACCATCATCCATGTGACTCCCCAAGCCAAACACTGCAGGGCTGTTCATGATACCTCCCTCTTGCTCACCTCCTACTGTGGTCCATTCTATCTGGATATCTTCATACCGATACATCTTGCCAACTCCACTTTCAACACCCTAGACCTGAACTACTGAAAGAACCCTTCACCAACCACTGCCCTTCCATTATTGCCACTCATTCCTCCCATTCACACCAATCCCTTCTCACCACAATGACTTAACTCATAGTATGTCACACCCTACTTAAACCTCCAACAGTTTGCAGCTTATCTTGGGGTAAAACTAAATTTCATACCTCAGTCTACAATACCCTGGCTGGACACAGCCCAGCCACCTCCTGCCTGCATCTGGGACCATTTTTCGCCTCCCTTTCCCGGATTTAGGCACCTAAGTGTCTCTTTCTTTTGAGAACACTCTACGTTCCTTTCTGCTCAGAAGCCTTCCTTCATTTTTGTACTTCCCAGGGGACCACTCATCACATCCTCATTCACTCGTGGAACTCGTGCTAACTAAACTCATTCTTCAGATCTCAGTTCATCATCATGGCCCCAGGGAGCCTTCCCCATCTCTCCTGCCCCTCTCCCCACCATGAAATCACACGCCCACCAAGCTCCCGAACTCATCACCGTTCACAACTGTGCATGGTTTGGGATTTCCTGTCTCACCCACAAGAGTATGAGTTACGTAAAGATGGAGACTGTCTGTTTTGTTCAATGCCTCCTGAGCACAGAGCCTGGGATGTAGCGAAAATAATCAGGCAGCCACTGCTGCTGATGCTAATGACTGATGTAACAGAGGACCTGGCAGGTGTCAGACTCTCTTCTCGGTGCTTTAATGCTTCCTTTCTCTTAAACTTTGAAACCCTTATGATGTAGTAGGCACTTTACTGAGCTCCTTAATCTAGGATTACACCCCACTTCTCTGAGTCTTATTATTTATTGACAACTGGAGAAAGTAATATGTGAGTGAATTCCACCCCAAGTTGAGGCTCAGTTATATTTTCTCTATTTAGAGATGAGAGAGACCAGAACTTTCAAAGATTTTTTCCTGAGAGTTTAAAAAATATGCTTGTGGGTGTGTATATTCTTTATCTTGCTCTAAAACAGCCTTTTTAAAAATTTTAAAATTATTGCTGTCTTCCCATACACACATGAAAAGAAAAAAATAAACTAAAATGTAAATTATTCTCAAAAAGGAAGTAGTAAAATCTGTCAGAAAGGACTGAGGTTTGGAGGGCCACAAAACATTGCTAATCCCTAAGGTTTCTTTTTTTTCCCCTCCTTCCAAGAATCAATTCTGTATTCTTGGTAGTAATGCGATTATTCTTCCCTCTTAAAATGAATGTTTTACAAGAAGATAATGAAAAAAGGAAGGAAGACGGTAGGAGAGAAAGAAGAAATTGAGAGGGAGGAAGACAGGGAAAGAGAAAGAGCATAAAGAAAGAACGGTAGCCATCCTGTGGTGGAAGATGAGTGTTCCAGAGGCAGAGGAACCAAGCCTCCGGTTCTCCGCACCCTCCTCACACCATCTGTGTTCTGCGGAGACACTTTTGGCCACTGGGTCCATACTTTCCAAATCCTTTAACCTGTCCTCTTCTCCCTTCTTAATTGCATTCCTGGAACATGCCACACCAGGCTCAGTATTGTGCCAATCAAAGTGTGTAGTCCCCTGAATTTCCCAAGGAGTTCGCACCTTGATGCTGGTACCCCAGCCAGAGCAGAGCTGGGAAAAGCTCTCATCCATCAGGGGGCAGCAGGCTTTGGAAAGTAAAAGCAGCCTTTGGGGTTGGGTTGGAAGGAGGGGAGGGATTCTGATGGACAGTGGCAGGAGGGGTGCGAGTGAGGGAAACGAGACGAAGGCAATCAGGGGGTTCCCACCTGGTGTAAGAAGTGTGGCCACACCTGGGAGGAGTCACCCTGGCCTGTTAAACTCTAGGTACGGAGGGAATGACTGTGTGGCATGAAGGGAGGAAGTGGGAACTAAGACTAGAACTATTTTGGAGAATCTTGAATGACAGGATTTGAGATTTGCTAGGAATCATTGAAACTTCTCATCAGAGAGGTGACATCAGAAGATATTTGGTATCGAAACTTTAATCTCTGAGTAGAGAGTGAAGCAGAGGCAGAGAGGCAGGAACCCAATGAGCAGGATTTTCCCATAGATGAGACCAGTATTATCAGGGGTTGTTCTGCACATTGCTTAGCAGTATCCCTGGCCTCTGCCCACCAGCTGCCAGCTGTGATGAGCAGAATCATCTCCAGATGCTGCCAACTGTTTTCTTGGAGGCAAAATTTTTTAAGAGTTATTACTTGAGAACCACTGATCTAGGCGTGAACAATAGGGTGGTCCATGGACTCAGGATGGCCATAAACGGGAAAGGGGAACATCTAGACCACTAATGCTGTCAACTCTACAAATGCCAGGATGATGGCAAAGATTATGTCTAGGGATGTTCATAGCTCAAGCATGAGTGACTGGAGAACACATCCACTGAGAAGGAGCCTGCAAACAGGTGCACAAGAAGGGCAATAAGGAGCTCATTTCTTAAATGTTTAATGTTCTGGATAGACACATGGAGGCAATTAGATATGTCCTGTATATTGATAGCTGCTCACTCAAGTTCTCGCTTTCTTTTTTTGGTGCTGGGAATCGAACCCACAGTCTTGTGCTTGCAAGGCAAGCACTTTACCGACTGAGCTATCTCCCCAGCCCTCAAGTTCTCTTAAATGAAGGAAGATACTTGAGAATGAATGGCATACATCAAAAGAGCAATCAGAAACTAGAGATTGGACTGTACAAGTGAATTAATCACTAAAATACTATTTAGAGAAAGATTAAAAAAGAATTGAGTTTAGAACCTTGTGTAATATTCTTGCCATAAGCAGCAGCAAGGTATGAACAACGTGTATTTGCCTACATGTGGATCTCATGGTCAATAAGAACAAAGTGACATCCCCGTAAGTCACAACATTTTACTGAAGTTTCAAGTTATTTCTTAAAAAATTGTTTGAATTGTGGGTTCTAACCTATGTGATGAACTGGTTTGTTTTACTGTGGAAGTTTATTAAAGTATTTACTTTCTTCCCATAATATTTCAGTAGTATGGCAGGTCTAGCAGATTCTCATTGTGTGACCAACAGTTTTGTCTACTCCCCAATCCAGGGATCCCCAGACCCATCTGGAGATATTGGAGTAGAGAGAGTGACATCAAATTGGGAGTTTGAGAAGCCAAAGTACAAACTCTTCTGTTACTTACAGGTTGTGTGACCTTGAACAAGTATCTTGACCACTCCAAGCTTTCTCAACAGTAAGAGGGAGCTACTAACCTAGGAGCCATCTCCATTGTGAAGATCGTATGAGATAAAATAAAGAACGCGTATGTAACGAATGTTTAATAGACAAGTTGGAGAGGCAAGAAAGAAGAAGGGGTATATTGGGTCAGCGAAGGAGTAGCTGATATGCTGGAAGAGCCTTGGTAGCTCAGAATCCTGAAGCTTGAGAAAGATGACATTCCAAGAGTGAAATTTCTTGGAAATGTTATCAAATGGCTCAGAGAGTGTGCAGGTGAAAGCACCTGAGAAGCATCTAGAATCAACTTTTGAGTTACTTAAATGCCGACTGAAAGAGCAACGTTAGAAGCCTGCTGTTGGCAAGATCCTACTGACCAGCAAGTGGAAAGTGAGTAAGAGGTAGGAGAAAACCTGGAACCTTCTTCCTACAAACTTGGCGAGGAAGGAGAACAAAACTGTATGGGAGGCAGAGAGACTGAGTCATGGGAAGTGAACTTGAACTGACTGCTTAAAATTTGGAAAGAGCTTTAAAATAAAAGCTAATGGCGATGCAACCCAAATGGAAAATTCACAAGTAGAACAGTGTGTTGTTGTGGTCATAGGTCCTACATTTTTTTAATTCAAACATTAGAAAATCATTCATTGCGAGTTTCTTACACACACATGACCACACACATACACCAACCCGCCATGAATCTGTGATCAATATAAGCATAACGAACACTGTGGTTCAAATAAAATTGAACAAAACATAGTGTCTTTACTGTCTTGTGAATCTCCAAAGCAAAAATATGTACCATATCCCAAAATTAGTACACAGTAGAATTTTTTTTCCCTCAAAGAATTTCCTATAACTCGTGCTTGGAACATACTTTAAAACAATTCTGTGTTAAACGATGCCAGCCACAATCTTTCAAACACATCTCATCTCTTGAGATAGTGCCTCAGCATGCTGAAATCCTCCATCATCCGGGTCCCGCCCTTTCCTAATGTGCTCACATCCGTGGAATCCCGAAGGTAGTAAAAGATCCCTCAGCCCGAAAACATTGACAGCGCTCTACAAATGTGTCACATTGGATGAAATCATAGTGTACAACCCAAATGATGACAGGGGATTTCTTTAGAATCAGTATTATCAATAGCAATTATATTGTGATGAAATAAAACTAATATTCTGTCTTCCAGATTGATGCTCAATACAAAAAACAAATACAGATAATTTATTTGAAACCAACAGGAGGTACAGGAAAGAAATCACCTTTAGCCACTCTTATAAACTCATAGTGTCTCATAGTGTCCTGAAATTCTTGGCCATGGAGAGTGATAGGGGATGTGAGTTAGCCTCTGGGGAGATGGTCAGGCGAGCAGAAGTAAGAGAAACAAGAGGACAATCTCTACTTGATGCCAAAACAAGAAATGAGGACATTTGGTCACAGTTGTCTCTCACTGGGTATTCACCCCAGAGAATGACTCTTCCACAGCTAGGGCCAGTGGAATTTCTTTCATTTAGGATTTCTTTCTCATGCAAGATTCATTTGTGAGCAACTTAATAGAATAAACTTGAGAGGCAAAAATAGCTGCATTTTTTTAAAATCAAAAATTCAGAAACTTATATATTCTTTCTACTGACTGAATAATCATGAGAGCAAACTTGAATTCCTGTTCTTCTGGAGGGGTGGTCCATACCCTGATGTTGCTAATACTTCCTTCTCTGATCATTTCCACACGTCAACTGTAGGGAGAAAGTGGAAATTCCCATGCTTTCTTGTTCAAATACCGAAATAACTCATCTCCTCCAACCAATCGCAGGCGTGACAAAATGGTAATAATCCACCAAACAAGTGAACACATTCTCCTATGACCTCAGCATGTTTTTAAAGCCGTTGTGAAAGAACTCTGACAGACAGGAGGACAAAAATACATTGACATCACTTCTGGGTCGGGCTGAGGCCCAGTCGTGTGGAGAGGACAGCAGCCTTTTCTTATCAGGGACTGAAGCCACGGCAGTGAGGGGAAGGCCGTGTCCCTGGAGCCCGTGCAATAGCTGGCTGCAGTCGCAGGGTGGGGCAGCTGGACAGAGAGCCAGGGGACTGTGCTGACCTCCTTTGTCACTGGAGAAGTGGCCCATACACATCTTAGGCAAACAGCCTGAGCTTACCGCAGGCAGCTGCTCCTCATGGCCTCAGTCACTCCTCTGTCACCTGCCCTCCAGGCTCCCAGCATCCTGCCTGGACCATCTTCCTTACACTCTCCTTTTTACTTCTCTCCTCCCCCGTTCCCACCCCCTTTTTGCATGACCCCCATGACCTTTCTAGGGCAAAGTTAGAATGTGTCATCTATTGGCTTAAAATTCTCCACTTGCTCCCCATAGTCAAGGATGGAGAACTCATTCTTCTCACTCTGCAGTAGAAGGAACCTCTCATCCTGGCCCTGCCTCCCAGCCTTCTGCACTACTCACAATGTGGTGGCCACACTCATGTCCCTGTTTCAGAGCTAATTAGGTGCTTGGACAACTCAGGGGCTGTATCCAAGGCATCCACTTGCCTTGGGATGCTCCCACAATGGCGCCCTTTGGGGAATCCCACCTCATTCTGCAAGGTCCAAGTTCACGTGCCATTTCCACAGTAAACCTTTCAGCGAAACTTCTTGGCCCCCAAGGGCAGAGGGAATAATTCCCTGCTGTGTATCCTCCGACAATTTCTGCTTACCTTCATACTCGAGACAGCAGAGCAGAGTGCTAAGAGGATACACGCCATGGTAGAAGTCCGGTTCGAAGCCCAGATCTGCATGTGCTCCTTCTCTCTGACATTGACCATGTCAATTTCCTCAACTGCAAAATTAGGCAATAATGGGAAATACTATGTAGGATTGCTGTAAAAAACAAATATGTCAAAAAGCATTATTATTTTAAGCATAAAGCATAAAATAATATGCTTTAAACTCTCAGAAGAGGGCCCCATTCATGGTAAATGCTCAGTAAGTGCTAGCTGTTGTTACTATATCCTCTAAAATTTTAATACTATATCATCTGCTTAGTTTTCTCTCTCCTTGCGTGGAGAAGAGGGTGGGGACTGTACCTTACTCATACTTGTAATACTGGTGCTTAACAGTTCCATGTAATATGACCTCAATAAATGTTTTTTGAATAAGTACATTATTTTCTAGGCAATAAAATCTCTCTATTTCCGGAGATTATATCTCAAGAAACTTTTGTTTCTGTCTTCATTCTCTATAGAAAGGAAGACATGACATAAATCCATAAAATACTCTGTCCTAAACAGAGACTCTTGAAGTTAACTCATGAATTCCTTAGTGAAATGGGAGTCTGGCAGAGGATCAGAATCCTGATTTTGCTTGGGTTGTGCATGGTTGGAAAAGCAATTTTGTTCGTCTGTTTAATATATAGCTGCTGGAAGTCAGTCATGTACCAGATACTGTTTTAAGGGTTGGGGACAAAACATTGCACAGGACAGGTAAGCCTTCTGTTCTCATGGACATCTATGGGGGAGGGAGAGAGTACTTTAAGTTATGAAAAAAGAGAAATAGAAAAATTGGAGAGTGATCAGTGCTTGAGTGAATAAAGACAAGAGGATGTGTTATAAAGTACTTGGGAAGGTTAAATTTGAAAAGGAGATGAACAAAGATGTCTCTGAAGGCCAGCGGGAATATTTGTACTTGAAATCGAGACTCAGGGAAAGAGCATTGTAGGCAGAGGGGGACAACTACTACCAGCGACTGATGGAGGACTGATCACGGAGCCTTCCAAGGGTCAGAGGAAAGTTCGTGTACTGAATCTTCAGGAGTTAAGGCAGGAACAGTATCACGAGAGGTCACGAGATCATTGAGCCAGACAGGGGCCCTAGTTGACAGTGGAAGGAATTGGAATTATCCCAAGTGCAACAGGTGGCATTTGCAGACTTTTGAGCAGGAGAGTTCAATTTATACTTTTAGGAAATTTATTTGTCATAGGGGGAATGGATTATGAGGAAAGTAGAGGCAGGAATACCAGTAATGAGCCATTAAAAGGTTATTCCACTAATGGAAGCGAGGAATGAATGGCCTAAGTAGAGGTGTCTGTGGTACAGGGCTTGATGCATGCTCGTTACCCAGAGTGCAGGTAGTGATGGATTGAATGCAGAGTCAGAGAAAGAGGAGGAATCAAGGAATCAAGGATAATTCCTAAGTTTTTTGCCCACAGTCTAGAAGCAATCCTGCTGGCAACTAATTCCACACCTAAAAATACTACTCCATTGCATATACCAGGTGACATGGAAGGCTACCAGTTACTAGAAGGGAACAGCTGGGCAAGGTGCAGACTGGGGGTAGGAGATCAAGACTTCTGTTTTCCGAATGTTGAATTTGAGATGCCTTGTGGACATCCAAGTGCAGAAGACAAAGCATTGGATTTTCAAGGCCTGAGTCCAGTAGCAGGAGGTCAGAACCACAGATGTGCAGATAGGAATCATTGACATTGAGATAGTATTTAAAGCTGTGGGAGCAGATGTGTTCACGGAGGGAAAGCATGTGGATGGAGAAGAGGTGGAGACCCAGAGCAGGGCCCTGGCAAGACCAGAATTTGGAGGTAGAATACTGGGGACCAGAAAAAGAGACAAAGAGGAAGCAGTCAGTATTGAAGGAGGAAACCTACAAGATGTGTGATCATGAGAGCCCAGGGCAGAAGGGATTCAAAATGCAGGGAAGGCAAACAGGTAATGCTGTCAACAGGTCAATAGGAAGAGGGCTGAATTCGGCAACACAGAATCCTTGGTGACCTTGAACAGGTTAGTTTCAGCCTTCATCTCTTGGACCCAGTTTGTCTATGTCCATAAAGAAAGATGAAAGAAGAGAGAGAGAGAGAGAGAGAGAGAGAGAGAGAGAGAGAGAGAGAGAGAAGAATGGAAGAAAAGAGGGAAGGAATGCAGGGAGGAAGGAGAGACAGAAAGAAAGAAAGAGAGGGAGGGAGGGAGGGAGAAATGGGGGGAAGGGAGAAAGAGAGGGAGGGAGGGAGGGAGGAAATGGTTTTCAAACATTTCAAGCAGAGCTACTCTTAGAATAAATCATTAAAAGACTCTCAAGATGTAAAAGAGAAGGAAACCAGAGCTGCTGTATTTAAAACAGGGACCCCCCAGGGACTTATCTAGCCCCACGGCCTTGCCCCTACATTTGATCCTAAGGCAGTGTTGCGTGACTCCAGGACCCTCTTGAAGAGAAGACCCACATGGAAGCTCCGTAAAAGGCTCTCTGGCCAAGAGAACATACATGGGCAACCATGAGCAGCTCACAGTCTGGTGTTCACTGCCTAGGAGCTGCCTTTCACAAGGCTAGATGCTCTTCCAGAAAGGAGACGGTATTTCAGGATTACGCATAGGAATGCTGAGGACCTGCTAGACTCTGGTTCATTCTGATTTCAAAACCCTCTTTTCTTCCAGAGCAGACCACTGTTGCTGGGGGCACACCCATTTGACTGGTTCGCCCAGATGCTGCCAGTCTGCCACACCCCCAAGAAGCATCCAGAGTCCTTTCTTTGTTGCAGAATGATTCAGTGTCATTTCCATAAAATGTGGGGACCTATGTGTTCACACTGGCAACCTGTGTGTATTAGGAGATTTACAGGGACACATCTTTTAAGAGACCAGGCCAGACAGAATAAATTCCTGGTTGACTTAAAAGAACAATCAAGCACATAATGTTTGGATGGTCTGTGTTCTGTCCAAGGTAAGCTTCAAGCCACTCTGCCAAAAATAATACCACAGGAATAAAAGAATGTGAAGGATATGGAGTATGCAATAAACTGATGGGGTAAAATGAAATCCTCAATCCACGGGGTGCCTGGATGGTGTCAGGTGCTTGGCTAGGCCTGGGGAGGGCAGATACAAAAGGGTGAACTCCCAGGGGACATCCCTGGATTGAGATGTCCTCTTCAGTTAGTTCTAGGACAGCTTAACATCAGGCTGCCATTAGAACTTCAGACTTTTCCCAGGAAGCACAGTCATCCAGGCTACCAAGCTAGGAGACTGGGAGGGACTGCATCAGCAGGACATGAGAGGGCCACCTCCGCCATGATCTGAGCAGACACGGTGGAGAAGTCTGTCCTGTGCATTAAGAGGCGGAACGTTTCTTTTACCTTCCGTTTGTGGAGACTTTGTTTTCCTAGAGTAAGGAGATGGGAGTTGGCAGAGGAGCTTTAGATGAGGGAGTTGGTAGAGTGCCGCACATTTCATCTAGATGGCAAGTCAAGGAATCTCCACTGGGAAAGCACTGCAGTGTTGACTTCCTGACTCCCCCCTGGTCACCCACCCAGAGAAGCCTGAATCCCAGGCTAGACCATTTTGCCCCAAGGCTAGTCCATCCGTGTGGGCACACGCCCAGAAAAGGGAAGTGAGGCAGAAGGAAGTTCCTCCTGCACCCTCCTGAGAGCCAGAAGATTGACAGAGGTGACAGGGCTTAATGAGCACAAGCGTTTACTCCCTGTAGCTTTGCTCTGAGCACACACTCAGCTCACATATGTGAGAAATTTCCCTTCTAACTTTTACTCAGTGGTACAAAAGTCCTGTTATCTCACAGCCACCCTATGAGGGATATCATTTATATTCTTACTTTACAGAGAAAGAGAAGTCACAAAAGCCAGGTCACAGAGCTCATAATACAAGCTGGATTTACCTATGCTTCCAAATCTTATGGCCCTAATGACCCCACCACACGAAGCAAGAACGAGACCAAAAATAGAATCCAGATCTCCTGCACTAGACCCGAAGTTAACCAAAGTCATCCCTTCACATTCTTGTGCCATGTTCTGAGATCGCGGGTTTGTGCCTGGAGTCTCAATGTCCTAGAGCCCTCTCCCATCCTTGCCTTTCATCTTTTATAGATTTCATTGTCAAGGTGCTACTCTTGGAAATATCTTGTTTGGCAAGCTCCTGGGGCCACTGGGGATTTGACCTGAAGCACTTGGAAAACATATTTGATGATTCTGGAATAGAGGGAGAACACGTTCTAGCTGGATCTCACCTGGAAAATCCTCCCCAAGCTTCTGTGGAATTCAGGACAGGGGGCAGTGGTGGTACATAGAGCTTCCCGGGTGAGAGGTGGCATGACGTGTGTCCATTTGAGGTTACCTCTGGTCATTTGTAGCCTGAGATTAATGGGCCGCAGATCCTAATGCAGCAACGATAGAGATCACGCCCAGATTTTCATCTTAATCCGCAGAGCTGAGCAAACATCAAAAAGCTCAGCAGGTTGGTCCAGATCATTATGATAATGATTAATAACAGGTTTGTTGATGGAGCTTGTATCGCATGGCTTACCACTGCCTTTATGCAGAAGACTCCACTGCGTGAAGGTTAAAAAAAAACAACCACCCTGGGAACTAAATGAGTTTCCCCAAATAAAGCAGCAGTCTCCCCATACTTTGAACCCAGATCTGGTCCTGAAGACCCCTACAATAGAACTTCCTTTCACTCCATTGATTCAAAACCAATTAGTCCATGTCCATGGACATAAGGAGAACATTTTATAGAATAATACATTGCATACATTTCTGACACAGTATGTACAGTGTGTTGACTCTATCAGCACCCACCTTTCTCCCAGATGCTGACACCACAGGAGATAAGACCACTTTGGATGCACCTTTTCATTTGCAGCGTTTCATCCAGTGTCCCAGACATAGTAGATGCTCAATAAATGTTTCTGTCTTGCTAAACTTCAGATGACAACTATAAAGAGCCTTCTGGCACAGTCTCCTTTGTTTTACAGATAACAAAACTGAAATCCAGAGAGTGACCATAAATTATCCAGAGTCACCGACCTAGTGACTGGGTCAGTCTGACTCTAGAAACATTGTCCCTTGCCTAACTTCGCACTGCTCTTTCCACACTATCTTTCGAAGTTTGAAAGTGATAGGCCAAAGATGCCAGCGTCCCAGGAAATCTACTATCAGAACAGTCTGAATGATATCAGCTAACATGACCTCGTTGCCAAATCTCCAGGGCTTTCTCACAACCACCCAAGGAAAAATTCAACTGCCCTGGCTTATTTCTGGGTTGGAAACATACTGGTCAGGCCTTTCAACTGCTGAGCCAGAAATGGCAAGAACGTGTTCTTCTTCTCTTCTTGCTTCTTGAGGTTGGACATGGAGAGAAATCAAATGAAAACTCAGTTCTCTAATGTGGCACCCAGTCCGAGGTGATTCTCAACAGGACAAAGCTTAGCACTGCTTACCACATTAGGAAGTAATAAACAAAACCCAGTAATTATTCTGCTGTTCATCCAGTAACAAAAGGAAAGTCTCGAGTGAAAAAAAAATTCTAAGTAATTATTTATTTATTCTAAGAACTTAAAGAAAAACTCTTAGCCTTTCAAACTAATGAAACCAAGAACGTCTCCAATTGTTCCTAACACCAAAGGGGTCAAGGAATACCAAGATTAGCTTTGGAAATCTAGAGCTTTCAGAACACACCAGATGATCTGTCTCTCTCTCAGATCATCAGGTCTATGCTGGGTACTGCGGTCCTGGTCATTGACGCTACGCTGAGAAGGCTTCCTCTTGAAGAAGGATGAATTTGCACGCTCGTCCTAATCTCTCTGTTGCAAGCTGTCCAGAGAAAACCATGGCAGAGCCATATTAATCAGAAGAAGACGAGGCTTGTGGACTTGGCTTTATCAGCCCCAGGATCCACAACAGGACGATTTGCAAAGCCTTCTGTGCCTCAGTTAACATGGAGAGTCAAATGCTTCCAGAGCAGTGGCAGACACGTGCTGGCTCCTCCCAACACGTCTCTGTCCGGTTCTTGTGGAAGGGAGACAATGACGCGCACCGTCCTTCCATTGCTAAGAGCCGTGTCTCAACCAGGCCCATGGTTGATTTCTCTGATGAAAATAAATATAGATACTTTCCAATTTACAGCCGGGTTATGGCCCAACAAACTCCTGTAATTTGACATTTTTATGTGTTAAAAATGCTCTTAATACACATAACCTACCAAATGTATGTTAGCAACACGGTATACCCTAGGGAGTCGGTCATTTAATTCTCAAGCTCCAGGGGCTGACTGGGAGACGTGGAAGCCTGCTGCGACCTGGCGTTGAAGAGAGCATCGCCAGGGTTGGAGAGGATCAAAATTCGAAGTATAGTTTCTACTACAGAATGTGCATCACTTTTACACCATCGGAAAGTCAGAAGGTCATACGTTGAGCTATCTCTAGATCATCAGTTGGGGGCTCTGTAAATTGATTCATTTATCTGATAAAAATATTGAATGATTTATTTTCTGAAAAATACAATTATCCCCCCTCCATTCTTTTGAGAGAAGCGAGCAGATTTCTATTGGGTTTAAGGACCAGGTTTAAGGACCAGACTGCTGTGGGTTCCAGCCCTTGGCCTTCACTCTGGGTGACCTCAGTTAGCTGTTTATCTTCCATGAGCCTCACACCTTCATCTTTGAAATGAAAATAGTAATTTCCCCACTGCTAGCATTGTAAAAATATATATATATTAATAGTGCAGAGCAAGGAGAGGAAGTGACACGTTTCTTCTCCTCCTCCTGGAACCTTTGGTTTTATGTTCTTTAAAAAAAAAAAGTCCTGAACTACTAAATGGATTCATGTGTGCATCTCTCTTCTTCTTTGTACCTTGGCCAAATTGAAGACTGATTCACTTGCTAACGAAAGCACATAATTATAGGCGACCCGGCACATTCCCCAGCCAGGCCGTCCATCCGTTGGTGTGACGGATCACTTTGCTCACTTGATAGGAAAATTTCCTTTGCTGCTAATGAACCCCAGATCTCACTTGTGTTGTAAGATGTGGGTGAGTCCCCGACAGCACTGGGGTCATCCTCTCTACGTGTCGAGGGGATGTATACGTTTGATTGTGGCCACGCCCTGCGGGAGTACCTGTGTGCTTTGTGGGGCGAGGCCATGTCTACGTGTGTGGTGTGTGTCATGATCTGAGCCTGTGGCGTCCACCTGATTGCCTCCCTATTTTTGTGTAGATTCCTCAGATGAGAGTAGTTGGATCCTGACCCTCTTCGTGAGGAGAGGGACTTGGAATGGTCCTAATAGGACCAGTAAGCCTCACCCCATTACTAGCTCCTGTTCTCCTTTGCTGGGCCTCCTCATGACCTCTGTCTACCTGCTGTGTCTACACACAGGAACATGAATATGTATATATAATTTAGAGGTCACAGTGAACTTTTCATAACTTCCATAGTTTTTTCACTCTGTCCCACATTGGCCCATGCTGGTCTGTCTGTCAGGGTCACCCTACAGCCTTTCACACCTACCCTATTTTTCTAGAATGGGCTCAGGTGGCATTTCCTGTTGGAGCCTTGGCTGACTTCTCCATTACGGGCTGGGAGAGACGCTCCTGCACATTTTCTTATTACAGTGCCTTCACACTGGAGGTTAATCACCCGTTGGTAAGCTCACTTGCTAAACCAACATGAGTTTCCGGAAGACCTAGAGCAGGCCTAATGTATCTGAGCATCCACGATGCCCCGCACAACACCAGGAACTCTGAAAATCTCAATATATATCAAATAAACAAACTGATGGTTTCCAGTCCAGGGCCAGCCTCAGGGTGGTTACAGCCCAAAAGAACCAAGAGGCGGGAGGATCTTGGGAGGCTGGATGGGATCTCCACCAGTAATCCCTAAAGCATTAAAACTTCAGAGAGGAAACTGCTTCCCGCAGCAGGTGCACTGGCTGTGCGACACGGTGATCACGGAGTGGCTAAGACGTCGGGTAATTTGTCCACTTTCCTGGAGTGAAGCTTTCAGCTTGTGTGCGCCTGCAAGCCGAGCACATGACAGTGCATGTCTCCTTCAATGGAGTTCAATTAAGCTTAATATCTTATGACTCAAGAGTTTGCACACCAAGGCTTGGCACTTAATATTGTAATTGCCCCTTTTGATTAGAACTGCCTTTCATAAGCAAATCGACGCAGTGGTTTGACAAGCTTGGGGAATTGTTTTTGGAGCTCACTCTGCAAGTTCCACAGGGAATCATAATCACGGTAATTACTATTGAAGCGAGATTCCAGGTCTCGATGTACTGGATGTACCCGGAGGTAAGTGAATAAGAGTCACACGCTGCACCCTTTCCCATCTTAGGACAGGCTGCGAGGCTGAAGACAAGGAAGGAAGGTGGAAGGAAGCACAGCGTGGCCACCAGTGGGTCAGAGCTGAGATGCTCCCTGTGACAGGGCTCAGCCTTTAGGATCAAGTGCATTGAAAAGAATTCCTTGCCTGCTGGATGGTTTTCTGCCTTTGTTTCTCCCAGCTTCCCCCAACTGGACATGTGCTTGGTGGGACCCACTCTTTCAGTCTGTGGAAATTTGGGAGGTTGCATGGATAAGGCACAAGTGAGCCCACGGACTTTGTCCTCCGCGGGGTTTCCACGATTATGTTAGGGTGGCTGGGAAGGTCAGAGCAGTGAAAAGCAGGATCTGGAGTGACCCAGGACAGGGCTTGCCTCGGAACAGTTGGAGTCCCAGGCAAGTGACAGACAAAATCACCCCTGAAGATGGGTGCGCAGCACCATGGAGGTGCTCAGAATGTTCTAAGAGGGTTTTTGTGAGACAACTGCCTCACCTGGGTCAGGAACCTTATTCCAAACCACAAGGGAGTCTTTTAGCCACACAAGTGTTCAGCTTATAAATGAGCAAAGCTGCCTTTCTGTCCCCGTGTTCTGCGCTGGTTTCCCTGAGAACGTGGCACAAGCCCCAAATGCCAAAGAAGACCATTTCCCTATGCGACTCAATAGGAGGGTCTATGAAATGGCTGCTGCTTCTGTTGCTTAGAGAAATTGTTTACGGTGGGGCCCAGCTCTCTGCAGACACAATCTCTTGTGCCGAAATTCTACAGTGGTGGCTCCCCACGGTCCACACTCTGGCTCCTCCCTCCGTCCTCCGCAGCCTGCAAATTCACTTAAAAAATTAACAACGCAAGAAGAAAAATGCCACAAGGCTCCGATTGCTAGCAGATGCTCTGGGGGCCCTGGCAAGAAGAAAAGAGGAAGTGGGTTAAGCCTGGTGAGGCTGGGGTTCCCTTCTCTGCATTCTTGAGAAGCGACCGCTGAATCAGGGTCTTCGGAACATCCCACCATCTCCCTAGACTCACTCTCTTGTTCTTTCAACAAACGTCCTGTGAATAAAAGAATGTGCTAAGCCTGCAGCTGAGTTCAAGACCTCAACGCTAAGAATAACATTTACTGAGAACTTGCTACATCCAAACACTCTTCTAAATACTCCCTAGTTTATAACAGATTATCTCAGTTTTCATAATAGCCCTGTTTTTAATTCTGAGATGAAGAAACAGTGACACAGAGAGGTTAAGTATTTTGCCCAAGGTCACACAGGTAGGAGGAAGAGGTTTGGGACTTGACCCAAAGCAGTCTGATTCTACAGCCTAAGCCAGGAGTCAACAAACTTTTTCTGTAAAGGGCCAGACAGATAATGGGCCAGATAGACTTCATGGGCCAGATGGTCTCTGCTGCTGCTACTCAGCTCTCCTGTGATAGCTCAGAAGCAGCCCTGGATAATGCATAAGTAAACAGGCATGGCTGTATTCCAATAAAACCATATTTATGGATGCTGAAATCTGAATTGCATAGAATTTTTATAGGTCATGAAGTAGTCTTCTGTTGGTTTTATTTTTCTAACCATTTAAAAATTAAAAATCGTTCCTATATCACAAACCACACAAAACTAGGCATTCAGTTGGATTTTCCCCATGGGCCATAATTTGCCCACGCCTTGCCTGAGCTTTCTCCCCATTAATAAATAATGAGGAATTGTTACCTTGCAGGTTTGCAGAGTCTATTTGGGGAGACAGGTGGACAGTGTGGTGACAGAGACGTGCAGGCGTAAATCTTCCACCTGTGCACCTGTTTCCCACTGTGCCTGAATATTCCTCCCCACCCTCTGCCCTTGGCCTGCCTGAGTCCTCCACACCGCCCCCTCCCCAGCTGATAGCAGCCTCTTCCCAAAACCTCTCCTTGATGTTTTCTCTGCATTGATTCCCTTCTGTTTTCCTGGTGCTCCGTCCTCTCCTCTGGCCACAGGCTCATCATTACCTAACTCCACATCTGCTCTGGGAAGGCAACCATTTCCCATCATCCCTCTTCCCTGGATCCTTACCTGTTCCTGGCACAGGTGGGCAAACAGGGAACAAGCGTGGAACTTTTCAGACTTTGAGTCGAGCAACACAATACGGCAAGCCAAGCAGATGGGGGACAATGGTGCTCTGGGGATACAGTGACCTGCGCGAGACAAGACAAGAGGGACAGGAAAACGTGGCATGAGCAGGGAGTCAGCAGGGACCAGCAGAAGCGGGTAGCGAAGGCCGAGGCAGCACCCTTTGAAAACAGTAGTCTTGAAGTCAATGCCGACGTTGGCAAGAAATTCCCAAGGAGCACATTTTTAATATTCATCAAACCTTTGTGATCTTAGTAAAAATTGTTGACTGTTTTATTGTTTTTAGGGCCCATCTGAGCTTGCTTGGAAGGATCAGAGCACGCCATCCCAAAATACACTGCATATTGATGAAAGGACAAACATGAGCTAAAGGCAATTGAAACTTGACAGAGGCAGGCATTCTCTGCCTTTATCTGCCCCAAAGCAAGGCCCTTTAGGACACGCTGCGAGGAAGGTGTTCCCTGTACTGGGGAGAAGCCAGAGCCACCACCCAGATGAGAGGCTGGACAGATCTTCAGAACACAGTCCTTACCTTCACCACTACAATTACCGTACTTCCTACTCCCTTGGAATCAGTAAAAAAAAAAAGGCAAAATAAAAATTCGTTTAAAGATCTAATTGATGGGCCAGGATTGTGGCTCAGTGGTAGAGCACTTGCCTGGCATGTGTGAGGCCCTGGGTTTGATCCTCAGCCATATATAAAATAAACAAATAAAAGATCCATTGGCAACTAGAAAACATTTTTTTTTAAAAAAGGATCTAATTGACTTTTTCTAGAATGGTTTCAAAGTTTTCTTGCAGGGTTAACATACAGGGGGCTTCCTTATGTAGGCTCAGGTAAATGGACACCATTCTATAGTTGGTTGCTGTGAACATTTTGGTGTTTTGGAAAACTGGACAATTTCAAAATTTGACTATATGGCACCTAGCTCTAGTAACTCCATTTTGCTTTGGTCAGGCCAAACAATCACCTTCCATAACTAACTGACTTATAAGCCCAAATGCTTATTCCTTAGAGATTAATCAAGCTCAATTCCAACCTGTTCAATTCTAACCAACCAATTTTCTGTGAAACCCCATTGCATGCAAATATTAATAAAAGTCAATGCCTTTTTTCTTAAAAACAGACAAACATAGACAGACAGAGAGAAAGAAGAGAGTTGAAAAATGAGATGGGGCAGAGGTCATCTGTGTTGACAGGGTATGGTGCTGGAGGCCACGGCGTGCGGCTAGGAGATGTCATGTTCCATTTGTGCTTTACATAAGGAGTCTGCAAACTAGAGTCCACAGATCAGGTCTAGGCCAGGATCACACAGTTACAAAAGAATGGAGCTGGGGATGGAATCCAAGGCTGTGAACCCGATGCTCTGCTCTTTCCTTCCCCTGCACTGCTCTCCCTGTCTGGGCATCTGGCCCTGGACCAGGGCTGGCTAGATGTGGTGGGATGTACTCTGCCATCTTGGATCCAGTTGCAGTGTACACTGCAGGAGTTAACCCTGGGAGAGCAATAGGAGGCAGAGTCTTGCTCCGAAAAGCATGGTGGTGTGCGGTTGACCTCTATGTGACCTTCCCACTGATCTCTGGGCATGTGCCTCTATCTCCCGGTCCCCGTGTCCTCAACTATGCAGCGAGTTGAAGGAGATGCTCTTCAAGGGCCCTCATTATGCTTGGATTCTACACATTATAAGGATTCCATGGGCCATATTAAAATACCTGTGGCTAGGATTTGGAAGGGGTGAAAGTCCTGGAAGTGGAGGAAGCAGGACAAGAGATGTCACTTTCTCCCTCAAGGGACAGAGAGGAGCAGCTATGGCCTTTGGGAGACAGAAGGAGGATCCACACCAGATTAGCTCTGAGGGGAGGGAGCTTGTTAAGGGGATTTGAAGTCTACCCTCTTAATAAGCCTTTGTAGTTCTTTGGCGCCTGCCTTTTCTTGAAGCTCAAAGTATTTTGCAAACATTAGCTCTTTAATCCTGCCAACAGCCTTGTGAAGTGGCTAGGTGTGAAAGCCTTATCCCCACTTACGGGGAACCTTGGATTTGAGGAGAAGGGGGATCCAAGTGGGGAACAGCACCAGGTTGGGGGAGGCCTCAGGGGTGGATGAAATTGAATTGTCACTTTTTTTTTCCTATTGTTTTATCAGAAGAACAGTGGGTGAGGGGAAAACATGAGCTCTAGACCCATGCAAACCAGGATGCCAGGTCTAGCTGGGCCTCTTGGTCACTATGTGACTTGAATAGGTCCCTCACTTGTGTGAATTCAGTCCTCCCTTTGGAAACTGTGGTAATGATACCTACCATCAAGTTAGGGTCTGAGACAGTAAATGTCACATGCATGGCAGAGTCGTTTGAATGCTGGACTCTCAATGAATACAGTTGTGGTCTTTTTCTTGTAACTAAAACCTGTCAGATATTTGGCACACTTTTTGTTTGTTTGTTTGTTCATTCGTTCCCTGGAGAGTAAAGTCAAGTGCCTTGAGCTCATATCTGGAGTGGGAGGCAGCACGGCTGGGGATGGGCTTTCTACCCAGGCACAGGAACTAAGTCCTAGAGTCTGCTCCAAATTGGGCTTGTTCAGAAAAACCGATCAACCAGCCTGAGCAGTTATCTCACGATAATGACGAAGAAGGAGCTCAGATCCCACTAGCTGGGGAAGGTATTAGAACTCTATTTTACCTGATCAGAGCTGCAGTGTGAAGCCTGCTCTGGACCAGCAAAGACAGCCCACGAGAGCAATGGATTCAGTGACCCTTGCACATGAAAATCCCCTGTGGTACAGGAAGAAAACTGTCACAACATCTACTGAGACATTTTCTATATCCCAGCCTTTTAAAAATTACTTCTGTTTGCAGGTTTTAAAAGCAAGTGATACACCTTTAAAGTAGTATATTTATGCAGTTAATAAATATATGTATGTGTATGGGTATGTGCATATATGACATATATATAAATATATATATGATATATTTCAATTTGTTTACTGATGGGTCTACACTATACAAAGTTTGGAAGCCACTCTGCATTGGTGGGGGAAAAACTAGACACGAAATCCCATTCAAAAGTTTTTCAAACCATGGGAGAGAGCTAATGCAAGTCTGGATATTGCAGCAGTTTGCATAAGAAAAGAGGAAAAAAATGTTAAAGAGCCTATTACACAGGAGGATGATAACTCTAGTCCCCAGACTCCTTAGCTGGCATCTTTAGCATTTGACTTTCCTTGTGCAATCTGACCCTCAGGGAAATCACTTACCATAGGCAGTGAACAACCTGTCAACATCTGCTGTGCTAAATCTTTCAGAGACCCCCAGAAAGGGGCTGCACTCTCCTGATCACAAGAGCTGCATCTTTCTGTGGCATTGTCCTTAGTTTCTGATGGTCTCGTTAGCAGACTTTCTTATATTAGGTCATAATGACTGTGATGTTTTGGTTGTATTTGAGGATAGCAGGGACCAGGACAGGATAGCTTGGAGTTTAGGAGTCAACCATACCTAAGTAGTCATAGAGACAAAACCACTCTACAGGTTGAGTGTCCCTGAAATGCTGGAGATCAGAAGTGTTTGAAAGTGGAATTATTTATTTATTTGCTTAATGAATTTTGGATTTTGGAGTATTTGCATGTATATAATAAGACGTCTTGTGGAAGGAAACCAAGTCCAAACAGGAAATTTGTTTGTTTCATGAACACCTATACACGTAGCCTAAAGGTGACTTTATACAATATCTTTAATAATTTCATGGGTTTTGGCTGCAAACTTTGACGTGGGATCAGGTATGGAATTTTTTGTCCATGTCATGTTACATTCTCAAAAAGTTTTCACACTTTGGATCGTTTGGAATTTTGGATTTTTAAACTAAGGATGTCCAATCTATCACAACAAGAAGGGGAGATGATTTGATACGCTCTATCTGACTTATCTGTAGCTTCTCAGAAGCTGGTCTTGATGTACTTGACCCTGTCGTTGACCTTCTTGCTATCTCTATCTCTGCTTGCCTTCTTTGCTCTAAGATCCACACTCCTTATCTTGTCAATTGAGGTCTTTTAGGCCTGCTTCTCCAGCCCTTCCTCTGCTCCTCAGTTTCTTTCATCCTCTCTCCCAAGCACAACAATCTTCTGGCCTTCCCCAAATACACATGTGCATTCTTCCCTCTCTACCCAGGGATACTGTTCCTTCTGGTAACATTCTTTTCCTTACCCTAAGAGCTACTTAATCCCAACCACCCTGGAGGACTTCCTGGCTCCTCCAGGGAAAAGCAGGGTTTTCTGCTGTTTGTTCCCAAGGTACAGAGTCTTCATTCAACAGTCAGTCCACAAATATTTGTCAAGGGCCCTGCATAAAGTCTGCACTGTGCTCCCATAATCCCTGGTACTTAGTCTATTACAGCAAGAACCACACCAGGGGATCATTATTTGTTGACCTGTCTGCAGGGCCCAGCCTGGCGACAGGCAGCTCTGTGGAATGTTTGGTTAAGACAATGGCACTATGTCCTTTCTTCTCCAGACCCACCCAGCAGAAGTCACCTGTGCCTTGCATCTCTAAATCCAGGCCAGAACAAGGAGGAGAGCATGCTACCTCTGATCCAGCCTCAGGGAAACTTGAAGAAAGCCACAGACTCCCATGTCCCTTGGCCATCAGGCTATTCCTCACCTTGTGTGTTAGTACAGACCATAGGATTGGGTCTCCATCTCACTGCCAAGCATGCCATTTCCTTGCCTCCAGTGGAAGCTACCTGCTGAATGAGTCTTTCCAATCTACCTTGCTCATGCCAGCCTCTTACTTCAGAGGCTAGACCTGTTCCAGGTAGACCCAGGGGTGGCCATGGTTCTGTTCACTACATGTTGGAGACTAGGCACCTCCCAGGAGATACTGTCATTGCCTGCTCCAAGGGCTCTTGGGACTGTGCACTCAATGAAGCATCACGTCCGAGGATACTCATCCTTCTTCCCCACCTGCTAAGTGGAGCAGGTGGCCCAATAGACCGTGAATATTCCCTCCACATAGGAAGGCTGGCTGCCTCTGGCTTCTGCCCTGCCATGAACCCTCTTCTTTCCCATAGAAACCTTACTCAGCAAGAACAAATGTAAGGTTCAAGTTGGCGATTGGTTAGGCCACAGCAGGAAGCCAAGATGACAGGGGAAAGGGGTGATTAAAACAGCCACAGAGAAAGACATCAATGTAGTTCCATTTAGAGAAAAGGGGAACATGAGAGAAAAGAAATCTGTGATTGGATATGAAATTTCGATTAGATTAAAAAATGTCAAGGTCCTTGCATATTTGAATCTGAAAGAGGATTGTGTACACCAGGAAATCATTTTATGTGAAATGATATCATCTAATATTTGTTGAGCACTTAGAATGTGGCAGAAATTCTGCTGTCTAGATGAATTTTCTTATTAAATCATTACAATTTCCTTATGAAACAGGTCGTATTAGTGATCTCTCTTGCCAGAATAAGAAATGGCTTAAAGAAATGAAGAAAGCTGCCTTACAACTTGAAACTAAGAGAATGCCCATCAATAGGGAAATAGCTGAGTGAATTACGGGTCTCCTTTGCCATAAAATAATAGCCATCACATACCAATTGACACCAGAAGGAATTTTGTAGGGTCCTATTGAACGAGAAAAGTCATATACAGATAAGTGTTATCTCATGTTTAGTTACCGATTAAATGAGTCTCTTATGAATAAATGTATGTATATATTTGTGCACCATATATGCTACATAGTAATGTGCAGAGTATGATTCTGTTTCAGGAAAAAAATGAAACTTCACATAAGTTCATTAATGTTTGATTATGTAGAAACAAGACTGGAGAACACTATGGAAAAAATTCCACTGATCTATTGACCTTGACGACCTTTAAGAGGAGGTAGGGACTATAGCAGGAGAATGTTTCTGGGTTATGGATCTTTGCATCCTGGGTCTTGTTATGACAAGTATATTTTGTATTTGTAATCTTAGATGATCAAATGAAGACAATTATAACAAATAAATACTTTCCCCAAAGTTGCATGCCCTTCACCTAGATGCTAAAGAGTAAAGACAGGCACTCTGTGCTCCCAGGATCCCCTTTCCCCCGTGGGCTACCCAAGGTCTGCAAGTCCATGAAGCATTCCTGTGGTCCATCCAAATCTGGAATATTCTTAGCTTTGCTACCATGTAGGATCAATTATATATTTTAATTTTCTTTAATTGGTTTTACATGACAGTAGAATGCACTTTGATACATCATTTATAATGGAGTATGATTTCTCATTCTCCTGGTTATACATGATGTAGGATACCACCAGTCATATAGTTATATATGTACGTGATCAATTACATTTTAATTCTAACTTTCTAGAGACTGTAGGTTACACACCTAAAGTTACATAGCTGACATTAAAGAGGAACCTAAGTCACAGCCCAGAGCTTTGGACTAAATCTAGTGCTCCTGTGTTGAAGCATTAAAATTGCTCAGTGTAAAAACAACCTTTAAAATACCAATTTTTAAAACTGCACAACAATCAATCTAGTTAACACATTGAAAACCTTTGGAGGTTTAAAGTATTATACATATCATTATCATAATTAGCCCTCATCTCCTTCTTGCCTGTCATTAGAACCAGATGTCATCAGTTACATGAGTAGTGGATCCTTGATTACAGCCTCACACACATTCATTCAACAAATATTTATTGAGCACCTAGTATGTGCCCAGCTCCGGCACTGGGTCAGCCTTACAAGCTGAACAAACAAACTTCCCACAGGCATTTGGCCAACGGCAATTAGTACTTGCCTCCAACATTTGTCCTTTTAAAATTAAAGAGACTCTTTTATTCAACTTGAAAGTTTGTAAACATGAAAGACTTTTTATTTCAGAAGATCTCTGAATCAGAAAATACTTAAAAGAAATGAACGTCATTTAGACAAACAGACTATAAATAAATCCAGCATGAACCAGCATGAGAGATGATGGCTAGAGCTAGCATTTTGGATGCACCCTCTGCGCCAGATGCTTTATATGTGTTATAATAACAAGTGTTCACAATAACCCTATAGGGAGGGCACGATGGTTATTTGGTTTGCAATGATGAGACTGGAGCTGGAAGGTGAAAGAATTTTCCCAAGGTCATAGAGAAAGTTCTGGAGCCAGAAGTTGACTATAGACTCATCTTGCTGTAAAAATCATGAGTTTATTTTACAATTTCACCATGCTAGCCAAAGAGACTGGTCCCCTCCAACGCACATCAGATTTGCATGGGCCCGGGAAGGGTCAGGCGGTGTGTCCATCACCTGGGCCATGCACACCAAGCACAGCCTTGTGTGGACACCAGAATCGTGATGCCGACCTTTCCTGCCATCCCCTCACCTGCCAGATGCCCTTCTAGACATTCTTCTGGGCCTGGATGCGGAGCATTTCCTGTCCTCACTGGCCAGAGCCCCCTACTTCGTCCCTTGCCAACTCACTGTCCTTTCTTGTGTGGCTACTTCAGGATTCTTTTTCCAGTTCAAGCCATGTTTGGTTTCCTCCTCCGCTCAAAATGCTCATGTGACTGTTCTCAGCATATACTCAAGGGCTTTAGAGTCTCCTGCAGGTGCACCATGTCCCTGACCGCCTGTCCTCCTGCTGTTCTTCTTGCTCCTGGTCTTTTTATTGCATGAACTTGAAGTCACCTGTTTTTCTTATTTTTAGTCACAGTTTTAAATGCACAACGATACATTCATCTACAGTTGCAAGCCTCCCTGTAGCCCCGCTCCCCCAACACTCCAGTCCCAAGGCTTGGCGCCTGCAGCTCCCTCTGACTGGGGTCCTTGCCCACAGGCTTCCAAATGGCACACCTCCTTACCAGCCTCCAGGTCATCTTCTCGTGAGTCCCCCAGCCACTGGATTTGGCACTGCATATCACCCACAGACCGGGTACCATAATTTTCTCCAGTACCATCCGGCACTTTCTCATGTGCTATATTCGTACTTGTTTGTGTAACTCATTCCTGGTCTTCCTTTCCTAAAACGTGTGCACCACCGGGACAGGAGCATTTACTTTTTTCCTTGATGTATTTTCATCACTTAGAGCTGTGTCTGGCAGGTACCAGGCAGGCAGCAAACGCTTGCTGGGTTCATGAATAAACATCCTCTCCAAATCCATGAGGATGAGCGCTATCATTATCAAATAAACGGTTATTTATTATTTTAAGACTTCGGAAATTCAAGATCGGAATTACAAGTGCTGAGTCAACAGCTAGAGAGTGGTAGAACTGGGTCTGGAAGCCACAGTGTTTCCTCAGGCAGGAAGGGAGGGAAGAGGAGGAAGTCAAGGACACCTCTCCTGTAGAGACTACCCCAGCTCCACACTTGCCACCAGCAACCCCAATGAACATTGCCTCTGCACACTGCTGTGACCTTGGAAGGGTGCAAATGAGTGCTTGGGGACATCCTCTACCATGGCTACAGGACCCTGCTATCTGTCTCCAGGAGACAAAGCTGAGAGCCAAGCTTCAATACTGCAATGTTGCTTCCAGGAAAAGGAGGGAGAAAAGGAGATTCTGTCAATGCATGAGACTGGAGGGTGAGCCCAGAGTCAGGGTGTTTTGAGTCTGTCACGTGAAACGTTCTTTATACATACTTCATGCCAAATATGAAAATTAACAGGTGTCATGAGATAGGATCAGCTCTGCTGGGAAGGTTCCTGTTTGCCCAACACAAGGTGCCTATGGTTGGGACAGTCACATACCTTCTGACATTAGAGCCACCTGGACCTGGAGCTCTGGGCACTGACTACTCTCAGATGAATTTCAGTATAGACTCCAGAAGGTCACGCACGAGCTTGTTTGCTTGACGTATCTGAAAACATGGATCAAGTGTCTTGTCTGTTTAGGCCCTGTGCTAGGGCCTACAGACACTGTATTGAAGCAGGCGACTGCTTTCAGGAAATTGATGCTATGGTAGGGAGACAGACCCTCAAGGAAAGCCATGTGAGCTTGAACTGAAAGCAGGAGCCAAGAGTGGAGGAAGCCCATTTCCAGAGCCTTCTGAAGAAGACGACGTGGCAGTGAGTGAGGTTCCCTTTGGAAGACATGGGTGGCAGGATCAGTCCCTCAGCCTGCAGCCCCCAAGGAGGATATGAGGAAGCTCTTGAGCTACACGTTTCTGGAAAAAGACCCATGAGATGCAGGTGGTAGCACCTGCTGCAGGAGGTACTTGCCGTAAACCAGGGGTGATGGTTAACTAGAGCCAAAACGTCCCCTCTGCCCTCCTAAACTCAAAGGCCCTCGCTCACAACAGCGTCCATATCTACCAAACGATGTGTCAAGTTTCATGCTGGATGTCTTCATTCATCATCTGATTTCATTGCTCCAGCATTTTACAAATGAATAAATGAAAGCTCAGGGAAGTAAAAGACTTCATTCCAAAAGTCTCAGAGCTGAAGGCAAGAGGAGCCCTGTGCTCTCTCCACAGTGTAGGGCCCTTCCTCCCCACTTCAAGCTGACATTGCTCATGGACTTCCTGTTATGCTTAGCTCTGAAATCTCCATCTCAGAGAACTCTAGCAACACCTGTAGTAAAGGGCAAAAAAGAGACATAGCATTTTGTGAATGGAATGGCACAGAGTTCAAGTTTCAGCTCTCATTAACTCCATTTGCAACCTCAGGGAAGAAACTTAGATTTTCCTCCTGGACAATGAATATCTCTGTATTGTGAGACTTCAGTGGAATTAAGACGAAAATATGTCTGCATTTGTGGGCAGTCGACAGAGGTGAGTATGCCTTTCTTTCAGAGAACTCCTGGCTAAGCGCTCCTGCCTAGGTACCCTTTTGGGAGACAAGTGAACATAGACAACACCAGATGCCAAGATATCTTTCGTGAGTTAATTTTTTCGCACTACCTAGAAAAATTAAGCACTGTTTTGGAGTAATCATTCTTGAACACAAACCAGATGCCTCCCTAAAGGTCATAGTAGACATAGAAGTAGTGTAGGACATTTCCCTATAAATCCTGCCTACAAATTAAGCTGATTTCTTTATTTCTTGACAGTTTGTCAGCCATCAATTGCAAGTTGACCCAAGGTGTTTGGCCCTGAGTAATTACTAAGGGAATGTGGTAATTTCCGGCATGGGAAATATAGCATGAGTCCCGCTGTAATTATGCAGAACCCAGGAGTTGTAATTACCAAACAGGCTGCACAAATGGCATCTGCTGGCACTGCCAGATCAATCTGTGTCCTTGGTATCAAGAGCAGCAGTCAAACCCTTTTACTGCAGGAACTTAGGAATCTTAGGAATCAATCCGATTTTCAAATTCAAATTTTCCTTTCTAGGTAATTATAGATTCATATGCAGTTGTAAGGAACAATGCAGAAAAGTCCAATATGCCTTTTAGCCAGTTTTATCCAGTAGTAACATCTTGCAAAATTATAGTATATTAAGTATCACAAGTAGGATATTGACATTGACGCAGTCAAGATACGGAACACTTCCAACAGGTCAAGGATCCTTCAGGTTGTCTTTTGGTTTCATGCAACTTCCTCCTTGCCCACACTTCTCCTCACCCTCTTCCCACAATTAATATGGTCTCCATTTCTATAATTGTGTCATTTCAAGGATGTTATCTAAGTGGAACCAAATAGCATGTAACCTTTGGGTACTGACTTTTTCACTCAGTGTGATGCTCTGGAGATTCACAAGGCTTCCTGTATCAACAGTTTCTTTACTTTTTCACTATTACAGTTCTACAGTTCTCTAGGGGTTTTTCATTTTATTCAGTCTATTTTTCCCTTCTAGGTTAAAATGGTAACAATATTACTTCTTCATTTCCAATTTAAATGCTTATCATTTCTTTTTCTTGTCTAATTACTCTGGCTAGGATTTCTATTATGATCTGTTAAGAAATAAAAGAGTATTTATATGATGGACTTAATAATTTGGGAACTTAGGCTGGCAGAGCCATAGAATTAGCTTTGACTCAGTAGCATTTGCCAAATCTGATGACTGTGAATCTCATTTTGTTGCCTGTGGTAGTGAGTGACAGTAGTCTAAGGGTCTAGGAAGTTTTATAGGAATCTAGGAAGCTGGGCTTCTATAATCCACATCCTCTTTGCAAAGGTTAGTTAGAAACCAACCTGACCTCCATTGCCTGAAAGAAGACTGTAAAGAAATTGCATTTCTTGCTCAATGGTGCAGAGTGGAGACAGGAAAATACCCCATAAGAATTCAGAACAGGTTGAAGATGTGACTTGGCAGTAGAGTGTTTGCCTAGCATGCATGAAGCCCTGGGTTTGATCCCCAACCCACACCCACACACACACATACACACACAAAATAATTCATAACAACCAACACCTCCTATGGACTGGTTGACCTAAATTCATACTCATTTAGCGGCTCCAACAGCCACAATCTACAAAAGTAGATTCTGTTTTAAAGACTCTACTTTTAAATTTATTCCAAGGACTAAATGTAATTTCAGATACCTGCCAAAAACAAACACAGATCCTTTCAGCAAGAACTCATATTAATTTCAAGTCTTAAAGAATTTCCATGAAATTCCAAAGTAATGTGATCACAGAAAAAATTTACTATGTGCCAGTAAACAGGATACCATGAGTAAGAACTGTAGTAAGAGCAGATAGCATAAACATACCCAGGTATTATAAACACAAAACAGAAAACAGAGAATGAATATATTCATTCAATTTCAGAAATTAAAGAGATTTAAAGATGAGTACATTTAAAAATAAGGCAATTTTTTCAAAAACAACAATAATAAAAAAACTCTACACCAAGAATGCAAATAATCCAATCAACAAATGGGCTAAGGAAATGAATAGACACTTCACAGAAGAAGATCTACAAGCAATCAACAAACATATGGAAAAATGTTCAACATCTCTAGTAATAAGAGAAATCCAAATCAAAACCACCCTAAGATTCCATCTCACCCCAATTAGAATGGCGATTATCAAGAATACAAGCAACAACAGGTGTTGGCGAGGATGTGGGGAGAAAGGTACACTCATACATTGCTGGTGGGGCTGCAAATTAGTGCAGCCACTCTGGAAAGCAGTATGGAGACTCCTTAGAAAACTTGGAATGGAACCACCATTTGACCCAGCTATCCCACTCCTTGGCCTATACCCAAAGGACTTAAAATCAGCATATTACAGAGATACAGCCACATCAATGTTCATAGCTGCTCAGTTCACAATAGCCAGATTGTGGAACCAACCTAGATGTCCTTCAATTGATGAATGGATAAAGAAAAAGTGGTATATATATACAATGGAATATTACTCTGCCATAAAGAATGATAAAATTATGGCATTTGCAGGCAAATGGATGAAACTGGAGAATATCATGCTAAGCGAGATAAGCCAATCTCAAAAAAACCAAAGGAAGAATGATATCGCTAATAAGTGGATGAGGACACATAATGGGGGGTGGGAAGAGTTAGTGTTAGTGTTAGAGTTAGGTTTAGGGAGGGGGGCAAGAATGGAGGAAGGAAGGACTGTATAGAAGGAAAAGAGGGGTGGAAGGGGTGGGGGAAGGGAAAAAAATAACAGAATGAATCAAACAGCATTACCCTATGTAAATTTATGATTACACAAATGGTATACCTTTACGCCATGTACAAACAGAGAAACAACATGTATCCCATTTGTGTACAATAATTAAAAAATAAATAAATAAAATTAAAAAAAAACAATAATAGAAGGAAGAACAATAGAGTAGACTAAGCAACTCTGGGGATGGAGGAAGGAAAGAAAAAGGAAGGTGTTGGGGATAGAGGTTGATCAAATTATGTTATATGTATCTATGAACATAGCATAGGGAATCTGACTATTATGCATAACTATAATGCACCAACTAAAAATAAATGCATAGAAGGAAGACCCTCTTGTACTATAGTATAAGAGGGAATCTAGGGAAGGGAGGAGGAAAGGGAAGAGAGTAGTGCTAAGAATTGAAATAGAACAGATAATGTTCTATGCATTTATAAATATGTTAAAATGAACACCACTATTGTTTAAAACTATAATACACTAATAAAAACATAAAAAAGAAAAAAATTTAAAGACATGCTTGTCAAAAACAATGTCACAAAAATAAAACCATATGAAAAAACTAAAAAAAAATTATAATATGTATTACACTTATTTTATATTGCATTATGTGCAATATATAGTTTTCATGATATATATAATAAATATAATAATTTAATTATCACATTTTATAGCAATATTTATATCATAAGTAATATATTTATAAGTTATATTAAATATTTTAGCACATAAAAAGTATAATATTGAGGGACTTAAACAGTCAAAATAGAATTGTTGAACTATGAGGTAGAGCTGAAAAAAATTATTCAAACTAGACCCAGAGGAATAATGTAATGAAAAAATGTGAAAATAAGGTTTAAGTTATCTGGAAGATAAAATGAGAAAATCTAATATATATCTAATTGAATTTATCTAACATGAGAAAGAAAATGACAGAGAAAATATTAAAAGAGATGAGAGTGAGAATTTTACTTATAAAAAGTGGAAAACAAAATAATCCCCACAGACTCACAAGTTCAGAAAAAACAAATAATTATAACCAGGACAAATAAAAGGAATTCAGATCTGAATGTTATAATTAAACTAGAGAACTTTACATACCAAGAGAAGATTTAAAAAAAAAAAAACAGCCAGAGAGAAAAGATAGGGTGCTTCAAAGCATAAATATGTTAATTGATCACTGACTTTCTGATAGCAGTATTTAAAAACCACATAGTGAAATGAGTTCTATGTACTGAGAACAAATAGCTTTCAACTTATATGAACCAAAATATCTTTAAGAAATGGAAGAAAAGACTTTTCTAGACAAACAAAAAAATGGAGTTAGTTCATTTGCAGCAAATCCTCACTAAAGATCCTAAAGGATGCTCTTCAGCTATGTGACTTAAATAGGCTACTCGTACTCTCTAAGCCTAGATTACCTCATTGGACAATGGAAAGAATGATTAATAAAATCTAGTTTATAGCTACACTATAATGATTAAATGACTTAAAGCCTCTGGACTAGTCCCTGGCATCTAAAAAATGTTATATATATGTTAAGTGCTAGAATTGCTATTGTTAGAAAAAGAAAATAATCCACAATGAGAGATCTGAGAATAAAGAAGGAATTTTAAAACATCAAACCTTGATTATACGAATCAGTAATAATGTCTTTCAGAACTAAAATAAAAGCGAAGAGAATTAAAGTAAATGGTATTGAAGATATGGAAATTAAAGTGATAAGGATTGGAATTAAAGATGTTTAAAGTACTTGTGTTACTTGGGAGAAAACTAAGGATATTGATTAACTTCATAATTTGAAATTAAGTATAAGTGTTAAAATTTCTTGAGCAACTACTGAAATAATAGAGTTCATAACTTCCAAATTTTAAAGTTATCATTGGGATTTGATAAGCTAATAAATGTGACACCATTCTAACAATACTTTATAATAATAATCACTACATAAGTGTTTTATATGTACATGCTCTAAAAATATGGGAGGGATTATACAAAAGTACAAAAGTACAAAAGTAAGAATATACAAAAATTAAAAAATATACAAAAGTAAAAAATTTTGGTTATATCTGAAGGTCATATTAATTATCATATTTCTAATAGTTTTTAACTTTAGGACATATTTTTTACATAGTCCATTTTAATAAAAAACAGGAGAATAGAGTTTTGGAAAAATTTTTGAGAAAAAAGAGGCTATTGAAAATACAATGAAATGATACATGACTACAAAATTTGGCCAAACCCTTGTAAAATAACTACATAGAATGTTCAGAAATAGACTGTTTAATCTGAACTCAATATGTGGGTTTATATTTAAAGTAGGTTAAATATAGCTAAAGAGAGGATTAGTGAATTGAAAAATGGCTTTGAGGAAATCATTCAGAATGCATTCCACAAAAACAAAGAAAAGGAAAATGTGAGAGATTAAAACATATTAATTATGGAATGAGGAAGTTATAAGTTTAGGAATAATGAGTATAAAGGATGTACCACCTAATCAGCTCATAAATGATGAACAAGAAATGGTAGCTATAATTATTATGTAAGTTTCTAAAAGTTTGTGTGTGTGTGTGTGTGTGTGTGTGTGTGTGTGATGCTGGGGATTGATCCCAGGGCCTTATGCATTCAAGGCAAGCACTCTACCAATTGAGTTATATCCCCAGCCCCTCTGAATGGTTTCAGACAGAGTCATACATTAGTTTACATAGAGATTTGAATCTTTCCAAAACATAAAAGAGAAGGGAAAGACAGTTTTACATAATTTCCTATTAGGGGAAAACACACACACAAAAACAGCCAACTCAGACTTCAGTAGTTCATGAAAGAAAATGTCATTTCTGTATTGAGACATGTTCTCCTTCTACTTTCTCAACTTGGTAGACCAGCTTGATGCCTTAGTAATAAATTATTTAACTAGCATTAGTCCATCTTTTACTACGGGCACAAAAATAAATCAATTAAAAAAAAAAACCTCCACAACAATATAGCAAATTCTTAACTTTATTTTAACCAAAATGTTAGATATGACTTTGCTTGGAACAATTTCTACATGGAGTTATATTCAGTAACTGCTTTGGCCTCTGTAATTCTTGAGAATGAATATTGACCCATCTGCGAGGATTTGGAAGATTTCAATAAATAAAAACAAAATCATCTCTAGACATTATTCCTTTCTTCATCTCTCTCATTTTCTTCCTCTCTCTCATTTTCTTCCTTTCATTCCTCACCTGGTTCTCTCAGTGCCATACTGCTTTCATCCCTCATCTTGACCTTTACCCCTGAGCCACCATATCCTGCCTTGGGATGAGCAGTGACCACCAGGATGTTCTTATTCACCCATAGTCTGTGCTGAACTGATGTAGAATGATTAAATTTCCATGACTCCATGTTCCTGATCTGCTTTCATTCCAAACAGAGGGAATTGTACAGGGTATTGAGTAAAGTGAAGTTCTCTATGATTCTTAAATTCTCATGCTGAGTACGATTTTTGCTTGGAAGTATCTACCAAAAAATCTAAGCAACCATGTTAACTAAATAATTCATAGAAATCAGCAGCCATACACATAAAACTATACTGTGTGCTAACTGTACAGATAGAACCACATTGCTTTCACCTTTCAATGCTATTCAAGGGCATCCCTGAGCAGCCTTCCGAGGACCCAAGGTCTGCAATCATGACAGGAGGGGTCATTTACCAGAATTTTTGTGTGGGAGAAAGAAGCACATAACACTGTGAGACACTTTGCTTCGTAAAAACACACCATGAAAGAAAAATGTACAAAAGTCATCCCAACCACATACACTTTATGAGAATTCCAGAATACTAGGAAATGTCATGTCCAGGAATACCTTCAATTAAAGGGACAGTAATTATCCCTGCAACAATTACTGGATGTTTCATCCCCAGAATTACAAAAGTTCTTATTGCTGCAATCACTTAGCTGCAGAGTGACACGGGCAGATTCCTTCCTGAGCTTCCTCCCTCCAGGTCCCTGGCACTTGAAGGTGACCTAATGCAGAGGCATAATATTGTCATAAAAACATCACACAGGACATGACCTAAAATATCTGATTCAAATCAGCTACATGTATTGAGAATCTACTTACATATAGTCCTTACCACAGCTGGGTGAATTGTCTGCATTTTCTATGTTTTACAGAAAAGCAAATAAAGGCTCTGATGGTCTATGTAGCTTTTCTAAAAGCAGACATCCAGTAAATGTTGTACCTGAAACCTTAGGCCATGTCTCTCTGATGCTAAGTACTATGCTTTTTTCACTGACCAACCAGAGAATTAAAACCAGAGAATTAGGTCACCTATAAATGGGAAGATTGCATAGGGATAAGAGAGCCATGCCAGTGTGGTCAGGCTCATAGACCTGGTTTGGGTGATCAACTTTGCTCTTTCCTGGGGGCCTACACTCTAAATCCTACCAGAGTTTAGGAAGGTTGGTCTCAATGGCAATGAGTAAAAATTTGGATGACTAACAAAATTAATATTTCTTACATATATATTACAATTCTGCATGTGCATGTTTATATTTGTTATTTACTTTAAACATCAAAAATAGGGTGGGATGACTTTTATCATCCTCATTTTATATATATATATATATATATATATATATGGAAATTGAGGTTCAATTACACTGTGTGTTCCCAGGACATACTACAGGAAAGTGACAGATTGGAGTTAAACCCAGGGTCTCTAGTTTCAAGCTCAGTGTGCTTCCCACTGTCTCAGAATTGCTTCTTCCTAATATGCAGAATGTGAGGTCAGTGGGAGCATCTCAGGAGGAAGCCACGTGATCTATCTTCCAGGTTAAGTTCGTGTTACCCTCTATTGCCCCAGTACTCATCTGATGCCTCCCCTTCCCTGAAACAAAACCCAAATAGGCAGTGCCAAATGCCTCATCTCCAAGGTCTCTTTCCTCAGCCATTTAGCAGTCTGTGAACAAAGCTGAGCATATTTTCATCAAATGTACTTCTCTGTAAAACTCCATCATTCTACCAGGGTTGAATCCCAGTAACATCCCAGGGTACAGTTGGATGTTTATAAGATTTCAGAACCTATCTGAGATGAGCTTTTAATGGCAAGAGGCTCAACAGGACTGGATAAGAGTCATGATGATACAGTTTAAGGCTGGTCAACAATCAGGGTTTTTAAGAGCCTTACAGAGTAGACATACATTTGATGCTATTGATTGAAAATCCCAAGTTTCATGTTTATTTAAACAGGGACAGGGAAGAAATTCTTAAAATGAACAATAAAGTGATCTGCAACTTTTATCTTCCTGGGCAAATGTTCCCTGGAAGAGTAGCACCACGTTGACGAAGTGAAGGGGATAATAACATTACACTAATAAGGATGGTCAGATGATAGTCTGATGAAGGTAGACAGCAAGCTGCAGAGTGTGGATGGATCCAGATCTGAATCCCACCATTTCCCAGGAGTGTGCCTGTTTGACTTGAATGAATCAGTATCATTCATTCCCTGGTTCCATGCTTGGTTCAGCAGTAGGCACAAAAACCAATCCAGCCACCTGGGACTAACGAGCCCTTTGCAAAGCACAGAGTCTGAAACCCCACAGCTTGCTGGTAGTGAGCTTGCAACCACAATGAAAAAATCTTTGAAGAGTGCTGCTGCTAAGGAAAAAGGGCTGAGTAGGAAGAGGGAGAAGTCAGGTTGCAGTCATTCACCTGCACCACCCTCAAACCTTGAGACCACACTCCTGCTGCTGTATGTAATTATGCAGCAATATATTTTCTTGGTAAACTAAGCCATTAGAAGGTGGATCTTCTGTTATGTACAATGCAAGGGATTGCAATACATATTGAGCACACCCAAGAATTTCTTTGTGTGTTTCTTCCATGAGTGTCTTGAGAAAAGTTAGTTCATACTTCTGAAAGTTGTTTTCTATATCAGTGAATAATCAGATCCACTACCAAGCAGATTCTTTTTTGTTTTGTTTGTTTTTGGCAATACTGAGGATTGAACCAGGGCCTGGAGTGACCTAGGCAAGCTTTCTGCCACTGAGCTACATCCCCAGTCAATTTGAGTGGCACCTTGAGAACTAAAGCAATCTATGCAAAGTGCCCAACGCCTGGCACACTGCCGGTGCTCAGTAAATGGTAACTCAAGACGTGACATCTCCAGCTCTGACTCTGTAGCCCAGTGAACCAGGTAAGTCACGAATCCTCTCTGGGTCTCTCATCATTCACCAGTCATGTTTCAGGACCATTCCCTGATCTTGGAGCCACCAACCAACTCCCACAGTTCACTATTTTGTGCATTAATCTTTCTATGGACTTGAATGAAATTAAGCTGGAAATCCCCCTCCCTGCCCTATGATTCAACACGCCAGTCCTCAAGCTAGGATATATTGGTATTTAATGCCAGCCTGAGTTCTTGGCTGCGATAAAACAAACAGGGCAGTGAGATAACTAATGCCAGGTTACCACTGAGCAGATTCCAAGTAGCAAGTCAGATTTGGGAAGCTGGCTAGATAAATATTAGCCCTTATCGCAGCTCAAACAACCCCACTGCCAAACCAAAGAGTTCTCGGGGAGGAACCGTGTTCCCTCTTCCTCTTTGGAGAACCAGAAATCACAGTGCAAGTTTGTCACTGTGCCCAGCAGATAGCTCTCTTTTCTAGCTAGTAAATAACGTGGGCACGGCCCTCTGTGTTTCAAGGTGTTACAAGCCTGCACTCTCTCCTGCAGGTAAAGAGGAGCAGAGTTGAATGAACAAGATACAATGCCAGGAACCCGGAGGTAGGTTTGCCTTTGGCCTGCTGAGGACTCTGATCCTAGTGAGAGTCTGCTCGGTCTGAAGAGTCTGAAGTGTTTTTAAAGGAGACCGAAAATGTCACATCCAGGGAAGAGACATTCCCAATTTTGTGATCATGGCAGGAATCATTTCCACCTTCCAAAAGCTGGAACAATGGGAGCTGCAGGACAATCATCGGGTAGTTCAAGTTTAAAATGGTTTCTTATAAGTTATTCAGCTGGGGCAGGACTGTTCCCATCTGAATTACCCAGGCAGGCTTCTTCATTATATCTCGTCTTTGCTCAGGTTTCAGAGTACTTGCACTTATCTCACAATAATTTCATTTTATAGGAAAGAGAGGAACAGAAAGGAAAGAAGAACTGTCCAGAATCCTACAGCCATACCATGGTAGCTGGGACTCAAGGCATGAGTGACATGACAGGACAAGAAAGCAGTTACAATCCTCCGCAAGAATCAGCAGCATTAGCTCTTATATGCCTGAGTCCTTGTCACTGTCACTGTAATGCCCTGCTCATAACCTCTCCTCCATGGAGGTCACGTCATAGACTGTATCTTGGACATCAGAGTTTATCAAACACACCCAGAAGTTGACTTGGGAGAAGATAGTGAAGCGAGTTACTCAGAGAAGGGAACTATTGCTTTGAAACACTCTTTATAAACTGGGCTTTGTGCTAAACACTTTAGATGTATTCATTCATTTCATCCTGTCAAAAAGTTTCCTGCAGTGGAATTTATTAACTGAGCTTAGGCACTGCAGGTCCTGGAGGAACCCCCAGCATAATGCTGAGGGTACCACTTCTCTCCAGCTTCCCTTCATGGGTGAGCATCTGAGCAGAAGCTTGTGCTGATCAGTGAAGACACAGTGACTGGATGAGTCTCCCCACGTGCACCTGCTGCTTGGGTCCATCTGCAAGAAGCAAGGGTGCTTAGGACACTGGATCATCAGCTCTGAGGGAAGGAAGGAGTGCTGTTGCCTACCCAGCTGGTCAGGTGGTGGTCCTGTCCTGTCCTTAGGAGTCTGAAGGATTGGAGCCAGCACAGGCTGAACTCTGATGTGACCAACCAAAACTTCAGTGGTGGATTCCAACTCATGGACGCCTCCTCTAACTTCAGAAGCAAAGCACTTCTGCCTGTTCCTAGCTATTTCTGGAAGGATTTTCATGTATTTTACCACCTCCTCCTCCCTAATGTCCTTGTCCCTCTGACACACTTCTTACTAGTGTGGTCTCTGTCTTTCTCTTTCCTATTGGCTATTAAGCCCAGGCCAATCCAGCTTCAAATCTAGACACTCTGCCAACCTAGCCCTCTCCAAGTTCACCAGAAAACCTCCTGACTGACTCATTTGGTTGGCCCTTTCCACTCTTCTCATCTGGTACTTTCTGTGGCACAAAGATACCACCAATTAACCCTGAATCCCTTGCCTACTTTAGCTGCCAATATGGCAGCTCTCTCTGGAAACCCCTCCCGACTCCCCTTTCTTCCTCACTTGATTTCTAAGCTTTCCCTGCTGTTGTCTTAATGCTGGGATTTCGAGGATTATGTGCTTTGTCCTGCTGATGCTTGCTCCCTGCTTCCACTGGTTCTGCAGCCACACCACGCCTGCTGCCATCTTCACTGGTCATCTCTACTAAGGACCCACGTAGGTTTTCCTCCAACCCAAATCTCTCCAGAAGCTCCAGACACTTCACAAAATGCCTCCCTTCTGCATTTCTCTTATTAAACTTGTCAGGACAGCCCAGGACCTGACTGTCTCCATGTGCTCTCACTGTCCACTAACACAGTCCTCCCAGCCACCTTCCCAAGCCAGATCCATGGGACTTGCTTTTAATATCCTCCTTCTCCCCTCACTGCCCATCTGATCAGTTATCAAGCTCTCCATATTTTCCCTCTTAAATGTGTTCAGAATCTGTGACCTCTTCCACTTCACATCTGTCTTCAGCATGGTTCAAGCCTTGTCATCTTCTGCCTACATCAAGACATCAACCTATCCAATGAAGCTGGGACCTCCATTCTCTGCCTCCCTCAAGTCCATCAGTCACAAAACAGCAAGAGTGACTCAGGCAGCTAGATTGTTTTTAGCCCACGATGGGACAGGTATTTCTCTAAGTATCAGAAAACCATAGTGGAGAAGCACACAGACACACACAAATGTGCAGCTCTCGTTGCTCTATGTTCTGCGGATCTTCTGAAGTGAAAACAGCCATGCCAAACTCGATCATGCCATCAGTGGCTCCCATTTGTTTCCAAATATAATTTAAATCTTCTAACTCATAGGGCAATATCTTACACGTTCACTTCTTTTCCTCATCCTCCATCCCTTCCATCACACCTGACCCTTTGATGTCAGCGCACGTAAGTGTAGTCTCCTGAACAAACTCAGACATTTGTTAACACTGTGTCTTCCCTCATATGTCCTGAGCACTCTTCCCTACCTCCTTGCTTCTTCCCAGCTACCTTTTAAGTTTCAGTTCAGTAATCATCTCTTCCAAGAAGCTGTGGCAGAAACGATACCATGTGGTTACCAAACCTATTTCATTTTCCTGTTCCTGGGCACATAGAAGGTGACATTTCTCAGCATTTCTTGCAATTAAACTGAGAAAACTGCTTGATTCTCTCTGGCCAATGGGTGCTAAGGAGAAGAAGCTTGAATCTCGGTGACATAGAATGAAAGCAGTAAATGTGAATCAGTTCTCTGTGCTTCTACTTCCCTCACTGCAATGACCCTGGAGCTGTGTGGTGCAATGATAGCATCACACTGAGTCACTGAGTCCCTGTGAAAAGCAGCATCCTCTAGACCCCCCAATACTGCTGTATACCCAGGAAACAAACCCTTGATGTGTTGAGCTACTAACACTGGGAGCTATTTGTTACTACCACAGAACATGGCCTATCCTAACTAATACAGAGATGGTGGGAGGCCAAAGAATGTACCCCTCCAAAGATGCCCATGCCATGGTCCCCAGAACCTGTAATTAAGTTAAATTACAAGGCCAGAAGAATTAGTTTGTTGATGAAAGTAAGATTGCTAATCAGTTAACCCTGGGCCAGGGAGATTATTCTGGATTATCTGAGGATCCTACGTAATCACAGAGTGTCCTTCAAAGTGGAAGAGAGATTGGCATGGTGGCACACACTTGTAATCCCACCAACTCAGGAAGTTGAGTCAGGACGATCACAAGTTCCAGACAAACCTGGGCAGTTCAGCAAGGGTCTGTCTCAAAATAAAACATAAAAAGGACTGGGATTGTAGCTCAGTGCTAGAATACCCCTGGGTTCAATCTCCAGGACCACACAAAAAAATAAATAAAAATAAAAATGGAAGAGAGAATCCAATGAGAGAATCAGAGAGCTGGTGGCATGAAAAGGACGCGACCCAACATTGCTGGTTTGAAGAGAGGAATGAGCCCACGGGTCAGAGGATATCCTCTGTGAGCAGGAAAGGATGGGGAAGGTTCCATAGCCTGCTTTTGTCTTGTAAGATCCAAGTTCAAATTCGGAGTTATAGAGCTATAAGCTACAAAGTCTATGATAATTTGTTACTGCAACAGTAGGAGACTGATATAGACACCTTCCTAGACCTCAAGGCTCATTCAAGAATAACCGTCTGTTTCCCTTTAGTGCTACAAACACCCTATGGAAATGAGCCATCCGTGTTATGTTCTGATCTCCTGTTTGTGTTTCTCCCTGACTAGAAGTTTTCTGGAGGGTGAGTATGGAGTCCTCTTCGATTTTATATCCTTAGCAATGAGCTCAAAGGCAATAACCAGCATGCTTTGTGCTTCAGGAAGGAGAGTCACACAAGTGCAGGTGCACTGCAATATAAAAAGTAACCTGGGTGCAGAATATGCTCAGAGGAAGCGGGTATTCTACTTCCTAGAGACTGAAAAGAATTCTTAAGAGTGGTGACATTGGAGCTGTTCGTGAAGCCTGGAGAGGTTGGGATCACACACTAAAAAGCCATCACACAGCTGGGCAGAGGCAGAAATAAACCAGAGTGTCCATACTCAGCTCTGAAATGGGAAGCCACTTGCACTGATGATTACTTAGCCAGAACAAGGACACAATTGTCTACTATGCTAACTTTTCAAGAAAGACTGAGAATCTAAACTGAGCACAGGTGATGCACACCTTTACTCCCAGTGGCTGGGGAGGCTGAGGCAGGAGGATCGCAAGTTCAAAGCTAGCTGCAGCAACTTAGCAAGACTCTGTCTCAAAATAAAAAAATAAAAATAAAAAATGGGCTAGGAATGTGGCTCAGTGATTTAGTGCCCCTGAATTCAATCCTCAATACCAAAAAAATAAATAAATAAAAAAAATAAAAACAATAAAAAAACCTGAATCTGGAGTTTTAGGTGAAATCACATGCTTTTTAATTATTGAAACACAAATGAAGAAAAACACTGAAAGAACCATAGAAAATGAATAGAAATCTTTGAACAGGATTTACCCAATTTCCAGTATAAAAATATCTCTATAAAATGGGAATGACATTCCCTGGACAGGGAACAGAATATGCAAAAAGACAAGGCTTTAAAAAATAAAGGAGAGTTCAGCTGAGAGTTAAGGAGCCTCAACTTTCACTCTCAGGGGACCGTGGCTGTCTGGGGAGTAGAGAGAGCTGAGCCTGGTGAAGTTGTCAGGAATCTTTAATGACAAGCTCTAGATCTCAAATTTCACCACAGGAGCTGTGAGAGTGGTTGGTTCATAAAACATATGAAGAAGAAGAACACTGTGAAACTTGTATTCTTTCCAATAATCATCTGGCAATGGGGGGAGAACAACAGAGGCAAGGAACAGGTGGAGGCAGGAGTGGGAATGGTTTAGTAATGTATATTTTTTTTTTTTTTTTTTTTTTTTTTTGTGGTGCTGGGGATTGAGCCCAGGGCCTTGTGCATGCAAGGCAAGCACTCTACCAACTGAGCTGTATCCCCAGCCCAAGAAATGTATATTCTTGGTGCCGCATCTAGTCATATCTTGCCGTAGGAACAGCCAGGAACGACTATTATTCATGAGGCCTGAACACCCGAGATAATAATCTTTCTAAGCAAAATGAATTCCAATAACACCCTGGCATCCTGGGCCCCACAATTTTGCAATGCGGAGAAGCTCGTGACCAGGTGAGAACAGTTCCATAGAGAGAAAGAGAATGTGTTGCTGCGTACATGTATGTGCACTGTAAACCTACTTTTCAGGCCCAGAGTGTCTCATAATCCTTTTGGATGGGAGTCAGTTTGGAGTCATAAATCACCAGGGTCCTCATTTCTGTAGGGAGATGTTTGCAACAGGTCTTGGGTTAGAAGGAATGTAAATTTTCTGGAAGCCAGAAACAGATGAATAAGCATTTCTCCTCGGGTTATTCCTGCACGGTGCATAGCCTCTCTCCCTCCTGATGCAAAACAGGACTGTCCTCTTCATATACTTCACTCTATTTTCTGGAAAGTATATCAGGGTGGGGGAAGATGAGCCTCCACTGCAGCTCCCTGCAGGATCAGTGACAAGTGGCCACTCTGGGGCAGACCTTCAGGCACTGGAAAGCAAACCTGAGTCAAAAGAGAGCTATGTAGAGTTCAGGGTTGCAAGAGAGAGCCCTGGTAGCCACGTGCCTGCCTGGGCGACCAGGACACCTAGGCCTGAGCACATGAGCAAGGAGAGAGTGAGAGGCATCAGACAGAGCCTGAGGGTCCTCAAAGCAGACTTGGCCTAGGGGCTCTCAGCCTTGCAGGAGCTGGCTCAGAGCCTCCAGGCAGGTTACTTCCGCGTGTCTCCATTCCATTCATAAGCTTAGAGAGCCACTCTGTTGGGAAGCTCTATAATCCATCATGCAGCATCCAGTGCATTGCTGGGAAGTAAGCACTTCCTGAATTCTACACCCTGCACTCATGCTGGAATTGTAGATGGATACTCAGAAAAGGAAAGCAACCGAGAGAAAGAAGCAGGGAAAGAACATTCTAGCAAGTCTTTTGGGGGAGGAAGATGCAAACTGGACTTTGAAGGACCAATGTGAGTAACCATTAGGAATCAAACCTGCAGAGAGAAGAGCCCTGAAGCAGAAGCTAAGGGAGCCATGAGTGTCTGAGGCTCATCCCCAGGCTACCCTGCCCTGTCCTGCCCCAAACGCACTAGCAGTGGCCTGGCCCCTTTGGCCCTGTCCCTGTGCTGTGCATGGGAGGGCAAGGAAGAGGCACTTAGGGGAACTTCCTTTTATACATTTGGAGGGTGGCACATGGAGTGGGCGTGGAGAAAGAAGCTTCTAGCATCACATGCCTACAGAAGGCTCCAGGAGATTTTAACAAAGGGACCACACTCAAGGTGTGAGTGGGGTTAAGAAAAAACTAGTGGTGAACAGTAGCAGAGAGCCCTCCAAGCCCGAGGGGCCAGGATAGATTACCAAGCAGGGACAGATTACCTGGGATCGATTACCAAGCAGGGAGGGAGTGGCCATACGGAGGCCCCCACCAGAAGCTGAGGATGGCACACAAGAGTGGCTCCTGCTTGCAGCCACCACCACTGGCAGGGAAGGAGCTGGGGTGCGGGAAACACCGGACCTCACACTCTTCCTCCTTCTCATCTCCTGAGGTGCTGGCTGTTCCAGGCACCAACCAGGAGCCAGAGGGGACACCGGACACCAGACAGCTCCGAGGTCAGGCTCAGGTGCTCCACTGAGCACCTGAAGGAAGGGAAGGGGAAGGGAAGGAGTTTGTTTGGCCAAAAGAAAACACCCAGAACCATCCATGTGCCTTCTTCCATGAGTTTCCCTAGATCCTTGTATGTTCACAAATATCTTATGTTTTGCAAAACAACGATTTTACAATTGATTCTGCACTGATTTTTATCATTGTTTTATAAAACTGGCAGCATATTGCAGACATGTTTGTTTATGTTATTGTTCTCATTCAACAACAGCTCGCAGGAAAATCCTCCAGAGTCATCTGGCAGAGCTGCATTTGTTCTTTTTTTTTGTTTTTTAATTCTCTTAAATAGCTGCAAAATATTCCATAAGATGGACATATCATCAGTTGTTTGGAAATGCTCTTATTTTTCAGTTTCTTTTCAATATAAACAGTGCTGCAAAAAACATCTGTATATACATGCCATTATGTATTACTGTTTTTTTCCTCTATGCTGTAAATTCCCAGGGTAGAGAAGGCTTAGTTTAAGAATATATGTATTTTAATCAAAGTTGTCAGAACGCAATTATACCTTCACTATTTCATAAGCAAGCAAGAAGAACAGGCAATTTGGTGTGCCTGTATAAATAAGTAACAACAAGTCCCACTACCATATATAATCATAATTAAACAATTAAAACCTCTTTTTAAACAAAATAGGCAAGAAAGGGAAACAGGGCCCAGCAACTCGCCCACAGCCCCCTGCTCTGGAGCATCCTGACTTCCCCCCCCAACCCCTGAATCCTCATTGCTCATCATCTCCCACCCTGGCCCAAATCCCCACCCCATCCCAAGGACCACGAGCTTTGTGAAGTTAGAGATTGGTTCTCACCCATTACCACACTTCTCTCATCAAGCATGGACGTGATGTGTGCTAGGATTCCCAAGTTTATGGACAACAAAGTTGTCCAGAATCTCCTGGCTTCCCTCTGTCTTCCCAGGGTGGGGGAAGCAGGAGACCCAGGACTGAGCACCTGTGCAGTACTGGATCATGCCCTTTGGTGGATCTTTCTCCATGGTCCACTTCCCAGCTGACAGATAAGGAGCAAATGGTAAGAAGCCAACCTCAGACTTGGAGGAGAGACAGGAAATGACCAGAGGGCATGACTGGGACTTTCTCAGATCCAAGGTGTTCATTCCATTTGCTCCCAGGAAGAGAAAATGAAAGCAACACCCCTGCGCATCAGAAACCCTTGGAAGGAACCCTCATAACAAAGCGTGCTTCCTCGTCATGAGAGGAGGCTGTCTTTCCGTCTTCCACGTGGGTTTGCTGTTCCCTCCTCCTTCCAGATTGCTCCATGTGCAGCGTGTGTGTCCACCAGCTGCTGTGGCTGTTGGTAAAAGTCCTTCTTCTCAGAGCCTGTGCCCGTGCCTTCAGAAGAAACAAAAAGGAATGACAAGTAACAAGGATGCCTCTGCTCTTCTAGAAACACAAATAGAAAAGGTTGTTTTAAGGGTTTGTGTTGGTTTTGATTTTTGCATTTTGGTATTTGTCTTTCTGGTGTCTCTCCAGAATGCCTGGTCACATTGAGTTCTTCCGGAGAATGTTGCTCTCCTTACCCAAAACTGTCAGCAGGGTTCTCTCTGAGTCCTGGTGGATGCGGTCACGTGTGAGATAAATGAAAACAGACCTTCGCTTGGGGGACTGACCTTGGAAGGACTGATTCACCTACTGGGGCTCAACAGCCCCCACTCGGTTCGCCTCCCCCAGACTCCAGAAGAAGCAGAGAGAAGTAACAGAATGTGTTTCCACTCGTAGCAGGCAATGTCAGAGAACCTGTGGGGAGAGGATGCTCTCGTGGAGTCAGACTGTCTATTGGAGGCTGTCTTAGTCCATACAGGCTGCTATAACAAAAATACCATAGCCTGGGTGGCTTCTAAAACAACAGAAATCTTCTTAGTTCTAGAGGTTGGGAAGGAACCGGTAGATGCTGCATCTGGTAAGGACCTGCTCTCTGGTTCATAGAAGGCACCTTCTTGCTGATGAAAGGGTGGAAGTGACAAGAGAGCTCTCTTGGAGTTTTTTATAACACTCTAATCCCAAGCATTAATGAACCACCATCATGACCTAATCACCGTCCTAAACCCCATCTAATTCCCTCACATTGGAGGCTACGACTTAACATATGAATTTTGAGGGAACACAAACATCCACTCCACAGCAGGGGTGATAAATGTGTTTTGGGAGTGTGAGGACAGAGTGTGCTTGATTTCACCAAAAGTGACTTGAAGTGCAAAAGTCAGGGGGAGAATCTGGAATCTGGTCAAGCAGGAAGCCCAGGGTCACAGTTGGAGAAGTAAGACTGAGATTTAGCCCAAGTTTTCTCGACCTTGGCATATTTAACTTTGGGGGCTATAGCATAATCACAGAATACCAGCACATCTCTATTTGGTGGATACTAGTCACTAAATCCAGTCCACTCTCCAGGGGAGGGGTCGACACAGGGCATGAAGACCATGGAGTCCAGGCCATTGGGAGCCATTGTGGAAGCTGACTCCCACAAAGAGCAGTCAGCACCCTTGGCCTCAGAACCATTGCTAGCAGGAAAACCTCACCCCCGTGGGTCATCGTGTGAGCAAAGATGTAGGCTAGCTGCACAAAGAAGAGTTATGCATCTGGTTCCACCAATGTTATCTAAGTTCACCATTTTAAAGTCTTCCCTTTGCAGCTCAGAGTTATCCGCTTGCCAGTGTCTCCTCCTTAACATGAACTGAAAGCACATGAGGAATTGAAGCGCTATAGGTCAACGTCCAGAATCTTCTCTGTATTGGGTGCTACTGGTATTGATCTCCCCTTTGAAGGAGAGGTACTGGAAAATTGTAGGGTCATAATAAGCCTGCAAGGGAGAAACTTCAGTACCTCTGATCTTCACTGCTAGAGGGGAATATATAGAAACAATATGAAAAAACAGGGGAAGAAAGCGTCCCTAATAAACCAAGATGCTATTGACAATGACAGCATGGCAGTAGAGTCTTATAATATGTATGAGCTCAAAAGGGATCTGGCATGGTGGCATGTGCCTGTAATCTTAGCTAGTTGGGAGGCTGAAGCAGGAGGACCTTTGGTCTAAGTTCAGCCTTGGCAACATAAGGAGACCCTGTCTCAAAGGTGAAAAAATAAAAAGAGCGTTTGAAAGGACCAGCATGGTGCATAGCAGAGAGGCAGCAAGCAATAAATATTTGTTCAACTAATGAAGTAATCATTGGAAATGTAATTTAACAATTTTACAATCCCCATGAAGCTCAGAAACTCAGGGCAACGTGCCCAAGTCACATAACTATTTGGTGACAGAGCCAGGGATCCACATATAACCCACAGTTCCTAATCAGTATTCCCCATTCGGACTCATATTTTATAAATCCATATGCATTTCTCAAAATGATTTGTAGGCAAAATAGCACTGATTTATGAGAAGTAAGTCATAAATTGTACTCAAATACTAATTTCTCGGCCTCTGAGACCCATTTTACATGGAGCAGGAATTCAGATTTCCTATTGAAATCACTTCAGGGACCACGGATTACAGAGCCTATTTCCCAAAAGCAAAGGCTCCCCCATCTTTGCTCACTGGACTCTGAGACACTGAGAGTAACGCAGGAAGGACATCAGTGGAGGCTGCAGTGTGGAAGGGAGGCGGGGAGGCTGGGAGGCAGGGAGGCCTTTGGTGTAAGTGCTCCACATGTTTTAGAAACTTTTCTCCTTTCAGAAAGCGAGAGTGGATCTGAGATCTGGTGAGGACACCTTAGTGATACACAAATATTATGAATCAGCAAACTGAACTGCCACGATTCCCAGCAGAAAATCCCCTGAGAAGCCACACAAAGAAGGAATCCCCAGGTTCAGAGAGGGGGCAACTCTAGAGAAAACTGCCATTGACTAAATGAAAACAGTCCAGAAGTTTAGGAATAACAGAGTCACCAGACCGGCTGATTTTTCTGGTCTGTGCTCCACATATCTCTTCTCTCTGCAACTCCCAAAGTGAATTCTTCCTGTGGATGAATTAGGCCGGGTGATTCTTGCCCATCATTTTTTCAGCATATCTAGTTGATTTACCTGCTGATACATACCACTGTGTTGTGGCAGTTTAAACACTGCAACATTAGAACAAGCTGGAACAGACGTGGTGCATTCATAAACCATTGAAAACCACATGTAGCAGGCGTTGGAGAACAGGGTCAGATAAGAAATGGGTGCAAACCTTTGCAGTACTTTGCTTAAAACTCAAGTACGTACGAGGAGCACTTGGCTGCAGGATTATAAACCCTGCACTGGAATTTGGAAATCATCACCTCGTAGAGGCTTTGAGATAGAGATGGTTCTGCATTCAGACAGGTGAACGGCCAAGTGCATGGGATAAACATCCTTTTGCGTTCCTCCTGACCAAGAGGAAATTTATCACATTCTTCATCTCTGACCCCACCTACTTTGAATCTTCATCCCTCTTGATCTCTTAAGGAGAAATCGGACAATTTTAATCACCCTTTGGCTACAAAACTGATTTTTCCCCCATTTCCTTGGAGGTAGCTTGGATAGATTTGGTGTTAGAGGACATGGTTTGGAGCTGGAATCTGTGAGTCCCTAGGTATATGCTTGGGTACAAATCTAACCTTTCAGATTCCTCATCTGCAAAATGATTGCAATTATCGCTCACTCACAGACTTCAAGGAGAGAATGCGGAAATGTTTCTACAGCTCAAGAAGGAAGCTATGAATCACAGCTCAGAGTTCTTGAAATTTGTGCAATGTAGAAACTCATACAGAAAAAAAAAATCTTCATAAAACCTTAAGACAGGACAGTCTCCACGTTGAGAGCCACAAACCGAAGCAAGAAAGCTATTATTTAACACGCAAAAAAGAGCCAGGTACGTGGCACACAACTATAAACCCAACTACACCAGAGGCTGAGGCAGGGCAATTCCAAGTTGGAGGGTAGCCTGGGTAACTTGGCAAAACCCTGTCTTGAAATACTATAAAAAGGACTGGAGGTTCGTCTCAGTGGTAGATTGCCCCTGGGTTCAATCCCTCAAACTGCAAGAACAACAGAAACAGAAAATACCATGAAAAGGAATAATTCCATCTCAAATGATCCGTTTTGAAATAGCAGTCAGTAATATACAATAGATCAAATGACGTTGTTTGAAAGATCATCATGGGTACAGACATGCAAAAATTTTCAGTCATGCAAGCTTTGGTCTCTGAGAATGAACCATCAATCAACCCTTGCTTGAGACACCCTGCCATGGCCCTCAGCACTCAGACGTAGAAGTCGGGATTTCTGTGAGCCGGGGAACGTCATCTCTCTAACAGTTCAATTTCCCATTTTTGATGGCTGGGTCCAAAGGAACTGATTAAAGGTGAGAAAATCTCCTGGTATCAATTTCTACAAACACAATCATGAGGGGGAAAAATCTAGTCCAGCGTTCTTAGGTCAAATACAGCTGTGCAAGCTTGAGCAAACCTCTGGCCCTCCCTGAGCCTCAGTTTCCTCCTGCCAGAAAACTACCCTGCAGAGCTGCTGAGAGCATGCCAGCATTTGCGGAAGGAGCCTCTCTGCAGATAAGGAGGCCGCGCACGCAGCAGCACTCCTCCTGGAGACGGGAGGCCGCGCCATTGCCCGAGGCTGAGAAACCACCGTCCCTATCTGGAAAAGCGAATCAGTCCCAGGTTAGAGTCCTAGTTTACGATCCCCTGCTCCTCTGCTTCTCATGCCAAAAATGAGCTCAGTCGAAAGTGCCATTAGCTACCCAGGGCTGGGTGGGTTTGTTGTTGCAGTTCTTCTTTTAGTGGAAAACCAGCTAGTGCTTAGCTACAGACATTACCCAGAAAGCACAGCAGTTCTGTTTGCCCAGGTGCTGTGAAGACCCGCCACTCTCTCCAGGGCAAAAGGTGGATAAAGCCATACATGAATTCTAGTCTCCTTCCCTGGCTGCACTGCAGATAGAAGAAGTAAGTGAGAAACCAGAGCCAGCCATAGGTGATTTTCCTGCTCCTCCTCTATCCCTCCTCTCCTGAAGTTTTCTTCTTCTACCCCTGCCACAGAGGCACATGGAAAGAGGAACGAGGCTCCCAAGAGCAGAGCCCAAAGCGGTCTCTTTCCAACGTTCTGGAAATGACCAGGGTATACATCTGGTACTAGCCTCCTAAGATTTCAGTGGCATCTACAGACATACAGAGGCTGAATGTTGGAATGGTCATTCCCATTTCACAGCAGGGTCTCCAGGACACATTGACGCTCCCTGCTCAGTCCCTTCCAAGCAGGGTCTTGCTGCTGGCTCTCCACCACCTCTTCTGGCCTTATTGTGACAGTGGCTATTCAGAGGGGGTTCTCCGAATAGTAGAATGATACTTCTAGTCATAGCCCCTCTCCAAACAACGGCGTGTCCTTGAACTCTTGCCTTAACCTGCTCTCAGTGACAGCTTTCTCTTGGTAACTTCTATAATGTACCCAGGGGTTTAATTGAGATAATGTGAACATATGCTCTATACTTGGTGAAGCATCAAACACCCAGGAAGATTGTTGTTAAAGTCATAGAAAACACTGCAAGCTCTTCATTCAGACTCTACGTTGTCTTTGCAAAGAGGCAGGCATCTTCTGGCTACTCAGTAAAGAAGAGATGGAGACTTCCAATGCGCAGCCAGTCTCTGGAGTCTACCCTGACCGTGGGAACTTGCCTACTACAGGATGCCACCGTGTAAGTGTGTTCCCCAAGAAGTTCATGTGTTGGAATGTTAACTTCCTGTGCTGCTGTCAAGAGGTAGAATCTAGTAGGAGGTGTTTAGTCATGGGAGTAGAGACCTCATGGAGGGATCTATGCTTTTCTTTAGGAATGGGTTAGCCATGGTGGGGGTTTGGTCCCTTTTACTCTCTTTTGCACATGCTTGCTTACCCTTCTGCCTTCTACCATAAGTTGAAACAAAGCCTAGAAACCAAGAAGATGGTAGCACTACAATCTTGGATATCCAAGACCTCAGAACCATACACCAAAATAGACATCTTTTCTTTATAAATCACCAATCTCAGGTTTTCTATTATGGGCTAAGACACTTTGGATCCAGAATTTAATGAACCATTATCCTTTTCCCGGCTATCAAGTAGAGTCCATGCATCTGTCTGGCTAATGGGCCTTCCAGCTTGTGTGATTTGGGGTATCAGTTCTTTGAACCTCAGTCTCTTTTTCTAAATAGAGTTAGTAATCTCTACCATTCAGGAATGTTGTAAAGACTAGGTAAGAAAAGTGTGCAACCGCATCGGCATGGTTCTCGGTATGCCAAGGGTATTTGCTCCTCTGTGCACCGGTTCTGAGAGCTTGGCTGGGTTTGCACACATTTATTATGTCTGCTCACAAGGCAGGACTTCACCAGCATACACATCAAGGAGAGCTTTAATTCTCATGAATAGTTCTGCAGGAAAACCTTCAACATCCAAAATACTGCTGAAAAGGATGTCTGTCCCTAAGAAAGAAAGTCAGAGAATAATCACCAGTAGATGCTCTCCATCTGATTCAAAAGCAGCAAGAACCCAAGAACACTCCCTTCTTTAGCAAATACTCCTTTAGCAAATTGCTTGAACACCAAGTCTGGCGATGATTGATAATCATAGAATACCATAAGATACCCTAGAATGGTATCTGAGTTGCCTGGGTTGCTGTAACTAATTACCATAGGCTGGGGGGCTTACTTTATTTCTCACAGTTCTGAAGGCAGGTTCAGGGTACCAGCATGATCAGGGTCTGGTGAAGGCCCACTTCCTGGTGTGTAGATGGTAACTTTTCATTGCATCCTCACATGGCAGGAGAAAATGGGCTCTCCAGGCTTATTTTATAAGGGTGCTAATCCCATTCATGAGTGACCCATTCTCATAACCAATCATCTCCCAAAAGTTCGCACCTCCTAACACTATCCCTGGGGGGGGGGGGTGAGAATCTCAACATATGAATTTGGGGAGGACACTAACATCCACACCATCATGGATGATTAGGCAAAGGCGCTTTCCAGAGGGAATTTCATCATTGCCAGGAGCTGCCACCTTATGCATTGCTGATCTCATCGTTGAGTCCCTTTGGCCGCTATCAGCTGCTGCAAGTGGTTCTCTGGCCTAGGGATGGAACAAACAGCATCCAGCCAGATGACCTGACTGACCTAAGTAAGTGACTAGTCCAAGTCCAGAGGCGGTGCACTTCTCCCAAGGAGGTTTAGAGGCTTGCTTCTCTGTTCTTACTTTTTCTCCATTTCCAGTCAAATTATGAGTTCCAAAATCAGGTCAAATTGTACCGTGTAAAGAACACAACTGTGTTCCCGTGCTCCTGATTCTGACTGCGATTCCAAGTTCCAAGCATTCCTTTCAAGGCTCCGCTTTTGACTCATTCAGATGTTTGAACAAAAAAATTAGAGAGTAAAAACAATTGTGTCCGAGGATCTCAAGAGAATCATGTACAACAGGAGAGCAGATGAAAAAATGTAACACAAGAGGCCATGAGGAAAGAGGGGGTGTCACTGAAGAGGAAATCTGGAGCAATGGCTAAGATTTGGAAGTGTAGGAACGGAAAGGAAGTGCATTCTGGGCAATGGAGGGGCATAAGCAAAGACGGAGAGGTGGAACACTCGGAGGATTTTGCAGAGGGAGGAGGTGATGTGTGTGGACCATGCAGCCGGCCCTGCCTGCACACCTCTTCTTGCCCTCCCCTTGTTCATATAGGACAGCCCATTTGTGGTGGAGGTTCAGCAGAGAACCAGTGTATGCCAGAGGCTTCTGGAGCTCACCCACGTTTGGTGTCAGTCACTTCTTGGTCAAAGCAATTGCCAGTTCATAATCTCCAGCATGTCTTTCCCCACCTTGTCAACTGAAAAGTTTATATTTTCCAAAAGGTTCAACTCTCAGACTGTGAAGGCTGTGATACACGAATCACTGACTCATTACATGGAGAGTCAGCAGCTTAAAATGTCTTTAATGAACTTTTTATAAGCAATAAATAAGCCTCTTGGCTGGGCACGGTGGTGCACACCTGTAATCCAGGGGGTTCGGAGGCTGAGGCAGGAGGATCTCGAGTTCAAAGCCAACCTCAGCAAAGGCAAGGTACTGAGCAACTCAGTGAAACCCTGTCTCGAAATGAAATACAAAATAAGGCTGAGGATGTGGCTCAGTTGACCAGTGCCCCTGAGTTCAATCCCTGGTACCCACCAAGTAAAATAAATAAATAAATAAATAAATAATCCTCTTATATGAAGCTATTTCAGGAATATTTGTTATAGAAACATATCTAGTTTACCCAGACTGAAAGAATTTCTAAAATCTGACCTTGAATGCTGTGAAGACCACCTGACTTCAACACACTTCGTTGCTTCTCCAAAGATGCCAGTCCAAAGCATCCTGTGGGCAGAGACACAGTGATTTCAAATGTGCCAAGCACCTGGCGTCCATAATGCCTGCCTACTTGTAGGCAGGATCTGCTCAAGACAGCAAGACTACCAAAGATTTGAGGTTTAATTTTAAGACAAGGATGATGTAAGATATTGTTGATCATCCCTAAACACTGAGATTTAAATAACTTGAACCATGACTTCATAGCAGATTTGCATAGTAATAATTACTACCATTTAGAAAATTACTGAGATTTCAACGTGTTAGTGGACAACTTACAGCCGGGGCCAATTTTATCCTTACATTAAATCCTGCAACATTTGGATTCTTATCTTCAATTTACAGATAAAAAAAAAAAAAAAAAAAAAAAACAGGCTCACAGAAGAGACACGACTTGCTTAAGTTCACATAAGTCAGTTAGAGAAGAGGTAAGACACAAATCCAGATGTCTGACTCCAGAGTCGATCTCTTCTCGCAAAGTTGACCTGTCCTCTTTAAGTTCACAGGAAGGATTGATAAAAAAACCATACCTAGAATTTTTCATATCAAATAAGAAATAAAAACTAAAACATGACAGAGACAGAGAGTGCTCACCAAGTATCTGTTTCCTTTTCTATATTTTTAAGTCTCCCCAGCTAATCTGGGGCCATATGAGTGGTTTTGGCCAATAAACTATGAGCAGAAGTGACAAGTATTATTTACAGACTGAGATGGTTAAAAGTTAGTGTGTTTCTTCTTCTATCCTGAAATGACACATAATCCAACCGGTGTGGCTACATGACAGAAAAGGGTCCTTAGACCTTCATGGTATGTGCATAAGAAAAAAGTCCTATACTGTTAATGTTTTTAATGTGAAGTGTACCCGCAAAAGCTCATGTGTTGGAAATATGATTCCCAGTGTAGCAGTGTTCAAAGGTGAGGAGATTGGATTATGAGAGCTGTAACCTCATCAGCAAATTAATCCATTTGATGAGTTAATAATCTGAATGTACTACTAAGTGGTAACTATAGGTAGGTATGGTGTGCCTGGAGGAAGTAGATCACTGGGATTGTGACCTTGGACTATATCTTATCCCTGGCTCCTTGTGCCTTCCCTCTCTCTGCTTCTTGGCTGCCATGAACTGAGTAGTTTTCTTCCCCCATGCCCTTTCACCATGATATTCTGCTTTATCTCAGGTCCAGAGTAATGAATTTAACTGACCATGAACTGAATCTTTGAAACCATGAGCCCAAAATAAACTTTTCCTCTTCTAAGTAATTCTTCTCATGTACTTTGGTAAGAGCAATGAAAATCTGACTGATACACATACTAAGTGAGGGGAAAAGGTCTTTTGTATTTGTGTGTGTGTGTGTGTGTGTGTGTTTGTGTGTGTATTCTTTTGTGTGTGTGTGTGTGTGTGTGTGTGTATTCTTATTGGACCACAAATTATCAGAACTGAATAAATCCTTGTGGTTCATGACACATTTTGATCACTGTCCTTGCATAGCTCTCTTTTATTTATTTCACTAACTATTTATGATTTTTAATGTTTGCATCCAGGAAACTAACCTAGAAAACTAAAGTAAGACTCTGATAACAACCTTCAAGAACTATGGTGTGCTTCTACCAGCTTCTTCTCCTTCTCTCATTCACACATCGTAAAATCATCACCATAAATCTTATATTCTTCATTTGATTCCTTTTCTTTATATTTTCTTGTATTGATATGTATATGTATTCTTAAAATATGTATGTTAGGTTTTAATTTACAAAAATGGTGTCGTGCCATAAGTAATCAATTATAATCTAATTATTTTATCTAATGCAATATTACTAAGATTAATCTGCATTGAATTTTGCTGCCCTTTAGTGTGACTGCTATACACTTGGCTTTATTTTTTCCTTTTCTTGAATGAATCCTGATCATTCTCTCCAAGTCCTGAGGAACTTACCTAGTTGCTATATCCACTTATCACATGAGAAGTACCACCCAGAAATGTGGCAGGGAAACTTGAAGCAGCAGAGAAGTGGGACTTAGACTGGCCTGTGAACCCAAGCTTCATCCTCTGCAAGTCTGGACTTGGGGCATGTTTCCTCTATAAAAGCTTCACCTTTATGCTGCCCCTACTACACCGAAACAAGGATTCAACAAGATAAAGAATGGACGAAGTACTCTGTGAATTCTAATATAGTACATACGTATTACAAGGGAGAGAAAATTCCTTCTTTCTGCTTTTTAAAGCATGCACATGCATGCACACACACATACACACACACACACACACACACACACACACACAGAGATCTCTATTTCAACTAAAATCAACAAATTCAAGCATGTAGTCATATTTCTATTCTGGCTGATCAGTAGAATGAACAATCATCAGTAGAATGACTAGCAAATTGGAATCATCCCTCTTCTCTGCCAGATGTCTCCATCCTTCTTCCTCTTTGACGATTCAGATGATACTCATTATTGGTCTTCCAACAAACTGCAGGTGATGTGGATTCAAAGCTGGATGTGTTTACTCAGCACATGCTTCTTTGCCCAGTGTGCACATGTGCATGGGCCGATGTTGAAGCCATGGTTTGCACCATACAGAGTAACTTTCTACCTGCTTCTAGTAGTTGAAAGACAATGAACTTTGGAGACATCCAACCCAGTTTTAAACCCAGCAGTGGTATTTATCTCAGAAGAGGTACGTGAGTTTCTGCGTTTTTATTCTCTCATCTGTAGGACACAGGAGTTACAAAAGTTAAATCAGATAACGTAAGTTGAGTGCTAAGAACAGACCCTGCAGTAAGACAGAATTTCATTTAAATGCTAGTAATTTTTTACTTTGCTTTCCCTGATAGTCAGTGTCTATAGAAACTAAAGGTGTTGGTATCATTTGAAATTTCTAAGATAAATTCTGTGACTTAACCAAAGTTATATTTTAATAGTTGATTTAATTAATATTAGTTAATATAATTAATAAAATGGCAGAAACTATACTGGAGGGGAAAAAAACCCACTTCTGGTCTGAGATAGGTTTGGATTTTTGCTGTGGTTTAGACAAGTGTCTCCAAAGGTGCAAAGGCTCGGTCCCAGCCTGTGGCACTGTGGGAAGGCAATGAAACCTTTAGGAGCTGGTACCCGTGAGAGAAAGTGTATTCACTGGGTGTATTCCTTTGAAGGGGATATTGAGACCCAGCCCCTCTCTCTCTCTCTCTCTCTCTCTCTCTCTCTCTCTCTCTCTCTCTCTCTCTCTCTCTCTCCTTGCTTCCAGACTGTCACCAGATGAAGAGCAGGCCTCCTTCACCACGTGGTCCTGCTGTGATGTACTGTGCTGCCACCAGCCCAAATCAAGTGATTATGGATTGAAACTATGAGCCAAAATATGTCTTTCTTCCTTTTAAATTGTTTATCTTAGGTGTTTGGTCATAGTAACAGAAAGCTGAATAATACAGACTTTCTAGAAGTTGATTTTGACAAAAGTCACATTTCTTCAGTGTCCAGAGAGCAGACACCCATAGGGTAACTGACACTGCCTCTCCTGGGTAATCAGGGGAGCTGGTCAGCAAAGTCAGGGGACAAGACCTGGGGAAGAGTGAACCTCACCAGGTTAAGCCTCAAGGTACAGCAGGAAGAGAGGTCAGCTTCAGAAGAAAGGGAGGCATATTTTCAAACACAGGAAAGGAGATGCTGCAACAGGAGGTAGCCCAGAGGAGTAAGAAGATTCCCTGAGACTTCATTCAGATAATAATAATGGTTGGTTATTCCAAGGTAAACTGTTAAGGATTGGAAACCCCTAAGAGTGCCAAACTCTCTGCCTAGTGGATCATCCAGTGATCTTACTTTTTAAAAGGCAAGACAAAAGAGAACTGCTAAAGATGAGAGAACAAATTTGGTTTGTGGGATCCATACAAAGAAGGCTCAAACTCCTAAATTATAGGCTAAGATCCTTGCTACCAGTAGTCAGATGATCCAGGTGAGTTTCAAACAGTAGCTTAGATGATAGGAAAGAGAAAAAATCAGGTCAGCAGATGAAACACTTTCAGTGAGGCTAGGGGTCACTGTATTGGCAATGCATTCAGCAAATTTCTATCATTCCAGAAAGATGGACAACATAGAGCACCAATAAGCCCAGAGCACAAACTGGAAACAGGAGCAAATAAACCATTCAGCAGTCAATCCATTGGGAGTATCAATGGCTCTCGGTGACACTATTTAAATTCTCAATGCATAACATCTACAGGAGCATTTTGACCTTCCCAGTAGTACAATGGTGGATCTTAGCTATGAGTATTTCACATATTTCATATATCTTCACATTCAAGAATTTTATTAATCATCACTGGTAGTAGGACCAATGGTTTTAACATTTTAAGTTACTATTATTATCATTGATGAGATCAACATGATACAGTGCCTATGCACCACAATTACTCGCGGCCTAATTCATTCTCTTCATGAAGAGAAGTGACAACTCAGCCTTGTAAGTAGCTGTTCACAGCAATGTCAACACAGGGAACATTTCCACACAGCTGCCCTTGCTATCAAATGCCCATTCTCCACTTTCAACCATCCCCAGTCAATCAGCTGTAGAATTCATAGTTTAAAGGAACTGTCAGGTTAATCTGGGTACTTCCCAGAGGTCAGTCCAGGGACTGGATCTACTAGGCAACAAGGGCCAAAACTGGGATCAGATGCCGTGCCTAAGCCCTTATCAATCTCTCATGTCCTAGTTCTGATGCTAGAACACCAGATCTACATGGAGAGCCCTCTTTCCCACACTCAAAACTGGATTCAAATGAAGTCTGGAGAGAGAAGAGGTCAGAAGAGCTGGAGCCCACTGGCACCATCCTCAGGGGGACTGTCCTGAGGCTACTTTTTCAGGTAACAGAATCAGCTTCTATCCATTGGGAACCATCATGCTGCAGACTTGGGATAGAGTAGACATGGCACTGCTTCGGAGGACCTCAGAATCCCAGAAAACTAGGGATACACAAATGTTTCAGAAAGAGACTTTCATATCCCTTAACATCTCTCGTGTGGAGCTCTATTGTGATTCTAGGTTCTTGCAGAGCAGCAAGGATCTGATTAAACACTCTTCTCCGTTTTCCGTTACTGTTTGACATCAGGTGGGATAGACAACCTCCAGGCAGAGTAAAATGGGCACTTTGGTTCTTACTGTGTAGCTTTGTGTCAGTTATTTCACTTCAAGGGTTGCCAGATTTAGCAAATAAAAACACAGTTAAAATTGAACTCAAGATAAATAATAATTTTTTTAGTGTAAGTTATGTCCCAAAGATTTCAAGGAATATACTTATACTAAAACTTAATTCTTTGTTTTTCTGAAATTCAAATTTTACTGCATGTCCTGTATTTTATCTTGGCACTAGTATTCGTTTCTCTGAGCCTGTTTCATCACCTATGAAATTGGGATTTTAAAAAATAATAAAAAAAAGACGAACCCTTGCTTATGTCTAATGAGGATTAAATTAGATGCAATATGGAAAACTTGGCATATTGCAAGTACTTACTAAATAATAGCCCTCCCTTCATGACACCAAATAGTGAAATGGACCTGAAAAATGAATCCTGTCCAACAGATGGCTTTCTGGGAGCTAGATCAGTGAGGTTTGGAAGAGAAAAACAGAGCATTGGCCTGGCTCCTCCATGCTTGTAGGTCTCCCAGGTAGACTTTGATGAGTGTCTCTAAAATGCATGCTTTTCAGCAAAACCCACCAAGGAGTTTTGGCCATGCCCATGTTGGGAGGTAGAGAGAATGTCCTAGTGAGAGCTGCTCCTAAGAATTTAATTCTGTGTGCTCGGTTTGCGACATCAGAATGTGCCCAAATTAGTGCCAGGGCTTATCTTGAGTTGTCAGGAAAAGTAAAGATGCTTCAACTGCACCCACCATTTAACACTGAGGAAAGGGGGAATCGCATTGTGTCAGTCTGTGCTGTCTTCGTAGAGATGATGTTATTTGCCATAGGCATTCCTTGGTCCTTCTCAGGTACCTGTACTTACATGACTAGTGGAAAACAGAAGGCCTGCTGTAAGAAAAGGGTGAGTTATCATCAATTCAAGCTCTATCTGAAAGGTGTCAGGCTGAGGATCACATTTCTGTCTTGAAATCCATCCTATAAAGGAAAATAAAGAAAAGAAGGGTTGTGGGGTGGGAGGAAAGATGAAAGAGGAGCTCTGACAGTCATTTCTGAAAAGTGACTACTAGAGTAAGGCTGAAGTTGTAAGAAACACAGTTTAAGGCAGCAGTTTTCAAAATGACATAAGGACCAAAGTATGTTATGTCCACAATGAAATTCATTATTCTGTATAATTAGACTGCACCATCTAAAAACATTATCTGTGGGTACCTAAGGTCCTCAAGACCCTTTCCAATGGTTCATAAAGTCAAAAGAATACTTTGGGGTTATTTACTTTAAAAAACTCTCATGGGATACAGTGGTTTCTAGAGGTTAAATATTAATAATTATCTAAAAGGGCTATTAAAATATTTCCCTCTTTTCCTCCTATGTATCCATGTGGGAACCCAAATATCTTTTCTTATAGTAGGTACTAAAATGTAAAACAAAGTCATTCTTCCTACTGAACATTTTTTAAACTCCATAATTACCTTGCATAAAAATTATATTTATGTTAACATTCAAGGGGTTTATTATTTTTATTCTTCAGTAAATAATTAATTTTCTGAATTTCTTGGTTTTCATTTCTAATGAAGTCAATAGTGATAGCTACGTGGCCACATAAAACAGATATTTGAGGGCTGCAATCTTTGTAGAGGGTGTAAAGGTGTCTAGAGACTAAGTTTGGTGATTGTCAATTTAGGGGAGACAAAGAAAAGTGAAGGAACTGGACACAGCGGCCTATACCTGTAGGCCCAGAGGGTGAGAGCAAGGTCAACCTGTGCCACAGAGCAAGATCCCATCTCAAAAAAAAAAAAAAAAAAATAGAATTATTAAAGTGCATGCAATTGATAAAGAAAAAAATTGCATTGCTTCTTATGGAGTTGGGGTCCTCATTTGTTCTAAATGGATACAAGTAGCACCATAAGTAAAAGTCCCCAAAGTGGATTTCAGCCCAATAAGAACTTTCCAATGATCTGAGCTATACCAAGATAAAAGGAACTTCCTTATCAAGGAATGAGCTCCTATCTCCAGCAGATATAAGCGTCTGGCAAACCAGGGGGCAGGGTGTTACAGACAGGAAGCCAAGTACCAGAGGAAACTGGTGTGGTGGTGAGAGGGGACAGCTAAGGGGCTTTAATGACCCCTTCCACCCTAAACATCTAACTTGAGGAAAGACCCAACATGACTTTCGTAAACGACAAAGGCAGAGCTTTACGGGCCCCATCCTCCTCGTCGCTTGTCAGTCTGGGTCTCTGAAGGAAGGACTGCCATTGCCTCATAATAATCCCCTTCTGCATTGGCTTTGGAGTTTGGAACCCATTACTTGCTTCATTTAGAGTGATCCCACCAATGGCACAACAAGTTCGACCCTTCAGAGAGGAGTCTCCACGAGGCGAGGTGCATTGCTCAAAACGATACAGCTGCCGCATGACGTATCCTTGTGGCCTGAGCAGCCGTACTTCTTCCAGGGTTCCAGGCAGCTCTGCACCTGCCCAAGGATTAGGTGAGCACCCAGAATCAAAAGCCCGGCCCTGACGTCTCTTCAGTCCTCCTCACGTGGCTCATGTGTAAGGAGACAATCTGCCTAGGTTGGCTCCTGCCAGGTCCTCAGTATGATGTCCTTGCCCACCTCAAAGGGTCCCTTACTCTAGCCCCAACCTCTCCCCTGTGAATTCCTTCCTGGGCTCTTGGAAACCTGAATGCTCACCTCTCCCAGGCATGCTAATGAGCTGTTTGAAGCCATTCTGAGTCTCCTGTCAGCAAACCTAGGAGCTGAGCAGTGGCAACTGGAGGTGGGGTGCGGGTAGCAAGTGCCACCTCTCCCTCTGCTGCCTGTCCTCCACTCAGATGTCACTACCTCTTTTGAGTGGTAACCCCCACCTGCCTGCAGCCACCCTTCATTGGGCAGGAATCCCATCAGATTTTACAAGCCAGGCAGGGTCAGATCTGGTGAAAACGTGAATAGAAATGCCCAGAACTACAGAGGCTGCAGGCACTTTCCCTTGGGAGAAGGGGGAGCCAAGTCACGTGCCTGCAGTGCCAGGCACGGACAGGAAAGCACTGAGCGTCACAACAGCAGACCCCAGAGTCAGACCAGTGCAGAACACTGACCCGGGACCAGCCAGGACTTAGACAATCTTTGCAGAAACCCTTCAATTCTGATGACTTTCAAGTCACTTTATATTGGAGTGCCAGGAGGCACTTTTTCTGTAAAAGGCCAGACAGTAAATACTTCAGGCTTTATGGGTACAATAGTCTTTGCTGCAATTACTCGACTCTACCATTGCAGGGTGAAAACACTCAGTCGGTGACATGCAAAGGAATGGTATGGCTATGTTCCAGAAAGTTCTGTTCATGAACACTGAAATTAGAATTTGACGTAATTTTTACATGTCATCAAATCTTCTTCTCTTGATTTTTACAAAACCATTATTAGCTCATAGGCTGTAGAAAAACAGATGGGCTAGGCGTGGCCTACAGGCTGTGGTCTCCCAGCCTTTATTCTGTGGCCATGCTTCTCAAACTATATAGACTAAATGATCCACTTTTTAAGAAAGTCAAGCTTTCTTAGATGCTTTTGTGAATTTATATCAAAATTGACTACTAGAAAAAAGAAACAAAAGAAAAGCAAAATAAGTCCACTGATCCAGTTACTACCAACAATTTGAATGTATATCCTCAATGTATGAACTTTTCTCAGTTGGGATTGGCTCATAAGAGTGTGTAACCACATCTGGAAGACTCCGTACACCCAAAGTAATTGCTTTGTTGGTGTAAAGTCAATGAGCAAATTAATTATTTAAATTGTCATCTAGTATTTTAAAGTGCTTAAAGGTTGTGGTTTACAGACACAGGCAAACAAAGCCCCTGCCCACCCTGCTTCCCATCTTTGTTAAACCCTCTCATGGGTTAGAGAGGGCACACTCATTCGGAGCTAAACTTCTATCACGATAACCATTGTTACTCAGTATTTCTCTCAGCCCAGCAGCCTTCTTCAAGCTCCCACCAACCTGTCTGGGAGGCCCAAGGGCAGGTCTTACCACGGCTCTGCAACCTGCTGTTTGCCTCCCCACCCACTCTGGTGTCAGGACTAGAAATCTGTCATAGCTTCTACCATTGGCACTCTGGCAAGAGTTGATGGCCGTTCTTTCCTCCTTTCTGAAGATGGGTCATTCTGATTTATTCCTAAGCCATTCTGTCTACATTGAGTTGAACTGTTCCTAACTTACTCCACCAGTCTTCCCAAGAAGAGAAAAACATGCCCTCTGATTCCTTCTTCCATAGGGTTCACCTAAGAACAGCCCTTCACATGTCTGTCTTCCTGTGCTTCAGCCCCATCTCCTAGGAGGCAGGAGACTCAATTTGCATCAGGCTTGGATGACCTCCTCGCTCCTTCCCAGGAGGCACTGGGGCACCTCATGATAAGACCTAACTGGCCTGAAAGATATACCCAGACAAGTCTAAATATTTGGATGACTGTAACAAAGGAAAATGCAGAGAGATGTCTGCTGGGAACACTGGGATGTCCCAGTGGCCCAGAAATCATTTCGTCTGCAGGTTTCACATTGGGGTCCATGAAGCCCTGACTACTATGGTGATGGTGAAATTGATATTTGTAATCATATTTTAAAGATATAATTTACATGCAATTCAAAAATATAAATTCATGTTAAACGTACAACAATTTGATATGTTTTTGACAAAATGCATGCAACTTTATAGCCATGATCCTGATCAAGATAGAGAGCTTTACCATTAACCCAGAAAGCTCCTCTCTGCCCCTCTGCAGCCCATTACCAACTGGAGCGCCAGCCCTAGGCCACCACTGCCCATTTTCTGTGTTAAGATGTCTTCTGCTCATCTCTAGAGTTTAGGTCAACCCATTCATTCAGCATGTACTCTGTTCCATAAGGTCTCATTTACTCAGAGACAGGTTTTTGAGATTCATCCACATTTCTACTTATATTAGTAGTCTGCTGCTTTTTATACCGAGCAGAATTTCACTGTGTGGATATACCACAATTTTCTTATTCATTCGCCAGTTATCTTAACATTTGTTTAGTTTCCAATTTGGAAGTCATGTGAATAAAACTGCTGTGAACATTCAGTTATAAGTTGGAAGCAAAAATACCTTTTTATTTCTCTTGAGTAAATATGTAGGAGGCAAACTGCTGAGTTATGTGGTATGTAGATATTTATCTTATTTTTAACAAAGTGACAAAAGTGGTCCAGTGTTCTTTTACCATTTTACATTCCTACTAGCAATGTGTATGAATTCTGATTGCTCCAGAACCTCATCAACTATTTTTTGGGGGATGGGGGGGATCAGGGATTGAACTCAGGTGCACTAGATCACTGAGCCACACCCCCAGCCCTATTTTGTATTTTATTTAGAGACAGGGTCTCATTAAGTTGCTTAGCACCTCTCTGTTGCTGAATCTGGCTTTGAACTTGCAATCCTCCTGTCTCATCCTCCCTAGATGCTGGGATTACAGGCATGAGCCAGTGCACCCGGTTCACGAACTCTTAATAGTGTAGGTCCTTTTATTTTTAGCCATCGAAGTGGATGTGTAGTGCTATCTCATCATAATTTTAATATGCAGGTCTCTGATGATTAATGTTAATGTGTGCTTATTTGTGGTTTCTATGTCTTCTTGTATGAAATGCCTGTTTAAATCTTTTGTACATTTTAAAAATTGAAACTGTGTATCTTCTTATCTTCTTACTATTGAGTTGTAATTTAGAAAGAGAAAATAGGAAAGAAGGAAGGAAGGAAGGAACGAACGAACGAACGAACGAAGGAGTTAGACACACATATTCTGAATGTGTTGGTTAATTTTATGTGTGAATTTGACTGGATTGACAGGTACCCTGATATTTGAGTATACATCATTTCGGAGTTTATACTTCTATGAGAATGTTTCCTCTTAAGATTAATATTTGAATTTACAAACTTCATAAACTAGATTGCCCTTCCCAATGTGGGTGGGCACCATCCAATCCATTGAGCACTTAAATAGAACAAAAGGTTGATAAAGAATTGACTTTTCTAGATTATTTGAACTGGGCTGTGGATCTCTTCCTGCCTTTAGGCGGAAACTACACCATCTGCTCCTTTGATTCTCAAGCCTTCAGACTTGGACTCAACTACATCACCAGTTTTCCTGGGTCTCCAACTTGCAGACAGAAAAGCAGACAATTCAGCCTCTATAATCACAAACTAATAAATTTCATAATGATACATGAATATTTCATGTGTATTCATACACGATCCATGTGTGTATGTGTGTGTGTGTGTGTGTGTGTGTGTGTGTGTATACATAAAATTGGTTCTGTTTCTCTGTAGAACCCTGACTAGTATATTGGACATAGGTCTTTGTTTGATATATGTTGTATACTTTTCTTCTAGTGTGTGGTTTGCCTTTTCATTTTCTTAACATAATCTTGCAAAGATTAAAAGAATTTGATTTCGGTGAAGTAATGTTTTCCATTTTATTCCTTATGGCTAATATTCTTTGTGTTCTGAGAAATTTTTGCCCAAACCAAGTTGGAACAGGTTTCCTCTAATGTTTTTTCTAGAGACCTTACAGTATTACTTACCTCTTTTGAGTATATGATACATTTCAAATTAATTTTTGTTGGTTTCTGAGAGATAAGAATCAAGGATCTTTGTTTGTTTGTTTGTTTTTTCATATGGCCTTCCCATTGTAAGAGGGCCATTTATGGAGATATCCTCTCCCCCACTGATTGCTTGTGTCCCTTTGTTGAAAATTAATCAAGCATATATCCTGAACTGTCCAGCCCATTCCACTAACCTACATGCTCATTATCATGCTATTACCATACTGTTATGAAAATAACTGTACATCAAATCTTGAAATCAGGTAGGATTTCAACTTTGTTCATCTTTTTCAAAATTATTTTGAATAAACTAGGTCTTTGGTCTTTGCATTTTTAAATAAATCTTAGAACTAAAAAAATTAAACCTCATACTTTTATCTCAGCTACATTGAATCAATAGATCAATTTTGGGAGAATTGAAATCCTGTGTCAACTCTTCCAAACAATGAACATAGCATATCTTTTGATGTTTAAAAAATTTCTCTCCTTAACACAGAGCACTGATAAAGAGATGGAAATTTAATCAGTATATATTGTATATAATTTAATCAGTACATATTGTATCTCTTGAAATGTCATGTTGTATCCCAGAAATATGTACAATTATTACATTTTAATAAAAGTTTTTGAAAAATGCTTGAGGGGATTTCTTGGATTTGTACAAACAATGCTTGGTAGTTTCTATAAAAAAGTCATGCAGTTTGTTCTATTTACTGTTGTGGTAGGTTTATATACAGATTTTTATACAGTTAATACATAGAGGAAAACACCTTCTAGTCCTACTTTTCTGAGATGTTTGGGTTTTTTAAATCATAAATGAGATCGAATTTTTTCTGCCAAGTATATTTTCTGTATCTATAGAGAAACTTATGTGATTTTTATCTTTTATCTTGTTATGTTAAATGTCATTGCTTGATTTTTTTTTAACATTGAACCAACCTCCTATTCCTAAAATAAAAACTACTGGGATATATTATGCTGATTTGTTACATATTGTTAAATTCAAAACCCTGATTCTTAACTAAAGAATTTTGTCTCTCTGGTCATTATGGTATATTTTATAGGATGCTTTAGGGATAACATATAGGATGTCTGACATTGAGGAATTTCCTAGAACATGGAGTTTTCAGTGCTAAAACTGATATAGTCAAACACAAAATCAGAGAGTTGGTCACCATAGATATTAATTTCTAGATACTAGCCTCTTACCTCATAAGATCTTTGGTTTTGGTATCAAGGCAATGTTGAACTCACAAGTCAGAATGTCTTCTTCTACTTCTCTTTTACAAAACATTTTGTAGAATTGGTAAAACTTATTCCTTGATATTTTGGTGGACCTTGCTAGAAAAACCAATTATACCTGATGGCTCTTTTCAGACAAGTTTTTGATGTTGATTTCAAATGTTATAGTAGATGTAGAGCTGTTTGTATTTGCTGTATCTTCTTGTTTCATTTGGAGTAACATGTGAATGGGAGACAGAAAGACAGCCTCCCTCAAATACCAACACCCTAATAAACCCAGGACCTACGAATATGTTATATTATATCAAAAGGGGGATTGAAGTTGTCCTGCCAGAGCAAAAGGCAGGTATATTTATTGTCAAATATAATCAAGATAATGTTTGCCTGTGGAGTAAAGTCACGTAGGTTACCATCCAGTATAAAAGATCTGTATTTCCTGGAGTTGAAGTTCTTGTGTAATGCAACCCATAGCATGTTCACGTCTTCTGGACTTTTTTTTACTCTGGGAATTGGGACTCAAGGAATCAGCATGAATACTAATACGACTGCTGCTCTTGTGGCATATAATTAAGTCCTTTACCTCTGACCTAGGAGTCTCATGTCTTCTGCCAACATTCATGAAACTAATTCATTAGCTTGAAAATGAGAAACAAATTTGAGAACTTGCACACCATTGACAGGCTTTTCTTTTTATAAATATAAACACTTAAAGCTATCTATTTACCTATATGTGTTGCTTTGGCTGCATCAAATATTTATTTTAATTATAATTCAGTTCCATCTATTTTCTAGTTTTCTGTTATTTTTTTGACCTGTGAGTTATCTGGAAATTTGTTGTTTACTTTTTAACAATTGGAAGATTTCCTAGATATATAATTCTATTACTGGTTGTTCATTTAATTTTATTAAGGTAATAAAATACTGTATTGAACTGAAGTACCTTTTTATTTATTGAGGCTGATTTATGACACAAAATACAACTTATTTTAATGAATGTTCCATGTGTACTTGAAAAGTGTGAGTGTTCTTTCTTTGATGGGTATGATGTTTTGAGTTTCAACTACATAAAGTTGACTGACAGTGTCATTCAGTGTTTACAATGTGAATGATTTCTTTCCCTATTTAATAGTTATGTAGAAGTGTTCAATGCTACAATCATGACTATGGATTTATCTAGTTTCTTTTTCTAATTCTGTGATTTTTTTTTTCCTTCATGAAGTTTTATGATTAGGTGCATATACATTTGCAAATGCTAGATTTTCCTGATAAATTCACAGTTTTATCATGATGAAACTTTCTTAATTGTTGGTGATATTCTTTGTATTAAATAGTTAATGTGACTTTTCATACATAAGAGTTTACAAGGTACTTTATTCCCATTCACATACTTTTTAACTTTATGTGTACTAATATTTAAAATGTGTTTCTTGAAGATAGTATGTCATTGTATCTTGCTCTTTTATGCCATGTGACCTTACTTTTTGTTTAGTTGAAATGTTCATACCATATACATCTGATTCAATTATCAATATGCTTGGATTTATGTTCACTAGCATGTTATTCGTTTTTATGTGTCCCATCTGATTTCTGTCCCTTTTTTCTACCTTTTTCTTGGTGTGGGGGCGGAATTCAGTATTAGTGTTATGTTTTATCCCTTCCACTTGCTTAAATTTTAGTAGGTGTTCTAAGATGTAGGTTTTTCATTGGTTTGTTTGTTTTGCTTTTTTGTTTTTATAGTTCTGATGATAGGAGCTGGGGCTTTGCACATGCTAGGCAAGTGCTTCACCATTGAGCCACATGCCCAGTCCCTAGAATATAAGTCTTTATCAATATGTTACAGTGTATATTTGAAAAAAATATTATATTACTTCACATTTAATGTAATAATCTTACAATGGCATATTTCCATTTCTTCATTTCTTGTCCATTGTGCCTATTGCTAAGAAATGACTTTTCTGCCATCTTTATTGAATCTCCATGTGTTCAAAAGATCCCTCCATGTGACTGATAGAACTCCTAATCTTGTATAAACTTTGAGATTCTTTCATTTATGCTCCAGAGTAGTTTTTGTGTTTTGTTGTGTTTTTCGCCTGACCTCATGAAATTTTACCCTTTATAAATTAAGTCAAATATTTGAGGAAATATCTATGTAGTTTTAAGGTTGAAAGTGACCACCTGATACACAAAAATATATCTGCAGTGAATCTGGAGTCTGTGTGGTGACAAATATATCAAATGACAGACTGATTGATACTGGAATAACCATTCAGGAGGTCTATTTTTTAGAATGTGTACTGAGTCCCAGAAATCAAAATGCAATGTAATGGCTATTCATGGGCATCTGCTTTTAACTTTGAAGTTCAGTCCTGGCCACTCAAGGATGAATCTAGAGACTTAAATCACACCAACAGGGAGTGAGCTCCAGTTGACCCAGGTTCTGTACTAAATGCCACAGGCATTTAGTTGAATAAATCATAGTCCCTGCACAGAGTAGAGGAAGAAAAGGACACCAACAGGGAACAAACAGGTAGGTGAAATTATGTGACCATTGATGCCAGGAGGGGTATTAATAAAGACTTAAGAAAGTACAAATATCTGAACCTTTTGTTTTGATTGAGCAGGGGAGCTAGAGATGGCTTTACGGAACAGGAAGCCTTTGAGGAAGGATTTGATGAATCAACAGACATTTTCAAAGGACAAAAGCAAAAGGTATTTCGAACTGAAGAAACATCATGAAAAGAGGCACAGAGGCATGAAAGTCTGTGAGCTTTTCTGTCTCTGCATTCAAGTATAAGCGCAGAGTGGAAAGGTTCTGAAATGAGGAGAGAAAGGTAAGCAAGAGCTCTGTCACGTAGGCCCTTGAATCCCAGGTTAAATGGCTTCAAATTCATTATTTTAAAAAAAAGTGGGAAGATTTTTCTTCGAAAGCATAATTTGTATTCTTTAATGATAATTCTAGAATCTGAGAATTGTATGGCAGGGAGGATCCCAGGTGGAGGGCATTGGTACTCCAGTGAGGGAACACAGACAGGCTCAGCTTAGGAGGGGTGAGGCATGAGCACAACCCAGGAGAAGCCCAGTTCCACGGCGCTGATGGCAAAGGCACACAGGGCTCCTTCAGCGAGGGCCACACACAGGCCTGCGTCCCACAGAGGCTCAGGAGAAAGTTGGAATCTCAAATTCCCTCTCTGCTTAGACAAGCAGAGTGATGGTCTTATCTCATTTTTCATTTTTTTGTTTGGCGTATGAAATAAATTTGCTCAATTATCTTTATATTTTCTTTTCAGAAAAAAATTAATAAAGTAATAAGATTATAACAAATAATGTTTTATTATATTAAGATGGAAAGAGCACTGTGTTAGCAGATATGTAAATCAGAACTTCGTCCCCTTTTCAACTCTTATCCCCCATGAATCCCATGTGAAACAAAAGGGGAAGAAGAAGGTCTATCCCCTGGGGTAGGGCACAGATGAAATAGGACAGTTTATGTGTTTCCAACCTATTCTGTGTCCATCCCAGATCTGTTCGTCCATGCTCACGTTCAGTTAAGGCTCACACCACATTCATGGTCACAAAGGTCCCCTGGCTGCCACCCCTACCAGTTGTCTACCATTGCCAATTGTTGAGGTGTGCACTCTATAGCAAGGGCCAGGCCTTAGCATGACTTCTCTTGTGCCTGCTCTGTAACAGCTTCTATGGTTGCGGTGTCCAGGACCAACTGTGGAGTCTCCGACCTACCCCGGTGGCTGCCTGGAGAGGAGCTAAATAAGTCAACCTGAAATTTGGAGAATGCTCTTGAGATGGACTTTGTCCTTCCTTCATAAGAGGGAAGAAAAGGGACCAAGTCATCACAGTGGTTCCATAGGTCTTTCTGAGATTTCCCACATGACTAGGCAGCCTATTCGTACTTTCTTGAGAAGCTGTGGAAAGCAGGTAAATGACCATCTTATATTTGCTTTTCTTCTTCCTCAGTTTCATTTCCCTGTTTTCTCTTTTTTTTTCTTGTGTGTCTCAATGAAACATCACCACATGAGCTTTGCCTTGGACTCCACCTTGCTCCTGAAATCCAAGTTTAATTTATAGGACTGAGGTTAGATACACATCACATGTCCAATTAGTGTCTTTTCTTCTTAGTGATGTGTTTCCTTCTTATACTTCATAGACTCTTGTAAGATTCAATTAAGATACTAGAAAAGAATGGGGATGTGACTCAGTGGTAGTGTTCTTGCCTAGCATGCACAAGGACATGGGTTTGGTCCTCACTGGAAAAAAAATTAAGATAATACATGGAAACTCATTTTGTGAAGTCTCCTTATAAATAGCAACTATATTGTGCGGGTGTTGAGCACCCTTACAAATTAATTAACATGACTAGGCTAGCCAATCAAGTGATTTTTCTTTTACAAGATAAACAGGCACACTTGTTCATATTAAATGCAGAGGAATGATTGATAGCACAACCTTTTTACCAGCAGGACTGCCTTGGGAAAGTGGCTTCTCTTCTCTGAGCCTTAGTTTCCTCATTTCTAAAATGGGAATTACCAAATCTAATTCCTTTCACTGTTAGGAAGTTTTTATAAAATCATGGTGTGCTTGCTCTGTAAACTATTAAGAACTATGTGAATGAGAAGGATCATTGCTACTAACAGCAAGGTAGCAGATCAATAAATACTCGTTGAATAAACATCTGCTTGTGAAATACAGAATACTAATTCAAAGTGTTTTGAGGGTCTTGATGTAAGTAGGCCTGCACCTTGATTTTTAGTATATAAACATCCCTGAGAATCTAGAGCAAAAGAATGATAATTAGAAGTCTTATTCTTGCCGACTGTATTAATCATTCCTTCTCTGAATATTGCAGGATGCAGCCCAAATATAACCTACTTTGTAGGTGTGGCAAAATGTAAAGGATCCATTTATTTAACTGAAGTGTATTGTCAGCCACCCCAGGGATTTATACTTATAATAACTTGTATTTGTTGGTTTTATACTTTATGTGTCATTTATATCAGTACAGTATTTTATCTGCCCAACCATCCTTTGAGGTAGGTATGATTTGCTCATTTCCAGTTAAAGAAACTAAGATTTAGAGAAGTTTGGTGACTTGACTCAGATGCCAAAGATAATAGATTTGTGGAACCAATATTTGAAACAAGATCTGTCTCATCCCCAAATCTGTGCTTGTTCCTCTCTACCAGGTCACATCTAAAGCAGTGTCTTCTCTCTTGTAACTTTCCTCTTCCTTTCCAAATTTGGCTCTCCAAAATCCATTTGATGGAAAACCGGATTCCTAGAACCTAAGAACAACCACAAAACTAAAATTGAAATGACACATTGATTAACTATCAACCAGTGACTCTCAAGGAGCAGGGGCACAAGAAAAAACATCCTCTTGTAGTGTTTGCCCATTTCTGTGGTATAAATTTTCCTATCATGGCCAATTTACACTGATTCTTTTTCCAAAGAACTGGTATTACTTAAGAGATTCAAGATATTCAGGAGCTGTGGCTAAATCCCTGACATTTTTTCTCCAAATGCAGAAGAAATGAAGTCCATGTTCTCAAAGCTGCCTTTTTCTGTGATCTTTCCTTTCTTAAACCTATGGCAGCTGCTATGTTCTGTGCACATGAATAGGTGCTATGTAAGTCAAAAAGTGTAATGGAATACAAAAGGAAAATTTGGGAAAGGATGATCTTGTTGCCCTTGGCTGTTTTTTGTTTGATCTATGACTGTGATTTTTCTACTGCCTGCTGATTATATTGCAGGACCCAGCAGCTGGACTTGGGATCCTAATTGCCATATGAACACTGGTGATTTTCCCCAGCCCACTCTAGCTGCTTCATGAAGGAAAAGGGGAATGGCAGATGCAGACTGTGCTTGGAATATTACATTCTGAGACGGACAGATTTGAACCTAACGAAAGGGATCTACACAAAATAGTTCAAAGGTAACTCTTTCTGGGTACAATGGCACACTCCTATAATCCCAGATACTCAGGAGGCCAAGGCAGGAAGAGGGCAACTATAAAGTCAGTCTGAGCAACTCAAAAGATAAAAAATAAAAAGGACTGGGGAGGTCCTGGGTTCAATCCCCAGTACCCCATCCCCCCAATAAAGCTATCGTGTTAGTTGGGGTAGCATTCCAGAATGAGAGAATCAAATGATGTCCAATGTTGGTTTCCCAATGCAGAATTCCTGCAAGTGGCCACCTATACAACCAAGTCACATTTTTAAGCGATCTGAACAAAATCATCCACACCCAGAACAGCATGATCAACAAAGCAAAACATTAGTAATTTATTATGGGCCAAGTGTGGCACTCAGCCATTGACTCACCTCATGGAGAGCCCCATGGTACTGATGAAAAAACTGAAACACAAAGAAAAGACTGAGCCAGGATCACATGCAGATCTCCCCCTCGCATTTCTGCCTCTCTAATATCTCCATTGCACCTCACTGCCTTTCAGATGACAAGAAAGTGAGGAATCAGTATGTCAAGTCACTGAAGACTTGATTCGCACGGCTTGGCCACCCCATCAGAGGTGGTTTCTGCATTGAGAGGCTCATCCCCCCTTGAAGGTGCCGTGAGCTCATGAGTTGTGATTCCTCATTGTTTCTACAATTTAAGGGAAAGGAAACCAGCATCTCTGAAGCTTACCTCTATGCCAGGTAATATGCCAAACTTTCACCATCTGTCATCACTTTTAATCCTTACAACACCCAATTCACTTTGCCAGAGAGGCAGCGGGGAGACCTCACTTATCTCTGTATCTACACATACAGATTTGTGTGAATTGAAATCAATATTTTCAATGTTTCTATGGCAAGTAATGGACAAAGAGAATCAGACATGGAAGCAATAGTCCTGGTCACCAGCTTTCCCAAATGACCTGTCTCCTGGCTCATATTCCACAAAGGGCCATTCCCTCTTCCAAGAAAACATCAGCTAAACCCAGGGGGCAGGAAAGAGAGAGAGAGAGAGAAGCCAAAATTTGAGGATCATTTTTTCCTAGCCTGGGGGATGGACATGTTGAAGCTCTGTCTTTGTTTTTGGTTTTAGGATTAGTATTTTATTTTTGTTTGTGTGTCAATTAATTGAGTGCCAGAGACAGAAGTCATCTTCCCCAATAGACAGGTCATGCTCTGCACAAAAGAATACAAAGTCATGGTGATTCTGCTCTCTGGAGGGTCAGCGGCCACTCAGCCTGGCTCTCCTTCTGTCTTCATTATGGACTCTCCTACTGGCAATGGGCCACTGGGACCAGCATGGAGGGGAAATGTCTGTGCAGAGCTCCCCTTGAGATATGCAGAGTCACGTGGCAGCAGAGAAAGGAGAGAGAGAGAGCAGGAGGGGTGGAAAGAGAGACCAAAGAACATGGCAGAAAGAGAAGGAGAGAGAAGAATGAGATGATGCTGGGGAGAGAGTCAGAAAGAAAGGAAGGAAGGAAGGAAGGAAGGAAGGAAGGAAGGAAGGAAGGGAGGAAGAAAGGGAGGGAGGGAGGGAGGGAGGAAGGGAGGAAGGGAGGGAAAAAGGAAGGAAGGAAGGAAAGAAGGAAGGATGGAAGGAAACTAAGGAGGCCAACCACTGAGGGAGACAAGGTCCCCCAGACAGGCCAGGCATGGAAGTCAAGATAAGAGGGAGGTCAGTAGAATAAAGTAAGAAGAGGAACCATGGAGAGCCAGGGGTCTGGAAGATAAAAGCAGGCCCTGCAGAAGATTTAGAAGGCAAATTAATGAAGATGGAGAAGGAGAAGGCCGTGATTGCGTGCACTGCACAGGTTCTGTCTCAACTGGTCCTCACTCTAGGGAAAGTGAGGCACAGGAAGGTTCGAAATCACTGCACAGAGCTGAAAGTCGCTGCATGCTCCTTGATACCCCACCCAAAGCATCCAACCAGAGCAAACCCAGCTCTCTGGAGGTGCCGTGGCTCAGCCTGCCTGCCCACCCTGCCCACCCTGCCCGGTGAGCCAGGCTTTCTGCCTTGGACCAGGTGGAACTGTCTCGAAAGGTGGCATGAAGTGATTTCCCTTCCTCTCCTCTTCCCCAAGCTCCTTCCTGCCTTCTCCATTTAAATGAAGACGCTGATGAGAGAGCAGGGCCAGCAAGCCGCAGGCACACAGAGCTCCTTCTCATGGGCACCCGGCTGTCGATTGCCGACTAATCAAGGCGACAGGTGCTGCTGGTCAGTGTTCTGCCCTGGGTTTTGTCCTCTGTTCAGGAAGTCATTCTGTGTAAGTTGGGGAGTCCCCTTGTCCATGCAAAGAGGTGAGGCTGCTTCTCAGTTTCCTTATTTAATTGAACGCCTACTAACTGCCCAGCATAGTCTATTTAAAACTCAGAAGTTCCTTGTGAGGTATTCACTCTTGTCAGCTACACTTGCAAGTGAGAAGCAAAGGCTTGAGAGTCCAAATTACCTTCCCAGGAGGTTTATGGTCATCCAGATGCCATGTCCCCCCACCACCTTGCGCTAAGTGGGTTAAGCACTATAGATAAGAAAACTGTTTGATTTGCCAAGCAGATGGAAACAGAAAAGAATTCTGTTCTTCCTGACCCTCTGCATGAACAGGCCTCCCTGAGAAGCTCCTTCTCTATCCTTGGGAGAGGAAACTCAGATTGGTCCCATAACTTTTCCAGGCATTCCTGGATAATAAGCCTTCCAGTTACTTTGATTTACAAAAGCACTCTTATTTGAATAATTTAAAAGTCCTGTCTAGGATAATAAGCAGCGGGACAGCCGAGTGCAGTGTAAAACCTCTCTTCTCCACTGTGGTTCAGGCCTGTGCTATAGGACGGCAGCAGAAGCCAGGTGTCACTCCGGCTTCAGGTCTTTAGTCATATCATTTCTACACCAGTGGAAACCAACACAAGCTTCACAGGGAAGGGACACACGGAGCCCACCAAGGGACATCCTTGAAGCTCCTGTAATTGATTGAGATCTCTATTATTACTCCACAGTCTCGAAGCATATTCTGCACCTTGGCATCTGGCTTTAAGATCTGATTTGCCGGTGCTTATTCCCGCCCAACACAGAGACCTCAGCTGCCACTTCTACACCTATCCTAGAAACAGTGAGAATACAAGAGGAGGTCAGCTTTGTGAATATTATATTCATAACTGTAACACTGAACTATTATCCATTTGGCAAGTATTTCTTTATACCACTTAATTTAAATCAGAGCTCATGACCTAGCATGAGAGCTGGCATATACCTTCATAGAAAGACCCACATATGGGTCACTCCATAAAAGATCTAGTCAGGACTCAGAGGACCATGATCATTTTCTCACTAACTCTCAGGAAGAGAGGCAGGCATTGACTGTGAAAATTCCAGCATTTTCTCAGAGCTAACCACATGAGGGGTGAGGGTGGTGGGATGCACCTGCCAAGCATCAAACCGTCTTCACTGAAGATGGTATCTTAAAACCACCCTTGCTCCAAGGGCATGCTCAGTAAGTAGCTTATTTACTTATGCAGCACCTTCTTGCAAAACAACTGCCAGAAAAATCTTAAAGGAGCACAATCATATGTTTTCTTCTGCTTTGCCAGTTTAGGTAAGCTGGAACTAAATTTCCCAGAATCTCCTCCACTGTACGATTCCAGGAGACACTCCATCAGAAGAGGAACTTGCAGGGGATGTGGCAGGCCAAGGTGAATCAGAAGCTGTCACACTCAGAAGTCAGCAAGGATCAGATATGATGACTGACAGGCACAGAGGGGCCCCGGGTTCCCGTGGTGCTCACAGTCCTTGGCTTAGCACCTGCCTTGTATTCTGAATGTCGAGGTCCAGGCTCGCTGCAGATGTCTGGCTGCAGACCCACAGAGGAGGTGGCCGCATGGAGGCGAGAGCCACCTCACCCCACCACACCCACAGCACGTGTAAGGCCGAGGCAGCCGGCCAGAGAACACGGAGTGTCACGACTGGAGAAAATCGTCAAATTCCAAAGTTATGACAGCACAAGGGAAAAAGCCATTTGGTATCAGCACAGCCTGCAGTAGATACTTCCTCAGCGTACTTGGAGAAAACAGACCTCACAAATACAGCAGCAGGCAGAACGCTTACTGCCTTCGAAATTCACATTTGAAATCCTCATCCCCAACGTGGTGGTATGGAGAGGTGAGACCTTTGGGAATTGACTAGACCGTGAGGGCAGAGCCCTCAGAATGGGATCTGTGCTCTTTTCAGAGACCCCAGAGAGATTCCCAGCCTCTTCTGCTCTATGAGGATACGGCAGGGAGGCGCCATCTATGAACCAGAAAGGAAGCTCTCAGCAGACACCTAATCTGCTGAGGTCTTCATCTTGGACTTCCCAGCCTTCAGAACTGCTAGAAATAAGTTTCTTTTGTTCATAATCCACCCAGTATGTGGACTTTGGCTATAAATACCCAAATGTGCTGCCTGGTGCCATGGCACACACCTGTAATCCCAGCAACTCAGGAGGCTAAGCAGGAGGATTGCGGGATCAAAGTCAGCCTCAGCACCTTAGTGAAGCCCTAAGTCACTTAGCAAGACCCTGTCTTGAAATAAAAAATTAAAAGGGTTAGGGATGTAGCTCAGTGGTTAAGCACCCCTGGTTCAATCCCTAGTACCAAAACCAAAGAAACCCAAATGGACTAAGGCAAATACTACTTATGACTGATTTAATATTTAGAGGAAATTGTAAGCAGAGGCATTAGCAGGCTGACAGTTTTCAAAAGTTAGTCTTAAAGATCCTAACATAAAGGCCTTATAATCTCCAGATAATAGGAACTATGAGCCCCACAGAAAAGGGATAACCAACTTTATAAGACAAAGATGAAAAGCTACCCACCTGTATAACTTCTAAACACCTAGTTGTACCTGATTAAGGCTTTTTACCAAGACTTTACTAAGGAAGAATTCAGAAAATAGTATTTGAACTCTATTTTTTAAATTAAGCATCTGTCTACTAAGATGAAGCCTGATACAGTGACTGAAGACATGAATTCTGGGGCAGATTTCCTGAGTCCAAGTCCTGATTCTGCTACTTCTGAGCACAGGAGGGTTGCTCAAATGATCCCTGCCTCAGTTTCCTCATCTGTAAGATGATGATAATTATAGTACACATTCATAGGGATGTTCTGAAGATTGTAATTGCAGGACCCTATTAATTTGGACTAAAGCCCTGCATTGGGCCCCCAAAGATCGGACTAAACATCAAAATGGAGTCACTCATACTAAAACCAGGTTGAAACTAAGTTGTATAGCCAAGTTTCCCAATAAGCCAGTTTCTGCCTTAATCTTTACGTAAAAGTAACCCAGTCTTTACCAATCAGTTAATTTTTTCCCTTATTCTCTTCCTGTCCCCACCTTACAAGGAAAATGTCTTTAAAATAACCAATCCATTGTTTGTTCTTTCTTTCTTTCTGGTTTTTCCAGCCCTTCTCTATAAAACCAACCTCTTGTACTTTTAACTCATTGGAATATTTATTCTATTTTATGGAATGGAGTATTGCTTGATTGTAGAATCACAAATAAAGCCAATTAAGATCTTTAAATTTGTTGTAATTTTGTCTTTTGACAGGAAGAAATGAGTCAATATTTGTAAAGCACTTGGGAAAGCTCTTGGCACATACCAACTGCTATATAGGTGTTTGTTCTAAGTGAACCATTTTCCATTTTCATTCCACGGTGTGAATTCAACCTTCCTCGTAAAAATTTTTCTATGGCTTCCTAGTTCTAATCAGTCTATTCTCCATCCCCGCACTTAAGAATCAAAATATAAATAGGCACGTCTTTGCAGCCACTGTGCTCGGGGCATGGTGCTAAGGGGAAGCAAAGCCAAGAGAGCAATGTCCTTACGAAAGTCTATTTTGAAAAAGTTTATTCCTGTTCTTAGGTTCAGGTGGAGCCACTGAGTCTCTCCAGACACTGTCTCTAGATGTTTTTCCAGGACCAGCTTTAAAAGACCTCTTATTTTCCCTTGTCCTGTGGGTTCCACTTCTGGGACTGGCAAGATGGTGGGCATTGCTGACGTGGTACTGCCGCTCACGGTCGATCCCCCAGCCTGTCCCCTGGGAATTCTAGTCAATGAATCACCTTTGCCTTTCCTGTTGTGGAGTGAGGAAGAATGCTCCTCTTGGCTTGGGGCTATGTGTTTCCACTTGATGACCTCTTCTTTACTGCTTTTTCTCCCGCTAATGATTGGAGACCATCTTCCCAAACCACACCAATACTGGCTCTGTATTAGGTCCTGCACAGAGGTGGGTAGGCAGTGATGAATGCAGAATCAGAGAGGCCCTACCTTGCCCTGGCCACACACCCCTTCGCAAACCGTTGACCCTGGGTTTGTATGCCCCAATGGTCTTCGGAAAGGGTCGGGGAGAGGGAAGAGAAGCGTATTACATTTTTGTGAGGCTCCTTGTCACAGAAAAGTAACTGGAGGATACTTTTTATTTGTGACAACTGTAATTTTACACGTGTGCTAAGTTCACTCACGGATGTGCACTTGTTTGCAAGTACAAGATGCCAGCCTCCTGGCGTCGTTCTCTTCAGAGCTATAATCAGCGAAGGATTCACTGCTCACTGTCTCGGCCTTCAGGAGCCCACAGGCACGTGGAGTTGTGCAAAGAAAGATGAGCCATGGGACCACCTGTCAAATGTTGTAAGGAAGATGCTCAGTTTAACAGGAAGTGGGGAGAAAAGCACCATCTGCTGGGATCAGGGGAGGCTCTGCAATGGAGGCCGTGGATGAAGGTGCCTGAAGGGCTGCTGAGGAGACTTCCAGGAACCTGGTGAATCTGCCAGCTGCCCCAGGAGGAGGTCTTGGCTGAGATAAAGAAGGAGTCACCTGCCATTGGAGACAGAGGAATTGGAGTTCTAGACCAGGGCCAGTGGAAATGATAAGATTTGGTTTGTCCAAATCCAGAACTTCACTCTAAGATCTCTGTGGAGTGAATGCTGGCACGCTTGAGCATGGATGGGAGCTCAGCTCATGGAGGGTCCCTGCAGGGCATTTCACGTTTTTTCAGGAGACCATCTCTGGGCAGAGATTAGACTGCCAGTTCCTTTCCCTAGGCAGTGACAGCGGCAGTGAATCACCATGCTCATGTGTCAGCTAACTCTTTTCCAGAATCTCCACCTCTTGCTAACATGCTACTGGACACACACAGTTTGGTCTCAGGCCTCAGATTATGATGAGAACCTCTGTACCTTTGTCTCTGGGGTCTGAATGAAGCTCAGAGTTCAGGTGTCCCCAAAGGTTCAGGAATGAGAACTACTTCCCTACTTCACGCAGCCCTCTGAGGCCTAATTCCTCGTCACAGGAAAGAGGAAGCACAGGCCCAACTTCCCTCACCCTTCCTGCCGGGTTGGGAGGGGTAGGAAACTTGACCATCCATTCTTGGATCTCTAGGGTTCAATAGGAGATGTTCCGTGGATATGGGGCGGGAGCTCTTTACTCCTGGTAACAGAAGAAGCAGGAACAATGCAAATTCTATACCTCACAGATGTGAGGGTGGTGGGGAAGAATTGTGTCTCCCTCTCCAAAAAGGAGGACTTCTTTTCTGGAGTGATTTTGGGGGACAGCACTTGCAATATGCAATACTTAACACAGACTTGGGGAATATGAGTATAAACACCTGCTTTTCCAAGGACATAAAATAGCTTTTAGAATGACTCAGGGGCTCCTTTCTGTGCATATTTTGCTCCATAGGGCACTTCCTAAATGAGATACTGAATCCAGGTCCAGAAATTCTATCATGTGAGTTGACCAACTTTTTTTTTTTTCTTCTCCCATCCGCCCTGATCGAAGTTGAAACATTCCAAGGAAAGTCATTTTCCAAAACTTACACTTCTCCAGAGAGGCAGAAAATAGCTTGCTTTCAAATCCACTGTAAAGATTTCACTTAAAAAATAAAATAAAATAAAATGGAACCAAACGCTCCTGGCGTCTAATCTGACTACAAATTGAAAGCTATACCAGTGTTTACATGGTTTTGGGTTTTATTAGGAAAGAGTTGCCTGGCATTAATAATATGATGTTTAGCTGGACGAGAATTCCAACCCTCCATCTTTCCAGACTCTGGGGAAATGAGAACACCCTGTCCAGCCTCATTCAAGGAGGAGGTGCTTGATGTGGGACCCAAATGAGAACGACAGATGCCATAAATTGACATCATAAATTTACATATATAAGACCTAGGTGGTTTCCCAAAGCTCCTGGCGCATAGATAGCACCAGACCCAATATACAAATGAGGAAACCGAGGCTCAGATGGACTGAGCTCCTTTCCTAAGAAGACACAGGCAGTTAAGCAAAGGAAACAAGAACTTGCCTCTGAGCTCATCTTCATTAATTTTTCAGTCCCCACCACAGACAATTAGCTGACTCCACATGTCAACAATTGAAAGCCCCAAATGTCCCTGAACTCTACAAGGCAGGTGAACTGGGTCAGTGTGAGACATTTTTGAAGGGCACATACAGATGCTTTTTTATCACAGTCACCCCAAAAAGATGGATCATCTTTGGAGCATGGAAACATTTTGTCATCAAGAGAAAAATGGACTTATTTTTTTCATAAAAATTATTTAAGGGAGAGGTGATTCATTTGGATTAACAAAATTGGGGGAGAAATAATTTGGAAATTTCTTTTCCCTTCCTCTCAATCACAATGGAAATTTATAATTCTGGGGACGTTGTAGTATATGTCATACAGCCCAGCCCCAAAGGGCATGACCCTCCCTTGGAAATTTCCTAGGGACACGTGGGGTAGTGGGAAGTCAGAACTGGTTCACAGTATTGCATGGAGACCTTCTGCAACAGGATGAGGGTAGGAGTTTGGGGCTGCTTCTTATGGGGACCACGGTGCAGAGATCCCCAAAACCAGAGTTTGGTAAGTTTGGTTATTTAGCAGGAGTGGGTTTGACGGACTTAGGAAAAAAAAAAAAAAAGTGAGTATGGAATATTGGAACCACACCCAAGAAGTTTCCAGAAATGAGAGATGCACACAGGGGATTAGGAACCAATAAATCAAGGAAGTGTATAGCAAGAGGGAGACGGGTGAGAAAGAAACACGAGCTTGTTGTGAATGAGGCCAGGGCTGTGGGGAGGGCATCTGCCTGCTTGATTTGGAGGCCCCAGTGAGGAAAGAACCAGATGAACAAAATGAGATGCTGGTGAAGTGTCTAGGTCTCCTCCTAAAGCCCTGACCTTCTCCATAATCTGAAAAAAAAAAAAAGAAAGAAAGAAAAACTCCACCAGGAAAGGTGGAGAAGAGCGTTGCTCTGTGCCGAGCTGGCCAGACAAGGCCATTATGGAGAGAAATCTCCCCACGTGCTCACGTTTAGACGTGCCCAGTCCGGCAAGCACATCAGCTCCAAAAGGCCAGTCCTAGGCTTCACGCCTACGTGTGTGGAAACCATGTACTGGAAGCAGGACCAAAGGGACAGTTTGTATCTGAGGTATCACACTGAGCACACAAAGACTCCAGGAGAGTGCGTTCCAACGGCCCAGGGCCTGCAGACCCCAGGCAGAAGCCGGTCTGCCATGCCGTACCAAGTCTGGGCTCTCCAATTTCATCATTTCTGGCTCAAAGTGAGCCTGCAATTTTCATTTCTTTATGGGCTTAAGTAATCTATTGCAAATGGCACCGGCAGGCTGTAATGCATTCTTGCCGAGGAAACTGTTCTTTCTCTTCGGCAGCTTGCTGGTTGAAGATCTGCTGGGCCGGGAGACTGTTTTGCATTAGCTATAACAGTGTTTACATTGGATGCACCGATGTTTAAATCACTGGACAGATTTGTTATTAGTAGGGAGGCAGTGGCATTGTTAGCCCGAGTATCTGGGTGGGTGTTGGGGATGGGTGGGGGGGCTTCTATTAGTATTGATAATATTTTACAAGAGATCTTGCAGGGATGTTTATAATAATAGCAGTGCTGTTTATCTTACCAGGATTATGTTGAAGCAACTTTAATTGTATTCATATTAAACATATCAGTGTTAGAACTGATGTAATATGTTTAGCATTAATATGAAGGTTGCTAAGTTGGGGGCTTTTGAGGTAGAATTAAAGGACCAGGAAGACAATGGGACATATGGAAAGCATTTGGGGGGTTTCTGTTCTTGTCTAACAAGAAGGATTAGTGCGTTTGCTGGAGTACAGCGTAAGATGTACGGTGGGCTGCAAGGCTACCATCTGCTTCCCTTAACGATGGAGTTCTCTTGGCTGGTGTGTACGCAAGTGATTGCTCTCGAGTCCCTGTGTTCTCACAAGCTCCACCAAAGCCCAAATGTCAGAGATACTTCAGATGCTTTGCAGCTGGCTGTGGCACCCAGAGATGTTTCAAAATGGATTTTGTAATGGCTTATAAAAGTCCCACATTGTGCACGGGCGGTTATTGAGTGTGATATAGTGTGCACAAGAATGTTCCAAATTCCCTCCGTGCTGTATCCATCAATCTGGCTCTATTAGGGTTGGCAGGATAATGGCTGGAGTGAGGCTCTGGACTTTATCTCCAGCTGAAAGAAGCATCCTAATTATCTACTCATCAGAGCAAACCCACTCCTGGCTGGAGGAGATGGCTGCCAGCTCAGGCCCAGAAATTCCAAATCCTCACACTCAGCCGCCAGGCTCATGGAGACTGAGATGCAGGACTGTGTCCAGCCCAGCTGGGGAACATAGCCCCAACGAATCCTGGAAATCGAGCTGACTACCCAGCTGGAAGCAGTGCTCCCCTTTAACCCATCAACGCTCAGCTTCCTGATCCTTTCCTTCCAGCCCAGTTCAGTTCTCCCAGGCCTGAAGAACGACTTCCTGAGGCCACCTGGCCGAGACTGGGACCTTAGTGTGGGCAAGTCAGAAACTCAAGTTTTCTGTAACATGGGAATAGTATCGGCACCTCCTTTCTAAGGCTATTGGGAGACTGAAGTGAGGGACAACACCTCATGGAGTAGCTGAAAGGCACCATGTACTCCTTAGTGGCCAAAGTAGAAATTCTAGTGGGGCTGGGTGTGGTGGTGCAGTCCTGTAAACCTGGAAACTCCGGGATCACAAGTTCTAGGCCAGCCTCAGCAACTTAGCAAGACCCTGTCTCAAAACAGGAAGGAAGGAAGGAAGGAAGGAAGGAAGGAAGGAAGGAAGGAAGGAAGGAAAGAAGGAAGGAAGGGAGGGAGGGAGGGAGGAAGGAAGGAAGGAAAGAAGAAAGGAAGAAAGCATGCTGGGGATGTAATTCAGTGGGAAAGTGCTCTTGGGTTCAGTCTCCAGCACACACACACACACACACACACACACACACACACACATGCACAAATGTCTAGTGGGATATCAAGGCTTTATAGATCATGAATGGCTTACTTGATGGAAGCAGTTCTAATGTCTTGTAGAATAGCCAGTTAATGGTTACAAAGAGTTTTCTTCTTTGCGAAACACTTCCCTCTAATACTATCCCATAAACTTGTATTATTACCTGTATTATTTTTATCTCCATTTTACTGATAAGCTAAGGCTCAGAAAGACGTAATGATTTGCCCATTTGCTCCTGGATTAGTTCCTGAACTCCTGATGCTGGCCACTTGGGTTGTAAGAGGTAAAGGCCCCCATCCCACTGTGGTTAACCCATCCTACTGTGGTTGAGACAAGGTGAAGTATGCAGGTTCTCTTGCTCCAAGGGCCTCTTCCTTCCTAAGCTGCCATGCTTCCTCCCTTCCAGAAGGCACCCAGCAGGTCTGCAAATGTGGGAGGGGCATAAGGTAGACCACATGCAGACATGACTATAATTTAAGATGCAAAGAACTTAGCAGCCATGAGGGACAGTGTAGTGGGATCACAGAAGAAAATGAGATAAAGGCCAGCTGATAAGATGCATAGGCTTTAGGAGGAGGTGGGAATTTGAGCTGTATTTGGGAAATCAATAGGAATTATACGATAAGGAGTTAAGGCTTTCTGAATAGAGGGAACAAAGTGAGCAAAGTTATAAGAGCAGGAAAGCAGGAGGAATGTGTGGAGAAAACAGGTCGATTCCATTATACTCCAGCGATATGCATAGCAAGGGATGGAGGAGCAGATTCCACTATGGCTGATCTGTAGCAGATCAAAGCAAGACAAAGAGCTAGACCTTGCCTTTTAAGAAACGGGGAGCAATGAAAGGTTTTAGGGCAGGAGTATGACATACATGATCAGAGCTGTTTTCAGAAGACTAAACTGACACCTTGAAGGAAGCAGATGGGAGGGGGAGGGTGGGTTGAACAATATCATGGAGATCTAGGCAAAGACTAGAAGGTCCTGACAAGGTGATTAGGAGAAAAGCACAGAGAATATGTGCACTAGAGGGATCAGAAAATGGAACTGTGATCACACCTGACTGCTGTGTCTTCTGCTCCTTGGAGTCTAGGAGGGGCATCGCAGCAGCTTTGAGAGAGGCAGAAGGAGCTGGCCATATGCCAGCAAGGTTGGACCCCAGGTGTGTTCCCAAGTGCGCTGGGAGGTGGTGTCTCTGTAGCTCACCTTGGAAATATCCTTTGGAGGATATTTTAGTTTGACAAGACTACCGTAAAAAATAAAAAGGAAACAAACAAACAGACTGAGTGACTTACCAAAAATTTATTTTCTCATAGTTATTGAGCTTAGAAGTCTGAAATTGAGGTTCAGGGGGGCTAATTTCTTCTGAAGCATCTTTCCACAGCTTGTGGATGGTTGCTGTAAGAATCCGAAAGCATGTGTACCCCAAAATGCATGTTGAAATTCTAACCCCAGAACAGATGGTATCTGGAGGTGGAGATTTTGAGAGGTGATTAGGTCTGAGGGTGGAGTGCTCATGGTGGAGCAGGGCCCATATAGAAGAGGCTCCAGAGGGAGGCTTTGTCCCTCTTAGCACGCGAGGTCACAGCAAACAGGCACTATCCAGGGGCCTTAAAGCAGGTCCCCACCACACATTGAATCTGATGGTGTCTCTCTTGGGCTTCCCAGACTCCAGGATGGGGTGAAGTAAATTTCTGTTGTTCCTAGCTGCCTAAACTAAGAAAGTCATCTTCTCCCTATGTATTTATGGGATCCTCCTCTGAACTTGTCTGTTTCCAAATGTCCTTTTCTAATTAGGATGACCAGTCTTGTTGGGTTAGATAAGATGGCCTTATTTTTAACTAAAGTTCCTCATTAAATAATCATCTTCAAACGCAGTCACATTCTAAGGCACTGGTGGCTAGAACTTCAATACATGAACGGGGAGGGTTATAATTCAGAGTGTGACAGGAGTTTAAGTTCCCCTCACATCGTTAGCTTCATGTAAACCCACTTCAAGTCAGAATGGAATAAGGCAATGCCCAGGTTCTCCGCAGGGGCCACAGGAAGGACCTTGATCTTTCAGATGGCAGAGCCAGTAATGGATAAGGCGGGCTCTCCAGCCAGGCTGCCCAGAGTTAAATCAGGTTTAATGATGCTCTCACACCATTGTGTGGATCTTGAGTGAGGAAATCGATGCTCAAGTCAGCAGGACTTCTTCACAGAAGGTGTCATGTATCAGAAATGTGGGCATCTAATTTTTACCTTAAGAGGAGAGAAGGTGTTAGTGTCAGATAAGTCTAATTGGTTCCTCCAAATACAACAAATCTCTATAAAATTCAAGTACCAAGTTATGGAAGAGACAGATAAAGATCTGAGAGGCTTTGTAACCTGCCCAACATTGCACAGGCAGAATGTCAGGTAGGACTGGGAACTAACTGGTCAAGGCAGAAACCTGGGCAATGTATGTGAAGGCCAGAGCCACAGCTGGGTCCTCACGGGAAAGCCTGGTGCTCTGTGTGGGATGGAAGTCGCTGCCTCCCTCTGACTATGATTAGTCCCATTCTTGAAGCTGGCATGGGGTACTTAAAGGGGAGGCACAGAGGGGGGCAGCCACCAAGTATGGCACAGACCCGGGTAGTGGAGAGCCAACCACTACCCACCAGCACTGTGCCTTCTACACAGTATGGCCATGGCCATGCTACCAGGGCCCCCGAAAGAGGCACAACAGACCCCTGTTGTCCTGGCACCACTGCCAATAGCTCATACTTTTGTTGTAACAAGTTCTGGTCTGGTATAAGCCTAAAGGGTTATCCTAACTAGAGGACCTCTTAGGTGCTATATAGTGATCTATGGATTTTCTTTCTCTACCAGCAAATCCTGTCTACCTGGCCACATGTTTCCTAAGGGCCAGGTCTTTGTGTCCTCTCTCTGTTTCCTTGGTGGCTGGCCGAGGACCAGCTTGGAACAGGTACATTGGAAATATGTGTTAAACAGGACTGAATCAAGTAAGCCTAACAATACTTCTGTCCTTCCTGCTGTAGAGTTTGCCTTCCTGGTGCCCTTCAAAAGTTGCTGTTTCCTGGTCTCTGGCTCTTCCAAGGAAAGGGCTAAATGTCCCCAGAGCCACTGTGTGAAGTGAGTCAGAGAGGAAAGCAGAAGTGAAAGTGAGTCGGAAAGTGAAGAAGGCCCCTGCAGAGAGCATCAGCTCTCCCTGCAGGAGAGGGACGGGGTCTCCTCCTTGTACTGCAGGGCGCATCCCCAGGCTTGTTTCTCAGACCACATCATCAACCAGAACCCACTGTGCAAGAGAGGCAAGTGCTCTTATGTCACATCTGTCCTCAGAGCGAGGAACGCAGGGCTGAGAAGAATGAGCAGGTCCCCAGACTAAGGAAAGAACCTGTTGGCATGGCTCCATGCCTAGGTCAGACTTTTCAGGGCCTTGCTTTGTTTCCCTTGGATGTTCCACTTGTGACTAAAGTTCTTTCCTTAGGGAAAGTCCTTCCTGGTTGCTGTCTCTGCACCTCACCTCAATTCTGAAGGAAGCCTGCCCTGCTCCCTGAGGTCACCATTATATCACTTTCCTCCCCATCCCCTCTTTAAGGTCAGTTTGCCTTAGATCACTCATTTTCAATCTTTAGCGCATGGGAAATCACCTGGTGGGCGCGTTCAATACAGCTTGCTGGGCTGCCCCATCTCCAGCCTTTCCGACCCAGAATATGCATTTCCAGCAAATTCCCAGGTGCTGCTGCTGCTGGTTTGGGGAACACACTGTGAGAATCACTGCCCTGGATCTTCCTTGGGAAAGAGTCTCCTCCCAGCTGCTGGACCATTCTCAAAGCAGCCACCTTCCACCTGACCACGCATTATACTCATCTAGGGAGCTTGTAAAATGTCCCATAGCCAGTCGACACCTGGACCCCTTCCATTAGGACCTGGCAGGGGGAACATCAGCCTGTCAGGTGCTCAGGTAGTTCCCAAGTGCACTCAAAGTTAAGAAATACTGCTCTAAAGTCTATTGTCCCAAAACTTAATTTTCTTTGACCCTTCTTCCAATTATAACTGTCCTTGTAACTTGAATTTAGTGAAGGCTCTTTCTCTTCCATGTGTTCTCAATATGTTTTTCTCCTCTTCATTGCGAAGGTCTTTTCCATTTAATTCATTTTCATGGGGTGGAATTTGAGGGCCAGGAAGATCATCATTTGTGATACCTTCAAACAGTATTCTTTAGATACTTGTTCAACATTTATTTAATGGGGCTGGCAAGAAAATGATCTTCATATAAATTATGTTCTGAAAGGCTCTCCTTAGAATTCACTCCCATGGCCAAAGGAGATTCAAAGTTCATTTTTAAGAAGAAGAAGAAAAAAACAGACATTTCCCATTTTCCTGTGGTTCTGGGACTCCATTCAGTTGTCTTTTTATGATTCTCTGAAGCAGACCAACTTCTTGGGAGGACAACTAAAGGGTTTAAATTTAGATAATAAAACAAATCACTAAGGTAAAGAACACCACATCCACAGACTCTGGTTCCAGAATCTCAGCCCATTGCTCTTGCCTGAGCATGTGTCAAAAAAGAAAAAATAATGTACAGCTGAAATAGACATTGCCAGTCAGGCTTTTTTTTTTTTTTTTCTTTTAACTTCCACTCAAAGGTGTTTTGTACTGGGTGAGAGAGGGATCGATTTGCATTTTGCCAATTATACGAAGTATTACACCAGGGTTTCTAAATAAACTGGCTCCATATTTCCAATTCATTCCCAGGAAGTTTGGCCCATGGATTGATGCCCTGGGAGGTGGTCCAGCTGGCCCTCTCTCCAATCCACTTTGGCTTCCAAGTTATTCTTTCCATCACATGTGTTCCATGGAGGTGGATACGATAACCATTTCTGCTTACCAGAAGAGTTGGCTCCTACAAAAACCAAGGAAAAGAAAATCTCAGGCAGGAGGAAGCCACCACAGTGCCAAATGCAGTTGAGAAGTCAAGGGAGAGGAGGTAATCAAAGACAAGGAGAGAAAAGTGTCTACTGTGAAGAGAGACTATCCTGGAGATGTCGAGAATGGAAGGCTCTTTAGAAGAGGAGGGAGAAGAGAAGAATCTGGAAAGAGGGGTTAAAGGAGGGTTAAGGATTTTGTTCATTTGCTTTTGTTTTTTTAAGATTAAAAAGACTTGAATTCCTATTCCTAGGCTGCAGGGAGGAGAGATGCAGACTAAGAGATGAATATAGCGTAAAGAGGACATAGTCGCACAGGGAGCCTGTCACCTAGAAGAGGAAAAGAAGGTAAGGTCTTGGGTGAGGACTTCTAAAGTTCATTTCACTTTGCTGTATTCATGTTCAATTGCTGCCTTTTGACTCTCACCAGCCAAGGGGTATTTCATGTCTAACAAGCTCCCACAGAAGGCACATATTACCAGGAGAGAGGAGGGTCTGTTACAAAGACAGAAACTTCTTCAAAGAGGATTGGGTCATATTGGCAAACAGTAGAACTAGCTTTATAAAATTCTACTTAGAACAATTTATTTTAAAAATTGTTGGTTTTATCTACTTTTTTAAAAACATACATGGAGTGAAGTGTACTCTTCTCAGTGCTGTTAAGTTTTTATTATTATTTTTTAATTGGTTCTAATTAGTTGTACATGACAGTAGAATGCATTTATATAAGTATTCACCCACATACCTACCAAAAGCTCAAGATGCTGAACACGCCAATACCCTCAACACCTCCTTCTCCCAGTCAATATTCCACTTACTGTGACACTGGTCAGACATCAATCACGATGGATTATCTCCTGTTCTTGAGCTTCATGTGAGTGAAATTACATATAAATGACCTATTTTGCTCAGTGTAATGTCTGTGTGACTCACATAGTGGCAATTATCATTATCTTGTTCATTCTTTGTTGCTGTGAAATATTCTATTATATGAATATACTGCATTTTGTCTACGCATATATCTTAATAGATGGTTGCTTCTGGTTTGGAGCTTTTATGACTAAAGTTACTATGAACATTCTAGAACATGTCTTAGGTAGGTATATGCACCTTTTCTCTTGGTTATATATCTGGGAATAGAACTGATAGTTCCTAGTTGGTGTAGGTTCGCCATATTGGAAATAAGAACAGGTGTGTTTTTGAGGCCTTGGGGATTCTTATGACCCACAGGATAAGGCCTTCACTGTATTACATGGTACCTTCCATTAAATTGCCCTTATGTCACCAATAAAACAATGGAAAAAGAAAATTGCCATTATGTGCTTCTCTGACCTTATCTCTCACGTGGCCCCTTGCAGCCTACCCATGAGCCATGTGGACACCACCTATTCCCCATCTTTCTTCATGGTCTTATGTCTCCATGCACTTGCTATTCCCTATGCTTAATGACTTCTCCTTTATCTAGTGGAAAAATAACTCCTGTTTATCCTTCGAAGCTCTAGTTAAAATTTACTCCTTGCCGGATGCAATGGTGCATGCCTGTAATCCCAACAACTCTGGAGGCTGAGGCAGGAGATTCTGAAGTTCAAGGTAAGCATCAGTAAATTTGGGAGACCCTAAACAACTTAGTGAAACCCTGTCTCAAATTTAAAAATTAAAAAGGTTGGGGAGGCTGGGGATGTACTCAGTGATGAAGTGCCCCAGGTCCAATTCTTAGCTCCACCACCACTACCACAGCCGCCAACAACAACAACAACAAATATATGTATTGCTTATTGCTCCTTTACTGAATCCTCCCTTGACCTTTGCCTTCTCCAGCTTTGATGGTTAATTTTACATGTAAACTTGACTGAGCCACAGGATGGATGGATAGCTAGTTGAACATTATTTCTGGGTGTGTCTGTGCAGGTGTTTCTGGTAAGAGATTAGCATTTGAACTGGTGGACCAATAAAATGAATGGCCCTCCCCATTAAGGGTGAGCACCAACCATCTAATCCATCGAGAGCCCAAATAGAACAAAATGGCAGGGGGAGGTTGAATGAACTGTGCCTGATGGTTTGAGTTAGAACATTGATCCTCTGCCTTTGGTACTCCCAATTCTCAGATTTTCAGACCCAGACAGGAATCTTTATCTTCAGTCCTCTAGCTCTCAAGCCTTCAAACTGTACCAATAGTTTTCTTGGGTCTCCCATTTGCAGAAGGCATATTGTGGGACTTCTCAACTTCCATAATTGCACAAGACAGTACTTCAAATTAAATGGATTGTAGATATATATCTGTGAAGATATGATGTATAAATACATGTATGTGGAATTTTTATACATGCATACATACATGTATAAACATTATTATGTATATAATATATTTATTAATAAATATATTAATAAATTAAATTAATTAAGTTGATAATTAAATATATACATCATATACAATATACATAATATGTATATAACTACATAACATATTTATATAAATATAAGTACGTATTTATTTATAATCTCCATTCTGTTGGTTCTGTTTCTCTGGAGAGCCCTGATTACTAGAGTCCCTAAGGAACATTTCTATTGGCATGTTCAGAGCCTTTTGTCCTTATCTTTATTAGCTCCAATCCCCTTGTGCTGAGCAAGATAACTTTGTTGTAAGGGAGCAATCTCCTGCAAGGGAGGAGCTATGCCTGTTCATCTCTCTATCCTCAAGTCACACACAGGACCTCCAACTAGGAAGAGGCTCAGTAAAAGTTTTCACATTTAATTAGTGAACTGGACTTTAACAGAGAAGATGGACATTTATTTTTCTTCTTGAAGACAGAATAGTGAGAGGTGAACCATTCAGTTCTATATAATCCAAGTAGCATTGTTTGTCATAGCTGCAATAAACAGTGATGATGAATGTGGACCAGAGACCAGTTGCGGTACTGCAGACCAATAACCAGGAGGCTGAAGCAGGAGAATCACAAGTTCCAGGTCAGCCTCAGTAACTTAGCAAGACCCTGTCTCAAAATTTAAAATAATAATAATAATAATAATGATAATGATAATTTAAAAAAAAGGACTGGATATAGCTCAGTAGTTCAATCCTGAGTTCAATTCTCAAAGCCACCAAAAAAAAAAAAAGATAAGAGGAGATGAAGTGAAAGTTCTGAGTGACGATTTTCTTTGCACAAAGCAAGTGATTTCCAAGTCTAAAAGAAAGGTTCGTGATTCAGACTTTGTCTATGTCCCATAATACCAAACACTCAGATACTAAGTATTATTTTATTTTTCCTTGACAAAATGTCCAGATGTTTCCAAATACCCAGATGTTCTCGCTGATATAACCCAAACAACTCCGTATCTTTTCCACATTTTATTAAGATGTTTAGTATCAAGCAGACAGAGCTTGGATTTAGTTGTAGATTCAGTAAAGATAGAACCAAGTGTTAGAACTTTGACCTGTTCATTGGACTCCAAAGAATGCCTGAGTGTGTGCCAAGGATAAATCCAGAAGATGTAGCTAAGATGCAACAAGTTATCAAAACCCAGCCATTTCAGAAAGTCCTTGGTTAGTGTGCCTCTGTTGATCACCCAATTTACATGAAAGGAGACATCTTACTCCATTGTCCCAGTCCTTCTTGACCATGATGGAAAACCAACAGCCTTTTCCAAAACATGCCAAAAATAAACCCTCTAAACCTAAATATGTTAATCAGCTTTCCATTACACTAATAAATTTCTGAGATAAATTAACTTAAAAAAAGTAAAGTTTTATTTTGGTCCACAGTTTTGGAGGTTTCAGTCTATGACCAGTTGGTCCCGTTGCTTTGGGCCTGTAGCAGCCTTGCTCATCTTGGCAGGAGCACTTGGCAGTGGAAATCAATTCATGTCACGTCTGGGTATGAAAAAGAAAGAAGAGACTAGGGTATCACAATCCCTTTCAAGAACATGTCTCTGATGACCTAAAAGCTTCCACTAGGTCCCACCTCTTAAGGGTTCCAGTACCTGCCAGTAATGCCACATTGGGGAACAAGCCTTTACCACATGGACTTTTGGGGGACATTTAAGATCCAAACTGCAAAAGCTCCAGTAGTCAGCATGACAAAATTTGAACCCAGGATATCTGAACCCCATATTCACACTTGTCACATTATTTACCATTTTATGATAATAATTGCAACCTATCTAATAATTATAATGACAGATGTGGATATAGCAGATTAAAGTAGAACTGTTAAAATACAATCAGTTTGACTATAATATTTGTTTGAAAATGTGAATTTGTTTCAACACGATCAACATATTAAAGTACGATTTGAGCTAAAAAAAAAATCCAAACCACAAGGTTCAGTGGTATAGCTCAAGGGTAAAGCACTTGACTAGCATGGGCAAGACCCTAGGTTCTATTCCCAGTTCTGAAGGAAAGAAGGAAGGAAGGAAGGAAGGAAGGAAGGAAGGAAGGAAGGAAGGAAGGAAGGAAGGAAGGAAGGAAGGAAGGAAGAAGCTATAGCACTAAACTTGTCTGACAGCTTCGTTTTCTCCAGATTCCCCCAGATGGAAGTCTTTTTTGCCTTCTTCTCTCACATCTCCTCTCTCTGTGCCCTAATCCTTCTGGAGAGTGGGCTAAAGTCCCTGCTTTTTATAGAAAGTGACCTTGCACTACCTAGACACCAAGTTCTCCCATCAGTCTCTGGTCATTGATTGAATCACTAGACATTTTCTACAATTTAGCACAAATTTTTGTGCATGTATGACTGCCTCCCACAAATAGTAAGAACTTTAAGGGCAGAGTCTGTGTTTGGTAAATACTGGAATACCCCCCCCCTGAAAAAAAACAACAAACAAAATATTGATTGATTAAATGTAATAATTCCAATGACCCATGTCCATAATCTGAATGTCCTAAAATAGAGGCAACAGTGAAGAGAGTTCTGGATTAGTATAGCTGAATTCCACACTGGATCTGCTGCCTCCTACTTCTGTATTTAGACAAACTGTCTCACCCTTATGGGCCTTAGGTTCCCCATCTGTAAAGTGACTGGGTTGAACTAGAGTCAGTGTCCCCAAATTTGGAATAATAGGATAGTTGTAAGACAAAGTTAAATGAGGTTGTCCATTATGTCAGCATTTCTCTTTTTTATTTGGGTTAAAAACCAGCGATTATTTTGGGGTATACCTTATTTGTTCAGGAAAGTCACCTTCAGTATGCAAATTACCTAGAAATAGAGGATACTGTACCTTTTTGGACTTGATCAAAAATGTCACTCCCTGAGATATCAATGTCCAATTCAGATCTGGACTTCTGGAAGAATTCGGGACCTGTTTGCTAAGATTCAATGGAAGAGAAACTTGTTAGAGTAGACAAGGTGACTTCAGTCAAGGACCTGTGGAAAAGTAGAACAAATGAGTCCTCAAATAACCCTTCCCTATAGTAATGAGGAAAGCATGTTATCAGCACAGGGACTCAGCAAGGGGACTTGAGTATCTGTGAGGGTTGGTCTTGTCCTGTATCCTCTCTGGGTAAGAAGCTTCCCTGGACCCAGAACCCCAGTCTTTGGGGAATAGTGGCTGAGCATGACAGGGTCCACACAAAAGAGCAATAAAGGTGGACCTCTATTTACAAGGGACCAGACTTAGGACCAACAATGACATGCTAAAATGGTTAGACAGACTGGTGTCCTCTAGAGCAATTCAGTGGCAGGGGAATCTAGTGCAATAGGTCATCATAATATTCCTGAATAATTTCAGGTGATGTGACTCTGTTAACAGGGCATATGTTGGTTCAAACATTCAATTAAAGAAGTAGAAGAGATTTGATCATGAATTAGTGACAATATTGGGCTGATAAAAAGTTCAGATCTGTGAACTACTCTGTCCCACCTCAAAATAAAAATTTCATGGTCAAATACCATTTATCATCCTTGCAACTCTATGTCCCTCTTGGAGATCCACCAGGGGTATGAGCTTTTGAAGGTCTAAGTCTTGCAATGAAGATGCCTGTTTAATTTTATTTTAAGTTTTCTTTTCCCCAATTTACTTGAATTTAGCAGCCCTTGTCATCCCCCACCCCCTTTTCTCATGGAATCCTATCAACATCCTCTAGAATTTAGGTTTCTTAGAACATCACAAAATATTAGACATGGAAACTTCCAAAAGACTTTCTAATGCAACCTACAAGGGATTCTAATGGTTTAAGAAATAAAAAGGAAAGAGGGTGCAGAAAGTCCTTTCTTCTGGTTCCTGGTGTGCATCTCTAGAGCAAATAGTAGTGTCAATGGTGGAGAGAATGAATTAGAGTCCTAAGGTGTAACGAAAAGTGATTTCAAGGCATAAGTTTCAAAATCTCGATCATGGGCAAGGTGGCATCGCCACCCAAGGGAGCCAGTCTTTGGTCCCAGAACCAATGAAAAGTATGTCCCCAGCAGAGCTTCCAAACCCCACCTGCAAGTGCCACAGCATCTTTGCTACACAACTGTGTGCCCTGCCCAAAAGAAGGAGAGTTATTTTCTAGATTCAAGGTTGATTTCGTAAATAACTTTTTTTTAATTTTAGATGATAGCTCTTATGTTGTGGAGTAATTCCACTCCTTAAAAATTCCTACTGGAGCACAAATTGGTCTTCATTTGCCAAATATTCATCCAATATTGGTAATTCAACTGCATACTCAAGTTCCCTCAAAAGGCTAATGAGGGGCCTGGGGAGATAGCTCAGTTGATAGAGTGCTTGCCTCACAAGCACAAGGCCCTGGATTCTAATCCTCAGCACTGCAAAAAACTAAAAAAGGCTAATGAGCTTTTAATTTGAAGATGTTCACCAGGAGACTTGACTATTAGGAATCTCTTACTTTGTACACCCAGTACCCTTTCCCTCCTTCTCTGTATTCTAGTAGCAGCATCATGCTCTCCTGGGGAATTGTTTCTCTCTATCTCCAACAGGGTGATTTTGACAGAATGGTGGTTTCCAGTTCACGTGTCACAGTGCGGTCTAGGATTAGCAGCATCCTAAAGAGTTTTTTTTTTTTTTTTTTTTCTTTTTTTGCGGTGCTGGGGATTTGAACCCAGGGCCTTTTGCTTGCAAGGTAAGCACTCTACCAACTGAGCTATGTCCCCAGCCCCTCCTAAAGAGTTTTGACTTCTAGCCTGCAAGTCACTGGAGGGCCAGAATTAGGGTCAACTTATTTCTCTATCCCTAATGCCTTTCCAGGTCTGGTGCGTGAAGATCCTCAAAAAATGTTTAGTGAATGAAAACAGGTTTATCCAGTGAAGACTCAGACTCGGAAGAAAGGTAAAGACATCATTTCCAGAATTAGCCCCAGAAAAGTAGGCCCACTTTTATAACTGGGCACCCCATCAGAGACTATCAATCAGACTGAAAAGGTGAGTCACTGGAGAATTGAACTTGGGCTTCTTCGATCTTGCTCTGGCTCAGATGTGGAGTCCTTCTGGAGCCTAGACAAGGATGAATCTCTCACTGGAAGTCAAGTGGCTCCAACTGTCAGGGAAGGATCGTGCCATGGGGCAACCAGGCAGGGCCTGACATCTATCTAATGAGGTCCCTCTTCAAGGCACGTCAACTACAAATTTCCTATGGCCTCTTTAAGCTCTGCAGATTCTCTGGTTCTTTGCCTGTCTCCTGAGGGGGGCTTCCTGACCTCTCTCCCTCCATCCATTCTTTTCCCCTCTTTCTCCTTTACTTCCTTGACCATACAATGCTGGGTTACAAAAAAGCCGCAAATTCCAAGCTATATGTAGCATAGAGTGGCTGTTTGTCCCAAAATACCACGTCGCTGACTACAGCAAACACAAATTACAAGCTTTATCTAATCACCATTATGTGACCAGTCATTTTTGGTTTCCAAAAATGACAGCGAGTGGCATGCTTCTGCAGCTGGTGGTGGCACCAGCTTGGGTTTCAGATCTCAAGTGCCACAGATGTGCATGGAAGCAGGCATCCCGACTGACCCATTCAGAAAGGGAAATAGGAGAGGGAAGAGAAGAAGCCCAGACAAATAAACTCCACTGGTTTGGACCTCAGAGATAAATTATTTAAAATCATCAAGTTGCACTGACCCTGAACCAAAATATCAACTCATCTCCCTGGCCCACAATTTACTAATGTAGGACAGTGACCCTAGAGTTGTCAGTCAGTGGCCACTCTGGACTGGAGGAAATTATGCTTATTTGGAAATCACTGATTTTGTTTTGGTTTTGGGTTTCTTTGTTTCTTTTCCTACTCTGCCCCTCAAGAGTAGAGGACTGCGATATCAATGAAACAATGCCGGTCTGCCTATGACCATGACCATGACCTGGAGCCCACTTCTCTGAGTGACCTTGCGAATAAGGGCAGTTGGTAACAATACCCACCTCCCCAGGCCAACCAGGGGAGGTGAGGGTACCTGTGAGTGTACCAGCCAAAAGGCATGGATAAAAGGAACCCGGGCACTTGCTAGGAGACAGTCTCTTTCCACCTCCTTCCATCATGACCAACTTGACCGCCCCTGGCTCTCCATGCATGTTGGGAACGGGCCAAGAGGGGCCCATGATGAACCTGGCACATGATCAAAGTGTCAAATACTGCCACTCAAAATAAACCGCAGGGGGTCCAGGGCACAAGTGCACTCCTGGACAGCACTCCTCTCTAAGTTTTAAATAGCCCAAAGATGTGCCTGAGTGGAACGCTCTGTCGAAACAGAAAAGCATGTAGGAAAATAAAGCCTTTGAAAACCTGCATTGCTGTGCGCCAGGAGGAAATCGCACAAGCCCTGTGGCCGGAGGACGTGAGCTCCTAGTGAGCTCAGGATCGCGTGGGCCTGACTTGCCAGGGCCAGCAGAGGCGGGAGAGGAGTGGATGACTCTCTGGTGGCTGAAAGCAAAAACAATGAACCCTCCGAGCTCAAACTGGCTTTCACTTCCCTAAACTATAAATAAATCGGCATTTTTTTTTTTTTTTTTACTTCAATTCCATGTAAGCCTCCTCCCATGAGTGGGTCCTTTAAGAGAAAGGACTGGAATCTGAGCATCCTCCGGCTGTGTCATGCTAGCAGTCAATTCTCCCTGTCACTCTGCAAACAGAGGGTATTAGATGAGCCCCACGGCTTCCTCCAAGCTCTAGAATTCTCTTCTATGGAGGTCAACCCTTTCTGGGAAAGGGGTTGTCACAAGGATCTGCCGCAAGGGCACGTCACTTCCCGTACCTGACCCTACACCTGTGGCAAGTAGATCAATGTCCCGGTCCTCATGTTTACATCGGTAACACGGTTAACGACCATCACCCTTTCAAAGCATCTACCGCATTGGGAAAGGTTAAGACCTCTGGAGATGAGTCAGTTTATGCACCAGCTACAGTGCTGGTTCCTAACTTCAAAACAGACGCATCATAGAAGAAATAACAGTAGCAATGCAAGCTACCTTTTGTGGGACTCCTACTGTGGTTTTACCTTATACTTAAGGGCTTCACATTCTTTATTTCATTTCATCCTCAGAGGATCCTATGACGTGAGTGTTTTTATTCCCATTTTATAGAAGGTGAAACTGAGATTGAGAGATAGTGTAATTTGCCCCAAACAGTTCTCTGTTTCTTCTGTTAGGAAGCTCAAGGTCAAATTTGGTCAAAGACAAGGGCATAGGGGTTTGTTCCTGTCATTCTGACTCCATTTTTATTCCTCTAGTTCCTACTTTCCTATTTTCTTTCTCTCCACTTTATAAGTTCTCCATTTTCCTATTGTTTTAAAGCAACTTTAGATCCTCTATAGAGAAAAAGAGAAATGTAAATAAATGGGTGAGCAAGAGCCAGGCAGTGACAGAGACAAGACGAGAATTCAGGTCCCGGGGACTTCAGCCACCGGCCATGTCCCGTGTACTCCTGCTCCAGAGCGAACTGTCTTCTTGGGAAATGTGAAAAGCCACAGGAGGCCAAAGGAGTCTCCCAGTCTGAAAATATCACCAGCCTCCTGGTTCTGGACCAAGTGGGTGTAGGGGTGCAAAGAGATGGAACTCAGATCTGGAATCTTCCTATGGAAGAGCTTAGTTCTGTTGGAGAGAGTTTCAGAGGCCCAAGAACAAGGTCCTTCATGGAGCAAGTCAGGATCAACCCCTGGCTTTGAGGAGAGACACCCTCCATGTGGCTCAAGAAACTGAAATGTTCCAGCATCTCTTTAGGAACACAACCAGCACCTTCTGAAGCCTTGAGCTGAAAGCTAGCATCCTGTCTCCTGAACACACAAGGAGAGCTGGGTATGATGGTGCCTGCCTATGATCCCAGCCACTCAGGAGGCTGAAGCAGGAGGAGCACAAGTTCAAGTTCAGTCTTGAAAACTTAGTGAGACCCAATCTTAAAATTATAAAATCCATAAGAACCAGAAAAAGACCCAAACAGCATATTGATATTGTAAAGGAACCCAAACCCACATGTCCACTAGTCTCCTTTGAGAACTTACAAAGTAATCCAAAGCTCACAGGGAAAATAAATGCATGAAAACTCACAGAAAGAAATCACTAAAAAAATAAGTAGTGGTAGAAGAACCAGACCTACTGGGAATTGAACCATATCACAAGCAACAACAATAAAAATCTGTAATACTCAAAGAGTAAACATGACAGCAAAAGTACATAAAATAATTTACTATGTAGTTAAGGAAGCATCAAAACTAGTTGGGATACTTATTTAATCGTTATTTTATATAATTGGATCACAATTTAGAGATAAATTAATTTAGATTACTCCTTGTATGATAGGAAAAACAAACCCCAAATGGATTAAAAGCTATCAAAATAAGTCATAGAAATAACAGAATTAAAACAGTATTTAATCATAATTGTAGAGGGACATTTATCTGATAAATAGCCAATAGTATAACTTTTGAAAGAACAGAAAGAACTCTCTAGCAACTTGTCTTCAAGAAAATCTCATTTTCTTCAATTAAAAACAAAGACCACTAACCAGATGCAGTGGCACCGGCCTGTGATCACAGCAGCTCTGAAAGCTGAAGCAGGAGGATCGCGGGCTCCAACCCAGCCTCAGCAATTTATCAGGGCCCTCAGCAATGCAGCGAGACCCTGTCTCTAAATAAAATATAAAAAAGGGCTGGGGATGTGGCTCAGCAGTTAAGCATCCCAGGGTCCAGTACTCAATACCAAACAAACAAACAAAAGTTCACTAAAATAAAAAGAAAAACTATTTCCAAAATGATGTCACAAATAGTTTACTTTAACATCTGTGATGTATAACCAGCCAATATAATAGGACTAGAGGGGAAAAGGGTAAAATCAATGAACGCTGGAACAATCCTACAAAGGAAATAAACACATTTTCAGTCTCAGGAAATAAAAGTGCCCACCATAGTGAAGCATCATTTGATACTTTCTGGTGGTAATGTATTTTGGTTTGTTCTTTTAGATGGTAGTATAATTCAAAGTAGGATGACCAAGTCTAGAGATCTAGTACAACGTGAGGATTCTAGGTAATAAAATCATGCTATATAGAGGATTCATGCACACACACACACACACACACACACACACGAGTGTAAAATGATGGATATGTTAATTCGCTTCACTATAGTGCTTTTTTTATGTATATCCTAAAATATCATGTTGCATAACTAAAATACACACAGTAAAATGTATTTTTAAAAAATAAGACAGCTGGATTCTCTCTTTCTCCTTAACACTATCATTTCCTTTGAGCCAGTAAATCTCTCCTAGAAATTTATCTAAAGGAGAAAGCCAAAGGAATAAAAATACACAAAAATGTATTCTTTCAAATATTATCTAAATGAAAAAAAAATTCAAATTAATGACCAATAAGAGTGGCATGGTGAAATGACTGTGGTATAACAACCCAACTGGCATCTCAGGCAGCGGGAGAGGGGCAGTTCACAGAGGTGGGTGTGGACTAAGGTGGCAAGCACACGTGTATGGGTGCCAATGGATGGCAGGAGCCATGGCGAGTTTGACAAAGGAGAAAGGGAACGCACGTTTTCCGTATTTTGAATTCCCCTCACTTTTGTCTAATGAAGTTTAAACCGTGACTCACTATCTGGTTTAATGAAGCCTTTGTTGAGCACCTCGAGCCACGGCAATGAGTAGCAGCTCCTCCAGAATGCTCCTTGGAAGGACTCACGAGATTTTGCTGCTCCGAGGATGCAGCCCGCCTCTGAGCATTGCTCTTGGGACAGAAGGTCAGGATGGATATGTTTTCCGTTCCTTTTGGACTGTGTCTCTGTACTCCTTTCCTAGGGCTGCTATAACAAGGGGCCATAAAACTGGGTGACTTAAAACATGGGAATTTACTCTTTTGCAGTTCTTAATCTTTCACAAGATAGAATGCTAAGATCAAGATGGCAACAGGTCCTTGCACCCTCTGTGACTGGATAGAATCCTTGGCTCCTCTCTAGCTTTGAAGGTGGCTGGTAATCCTTGGTGATCCTTGGTTTGCAGTTGCATCTCTGCCTGTCACCAATTGCTCTTCCTCCTGAGTGTCTTCACATGACCTTACAAGGGCACCAATCATATTGGATTAGGGCCCATTTACTTCAGTATGACTTCATCTTAACTCTTACATCCATAATGACCCTATTACTAAATAAGATCACATCCTGAGATACTGTGAGTAACGACTTCAACACATCTCTTGGGGGACACAATTCTGCAGTGTCAGGTTCCAGATGCTTCTGTCTTTTTCCTACACTTCTCTAAGTTATTAGTATGATATGCAAAGAAGGGTGATTAAAATCAAATGTCATGGTAACTATTCGGGATTCACCATTTTGTTCCCATCCACAGCTACTCCTTGCTGGAGTTGCCTTAGAGAAAACATAAGGACTGACTTAAGACAATACCTCAAGCAGGGCTTTCTAAGAGCGCTCTAATTTGCAGGTTGACAGCTACTGGGTTCTGTGGTATTCCCTTGGTCACTTGTTGATTTGGCCTCATCAACATTTAAATAAAGTGCCCATGGGATTCACCCAGAATTAATGACAACTGTGACTATTTTCCATCACCCTTGACATTATAGATTTTGGAGGCTGTGGTGTGGGACAAAGAGCAGCAGGGAATATCATGGTGTGAGCCAGCATCAACAGAAGAAAAATCGGAGCACCCCTAGATGTGGGAAGCCTAGAAGTGTTCAGCAGAAATACAGAATTATTTGACAGTTACAAATAAATATTAAAGTCAATTTAAGAATGTTCTAGCAAATTTTCTCAGTCTTCTAGGAGGAGATTCTCAAGCTCCACATAAAGACAAATAAGTTCTTACACTATCTTTTTTTGGGGGGTGGGGTACTGGGGATTGAACTCAAGAGGGTACTCTACCACTGAACTACATCCCCAGCCCTTTTTATTTTTTATGGTTTTTTTTTTTTCATTTTTTGGGGTACCAGGGGTTGAACCTAGGGGCACTTAACCACTGAGCCACATCCCCATTCCTTTTTATATTTCATTTTGAGACAAGGTCTCACTAAGTTGTTTTTGGCCTCGCTAATTTGCTGAGGCCATCTCTGACCTCGAGATTCTCCTGCCTCAGCCTCCTGAGTCACTAGAATTACAGGAGTGTACCACTGCCCTCAACTTCTTGCACTGTCTTTATAGTCCCCCTTCCCTGAGAAGGGGAAGTCTAAACATTGCTGTACGCCTTCATGACGAGACTTCAACCAGCCTCGCTAGCTTCATATTTTAATCAAATCTGGGTGCTAGCTTGGTGTGTCCTAAACAGACCTTGAAACTGAGCACACCCATGGCTTTGCCTGCCTTCCCCTCCCTGCAGGGCTGTCTGTCTCCCACGCCTAGAGAAGGGAGAGCTGCTGAGGCCCAGAGCTTCTGAGGACCCAGGTCAAATGCCAGCTTAAAGAGCCTTCCATTAAACTTGATTGTGGTCGCTTTCTCTATTTTCTTATTCACTTACTGAGTTCATCTGGTTATTTAGTCAGGCATTGACTGTTCACTGGCTGCTGATAATGAGCCCGGGACTGTGGAGAGTAGGGATGGCTAGATGATGGATTATTCTGTGAATTTTTAGGCAGAAGAATTTTTGACTAGAGAGTGGAAAAAACGGTTGGAGATCTAATTAAAGGATCCCATAGAAGTGAAAGGAGGGACAATGATAGACACACCATGCCTGTGTTCCATGGCACGGAGCCTTGTGCCATCACAGCCTGGCTTCTTATGCCCAGGTCAGTGCTTCCTTTCTGCGTGGACTTCTGCAACCCACATATGCAGAAGAATGCTTTGGGATGGGAAACCCCACACCATCAATGGGGATCTGAATACAGAAGGCATCTATGGCCCCAGCCTGTCCCCGTCTGTGGTTAGTGGCCAGACCAGGTGGCCTAAAGAGGAACACTAACCCTCTGGGAGCTGCCTCCCATCCTCCCATGGGAACGCTTATAGCCCTTCCTAAGGGATGGAGGGGCTCCCTCGGGTCTGACTTTTGACAGCTGCCAAGTGTCACTCCTTGACTGAGGAAGGTTTCTTTTCCTGAGCCCGTTTCCATGTTGGAGAGAGATTCCCATTCCAAAGCACCAGGGAAGGGGACCCAAGCCTTGCCCTTGTCCTGTCCCTCTGTGTTTTTGTCAGATCAGAGGAACTTTTGTTTCCTCCTTGCCCCTCTATTTTTGATAGCATGAACTTCCTCTATTTGCTGCCCCAATAGTCCCGGTTGCCCACTCCCACATAGCACTTCCACAGAGAAACAGCAGAGGTAAATGAACCACTTCTTCCTTGGATCCCACAGAGCTCTGCCCTTCCCTCCACCAGGGCAATGCCTCTGCTCATCCGGATTGTTGGCTTCCCTGTCTCTCTGCCCCCTTGAACTGTGAACTCCCTAGGAAAAGCATTCTTTCTGCTGCATCTTTGTCTCCTAAGCAGAGCCTGATGCAAAGAACATCTAGGTATTAGTTGTAGGTGTAGAATGAAATGCAAGTGGGCTATGCCTCTCTCTGACACACTTTCTCATTTGAAGTTGCTCTGGGCCAAGAACACAGACAAAGTATGCTGTAGATATTCTGTTGCTCTTCTTCCTAAGCTGCAGAATTTCTTATTTCTAGACCAATGATCCAATGATCAAGCAATTTTACAATAACAACAACATTGACAATGATGGAAAGGCGGGCCTGGAACATCTTTTTGAGTTCCACCTAACCAACCCCAATAACCACATGGACTTTGAGACCCGAGGTCTTGCAGTGAGTTCCTTGCAGATCCCAAAAGAAAAATGCTGTCCTCCAGACTCTCAGGCATGTTCCCTCTTTCACGCAGCTCCTTCTTACTCAATCCACTGCTCAGGATGTCCAGTACATATAGTGCCAGTGTGTAGGGGACATTCTCCGACTGGACACTCAGCCATGCTAAGAGGTAAAGTCTATTTTTTGGTGGAGTCATCATCAAACAACGTTGACAGCCACTCTGGCTCCAGTTCACTGGACTTCTTCCTCTCTGGTGGCTCCCAGCACCAGTCTTCCCTCTGCATGGAGCTCTCTCAAAGGAGCAAGCCAGCAAAGGCCCAGACTGTTGAGCAACCTTGCTCTTGAGGGGTTCCCTGCCTAGACCTAGGGTCCACAGTCTCCATGGCACCCTCTAAAATCTACACGCCCAGATTCACCAAGATTCTGTTCAGGGTGCATCTGATTTCCCATTAGGATCCAATGCCATTTGCAGAAGGTCTCTGATGGCCTACAATGGGCACATGAAGGAAAGAGTACTGAGTGTTCTGTCTTTGCTTCCCTGCCTCAGAACCACCTCAAATGAGTGCTTCCTCCTGCCCAAGGAGGCAGAGAGAAACCTGAAGTTCCTGAGGGGAGTTTGGCCACAAGTGCAGGAGGAAGACTTTCTTCACTGGTATTTCAGACGATTTCACAATCGCAGAAACCACCAGCCACATGCAATCACTGGCCGAAAAGCAAAAAGTGCAAGTTTGGATTGGAGGAGTGTGCGTGTGTGTCTTAGTAATAATATTTGATGGAAATTCAGATTCAGACAGCCAACAGAATTCCTTGTAAAATCAGTGTGAGTTTTGGCCAAAAGGACATAGAGTAGGGAGGAAAGAAGCTTGTTCAAGTTCAGAGGTTTTGTTAGATCATCAGATACGGAAAAAAATATGATGCGCAGACCCAGAATTATATTCTTAAACACAAATAGATAAATATCAAGTTGAAGGAAATACTAAGAATCATAATGCTACCTTCTGCATTTAATATTTTTAGGTGCCTTGAGGTCACAAGTTGAAAGATCAAAAAGGAAGATTTTTATCAAGAAAAGACCAAGATTAACAAGGACTTTTTTGTTTGTTCATTTGTTTGCTTCTTTGTTTCAATTCTTTGCTAAGGGAATAGAGATAACAATATACCTCCAAGATAGGATTGCTCAATAAAATACAGGACATTCAGATAAATTTGAATTTCAGATACACAACACATACTATTTTAAAAATAAAAGAAGTCCTAAGTATTGCATGGGACATACCTATACTTTAAAAAAAAAAAGTTTGAATTTAACTGTATTTTCCTTTACTGAACCTGACAAACGTATTTCCAGGTCCCCAGCCAATGAGCATGGGTACTTGATTTTGGCCAACTGCAAAAATCTCCATACCTCTATAATCTTTCATGGCCAGGAAGTTTATCTATTCCAATATTGTCATTGTGTAGATAAAGAAATTGAAGTCATAGAGAGGAAGTAACATATTCAAGGTCACATAGGGAATCAGTGATAAAATCAGGACACAAAAACAACCTCATTGCCCCAAAAGGGTTTGCCACAGATGACAGAGATATCCAGGGTACCACATGGGTATCTACAGAGGTCAATCCAAAGTCTGCCCTCAGATTGAGTGAATATAGTATGTCTAAGATCGTAGGCCTATTCATTTGGAAATATTTGGTTAAAAGCTGAGGCATCATAAACTTCAGCTTTTTAAAGATGTCCAGGGCTGGAGATATAGCTCAGTGATAGAATACTGCATAGCAAGTGTGAGATCCTAGGCTTAATCCTCGGCACCACAAAAAAAAAAAAAAAAAAATATATATATATATACATACATACATATATATATATATGTATGTATATATTTTTTTAATTGAAAAAAGCAGAATTTTTTAATCATCTGCAATTTATAAAATTGTGTAGATAATCTAGTGTATAAAGTAAATAAAAGCTGGAACTGCTATGATTGAATCAAGGCTAGGTGATGGCCCTATTAGCCCTCCTTTTCTCTACTGAAGCAACCCAAAATCACAGTCACGGGCTCTGCTGAGTTCCATTAGATGCCATGGAGCCACCACCAGTATGTTAGAACAAGCAGTCTTTGGATTGAGAAACTTCACTGCCATCACTCTCGGGTCAAGCACTAACTTCTCTCAGTCTCAATTTCCTCATCACTCAACTAAGAAAAGTAACAATTAGTAACTCCAAGATGGCAAGACAGGCACGAATATCTAAGTAAATTTTCTAGTCCAAGTGTCCTTGTAGTGCAGGGTTCATCCATGTGTTCACTTTTATGTAAATAACAAAAGAATTAGTAGAAGACCAAGCTATCTTTGAACTCTATTTATCAATCCAGCTTTTATCGTTACTCTTCTTGATCTTAGGGGTGGATTCTGACAGGTCACTATGGCTCCTGGCAGTAGCTCCACATGCTAAGCAGTCAGATTCTGACCACAGCATCTGTGAAGGTTGCTCAGAGAGAGAAACCCATGGAAAATCTTTGACCTTCTTTCCAGGAAACTGGAACCACATTCCCTAAGAGAAACCTTGGTTACTCTCGCCCCTAGAAACTCCACTATCTCAGGTAAATTTGTGAGATGTCCAAAACTCTTGGTTTGGGGGAGAAACAGATGTCCTAAGAGCATCTAATATGTAACACAAAGGCTGGGGCCACACAGAAAGCCACCTTCTGACCAGACTGCTGAAGGTTGACTTACCCACAGGTAAGTTCAGTCCTCTGCTTTCTACAATAAGGTCCACCCCAGACTCTGTCTACTCATGTCCTCCTTTTGCACCACCCTGTGCTGAGATCACTTGGACCTGATCCTTCTTTGTTGTAATTCAAAATCTGGCATCTGCAAGTATTCTGGATTCCAGGCCCTTGCTTCCTAGAAACACGACCCATGGCCTTGGGGAAATCCTGAGAAGCAGGAACCCAGGGGAATGGACTTGGGCTGGCACAGTAGACTGTTTGTGTATCCTCTGGCAAGTTAAGTCTTCTCTTGGAGCTTTGTTTTCTACAAAGCCTGGATTTGCCTACTTCACCAGGAAATTGGGAGAACCTAGAGATGATGGTGAACACACATAGAATGATCTGTAAAACACTATTCAGATGCTATATTTTAATTTATTATTTACTAATTTATGCTATTTATAGATCTATGCATTCATTTATTTTTCAGTACTGGTGATGAAACCCAGGGCCTGGTGCATAACTGGATAAGCACTCCACCACTCAACCACACCCCAGTTCAGAGCTTATATTTCTACCAGTGGGGTTGGACTTTAATTAACTTCGTATTCTCCCATCCTGATACTTATTTAATAGCAAGTCAATGATCAATAAACTCTTGATCTTATTAAATTTGTGATATTTTTCAAATTAAAATATTTATTGGCATATGTAAAAAGATCACATCAAATCTTCTATTTGATGTTTTGAATAATGAGAGAGAGTTGCACTCAATAATATTGTAGGAGACATGTTCTTCTAAAATGGGGGGGTTTCCTGATCAGAGTTCCTCTCTAATGCTAGTTTGCTAGTAAGAAAAAGCATGAAGGACTGTAGTTTATTCAGCAGTAGAAGTAATATGCAAAGGACTTGCATACATCATTCCTTGACGTGACTGAGAGGACATATATAAATGTGCATGGATTCATTTTCCCTCAGGAGATTCATTAGCCAGGACATTGTCAGACGTAGAAGGAAAAGAGAGAAATCTAGAAGACTTTCTGGAAGCCTTGGCCCCTGAGGTCTTAAATCTCTCTGGAAACCATCCCCCTCCTAGGCCAAGTCTTGCTAGGCTCAGAGGCCCATTTCCATTTCAGGGTGAGCATATATAAGATCCTTTGGCATCTAAAATTTTTCAGTGCACCGAAGGACCCAAGGGCCCTCTCTATAGACATACTTACAGATGTGGGATGAAAGCATTCATGAGAAACTTTGAGGCAATGCCACATGAGATGACTGCAAATTCCTCGAATTCTGAGGTTGAGGAACTGGACTGGCAGAAATAGCGCTTCTTTATCAGAGGGCAGAGGGCACGTAGGAGAATAAGTTGTGAAAAGAAAGTAGAAAAACAGAACATGGTCTTGTGCAAGCATTTCCATTCGAGACCCCTCATCAAGAGCTGTTGAAGGTGCAGTGGTGCACGCCTGTAATCCCAGCAGCTCGGGAGGCTGAGGCAGGAGGATCGCAAGTTCAAAACCAGCCTCAGCAACTTAGCAAGGCCCTAAGCAACTCAGTGAGACGCTGTCTCCAAATAAAATATAAAATAGGTCTGAGAATGTGGCTCAGTGGTCTAGTGATCCTAAGTTTAATCCCCGGGACCTGAAAATTAAAAAAATAAAAATAAAAAGAGTTGTCAATGGGTTCTGGGCTCCAGGATCTCATTGCAAGGCACCGTCTTTTCTGAGTTTCACACCATTCTCTCTGGAGAGCCCAGGTTCATCCCGTCCAAAGGACAGGACTGACCTCCTGGAGCTGAAGTCCTGTCAGGACCACCACCAGCATGCAATCATGTTGCATTCCTGATTGAGGCTTGCAAAGTTTCCCCATCCATGAACTCGTTTGCTCGTCTGTCACCCAGACTACTGTCACACCCAAACTGCAGATAAGAAGACCAGCCATGGCCTGCCTGCACAAGAAGGGAAAAGCCCATGCGCAGTTATGAAGTAATATTTAAACTACCAAGGATCACCCAGTGAAGAAATTTCCTGTCACATTTATGTTTTGGGAAAACAGCATTTCCAGAGCATAAGCAGAACCAAAACTAAGTATTAATTGCCTAATAACCACAGTTTTAACTGGATAGAATTTTATGAGATGCTCAAATTGGGCATGCTGTGTTTCGAGGCAAAAGGACTGAAAAAAATTGTTATTTTGATTTGTTTTCCTCAATAGATTCTAGTCCTTTCATTAATCTTCATTAATGGGATGGGTCAGGAATGAAGCAAAGCAAAGAAGATGCTTAAATTCCTCAGAATTAGAGAAATGTGACATGTACACAAAAGCTCCCCCGCTCCTCACGCCAACCCCAGCTCAAGCCTGTCTGGTCCAGGGAATAGAGTCATTTTTCTCCATTAAGCCAGCTCCCTCGAAAATGTCAGCATTGGAATTGGAGCCACTGTAGGCAAGCCTGCGTGGTAAGTGCCAGAAAATAAATTGCTTTGACCTGGGGCACTTTTTTCTACTTAGGGTAGAAGGTAGAACGGTTGCTGGTTGCTTGGCACCAATGTGGGTACATACTCATGGCGCACACTTCCTCAGAACGTGACACAGGCTGAGTGTTCACCCACCTCAGGGTTTGCAGATGGGGAAATGTGGGTTGAGAGGGTGAGCGGGGGCAGTCAGGCCAGGGCGACTCTGAGGCCAGAGTCCAGGACTGCGTTTCTAGCCCAGATTGTGGTGCGTGTGAGTGTGTGTGTGTGTGTGTGTGTGAGTGTGTGTGTGTGAGTGTGTGTGTGTGAGTGTGTGTGTGTGTGTCTGTGTGTCTGTGTGTCTGTGTGTCTGTGTGTCTGTGTGTGTGAGTGTGGAGGGGAGGGGAGACGCGGAGGGCAGAAAAGGATTGTTTGGGATGTGATACTGAAGCTGGGCCTCAAACGGTAAGAAGAAGTCCCCAGTGTGGTCAGAGTAGGGGTGGCAGATTCATTGAAGATGGGCAGTTACGAAGCAAGGGAGGTCTGGTGTTGAAAGAATTGCAGGAAGCTCCGCTTGGGAGAGGGGAGAGGTTGGGAGAGAGAAGTGCAGGGCCGGATCAAAGCTCTCACTGCGTCTGCCCTTCTCTCCAGTAGCAGACCTTGTTCATGCAGGGACATCACCTGCCACTCCCCTGGTGTCAGCTGCTGCTGATCCTCCACACCTTCCCTCTGCCTCCCTCTGGGCCAGGTTTCTGTCTTGTGGCCCCATCCACTTCTCTCTCTCCTCTCTTCTGCAAGAGAAGGACATGCCGCTTGCTATCTATGGGCAAAGGGGTCGGAGAAGAGAGACTGGACGAGGGAGGGACTGGGGAGATCAGCAGGACAACCGTTTTCCCACCTGGTGTAGAGCCACGCCGCAGGGGACTGTCCATACAGGCACTGGGAACCTCTTTGTCCCTTCAAGCATCAGGCCTGCCATGGAGGACCTGTGAAGCCAGGTGGTCATTCTGGGCTTGTCTCCTGCTCCCGTCCAGCCCTGCAGTCTTCCTCCACCCTGTGCCAACGCAAGCAGGTCGGTCACACCAAACCGAGACACCAGCATTCAGGGCTTGTATCATTTGGATTGGGAAAAAAGAAGAGAAGTTCTCTAGTCAACACTCCAGAATGGTGACATTTAGAAAAGCATTCTGCCTAAGTTAGTCTTCAGATCAGCCAGTGACAGTGGTGCACGCCTGTAATCCCAAAGACTCAGGAGGCTGAGGCAGGAGGATCATAAATTTGAGGCCATCCTCAGCAGCATAGTGAGACCCTGTCTCAAAATAAAAAAATGGGAAGGTCTGAGGATGTAGCTCAGTGGTAGAACACCCCTGCACTCAATCCCCAGCACCAACAAATAAATAAATTAATAGTCCCCGGCAGCACTGTTTTTCTCACTGTCTTTGCTGATTCAAAAAACTCAACTGGGAGGTTTGATTACTTCAAGGAAAAAGCAACACATCTATAATTGCCTTGGTTTCATCCATTGCAAGAACTGGCTAGTGCGTCTCAAGGTGCATCTCTCCGCTCAACAGCACAGTGAGTGACAGCAACGTGGTGGCTTGAAGTCAGCCACAATGGCAGCATTTACACCATGGATATGAAAAAAAATTTTTAAATCAATTTTGGGAGGACTGAAGGGGGTAATCCAGCATGCTACCAGTTTTATTTTACTCCTGGGAAAAAAAATCATACAAAGCCAACACCAGAACAGAAAAATAACTTCCTTACACAGATAAAGCTCAGAATTCCATACTCTGGAATGGCCTGAAAAGTAAGAAACATCACATCTTTAATGAACAACCTTCTGACGGCTTTGAAACAGGCAGACATTAATTTTCTGCTGCAGGATGGGGATTCTTTTCAGAGTATGATGACAAGAGGTCTGAATTTAGAATCAGAAGGTACAGCGTTAAGCCTGAGTTCACCATTGTTCAGATAAATGTGCTCTTGGGTTTGTCTCTGAGTCTCAGTTCCTACATCTTTAAAATGAGGTTGACCATCTCTTTCCCAACCTGACCAAACAAAATCATAGACATAAAATACAGAGCACTGGAAAACCATCAGATAACAAGATGAATAACAGGGACTGAAAATTCGAGAGTCATCTTGCAGACCAAACGAAGAGCTCCCTGTTTCCTTTAAGGGGGATTCCATTCCTCCAGGTGGGTTTGACATTCCTCCTGTGTTAAGTTGGCACTTTAATCTGCACAGGCGTGCTCCGTGCCAGCTCAGCAGAAGAGCTGTGAGATAGTCAGGTCAGCAAGGGGACCTTCGCCACCCTCCATCACCCTCCTGGCTGGCCATGCTGGTAAGGACACCCTTGGGCGCTGTCATGGCCAGATGTTGGCAAGCATGGCAGCCCTAGAAACTTTTCCAGCTGTAGCATCTTTGATCACTGGGAGTACTCTGGATTCATGAAGAAACAAATCTTATTAACTGTGCAGTGAGCATGTTTTCTTCCTCTAAGATCTCTAGAGAAATAAGTGTCTGTTGCTGAGAGTGCTAAGGGACCGATCTGTGCTGAGGGTCAGAGAGCAGTGTTCTGGTTATTTTTGCTGAATGACAGATCACCCCAGCACGTAGCAACTTCAAATCACCCTTTCATATTGTTATTGTTTGAATCTTAAATGTTCCCCAAAGTCATGCACTAAGGTCTTGGTTTCCAATTGGTGGCACTATTGGGAGATGGTGGAATGTTTAGGAGGTGGAGCCTCAGAGAAGGAAATTAGGTCATTGGAGGCATGTCCAAAGTCCTGGAACAAGAAGCTATAAAGCAGGGAGGCATGTCCCTGGCCCTTTCCTCTCTCTCTTTGCTCCTCAGCCACCATGAGGTCATGACTCCACCATGTACTCTCTGCAATGATGTATGGCCTCACCTCAGGCCCCAAAGTAATGTGACCAAGTGACCATGGACTGAAACCATGAGGAGAAACTGACCTTTCTTCCTTTTGAGTTGATTACATCAGGTTATTTTTCCACACTGATGGAAAGCTGACTAACACAGTATACTGACAGATTCTGTGGGTTGGGGATTTGGAAATGGGACAGGTTTGACTCTGCTCCCTAATATCTAAAGTCCTATCCAGGAAAGCTCAAACCCAAGGCTAAGAAGCATCTACAGGCATCTACACTCAACCAGAGAACCTCACATGTCCTCTCCAGATGGCTTGGGCTTCCCCACGGCATGGCAGCTTCAGGGCTCCAAAGGCAAATGTCCCAGCTTCCCTAGCCCCCAGTCCCAACCTCTATGTCTTATCCTTGGAAGTCACTCAGCACCACCTCAGCAGCATTTTATTTTCTATTCTTTCAAGCAAGTTGGGATTCCTACCCAGATTCAAGAGGAGGAGAACTAGACTCCATTTCTTGATGGGAAAGTGCCAAGGTTCCTGAAAAACATGTGTAATGGGAAATATTGCTGCTGCCATCCTTGGAATACACCATCTGTCACAGGTAGGAAGGGACACTTTTTTCACTTGAGGCCTAGACCTTCCTTTTCGTGTAATGAATAGAACTTCAACAGTGTCTCTATCTTGCTCAGGACTTCATAGGGGTTTGCTCCTCTGTAAGCCCAGAGCTGGGTCAGGTTCATTATTCCTTCATCATGTTCCCATTTAAAGGATTTTGTAAGCAGCTGAGGGCCAAAGCCACAACTTGTTCATCTGGTATCTCCCATTCATGGGCTGCTCCTGGCATAGAATCATTGAAACTGGGATTGAAATCATATTGAACTGGGGTTAGTAGGTCTTTCCCATTATTGCAGAATATAATAATATTTTTAATGAACATTTATAGAGTGCTGATGAGTGCAGATACTGCTCTAAGTGTTTTTGAGATATTAATTCATTTACTCTTTCGAGGAGCTTTAGCAGGTAGACGCCAATATTATTTCCTCTTTACAGAGAAGGATGCTGAGGCACAGGCCGTTTTAATGACTCGTCACGATTTGAGCTGCTGTCTGGTCCTGTGTCCACTCTCTAAACTCCCACGCCACACGCGGCTTCTGGGGGCAAGGGAGCCCTTTCCCACCCACAGCTGTGACGGCCTGTGGTGACTCTGCCTCCTGCTTGAGCTCTTACACAGTGTTCCCTCTTCACCGGGGCTGGGCCAGATGCCTGGGAGCTTTCCAGTCCTGCGACACACTTGGTCTTCCCAGGTGGACTAAACCCAAAGCTACGCCTTTTATGGTGCCTGCTTGTATGGTCTTCCACAAAGCTCTTCATGGACTCTTTCAAAGGTTATTAAGGACCCAAAGTCCTGGAACAAGAAGCTGTAAAGCAGAATACAAATTCATTTCAATTCATTCATCCAGAATGCACACCGAGCAGAGCTGGTGCCAGATTCCACCTTAGCACTGGATACCGCCAGGGGTAGGAGGCTCATGGCCTTGCCGAGGCTCTCGGTGACGCCTAGGGGCCAGAGTGAGGGGAGGCCGGACACACAGTGAGTCCTCGTGAGGGGCTGCGTGTGGCCCGTGGGTGTCACGAGTGAGCGTAGCTCCAGGACCTGACCTTGGGGAGATGAACAAAAATGACCTGAGCCCAGTCTTGGGACCCTGGCCAGCCTGGAGGCTTTGTTCTCCATCAGAGAAACACAACGTTCCAGTCCACTGGCTGCCGGGCCTGCTCTCCCTGCAGGACCAGCAAGGGAATGAGGGGAGTGACGCCACGTGATATTGTCATTTTGTCAACAGCATGAGACCCTGAGACCACGAGGAACACGTCAGACGGGCGGGAAGCGTCTCTCCCCTCGGAGTGGCCGCGGCCTTGTGCTTTTTCTCTCCAGAAGGGAGCAAAAAAGGAGGCAGGCCCAGCAGGGTGGGCCTGAAGTTAGGGGAGAAAGGTCAGGAAGAGGGTACGAGTCGGAGCCCAGGGCGGCTCGGCGCGGGGCTGCCTGGAGCTGGCCCTAACTTCGCCTGACCCAAAGGACCCCATGGACAGCCAGGGAGCGCAGAGCTGGTGAAATGCGAAGCCTTCCATTCGCTCAGCTCCACAGAAAGAATTTTGGGTCAGACTTTCAATCCCAAAAGCCTCGCTCAGGTAACAGGGCATTTTGCTTAGGTAATGACCTGCTTCTGATAGGATTTCCCAGGTCTGTCTTCAACTCTCCTGCCTCAAGTCTCACATGAGCGAAGCTTCCATTTCCTTTTCCTTCATCCCTTTTCTCTTTCACCTTGACAACAAGGGCAGCCCCTCTGGGGTTGAGCTCCGCGAGTGGAGACCCTTCCACCCTCCCTACCTCTGCCTGACCCTTCTGAGGTCGGTATCATCCTCCTCCTGTCAGAGCTGAGCTCAGAGAAGCTAAGCTCTAAGCCAAGTTCACGCAGTTGGAGAGGCAGGCTGAGCCCAGGTCCCACAGGAAGCCACAAGACCACACTCCCGGGGTAAGTACCACAGAGACTGTAGGACCCTGGGGTCTGCGTGTTCCTCCTGAGCAGACCCAGTTTACAGTTACTATGCTTATCACTCACTACAGGCGTGTTCACGTTGATATGGGGACATTTTCCAAGGAGTTTTGTAGATTCTCTAAAACATTTTAAATGTTCTTTTTCTTCTTCTTCCCTGAAAAAGTAATTTTCCAAAGTGTCAGTTGGAACCACTTTCATCTTTGTTATTGTTGTTATTTAATATACAGCAAGGAGAGAGAAGATTATCATCTTACTATTTGACGTGGTATCATGGAGAACTTGCTCCATCTGCTTCAAGGGAATAAAATGATACCAGAATAGATTTATGGAAAATGAAAACAGGAACTGGCAAAGTCAACACTATTTCACAACTATTTAGTAAAAAGAGTTTGCAACATTCAGATCTTGTCGCTTTGTTATTTTCTGCTGTCGCTGTCCTGTTTCAAATGAACGGTTTGTCTGAATTTAAAGTATTTTTAATTTGCTAGAATGCCACATGCCCAGGCCAGAGAAGAAGAAGAACTCTTGAAAAATCCAAGAATGAGAGACTTGCATCTCACATGAGGCCTGCTCTGCTTCCGTTTCCCCTGAATTGGGAAGCTGATTTCTCCGTAACCCTCAACAAGTTTGAGCTGCCTCTTTAGAGAACAGAAAGAACAATATCCCCTTTTCAAGAGAAGCCGCTCATGCTATGGTAGGAGAGCAACCCTTCTGCTTCATGGTCTATGGCCAGAGGCTGGTGAACATTAGAGCGAGCTGGGACATCCCTGAGCCTAGGTGTCCTCATTTCTAAATGCAGGGGATGTACAGATCCAGTCCATGCAGGATGAATACCTGAAAGAATTTGAAATTCTGCAGAACCCAGTGAATGGGAGTAATTGTTCTAGCCATCCTCATAATCGTGATCCAGAGTATAAGTTAATGTACAGGCACAATGCTAACTGTACCACCCATGTTTAAATAAAATATTTCAACAGAACTCATTCTAATCCAGTCCTGGCAAACATGTTATCTATGGTAAGCCTTCATTTTTATGGGTGATTCCGGGAGTCTGAGATGACTCAGTCAAGGGTGTGGCTGAAGCTGGCCTTTGGGACTGGAGGAAACAAATAGATTGTCATTCACTTATTCATTCAACAAACCTTGAGTGTCTCTCAAAGAAGTCCAAGCAAGACTGCAGATAAGGAAGAGCTTAAGTATTTTAGAAGCATCATTGACTCAGATTTTCACATGTGGAATATTTACAAATTGCTTGATAAGCCGCTGGGTCATAAAAGGGAAACACTCACTTTATAAGTCATGAAGACCCCTCACCAAAGTGGCCTCTACTTGAAGATTTCTGGAGTTGTTTAAAACGGCAAAGTATACACTACTCATCTGTGACTTACCTGTTCAGGGTAGACTTTCTCCAGTTCTTTGAAAGTAGTAAAATATTACAATTAATGGGGGGCAGAGAGGTAGGCAGGGCATCAAAGATACATGTAGGCCTTTTCCCCAGAGGGCACCTGGAGGCAACTGACCCTCCTCCTTTGCAGGGGCCTGCAGTTCCTAAAGGATCTGAGTGTGTCCTTCTGCAGGTTGGATTTAGATTAGTTTCCCTACCAGCCTACCCGCCTCTCTTAGTCACCGCAAATCCTGCGCAGTCTGCCTTTTCAGGGTAGGTTTCTCGGGCCACACGAGACTTTCACCTGGCCCTCACCTGGGCCCTTCCCCATCCCTGTATTCATCCCAGGTGACAACTGAGATCTGTTAAATGCTTCCAGGCGAGGAGGTGCTGAGCTATCCTGCCCTTCAGATGCCATCTCAGTGGTTGGGAGGAGGCTCCTCTCCAAAATGATGCCAAGAGTTACCCAGCGAGAGGACTGCAGTGACCAGGACATAAAGAGCAGGGTGTTTGCATTTCATGGCTCAAGTCATTCCACCTTTGTATGCCTCGGTTTCCTCATCTGTAAAATGGGAGTGATGATGATTCTTACAGGTTTATGGGGAGGACTCCATGAAGTCAATACTGTCTGCCAGGTGGCAGGTGCCACATCTGTGCAGAAGGGCAGGCTGTGAGTAACGGCCACACCAGGACCCCTACAGTCTCAGTCATAGAAGTTAAAGCAAGCTTGGGCAGCAAGGTCTTCTCGGAACTTCCAAAGTCGTAGGGACAATGGGACATGAGCACACCGCCTAGAGAGCCTCTCGTTCTAAGCCTTTCCTGAGCCTTTTTGCCTATCTTCCCAATCATCAAGCTTCTTCTCAAGAACCATCTGCCTCCAGATTAAGAATCTCACCCGTGTCTTCCTCCTTCCTCTCCCTGCCCAGTCCTGGTCCAGGAGTGGTCAGCCCTGGCCCACTGTGACCTCAGGAGCTCTCCTCTTGTCTCCTGTGATGCCCAGCTCAAGCTCTTGTGCCTCTCCCCTGGGCTACAGCACCACCTGCCCTCTGGTCTCCTGACCTTTGAGCCTTGTCTCACCCACCCTCCATCTCCACAGCCCACAGGTTTTTTTCAAGCCTCCTATTTACCCTGACACGGGGTGTACATGCCCAGTGGGGTGGTCAAGTTCATCCCCTGAAGACAGAAAGACACATACTAGAACTTTATTTTTACTTCATGTCCCATTGATTTTAATTTCTACTTGTGAATGTTCATAATACATCTTGTTCTAGAATTTACTGAGCAATTCTCTGTGCTGAGCTCCACTGTGCCTGTTAACTCATAAAAACCTCACAACCTCTCTGGGTTATCGTCTCCATTCTTAAGATGAGGAAACCGAGGCAGGACTGTGTTAGGTGACTTGCCTGTGGTCACACAGCCAATTAGTGTCTGAACTGTGCTTCTTAAGCTATTCTGGCATCGCAACATGTGTGCGTATACAAATAAATACACACAAACTGTGTCTATCAAGTACTCGAAATATACTTCTCGTTAGGGTTATATGATCTAAAAAGTTTGGATTAGAGCTAACTTCTTATTTTGACCTTCTGGAGCTATTATGATCTGGATGCTCATATGTCTCTGCTCTTCTTTCTAGCATCTTCCTTCTCATTACAGAAACCCTAAGCTTCGTGCCTGCAGGCCTTGGCTGGCACAGTAACCAGAATGTCCTTCCTTTTGGTGAGCTCCCTGGAGATTAGAACTGTGTAGGGAATTTCTGGGCCTTAATGGGAAACTCTCTATTGTCTGAATAACACCTTCCAGGTTATCTGATTCTGATTCTCTGGGAGTTATTTTACTCTGGAATTTGTAGATAACTGATAGGGATGCAAAAGACTTCTTGTGTATAGACATGTAAATGCTGTTCTAGCCACTGGGCTCAATGGACTCCTCTTCTACAGTGGAAGAAGCTTGGTTTTTTAAATTTCTATTTGCATATTCATTTCAATATTTCTCATCTATACATGTACCAGTTCTTTAAACTCTCCTTTGAACTAGTCAAAACAGTTGGTTCTCTGATTAATTAGTAATTTAAATAAAATCCTAATGCGTTTAATTTCCATCTGTCTGAAAATCATGAAATTAGTCTTATTATGAAGTGTACATCCCAAGACCACAAGACTGGGGTCCTTAAGATAAAGTCCCTACCTGTATAATTATATCAAAATGGGTTCTACTGTCATGAATAACTAAAAAATAAAACAGAATACAAAATTTAAAAAATAGTGTTCATTTAAGCCAGGTGTGGGGTACACACCTGCAATCCCAGCCACTCGCAGGCTGAAGCAGGAGAACCTGAAGTTCAAAGCCAGCTTCAGCAACTTAATGAGGCACTAAGAAACCTAGCAAGGCCCTGTCTCAAAATAAAAAAATTAAAAAGGGCTGGATGTGGCTCAGTGGTAAAACACCCCTGGGTTCCATCTCTGGTATCAAAAAGAAAGTGATTGTTTAAGAGGACTGAGGTCTAATCAGGAGCCTATGCTCTTAGCTCCCCTCCCGCTCATTCAACAAATCCTCACTGAAAAGCTGTACATAACCCTGTGTTGGGTGCTGGGATCCAGGGTGAGTCAGGTTTTACTCCTGCCACCCAGTGACTCACCAGCAGACTAACGGGGAAAACATAAAGATTCAGACATTTCCAGTGGATAAAGAAAAAGACAGAAACTGGCAGCAAAACAGGTAGTCCCTGCACCCAATTGGGAACATGAAGAAGTTTCCTGGGAATCAAGGTAGTAATTAATACAATGAGTTAATCCTATGATAATGCATTGTCACATGCTATCCAAAACTGTTACATGAAGGAAAATTGTATGTTGAACATTATTCGAATTAAGTAAACTAAACATTGGCAACATCTGGTTTCTCATGAGATATGTTTGTAATGATGTTTGGCCTGTGCTATTCCAAAGAACAGTTCAATATTTCCAAATCCCATGTGCAGAACTGCTTAGTTGGAGTTATTTTAACAATCGTCAGTCATCAAGCAGCTATCCTCATGAATAGGAAAACGCATATGCAACGATGGAACCAGGAAGCCTTCCTTGACACCAGGAAAATGGAATGGGAGTTTGTCTGATTTCAGAATTAATTATGACTAACACCGGTCACAGTGGTGCACGCCTGTAATCCCAGCGACTCGGGAGGCTGAGGCAGGAGGATCATGAGTTCAAAGCCAGCCTCAGCAACTCAGCGAGGCCCTAAGTAACTCAGCAAGACTCTGTCTATCAGTAAAATACAAAAAAGGACTGAGGATGTGGGTCAATGGTTAAGTGTCCCTGGGTTCCATTCTGTGTACCCCCCCAAAAATTATGACTTACATAAATGCAACTGTGCTTTGTATTGGTTATTCATATCCAAGTCTGTTTCTCCATCAAGTAAGCTGATTTTATTCATCTTTCTTTTCTTTTCCCAATCCATCCATCATCCATCCATACATCCATTCATCCATCCATTCATCCAAAGTCTTCACTGAATGCCTATTTGGGTCTATTAGAGGTTGAGAGGGGTATAATCGTGAAATAAGATGCAGTCGCTGTCCGTGAACGATGTATAGACTTGTGACAGGATTGAAGACCCACATGTAAATACCCATAATGTAATTCAATTGTGTCATAAATAGTTTATATGCAAGTGTCATGGCAGTGAAGGAGAAGAAGACCCGTGAGATAAGAGGTGGCATGAGAGGCAGAGAGAAATTGGTTCCACCAAAGGGAAGACCCAAGACTAGGCTGGGGCCTGGGGCTGGGGCTCAGTGGTAGTGCACTTGCCTAGCATGCGTGAGGCACTGGGTTCCATCCTCAGCGCCACCTACAATTCAATAAATTAAAAAAAAAAAAAAGACTAAGCTGGGCTGGTAAAATCAGAAGTGACAGCTCACTTCCACTTTCAGAAGTATGTGTGCCATTAAAAGTGCAATTATCATTAAAGATTGTCATCAAAATATGATTTTGAAAAAGTTAGAAATGCAACTTTCCTACAAAAATGAAATAAGTATCTAGGATTTTTTCCTTTTAATGAATAAGATGCTAAAAGCAGCTCAAATAAGAACTTAAGGAGCTAGATATTGGTAGGAAATTTCATTTTTAAAAAGTTAGACTGATTCTAGATTGGATGTAAAACTGATGAACATCTTATAGGACAATAAACAAACTTTGGGCTATTGATGAGGGAATCCTTGACCAAGTTGTATCTATCCCCTAGTTTAGTGGCTGGACTAAAAATTCCTTTAAAGACATCTCTGCCCTAGGATTTGCAGACCCCTCAAATCTCCTTTAAGCTTAAACTGGTCCTGGCAGGGACACTCGTTAGATGACTAATGGTCTTAATGAATGGCTTTGTTCTTTGGTTCTTTCTTCCTATATTTAATTTGAGTACTGTAATGAGAGTCTGTAGGAAAGAAGCATTCAGACACAAAGTGTTTGATGAAGGGAAGCACATCAGATTTTAAGGTCCTTGGCGGCATAAAAATGATTTGAGCTGGGCACAGTGACCCAAGACCATAATCCCAGCAGCTCAGGAGACTGAGGCAGGAGGATCACAAGTTCAAAGCCAGCCCCAGCAAAAGTGAGGCACTAAGCAACTTGGTGAGACACTGTCTATAAATAAAATTCCAAACAGGACCAAGGATGTGGCTCAGGGGTCAAGTGCCCCTGAATTCAATCCCTGGTACTTTCTCCGCCAAAAAATTATCTGAACTTGGAATTAGGCAAACAAGCTCACTGGGCACTCTTCCAGTGTGGTTATGGGATTTTACCTTTGTTTCATTTTCTATTGATTGGGCCATTTTCAGTTCTGTAGAGGATAAGATGAGCTTGTAGGTTTCTATCTGGAATAAATTAAAATTCCTGACTCTGTCCAGCTCACAAGTTCACACTGCCTTCCTTAGCCTCACTGGCATTTCAACCTTTGGGTGCACCCAGTTTGAGGTTCTTCTGGGACTTGTGGCAGGGGTGGTGGGCCCAGCAGGATAATCTGACAAGTCAAATCTCTCCAGATCTGCACTCCCCAAAGGTTCAAGAAGACGCATCCTGCACAGGAAGAGAAAGAATCAGGCAGTTTTAGGAAAGCAAAAGAAGTCTGTTGTAGCAAACAAGTAATTTGGGGCATGGGGTGATGAGGTAAGGGAGTCTGAAGTGTGTGTGTGTGTGTGTGTGTGTGTCCTAAAGAGTAGGCGGAGTCTCCATGTGGACCTTAGATGCAGGCAAAGGTTAACACCAGCGGGGTTAAAGCCAGAGAGAGAGATGGGTTCCGCATGTTAGCAGGACCACTTTGAGAAGAGAATTGGAGCTGGAAGCTCAGAGTCAGAGGCAGCAGGAGACGTGAAAATAACATAGAGTAAGATGATGAGGACTTGGGTATTTCAGGGAAATATTGAAGTAGCAGCATTCAGAATTATTGACCAATTCATGTGAGGAGTAAAAGAGGAAAGTTGAGAGTCATTCTTAGTTCTCTAATTTGAGTGTCTAAGAGGAAGGTAGTGCCATCTTTTTAAAGTAGAAGCAGTTTTAGGGAAAGGGGTGAGGGACAGTGAACTTAATCAGTGAGCACAGAATGGAGGATGGACGTTTCAGGGAACTGGCTAGCACCCAGAGGGTCCAGTGGGTCTTTGATTTCCACGATGGACCTGCCTGAGAAGGGTAGGCATCCTTGCAGGTGTTTGTAGCAACAGTGCTGGGGGAATTCGAAGCTTCCGCCATCCTCAGTCAACTCCCATCATCTCTGGGTATCTGCGGGGTTGGGGGGATTGGCATCCCGTGTCCACAAATCCTCAAGCCCCTCCTTTAAAATGATATCCTGTTTGCATACAGCTTATGCATATTCTTCCGGGTTCTTTAAATCATCTCTAGATGACGTATAATGCTCAACACAATGTAAATGCTATGTAAATCATGGTTATACTACATCATTTAGGGAATAATAACAAGAATCAGAGGTCTATCTATGTGCAATAGGAATGCAATGTTTTTTCCAAACAGTTTTAATCAGCAGTTGGTTGAACCCATCCAGGTGGAATCCGCAGATTCAGCGCCAGGGAATACAGAGGGCCACCTGGATTTCTGAAGATTCTGCTGCCGACCGTGTGGCAGGTTGTGCTGGAAAGCAGAGGTGATGGGACATGTTCTGTGGCCTCTACATGCTCTCTGCATCCAAGACTCTTACGAAGCTTACAAGAGCCTGTAAGAATGAGGGGCAAAGGTGAGGGACACAAGTCAAAGAAAGAGGAGCCCACCCATCTCCTGGGTCACGGGCAATCGCCCTGTCCAGGGGCACAAGGTCAGTTGGTCATGGGCTTGTGTGCCACCTCCATCTGATACAAGAAGTCCCTCAGAGGAGGAAGGGGTGAAAGTGACTAAATATAAAGTGGTTTCTGATCTGAGCACATTGCGACATTCTTTGGGTCATTTTAAGGAACAAGTCCCTTTGCTCTTGCAGGGAGAACTTGGAAATAAGCACTCACCCAGGACTAGAGTGGCAAAATGTTTGAGGTCTGTGCCAGGCTTCTAGAAATCCTTTAGACTTTGCTCCACCCTATGGGAAAACAGACCTTGATAGTCCTTCTCCTATCTCTCTCCTCCTGCCACCCCAATTCTCCTCTCTCTCTCCCACCCCGGCTCCATCATCCACGCTAAGAAATAATTTGATTTGATCCCTTTACTTCCCAGTCAATGTCATGATATCAACAAAGTTCCAAATTCAAGGTCTCAACCCTTTTTAAGACTGCCTATCATTTCCAAAAGCCCTTACCAGAGGTAAGTGAGACTCCCCAACTATCCATCCCCCAGTCTCTGCCCCTAATATGCTGATATGCCTTTTTCCAAGTGGATAGGAGCCTCCTTTCTTTTTTTTTTTTTTTTTTTTTTTGTACGGTACCAGGGATTGAGCCCAGGGACACTTAACCACTGAGCCATATCCCCAGCCCTATTTTATAATTTATTTAGAGAGAGAGTCTCACTAAATTGCTTAGGGTCTCACTAAGTTGCTGAGGTTGGCTTTGAACTAGAGATCCTCCTGCCTTGGCCTCCTGAGCCATTGGGATTATAGGCATGTGCCACAGCACCTGGCCAGAGTGTCTTTCTTGAAGCTCACATAGTTCTTCCTCTCTCTCTCTCTCTCTCTCTCTCTCTCTCTGTCTCTCTCTGTCTCTGTCTCGCCACTCCCATTTGCATGTTATAATAGTGACCCAAGAAAGGTCACCTTCACTGTCCCTCCCTGGTTCCTGGCATAGTCCCGGAACACAGCAGGCACACAATGGTGCCTGATGGGTGGAGGAATTTGTCCACTGTGTCTTCAGAACCTGACAACCTGCTGGCTCACAGTGGTCCTTGAATACATGCGTAAACAGAAACTCGTCTTTCCCCCTATTTAACAGGTACAAGGGACAAGATGACTCATTACCCTATAGTTCCCTTTCCTTCCTCTCAAACCCTCCCCAGCCTAGTTCAGCATTTTGCACATAGTTAGAACAGGGCATATTACAGATGATGTTGGTGAGGAACTCTCTGGACTATCTTTGCAGATTTCCTGTAAATCTAAAATTATTCCAAAATACAACTTGAGTTAAAAAAAATCAATTTAGTCTTCCTTTGGACATAATCTTACACTAATTAAACTCAGAACTCTTGGGAAGCTCGTTTTTATAGCTCTTTCCGTTGCAAAGTCTGCTTTTTATTTAACAAATACATAATATGTATTTGAAGAGCATTTATAAAGCCCTTACCATGCACCAGGAACCATTCACATCCTTTCAATACATTGGATCATAATTTAAACCCTGAGGCATAGGCAATAACTTTCCCTGTTTACAAATAAAGAAGTCAGGTAAACCTACACAGTAGGTACAAAACTGCCCCAAGTCTGGTCATCTCAGGGAGTGACTCCTTGTCTTAAACTTCTTTTCTCCTAGGCTGAAAGATGGCCTCATCCCATTCAGCCTGAACCACGTGGTGCAGATGTTGGGTCAAAGGCAACTCCTGCAGCTCAGAGAGAAGGGGGCCCATGTTCGCTTTCCCTTGACATGCCATGGAAGAAAGACGGATCTCTCTTCCCAGTGGCCTGGACCTGAAACCAGCTCCAAGTCCGTCCTCAGCAACAGAGCACCAAGTCCAGCTAGGCCAACAGTCAAGTCAGCACATTAGTCTTATAGGAAGCACAAGAGCCTTATTCATCTTCTTACTAACTCTATGCTTCTCCAACTTTCTGTCAGCTTGTCCCTTCCCAAACGCTTTAACTATCCCCTCTGTTCTGATCATTCTCTCCAACTGTCTTCGGACTTCTCTCTCTTATATCTCCTGCACATCCCTTGTCTTGCTATATGGTGAAGGGACCACCAAGGCCCTAGTCACCCTCACTGTCTTTGTGGCCTCCTCTCTGCTCCTTCATGCAAGTTTCTTCCTCATCCCACATGCAAGGAGCAGACACTTATCTTTCCAACCCCACGATTTTGCTCCTCTCTCTCTTCTTTCTGAAATAATCTCTACCCCTGGTCTATCTAGCAGGTCCCTATAGCTCATTCAAACAGCTCCTGCTCTGCTCTTGAAAACCTCCCTTGAAAAGATTAGGTCACAGAGAAGTTGCTTCTGCTGCCATTGGTTCTCTGATTTCCCTGCCACAAGCTCATTTCCAAGTGTGATGGAAAAATGAACCTTCTTGAGAGTTATTTTTGGTTTAATTGACAACTGAAATGCACAGTCTTGGGTATATAATTAGATGAGTTTTGACAAATATAAACACTCATGGAATAAACACCCCAATCAAGAATTAGAACATTATCATTGGCCTGGAATATTCCCTCCTGCCTCTTTCAGTCAATCCCCACCCCGTCCCAATGGATACCATTGTTCCAGCGGCTCTCCTGAAGCCTCAAGTTGTTAGACCTGCAATTTCACAGAAACAGGATCATACAGTTTCTTTTTTATTTCTCCTCTGGATTCTTTGACTCTACATGTTTTTGACATTAATCCATGCTATTTCTTATCTTAGTAGTTTCCTCTTTGTTTTGTTGAGTAGTATTCCTTCTTACAAAGTCTCAATAGTTTGTTTATCTCTTCTCCTGTTGATGGACATTTGAGTCATCTCCAGCTTTGTGCTACTATGAATAAAGCTGCTGAAAACATTCTTTTACAAGTCTTCTGTGAACATGTGTTTTTACTTCTCTTAGGTAAATATTCTTTCAAAGTGTCCGATCTTACTACTAACAACTTATCAAACTCATTTTCTATCTTAAGTATTTTTAGTGTCTCTTATGGTTCAAAATCCCAGTTCAAGTTTCTAAGGTCCACTCTCACAATAAACCCAAACTCAGAGGAACCAAGGGACTTGCTCAAGGTTGTTGCCCAAGGGACAAAACAGGACTGAAACAGAGAGTCCCTACTCCCAAGGCCCAACCTCTTTCTTTTCTGAAAGTAATGTCACTGAACAGTGCATCTGTCTGGGAGCATCCCCACCCGAGATCCCTTTGACAACCCCCTCAAGCTAGCTCACATTTCCTTGCACCAGTGTCTCAGCCCCACAGGCAAGTCTAAAAGGTCAGGGTCCACCAAGGACAGGAATCCCAAATCCAGCATCCATTTCTCTCTTTATCCTTTGCTATCCCTAGCAAATTGACTGACTTGCAATGGATATTCTAATATTCTTTAGAAACTCTGCCCTGGAGAAAAGTTGATAGCTATTTGAGCCCTTGGAATATAATTTATACGGTGCCAGACTCAATTTGAAAGAAACTTTCGAGTGTCTCTTTTATACCAGATGCAAGGAACACAAAGATGAGTAAGGTGGGTCTTGAGTTTCAGGAGACTCACGGCACCACGAAGGCTGAATGAATCAATGACTACTGCAAACAAACAAGAGCACCCTGGCACCAGCTGTCCCTGGTGAAGGAGACGGCTTCCTGGATGAAGACTTGACACTTTCTAGGAGGTGACAGCATTTGTAATAATCCTTGCAAGTGGATTTGTTAGATTTTACAGTAGTACAGCATGAGCAAAGTCCTAGAGGTGGGAGAGTCCAACAAAGACAATGAAGTCCCAACCAGGAGCGTGTAGATGGAGTCTATGTCTTACTCAAGGTGAGTGTGGGAGACGGATATTGAGGTTGGTTGGTGGGGACCAGGTCACCAAGGACCCCAAACGCCAGTCTCCATACAGCTTGGCTTCTCCAGTGGGAATTTTTACACAGATCCCTACATTAGGAAGATGCTGGAGGTGAGAAAATGGTCTCTGAAGCAGGAGAAAGAAAGGCAAGGGACCCAAAGAGAAGGAGGGTCGAGACAGGAGGTGAAACAGACCTGGAAGTAGAGCAAGGACTGTCGGGGAGGCACGAGACCACTTTTTCCTCTCAGAGGAAGGCAATATTCATAAACCACATTAGCAGAGCAGAGCTAGACGGGGTCCTGTGGCGAGAATCTGCAGATGGCAGCCCAGGGACAGACATTAAATAACGGTGGCGGGAGGCCGACTTGAGACAGGTGGCGATGGATGTGGTCAGGGCCTGCTCTCGGGAACCGGCATGGGCATGAGACCCGAGCACACCTGTCCACTGGCCCCAAAGCGGCAAAGGTTGCCCCTTTTCGTTTGGTCAGTCTTGGTTTTGTTTGATTTATTTTAAGTCTGTGTTGAGCAAACACAGTAGAGCAGACTCCTGGGGATTTACCAAAAAATAATAATGATAATAATAAAAACGACTGCTCAGATGTAACTAGCCACTGTCACAGAAATGAAAACCAAGAGGCTGTATTCCTCCCCCACTCTCAAACCTCCTCTAGTGGAAAGGAGGACAGCCAGGGGACAGGGAGACCTGAGTCTCCACATTGTCACCTAACCTTGAGATCTCAAGAAAGCCTCTTTCCACTTTCTCTGTGGTCCTCAGTGTCCTCGTCTTTGTGACACCTGCCTGACCATCCTCACAGGTTTTTTATGAGGATCAAGTGAAAATGCAAGTGAATGGAGTTTCAGGAGAATGACTTGTTATGCCAGCATGGCATATTTTTATTGCCACGACTGTTGTCATTATTGTCATATGCTGCCTGTCCAGAAGGGAAAGGTGCCCACCTGGCCATCCCTTTAACTGTGAAGCATCTAGAAAAGATAAAACCACCACTGGCAAGACCTTGTTTTGCTCAAGAGCATTTAAATGCATAACGTCCATTGACCCAAGAGCATGACACGTTTTATAGCATTTTTCTAAGTAGCAATTTTCCATGAAAAAGAACAATGTCCTGTGGCTCGAGGGTGTTTAGCAAGACTTACTTATTTTTTCCTCTTAAAGAACTTCTAAGGATTTTTGGAAACCCCAAATCACCCTTGAATCCTTTCATTTCCTACTAATTATCCACAAAAGGAGTTCTGACTAATATAATAGGCTGTAACATTCTGAAGAACATCAAGTATTCATTTGGACAAACATCTCTGAAGACCAAGACACAGCACAGAACATGAAGCTAAAGGAACCTCAGAGCCCCTGCATCCCGTCCCTGCATAAGGGTCCTGCAGAAGGGGTGTTTGTTTTTATGGGGGGGCATATTTACAGAGAAAGAAAACCAGACTACGTGCTAGGGGTGGAGAGTTTGGCTGTGTCCGTAACTTGGGTCTGTTAAACCTATACAATCTCTGCCTTCGCCACCCCAGAAAAGACCTTGTGGACGTTCACAAAGGAACTAAGCAAGGTCCCTACATTCTAGGAGTTTGCTTTTTCTCAGCGTTGTTGCAAAGCAAACTCTTGACTACATCGTTCTGCAACTCTGCTCGAAGAACCTTTAGTTGTGGTAACTTCCTGTTTGATTTACTTTTCAATCAACAAGAATTAGTTGAGCTTCAAGACTCTTCTTTTTCTTCTTTTCTTTTTTTCCAGTCAATTGCAATGTCATCAAGCTGAGATGCAAAAGAATAATGAACTGATAGAGACTTCTAGCTTTACACATGGGCTCTGCTGATCAAAGTGTATGACCTTAAGTAGAATAACTCATTCTTTTTTTGAGCCTGAGTTTCTGCATCAGTAGAATGGAGATTATAATGCCTCACTGAGTCCTTATGAGAACTGAGTGAACAGCAGAATGGATATAGAATATTCTAGCAGCCTCTGCAGGTATGTAATGTGATTTCATTACTTCAACATCAATTCAATAAGATTATTCTTCCACTTACTGCCAGGCACACTGTCCTGAGCCCTGGAGAGACCAGATCTATCCAGCCCCTTGCTTGTGATGCTTACAGCCAGGGTCTGGCCAGGACTGAGTTCAAGACCAGCAACACAGGATCATGGAGAGATTTCACACTTTTGCATGCTGCACGTCTAACACATTTGTTTCCATGTGCTTGTTGATTTGGTTTTTAACTTGGCGTTACTCTTGCCAATCTTGAATGAAAGAAAGAATTGAGAAAGGATCAGGTTAACGCGACCCATGCAGACAGAGAAACTGGAAAACTGAAACTCCCCAACGTGCCAGGATGTTCTGTCCTGCTGCCTAGAGTGGTCAGATTAACCTAAACCTACCAGAACACTAACAGTCCTTAGCAGACTCGGCAAAGGTTTCAGGTTGCAACACACAAATGATACTGTGATAAAAATGGAGTTTGGTGCAAGATTGGGAAAAAGAGCCTTTTCCAAGTGAGACTCATGGCCCAGTTAGCCCTGTCAACCCACAGGAAGGACACACAAGGGAATCCCTCTCAAGGTTGAATAGGTGACGAGACCAATTTTACCCTCCCTTTAAAAAACTGGCATTGATTAGCGAGTGTGACTGTATGGACTATTTGGAGCTTTAGTTTTTCATTCCAAGAAACTGGCAGCATCTCTCACCACTGATCTCCCCAAATTGATGGATGGTAGCAATTATGTAGAGTTATTTATGTAATGTGTTGTAATAGCAGCACACGTCGGCTGTCACTCTGACCCAGACACCCCCTCGACCAATTATAAAGAAACCCCGTCACAGAGCTGCCTTCAATAAGGGGCCAGGGAAAGAGGCTCCTTCACCCCACCCCCACCTCTCATGCAAATAGAAACTTGGAAAGCCTTGGAGAGAATAATGCCCCTCTGGTAGGAATACTTAACGGTATTACACAATATTAATTTGTCTTTGTGGTTTATCGGTCCATCTGGGCATTTATGCCTGCCTATTCTTGCAGCAAACAAAGGTTATTAATTTAAAGACCAAACACCATTTTTCCACTTAATGGTTGTTTAATGACTTTTTGTACAAAGCGCCAAGTGTTGGTTTTGTCTGGAGGGAGATCCAAAAGCGAAACAGAGCCCCAGTGCTCAGGAAGCTAATCGTCTGGCATCTTCAAGATGAGAACAGAATAATAACCATGCCCATCAGGGTCTTAGGTGCTGAGCACCTACTGCGCCCCAGGAATTGTGTGGGTCTTCTACTCATGATCCTGCTGACTGCTGGATGAGACCGTCTTCTCTCCCATCCTCTTTCCCAGTCTCTAGGATCCCTTGACTCTTTCTTGAACATGGCGTGTGTCTGCCTTGGGTCTGGCCCGGTCGCCTCTGCCCTTCTTCCCCTAGATATCCACGTCTCACTCCCTTGCTTCATTTAGGTAAGATAATAGGATAAAATAATTATTGTCTCTTCCTACCTTCCAGGAGGAAAGTACAAATTTGTTCCCTCCTAGTTGTATTCTTTTTTTTTTAAATGAAGGCCACACTTTATTTATATTTCCTAGATTTTGTCTTATATACTTCTTCATCCAGAACACCACACTACATTTAGTTGTTATTTCTCCTTAGACTCCTCTTGGTTATAACAGTTGCTGAGACTTTATTTATTTATTTATTTATTTTAATTATTATTTTTATTTAGCTCTTAATTTTTTACAGACTGCATTTTGTTTCATTGTACACAAATGGGGTACATCATTTTGTTTCTATGGTTGTACACAATGTAGATTCATACCATTCGTGTAATCATACATGTACATGGGTAATGGTGTCTGTCTCATTCCACCATTTTTCATACCTCCCTCCCTCTCATTTTTTTTACATATTCTACAGTTCCCCCATTATTCTCTCATTCCACACCCCCATCCCCATTATACATCATCCTCCACTTATCAGGGAAAACATTCGACCTTTGGTTTTTTGGGCTTGGCTTATTCACTTAGCATGATATTCTCCAATTCCATCCATTTATTTGCAAATGCCATAATATTATTCTTCTTTATGGCTGAATAGTATTCCATTGTGTATATATACCACAATTCCTTTATCCATTCATCTGTTGAAGGGCATCTAGGTTGGTTCCATAATCTAGCTATTGTGAACTGAGCTGCTGTAAACATTGATGTGGCTGCATCACTGTAGTTTGCTGATTTTAGGTCCTCTGGGTATAAACCGAGGAGTGGGATAACTGGGTCAAAAGTGGGTCCATTCCAAGTTTTCTTAGGATTCTCCACACTGCTTTCCAGCATGGCTGCACAATTTGCAACTCCACCAGCAGTGTAAAAGTGTGCCTTCTTCCCCACGTCCATGCCAGCATCTATTATTGTTTGTGCTGTATTCTTGAGGACCTAGAGAAGCACAGAAGGCAGAGTAGGTAGTCGATGTGTGTCTGATGAACGAATGAATATGTAAGAAGGAATCTTGAATGCTAAAAAAGCAAAACAAAAACAAAAAACAAAAATAAGCTAGCAAACAAAAAACATGGATTAACCACAGGAGATGAGTGCTTTTGATTCCATAGATGATGAGAGTTTCTCTTAGAAGTCAGAGTCAAATAACTCATGGTACTATTAGTCTGCTTCTCAAAGAATCAGTTTAGAGTTCTCACCCTCCATCTGAAGAGTGGGTATTTATTCTGTTTTCTCCATTTGTAAATCAATTGCTTGAAGACCAGAGAAATCCCAGTGGTGTGAAAATACCACAGACTCTTCTGGTGGCCATCTATCTGCCACTTACTGCCTCTTTTCAAAGAAAACCCACCTTTGTTCAGACAGGCAACAGGTCCAGCCAAAAGGCCATGGAGTTCCCTGACTCAGACCCGGAGGTGGCCAGGCAGCTTGGTGCTCGTGAGATGGGTGGAAGTTCCTGTCAAGGCCTCTCTCTGCCCACCACCCTTCACTTTTCTCTGCCATGTGTGCACACATGGCACCTGAAAGTGCAGCAGTCACCTCGTTATCTTCCAAGAAGGAAGTCTGTCAACAGCAGAGACAGAAACTGAAGGTCCGGGAGTTGCTGGTGGCACTGATAAGCTGCCGTATCAGCCTGACGCTGTCCACCTTGAACTTCTCATTGCACAGGACAAGTGCATCCCTTCATTATTTGACCTACTGTCATTGGGATTTTCTCTTATTTTCCAGCAACATAGATTAAACTAAATAGATGTAAAAATGTAGGTTGCAGCCTGAATAGTGAGGGACCTTGCCTGCTAGGCCACTGCTGCGTGGGGCACGTTATAGGTCACACATGACCAAAAAGATTTGAGAAACTAAAAGAAGACAAGTGGAAATGACAAGATACGAGGACATTGGTAGTTGGGGTGGTCGATATAAAGTCAGTGGCAAACCAAAGTCTTCAGGGATGTTTGAAGTTGTGACTACTACGTTTTTGTATTTCAGCACTTACTGAACATCCATCATGGGCCAGATTCTGGCCCAAAATAAATGAGTCCAAATAAATGGTTCAAAATAAATGTCATATCTCACCACTCTTAAAATGCAAAAGGTGGATACAACTGTTCCTATTCTGAAATCTTTCTCTATTGCTCAGATTTCTAGAACACATGTTGATAGTGGGATGGAACAGATTTAGGGCTACAGATGTGGCTCAGTGTTAGAGTGATTGCCTAGCATGCATGAGGCCCTAGGTTCAATCCCTAGGGTGGTAAGAGAAACAACCAAGAGATTTTAAATTATCACAGTTCTGGTTTGGAAAGCTTAGTCAGATTTATATATTCAGCATGTCAATGCTTATACACCCTACCAAGATTCAGCCCAGAGAAAAGCATCCCCTACAAAGCTCAAAACTTACGGGGAGCAGAGACCAGGTGCAACAGATGTGGAAGAGTCTGGAGGAATCTGCTGGGGAATGAGCTTATCCACAGCACCTGGGAACACTTCTTCCTACTTCCCAAGCACCCCATGGGCAAGGCTCAGGAGAAAGGAAAGGGTTTCAGGGAGGAGAAGGAAATGCCATGCCTCTTGCTCCCCTGTCCTCCTCCCACCACTGAACAGCACAGATTGATGTCCAGCACGCACAGCAGCAATCCCTAAAGAGATGGAGAGGGTCCTCAGTACAAGCACCGTCCTCAGCGTGACCTCCAGTTCATCCTTGGATATTTGAGTGAGTGTATGAGTCATCGTCATCTGAATTCCAGGTTCACAACGTACTGGCTATTTGACCCTAAAAAATAATAATAGCGTCAACCTCACAAGGTGGTGAAGATAAAATGAAGTAGCATGTGTACGTGTTTGTAAAGTCCTCAATACACCGTAAGCCCCTCATAATGTGAGCGGAACAGTTCTGGGGAAGTTGAGGATGGAGTCCAAAGCTTTGTCTATGGGGATCGTTCCTCTCCAGGAGGCCCAGTCCCCCAACTGGCTCCTCCCTTGAAAGGGTCACTGAGTTGGTTTAACCAGTATTAGGAACACTACATGAGAAATTGGGGTGATGGCTTTCTAAGCACCCGCTGCGTTTCACCCCTGGCAATTCCCTTTCCCATTTTCTGAAGGTGACTCTGGCCTCCTTTTCTGCTCCAATCCCTGATCCTGATTTACTGAGAAGTGATTTCAGCCTCACTTTCCAACCTGAAATTACTATTATTTCAATTTCTTCAGACAGACCAGGACCAAAGTATTTCAAAAATACTCTATCACTACCATGTATCTTTTTACTAAGAAAGAAAACAAACTTCAACAGGCATGTGCTTGTCTTTATTTAAAACCTCTTCCACAGTACAGTTGAAATCTGGGACACCTATTCCTGCTCAATTTTAAAAAGCATATTAATCCTCCTTTTAAAAAAAGATTCCCTAAGGAGCAGCAATTCTCTGCCAGTAACAAAAGGAGATATATAGATATAGCTCCGCTTTCTTCTTTCTTCCTTTTTCTTTTTATCTCTTTCAAGAAGGAGAACCCCCCCACCCCGCCCCGCCATTAAATAAAATCCTCCAGTCCGCTGGCATCTTGCACAGGAAGAGGAAGTTGCTCCTGGTGAAGTTTGCTCATGGTTTCCTCCTTGCCCAGAAGAGAGCAGATGGCACTACCCAGCACCCTGAGTCCCCTCAGAACCCAATTTGGAAAGAAAGGTGAGAAAACACAGGACGACAGATTGAGGAACCATGCGCACAGAGCATGCTCTTTAGAATGAGACTTCAGACCAAACCCCTGCATACGTCCGCTCTTACTGGGGCGTGACTGGGGTCACTCCGCATGAGTTGCTGCTTGAGTCCTTATTTCCTCCTCCGTACAATGGAAACCATCATATCTACTGAAGCAGGATCCTGTGAGGATTAATGGAGGAGGGTATTAAAAGGAGAGTTAAATTCCTGGCTCAATAAATATTAACCTATTGTTTATTACTGGGAAGAACAAATGTCCCACAGACCAGGACAGCCCTGGTTCACACCTGTAGTCCTGGTACCATCAATCATTCCACACCCTTACACTCTCCAGAGGGCCTAGTCTAGGCAATAAATTATATGACCATTTATTACCATCTTCTTAACTCCTCTCTGCAGCTTTAATTCTAGAGCTTTTCAAACATGCAGGAACCTGTTGGTTAAATCTTAAGAGTCCCACAAGGGACCACAGATGACTTTTTAATGTCATGGCCCAAGAATGTGGTTAATACCATTGCAGAGGTAGGCAGGCAGCTCACAGACACAGAAAACTTTGGTTTAATGCTTTCATACTTGGCCAGGGGAAAGGTCCCCTCAACCCAATAACTGGCAAATTCCATGGGCATACCCACTTGGAGACAGCATGCCCAAAAGCCCTGAAGAAACCGGCTTTCCAGAAAGTCAACATTTGTTCATCTTAAGAGGACATGAGTTTGGGGTAAGTAATTTGTCCCTCAATTTGTGTCTTCCATAATCCTAGTGTCTCCTTTCCCTGGGACACAGTCATGCACAATTCACTCACACTGTTGGGAAAGAAAACACCTGAATGGTCAACTCAGAACACTGATCCTCAGATCAGATTCTGGTATAATGAAAATACATGCTTCTGAGCGGGTATTATTTGTGCTTTATGGTTATAACCAAACAAATCTATGGCAAGCCAACAAACATTGGTGGACCTTTTGAGCTTTGGAGATTGACTTGTTTGTAGAACTGACTAGTATCTTCATGAATAGCTAACCACTTCAACTCTGTTCTGGGCTCCTACATCAGCCTGGAGAGCAGGCGAGCAAACATCTTATCACCTTGCCAAGTTCTACAAACAGCCTTTTAGTATGTTAGCAGTCCCTTAATAAGGACTCTCACTAGTGTAAGACAAACAGCACCAGGCGGAGGAAGCAGCAGCCTGACCTCAGTGTTGACGGATGGTTACCAGTGTTGGCCTCCATGGGCAGGGGACTCTAGCACCTCCAGAGGGCAGCTGGTGGTGTCAGCCACCTGGGAAATGGAAGCCTTATTATCTAAACCCCCATTGAAACATGCAGCTACCAATAGACATTCGTGCCACAAATACTAGAGGTCACCTTGGAGATGAAATTTGAATATTTAAATATCAGGATTTGGGGAATATTTTCATGACTTACAGCATCAGTGGGCCTGAAGATTTAGAAAAGTCTGTGACCCTTAGTGACGCATCTGAGCACTGCTCCTCTCCTTGAGTGGGGGTGAGAGCTTGTACTCTGGAGGGACAGACAGTGCAGGGGCTTTTCTGCAAATGACCATGCCACTTTAGACTCAAACCTACTTCCAGAGCTGGTCTACCATCATCTCTTTTTAAAATAATGTGGAGTTTAAATGTGGAGTGATCTTCACCAGCCAGGCTCCCCTTTTGACCTACACCCATTCTTTTAGGTCCACCTTAAATACCACCCACCTCCTCTAGAGTTTTTTTCTCACTCCACCCTCTTGTAAGCCCAATAGGAAATATTTTTTTTCTCCTCCAGGTTCCCATAACCCCCAAATGAGCTGCATATGAGTCACCTGAGATGCTTGTTAGAAATGCAGGTGCTTCTACTTGAATGATTAGAAATCTGAACATTTCAATCATTTGAGGGCCACTGAAAAAGAAGAAAGAAAAAGGTCTCCTGGTGAATCCTAAATGCAGACATGGTTGAGATCCACTGCTCCTTCCCCACGGGGATTCCAGCTACCTGGGGTAGATTCTGGGAATCTTCATTCTTAACAAACATCCTAGGTGAAGTAGTCCCAGTTCTCATTTAAGAAATGATGTTCTGACTTTTGGCTGCTAAATGGGGCCTGATAACTAACACAGTAATGTTGGTTTGTTTTGTCTTTATTTGTTCCTTTAAGATATACGTGGCAATAGGGATATTTTGACATAGTATACATACATGGAGTATAACTTCCCACTCTTGTGGTTGTACATGATGTGGAGTTACACTGGTCATGTATTCATAAATGAATATAGAAAAGTTATGTCCTATTCATTCTACAGTCTTTCCTATTCATTCCCCTTTGTTTAATCCAATAAACTACTATTTCCCCACCGCCCCCCATTGTGTGTTAGCATCCACATATCAGAAGGAACATTCAACCTTTGACTTTTGGGGATTGGCTTATTTCACTTAGCATAATAGTTTCCAGATCTCCAAATGCCACAGATCTTCTTTAAGGCTGAGCAGAGCAATATTCCATTGTGTATATATACCACATTTTCTTTATCCAATTATCTGTTGAAGGGCACCTAGGCTGACTTCATAGCTTAGCTATTGTGAATTGAGCTGCTGTAAACATTAGTGTCACTGTGTCACTGTAGTATGCCGATTTTAAGTCCTTCAGGTATATACTAAAGAGTGGGATAACTGGTTCAAATGGTAGTTCCATTTCAAGTTTTCTGAGGGAGACTCATACTGCTTTCCAGAGTGTTTTGCACCAATTTGCAAACCCACCAGCAATGTTGAGTGAACCTTTTCCTTGCAACCTCATCAGTAATGTTGTTTTGTGAAGATGGACAACCTGGAAACTGGGGATTCCTTTAGTCTTCTAAGCACGTTTAGGACTTGAGGTAGAAGCTGAAGCAGAAATAAATGGTTTGACTTCATAAAAGAGAGAGAGTTGAACATGTGGGAGTCAGAGAGGAGAGTGGAAGAAATGGGGACCAGCAGGGCTGGGGAAAGGGAAAGCAGAGAATCCATAACCAGAAAATGGCCATGGCCCACGTTCAACCTTAAAAGTAAAAATATTGGAGGAGGTTGTTGTAAACTTTTGGCTCCAAGATGTGCGAAGCCACGCCCCTTCACATCGGTGGGAGGACCTGGAGAAGCGGAGTGAGGTGTTGGAGCACAGCTCGCATCTGGCTTACACATGTGGCCTCATCTCCTCACACAGCCTGCCACGCAGAACAGGTGTTCAATGAGCATTTGTGAAACCAGTGAAATAACTACTGGGGGAGAGCTCAGAGGGAACACCACGGCTCCTGCTGCCACCAGAGACTGACAAGGGTAGAGACAGAGATTGAACAGCATTTCCTCACCAGCCTCCAAAGACAAGCCCTGACCGCCTCAAATTCAACCCAGCGGGGTACCTCGTGCCTGTCAAGAAAAGACAGGTTTAGAGCTTGCAGATTCAAAAATCAAGCCATGTGACCTTAGGTGGGTTTTGTGGGGTTGGTTTGTTTTCTTGTTTTCAAAAGATCTGGGGGAAAACAAAATGGAGCGTTTAAAGTGCAGAGAGAAAACTCCATCCCAACCCATTGTGTCCTGATGTGTACGCCACGGATCTCAAAGCGAGGGGAGCAGGGATGTCCATGTGACACCCAGCTGGTGGAGTGGAATTCTGTCCTGCGCCCCATCTGCTCTGAGTCAAAGTCACAGACATAGCCTGGGGCTCCTGCTCAGCAGCAGCTCTTCCCTTCTTCTGCAAGTCCATTCACTTTGCTTAGGAGCTACCTGTATTTCTAAGTCAGCAGAGTTCACTTTGATGACTTTTGAAATTACCTAAGACTAGCACTAGGTCACAGGAGGACTAAGGATGAATCGAAAGCAAGTAGCCCTTTCTCTAGGGCCCTCGAAGTGGACTGCCTTTGTTCTGTCTGTCCAGCATCCTCATGGCCTTTGGGGAAAGCTCATCTCCATTCTGTGTCATCCCAGCAAAGCTACCAAGCTTCACATCTACCAACAGCCCCTACTGATCGTAGGGTTGGTCATATGACTCTAGATTAGCCAATCTCAGGGCTTTATGCCTCTAGAAATAGCGATTGGTCCAGTTGTGTGAGCTAAGCAAGGCCAATCAAAGCCAACATGGACTTTGGGCAGTGAGCAGTCACTCCTGTCTGTAATCTCAGCTACTCAGGAGGCCAAGGCAGAAGGAACGCTCATGGGAGGCCAGCTGCAGCAACTTTGTGAGACCATCTCAAAATAAAAAGGGGCTGAGAATGTAGCTTAGTGGCAGAGCACCCCAGAGTTCAATTCCACATGCCACAAAATGAAAGAGAGAGAGAGAGAGAGAGAGAGAGAGAGAGAGAGAGAGAGAGAGAGAGAGAGAGAGAGAGAGGGAGGGAGAGGGAGAGAGGTAGAAGGAGAGGGAGAGGGAGAGGGAGAGGGAGAGGGAGACAGGAGAGGAGAGAAAAAGGGAACCACTTTGAGAATTAATCAGCTGAAAATCATGTGACTCCAGAGTTTGGTGGCCAGAGCACCAAGGAGATAGCCACCAAGAAGAGCCCTGAGGGGCTGGGGACATAGCTCAGTTGGTAAAGTGCTTGCCTTGCAAGCACAAGGCCCTGGGTTCAATCCCCAGCACCGTAAAAAAAAAAAAAAAAAAAAAAAAAAGAAGAGCCCTGAGCTAAGGGCTAAAGAGAAGTGAGGCCTCACACCATGTTGCAATCCCTGAATCCAGCTGTACCTGAAGATAGGTCATCCCTGGACTTGGACTTGCAGGATATGTGAAATTTTGTTTACACTTGGATTCATTTTAAGGTGGGTTTTATAATGGCAGCTGAATATAAGTGAACATCAATGTTTGTATTCAAGTAACAAGAAACCTTCATGCAGCAAAATGGCACAGTCCTTGGGACTGTTTAGTACACACCCCTGGGGGTGAAGACCTGTACCGCACACTGAGTGCCCCTCCCATTTCAGCATCCTATTCAACAAATGAAGCCCCCTGAGACTTGGAGAAGCTGCTTGACTTTGACAAAAATCACTGAACTAATGCAGGAGTGTCCCAACCTGAATCTCAGCTCATGCTGACTCCACTCTATGCTCTCGAAGGAGGATGGTGGAGGGCAGTAGCAGCTCTTGTGCTATTGAGTTAACAAGATACCAGAACTTCCCCATGAAGCCAAGGTCCTCAGTCCATCTCCTTTTGTACTGCATGAACTCCAAGCTTCAGAACCAGGCTCCTGAGTGGGGAAGAGCCCAACTTGGAAATCTGGCAGCATCAAACCTCCCTAATGGTCTTTGGGTTGCCCATGCCACACACCTGGCAATCACAGGAGGCTGGCCCTGCAGCTGGCACTCCCTGGCCTGGAAGCTGGAGAGAACAAACCCCAAGGCCATGAGCTTCATCCAGGATCAGGTACTTTCTTGGTCCACAGTGAGCTCATCCAGCCTTTGTGGAAGAGGGGAAGCTAAGGAGCCAAACATATTCAAGATCACCACTGCCTCATAAATGGCTGACTCTGCCTACTCTCCCACCCCCTCTCTCACGCCCCCTTTTGAAGTGGCAAGGGAATAAAGCCTAAGGAATCCATTCAGAAGGCCCATCAATAAAGACTCCCTTTATGAATGTCAATTCTCATTCCCATTTAAATAAGGAATGCCTTTAATAATTTGCATTAATGCATTCATAAGGGTGGAATTCTCATGATCTAAACACCTCCCATTAGGCTCCGCCTCCCAAAACTCTTAGCGGGGTGTGGGGGGTCAAGTTTCTAGCACATGAACCTTGGGTGACAGTCACACCATGGCACCATTTCAAATATTGAAAACTGCACGGGATTAGCCCTGCACTACTCTTTATTGTCCATATAGAAAGTCACAGAGACTCCTTGAGCCTCAGTTTCCCCTTCTGAAAATGGGAATGATGCTCCCTACCTGAAAATGGCATGAGAATTAAACATGTGATGTGCTGTCCCTGCTCCAGTTCCATCGCATGTGGTGGATGCTCACACTGGTGAATAATGGCGGGAATTCCCAAAAGTGCTCAAGGGAATAAACATTAATACACGCCAGGCCCTGGTTCTTCTGCCTAACCTTGAGATGCAAGGTCATTAAACAGCCAACCTCTTCCAAATGAGCCTTTTTCTATTTTCAATATTTTTTGACTCTAAAATTCCCTCAAGAAATCTCTGACCACAGTAGCACAGAGGGGACAGAGCCATCCCAAGGTCACACAGTCACCGTCTCGCCCAGTGAATAAACATGTGCATCACTACGATGTAAGGCTAACTGTGGGTTACTTGCAGGTGCCCTGGTGGTGCAACAAGAATATCTGTCACCTCAGGTTTCAGGTCCTGCCCCTCCACCACCAACTGAAGCCCCAGGGCCACAAATGAGGTGACTAAATGAGAAGGAGGTGATTATTTTCTCAGGTCAAAGCCTTATCTGTGGCACTTCCCTCTGTCCAGGCCCAGGAGCACACCCCACACATCCATCCCTGGTGCAGAAAAGGGGACACACGTGAGCAGGGCAAAACCCACTGTGGAGATGCCCCACTGTGAGGACCAGAAAGGCAGGTGCCCTGGGAAAAGGAAACCCCACGCCCTTACTACCAGGCTAGTTCCATCTTTAATGGGATCACCTGAGCCTTTTGAAAATGCAGATTCTGGATCAGTAGTTCTGCAGTGGGGCCTGATAACCAGCATCTCTAGCAAGCTCCCAGGGATGCTGATGATTCTGGCTCAGGAACCACATTTTGAGTAGCAAGACTTGGAGAGGTATAGGACACTCACGGGTTTGCTAAGTAATTAGTAATAGATAAGTCGATGAATGAATGTGAACTAAATGGAGGCAAATTAAGATCAGAATTCTATTTTCCAAGGTTAAACTGGGGTTGGTGATTGCGCCTCCAAGGTTCTCCTACTTAACATTTATCACCCCGTCTTGTTTCTTTATCTTTCTCCTCAGTAACAGGGCAGTGGAAAGATTGAACTCACTACCTTTGGTATACCTTTGGTATACTCTCTGAACCTCAGTGTCCACGTCTATAAAATGGGAATAAAGCTACCTTCTGGTTGTTGCAAGGATTAAATGGCTCATAAGAGGAGCTCAAGAAATGGTGAATAGTTTACTCATTAGGTAACAGATTCCTCTATCCCATGTAGAGGGAAAGGGGAAGGGGAAATATTAATTGTGTGTGTCTGTGCTCACCCGGTGCATGTGCATAAATGAATTGTTTCACTTATCCCTGAAGCATTTGGGGATGCACAGAGTTAGGCCCATTTCACAGGTGGGAAAACTGAGTCTTAGAAAGAATAAGTGACTTGTATCCAAGGTCACACGGCTGGGTAAGTGTGTCTGACTCAAAACCGTGTCCTTTCCCCACCTCCTGCCTCTCCCTCATGCCCTGCATGGGGACAACCTGCCCTTTGAACACAGCCCTCACTGTCCAAGGCTCTGGGTCTTTGCCGTTCAGGCTCCAGCCCCAGCCCACGTCCTGGGCTCACTCTGCAGACAGCCTGTTTACATGACACAGGTCTGGGATGGCGAAGTCCTCGGTGCTGTTTGTCTGTTTTTGCCTTCTCCTCACACTCAGACCTCGGGTGAGTCAGTCACAGCCAAGTCCAAGGACAGTTTGTACCAAGCTCACTCCGACTGCTGGGAAGGTGTCTGAGCCCCAAAGGTCACTGGGTGAAAGTGTCAAAGCAGACAGACAGATGACCTCTCACCTCCTTGCAGAGGGAGGTGTTTGTTGAACAAAGGGTTCGAGGGCATCCTCTTCAGGTCCCAAACAGGCCTGAATCACCAGCCCCACTTTCCAACCACGGGTGTTCTCTTGCTCAGAGCCAGCTTCCAAGTGCGGCGGGACGTGCCCAGTTGTGAAGCTGGCATGTGTTTTTGCCACTGTAAACCTGGCTTCCTGGTCCATAGCCCAATCCCACCTCGGTATTCCCCCTCCTATGGCAGAGATGGCTAGCTGCTCCCCAGAGATTCCTGTTCCCCTTCTATACTGTGGGATTGTCCCTGAGAAGTGGCTTTCAGCTCCATGAGCACATTTCCCAGCACCCCTTGCTTCCTGGGGGGTCATGTGATGGCTTCACACCAATGAGCAGAAGTGATGTCTCTCTCCTGGACCAAAGTATCCCTTCTTTACCTTCCCTTTACTCATCTTGAGTGAGAAAGAAACCACAGGAAGAAGGCGTTTGGGGCCTGACTCACCCCGTGGCTTCTTGATGGCCAGGGACACCCACATAGCCATAGCCTGGTGAGTGAAAAATAAAATGTTATTATTTTAAAGCACTGAGACTTTAACAAAAAGCAGCTGACATTGCTCCATTGAATACCCCCAGAGCTGAGGCAGCAACGTGAACGTGAATGGGCCTGTGGGGACCGTGCGCGATGCACCGTGTTCAGAACTGCGTCACTGCCATGCCTTGGCACCTTCAGAGGATTCTGGCAGGTAATCACCATCCTCGTTTTAAAGTGTAGAAACCGTGCCTCTGGGATTGAAATCATTCGTTCTAGATCATTCATTCTAGATCATCTAGTTAGGAAGTGGCAGACCTAGGGTTCGAAGAAATTCCTTCTGGCAACAGGTGCCAGAAGCGCTCCCCTTGCCACTCTAACAGTGATCCAGAAGGGCATTAGGGAGAGTGTCTTTCCACAGTCACTCCTGAGCAAGAGCCCACAGTCTGAAGTCCCTTATCTGTGGTCTCAGCAGAGCTCACTTTCTCTCCCCCAGGCCCAGCCTGTGTTCTGGGGAAGATGAAGACAGCAAGGAAGAGTGATAGGTGGTCTTCCCCCCTCTTAATCTGACCAGCCATGGGACAGAGGGAGCCCCCAGGAAGGTTAGAAATACACTTCAGGCCTGTCACCCAGATCTGGTACAGGCTCAAAGAAGCAGCAAGTTGCATGCCTTTGGAGTGGCCAGTGTCGTATTTTAGTGTGTCTTAACTTTCTATTGGCAGGCTACGGTGAAGTAGAGTTCCAGTACATTTCCTAACCAGGGTGACTACAAACTATTCAAATTAAAATTAGCAAAGGTGGCCAAGTTGAAAGGTGGGGATCATGTTGTGCTTAGATCCAAGGACAACTTAGAGGGCTCTTACAATACTGGCAACAGTATCAGACTTAAGTAGAAAACACTGAGCAGGAAGTGAGAGTGTCTTGGCTATGTGTAACCAAGACACCCTGGTCACAAGGCAAGACGCAGCCTCATGGACCCTCGTTTCTCAAAAGCTGGTGGGGGGTGGGGGTTGGGGAGGTGCGACTCTGTCTCCCTCAGGGTGCTGTCAGGGGTTTCCCTTCTTCCTTTGTACACTCCGCATCCTCAGGCCTCACATTTTACACCTCAACTATTGCTACAAGGCCATGGAGTGGGGAGAAAATGTCTGCAGAACCTTCCTCTCCTACCCCTTCTGCTTTGCACCCAATGAGATCTCATGCCTACGGAAACCCATCATGATTTCCTTCCTTTCTATGGGATAAAAACCTAAGCTCCTTAGGCTGACATTCAAAGTGACAGATGATACCATGCCGACGTTCATTTCTATTATACATTCTGTTACTCCAATCCTTCACCCTGTACCTGATCCTAATGGCAAATCTCATATTTCCCCATGTACATTCCTACCATTTACTTCCTTAAACTCCTCTGGTGTGCTCTGCCTTCATCCTGATTGTTACAAGTTCAAACTCTGCCCATCTGTCAAGAGTAATGTCAATACAACCACTTCTAGAAAGCCTTGCTGGGTGTCCACAACTTGGACCTCCATCTCCTTCTTCTGAGGTCAGACAGCAGGTCTTATTGGGCTCTGTTACCTTTAAAGTGCATTGATTCTTTGATCCCATTTCTTATCTCTTCTTCTAGCTCCTTAGAAAGAACTCTACTTTTTTGATAAATGCATTCATTCTTTAGCACTTATAATTGGACCTGGTACAAAATTGGTATTTGGTAAGTTTACTGAGTTAATTCAAAAATTGTGGGTCAAGGAAAGACTGAATTAGCAGCCGATAAGAGGAAGTGTTAGAGTAATCTCTGACAAGGAAGCCCTGACATGCACAGCGTCACACAAAAGGCTGTCTCTTTGTATTCTCATGGTCCCTCCCGAGTCCACAGCTCCCCTGAGCAGATTCCTCCAGTCAGCGTATCCATCCCCTTCCAGCCATCCAGGGCTCTGCCACCGCAGGGGCTCTGATTGTAGCTGTGCAAAGAAGGTTGAGAGATCAAGGAAGGCTGCCCAGCACATTTTGTGATCAGGCTGGAATACATTCTTACACTTTGGGTTCCCGATGACCAGGGACACCCACATAGCCATAGCCTGGTGGGTGAAAAATAAAATATATTTATTTTAAAGCACTGAAATTTTCAGTTGTTGTCCATGAAACCAGTGTCACCTGAGACCTTATCAGAAGGCAGAAACATGAGTCCCACCCTAGACCTGTGGAATCAGAAAATGCATTTTAACAAGATCCCGGGGGATGGGTGCGCACATTAAAGAGTGGCAAGCACTAGTGACAAGGATTTCTGTCCGTGTTCGAGAGATGCTCATTCATGGCCCCAACCTAATTACAAGGAAGACTGGAAAATTGACCCTGCCCTGATACTTAGAAAGAGGAAACGAATTTTGCTATCCATGGATTTTGCCACAAGTAGCATTTAAGATGGAATGGATCCCGTTCCTCTTCCAGGTCAGCCAAGTCACGTGACTCTGTATCTCATCTATCTGCTCTGCTGGCTGAATTGGGACAGGCTGTCTTAAGATGGCAGAAAGACAGGAACTTCCAATGTCTGTGGACAGATAGAATCCAGGTGAAAAAGCATATTAACAACCCTCAGTCAATGAAATTGAAAGAACATCTAAATAGTTTGTGTTCTCTGAGGAAAAAAGTTTGCCCCAGCTCCCACCAATGATCATTCAGCCAGGGTTCAGGCCCTACGCAAGCCAGATGAGTCCGTGGTTAATTTTCTGTGAAGCTTTGACCTGTTTGATCTAATTATTTTCACTATTTCCATTGATCGTTATTTCTGTTTCTCATTAGCTGAAATTTATTTTCATTATTCTGTGACTATATATTTTTCCAGAGCACGAGGACTTGAGGTTCACATTACTTTCATCTTTTCCTTATGATTGGTTAATTAACTAGAACTGAGTGGGGTATAGGGGGGAGTTGGCAAAGGAAACTTTTAAAAATCCCTTTTCATATAAATGTGTAGACCACTTAACAAGAAAACTCGGAGGTCCTTTGTAATATTGTACTTGATGGTGTTTTGCTCAGGAAATACTAAGCCAGCTCTGATCTTAAGATTTAAAGCATTTCATTAAAATTTTAAAAAGAAAACATAATATTTCATAATACGAATTTACTTCATCTTACATGTGCCAGACACCGAAAAGATCAAGCTTGAAGCAGTCAGAATTTTCCCATTAACACGGATCATCTAGCTTTTATAGCGAAACATCCTTTCTCTAAATATATTGGATTCTTGTTTTCAAGCCACAAGGAAATGAATGATTTATAAACTCAATAGGAAAAGACAATAGATTCATAAAAAGTATGTATCGTGGGAAGCATTTCTAGTGCTGAGTGTAAATTGACATTGTATGTCCATTCATATGATTTAAGATCAGGAGTCAATACAGTGTCACATAGTTCATTTTGAGCTCTCAGTGAATGAGTAAGGTGCACATGTATGCCATCAGTCACGGGATAATTTCTGCATTGTATGACTTTTCTCTTACTTTTGCTGTCATTTGAGGCTAAGCAACCTCTCCTGATGAATTGTCCCTCTGATGGCTTCAACACCTGGCTTGATGACTTCTAAATCCTTCTTACCAGATTTCATCTTGTTCCTTTCACTATTCTTCTCAGTGCTGAGGACTGAACCCAGAGCCTTATGCATGCTAGGCAAGTGCTCTACCACCGGCCCACATCCCCAGTCCCCACCTCACTTCTGAGCTTCACACTTACACAATCAATTCGATGCTAGACACGTCTGCTTCCAGAGGACCTCAGTGTGCTCCCCATCTTTTTCCAAAACTTCTCATTCCTTGTTATATTTCCAAAGAATCATTCACAAACTTGCCAACTGGACACAGGTGGAGATTCGTTCTTCATTTCCTGCATTTTCATTTCCACAAAATTAGTATGACCCTTTCTATACATTCATATTTGCTTCACCCACCCCTCCCAAACTTGAAGTGACTTTTGAAACAATCCACAGTATAGTTAGATGAAAATGGCCAAAGAAATAATGAAGTGGCAAAATAATGTCAGAAAATCACGTGAAGCCAGAGGAAGACTGGTTCCCAGCATTGCAAAGAAGGAAGTTGGGGTATAAATGAAGTTCTGAGTTTTCCTAAGGCCAAAGCAAAGTAGGAAACACTTATCAGGGAATGTGATTCAGTGGCTGTCAGATTAGAGGAAATACCAGCTGCTCTAGAGGAGCGTAATTTATTATGTAACAAAAGCAACGCCAGCAAATGCAGGTGGCATGGACTTTCATACAAGATGAGCTGGGCCAATGGAACTTCCTTGGATGCAGACCTTGCCTATTTATCAATTAGATAATTGACCATGAATTTAGGTAAATACCTTAGTGAATATCTTAATTAACTTTTCTAAGAGGATTGCTTGAACGAGAGAGTGGAGTTGGGCAAAGAACTTCCCCATGTCCACAGACTCTTCTTTTTCTCAGTACGTGATTCTACTGGGCATCCTAAAATCAAGCCCTAATGCAATTTAAAGCACATATATTGCTTTACGGCCCCTCTCAGCCCAGGGACTACAGGCTCAGTTAGGTCGGAAAACGCAAAAGCAGACCCACTTGTTTTCTGGAGGCTTTGTAGACCAGTGGAAAAATAACTTTAGAATCTGATAGTCTTGAGTTTGAATCTCTTTAGTTCTGACTATATGCCCTTGGGCAAGTGATTCTACCTCATTGGGCCACAGTTTCATTATCTGTAAAATGCAAATAATAATGCCCATCATATAGGACCATAATGAAACTTAAATGAGAAAATATCAACACTCAAAGCACTCCATAATGCTCAAAAAATGTTAATTATAATAATGATTATTAATTTAAATGTTTCTATTATGACCATCATCGTTATTATTTTCAAACTGCATTAAAATTATTTGTTTACATGTCTCTAGACTAGACTCTCACAGAAACCTAATATATTCTTGATCGCTGTAGTTCCAAAACTCATTTTATTCTATCCAAATTGATTATTTGACAGCATCTCCCAAAGTTAGAACTAAAACCGGAAATTATAAAGACCCAACAAATGTATTAAGAGACCTTCATTCAGCAAGAGCCCTTTGAAAAGAGAGTGAGAAGTGAGAAAGATGACGAAGCACAATTTGGCATTTTATTATTATGAGGTGAGATCACCTACATAATTTTGCTCCAATCGCAGAGCCACACTGCAAAGCAAATACTATTCTCAAGTGTGAAAACTGAATCTCAGAAAGGTAAAGCGGCTTGCCCACACCATACAACCAAGACTGTCCACTTTGAGCTGTGTTTTTTCTTTTGTGCCAGTAATTCTTACACAGTAGTTGTGTCCAAGAATAACCAGAGATCTAGTTAAAAATATCTTACCAGTCCTCTCTCCCAGAGACTCTGACTTAGTCCTTCCATTCTGGAAAATAGGAATCTACTCTTTAATAAGCAAACAGGTGATTTTCTAATCCAGGTAGACAGATAAAGGTATCCCCTCTTCCAGCAGAGATCTGGGATTTGGAAATCACAGTCTCCATTTTGCTAATGGTTTCATTTTGCCTCTTGACAGAGCCTTGGGCCCTAGTGCAGGAGAGGTTGAGTGGAAAGTCTGGACTGATTGCCCCTCTGACCAGCAGCACATGTCCAAGGGTGGAGGCGGCCTGTGTCTACAGCACACCAGGGTGTGGGTGTCATAGAGACCAAGGCTCTGAAAGGCTTTGGAAGAGCCTGGTCCATCTTCTGCTAGCCATCTTCAGCTTCTGTGGCCATAACTGACTCCCCCATCTGTGACTCCCACAGTCCTTTGTGGACAACACAGCATGCTACTTGGCAAGCCTGCCTCCTGGAGAAAGAGGTGCAGGGCGGGAGGGCAGAGGAATCCCACCTGCAATCTTGCTGTCTCCAGTCCCAGACGCTGGCACTCGGTAGGACTCGCTGAGCATGTGGGTGAATGACTGACTGCGTGCAGAACAGAGTAGTAGCACTCACAATATGGAATAAAAGTTCCCTAACTACCTCTGTCTTATTCTAGTTGTTAGGTTTGATCACCTCTAGAATTCAAAGGAGAAGTTTAACTTCCTATATTTTTGTGTAACACTTTAAAAACATAAAAGGGTATTTTTGTTGTTTTTTGTTATGCCATAAAAAAATGATAAATGGGACTTTCTGTGGTTTGTGAGACATGAAACACAAAACATAAAATGTTTTGAAAAAATAATTTTACTGGAAACAATATATTTGGAAACTGATTTGCTATCTCAATTGCCAACCTTGGCCTGCTAATGTCCCAAAGTTTGTAAGGTATGAGACTTTGGGGAGCAACCAACCACCATTCTGTAGAATGACTTTCTCAGGACAGGTCTAGCACACAGCATCAAGTTCAATGTCCTATTGGTGTCCTCTCTGTTACCCTCTTATGGAGGGGATGCAACTCCACCCCACAGTTGCAGTAACTGAGTTGCAGAAATCGCACAGTGAGTAAGAGATAGAACTCAGAGCGCACAATGTGTGTCCTTCTCTGGCTTGGTGGTTTCATTTAGCATAATGTCTTCCAGATTCACCCATGGTGTCGCATATGTTAAGATCTCCTTCCTGCGAATACTGAAAAATATCCCATTGTCTGTATGGACCACATTTTCCTCATCCGGTCTTCCACGGATAGACATTTAGGTTGCTTTCATACCTTGACTGATATGAATAAGGCTGCAGTGAACATGGAAGAGCAAAGATCTCTTCAAGATCCTGATTTCAGTTCCTTTTGGATAAGTAACCAGAAGAGGGATTGCTGAAGCATATGGTAGTTCTATTTTTAATCTTTTGAGAAACCTCCATACTGTTTTCCATAGCTGCTACAATATTTTGCACGCAAGATGCATAAATTCTAGAGATTGGGTGTACAGCACAGTGCCTGCAGTTAAAAATATGTTATTGTGCACTTCAATATTTTGTTAAAGGGTTCATGTCACATTATGAGTGCCTTTACCCACTCCCCTCACACACAGTGGGGGCACAAGGAAACTCTAGGAGATGATAGATAAGTTACTAACACATTGATTGTAGCAATGGGCTCGTGGGGTTTGCATGTGTCCAAATTCATCAAAGTGTATACATTAAATAAGTGCAGTTTTTTGCATATCAATTATATAAAAAAAAAAAAAGCTGTTAAAAAGACAGAAAGCTTTAGTGGGCCTGCTTCACATCAGAGGAATATACTTAACACTACTGAACCACATACTTTAAAATTGCTGAGATAGGGGTTGGGAACATAGCTCAGTGGTAGAGAACTTGCCTGGCGTGCATGGGACCCTGGGTTTGATACTCATTTTCGCAGAAACATTTTCCCAGGCATTGACATGATTTCTGTGAATTTTATTTGGTGCATAATACTCCATCCAAGGTGTACCTCATTAATTAATTATTTTTACATAGTTATATCCAGTTGTTTCATAGTTATTTCTATGTTCACTGCTCTAAGTAATTCTGTAATGAACAGCTTTACTAATAAAGCTCTTTAGAAAACTTTAGGATTAGGGCTCTTAGGATACATCTCCAGAAGTGTATTATGGGTCTACCAGCTATGACTCACCATCATGCAAGTTGCCCAAACACTTTCTGAAGCTGTTACTCTCCTGCACTCCATCGACATATTTGCCTTGACTGTACCCAGTGCCAGCTTCACGGATGTGTCCCCTGTGAAGTTCCACAGAGTCCCATGCTCAGAAGGACTTCATGTTTGCTTAAAGCTCTATTAGCAGCACCTCGAAATTCTCAGTGTGATTTTGAATGTGTGCTTTGCAAACGGAGTCTGATGGAACATGCAAGTGAGTGGAAGGAATTCCAGCCACACATGTGTCCCCTGCTCCTAGCTGCCCTGTGCCCATATAGTGTCCACCATGCTCACCGGTACAAAATTCCAGCAGGACCATGTGTGTGGGAGCCGATGAGGCTCCAAACAAGTGTAAGGGAAGTGTAAGCCTGGACCCCGGATGCAGGGAGAGTCAGGGAAGCAGAACTTGCTTTGAATGGTCAACAGCCAGCCCACCATAGGCTTACTTGGAGTGTTACTTTTCTGTTTTTGTCAACCCCTTAGTTTGGTCTCCTTTTATTAATCCGCTAGCCAAAGGTAGAGAGTGTCGGTGGAGTGTACATATATCCAGAAGTGAGTTAAAAACAATTGAGCTAGTTTTGTGCAGCAATTACACTGTTCTGATGATAATAATAAGCTACATATGCAGGAGAGCACATATTTTGAAGGTAATGCAAATATAGAATGTAATGTCAAGGATCCCCGAGGGAGCTGGCCTTCACATTCTAAATGCAGCCCGTCGCTTTAAGGAAGGATTTGACTAGGAGCAGTCTTCCTCTTGTCTTCCCCGCCCTCCTCTACCTGCCTTCTGGCTCAACAGCAGGCTGATGGCTTTTTTTGAACAATCTAATCAGTGACAGGCGCCCAGGTTAATTTCTCTAGATAGGAACAGATTAATAGCAGGATGGTTTGGGGGCTAGAATTCGGTGAAAGGCAACGAGGCTAATATTTCTTTATTACCATGTACTCTATGACTCTCAGGTTCCTTGTTTACTTGCTTGCTGGGAAATTTTTACAGCCTCATTCTGCCAAATATTGTTCTCCTTTGGGTTAAGGCCTCATTTCTGAACTATAACTTTTGAACTTTGAACTGCAGTAAAGTCACTCTTGCTATTATGAGTTGATTCTTCTTTATGAAATTGCAAAGTTTTCCTTCTATGGACATTATTACCACAAGAGATTACTTGGTGTCCAGTGTGTAAAATCTCCTGAGGTTGGTGACCCTTCGCCTGGAAAAGAACCGACATAACCTCTGAGGCAGGAGCTTTCAAAGGTGGCCACACACTAGAATCAAGTGAGGAGCTTAAAAAATGAGGGATGCCTACATCTTACCCTCCAAGATCCTAACTCAGTGGGTCTAGAGTCCATCCTGGGCACTGAGAGTTTTACAAGCTTCCAGATGGTTCTGTATGCAGCCACAGTTTTAGAAATGCTTAAAGACATTGCTCTAAGATCTCAAGTACTTAAAGCCAGAGGACAAAATCCATGCAACCAGCTCAGTCAGAAGGTTAGCATCGGTAGCATGCGACAAACAATTATGGAACCCCTGCTGGCTGGCAGACTTGATGCCTTCCCTTTGGGAATTACAGAGATGAATGAGAGAGGCTGGAAAGGGGGATTTGGGGAGAAGTTGATTAAAGCATACAACATTATGGTTAGATGCAAGAAATAATTTTAGTGTTCTATGGCACAGTAGGGTGACTCCAGTTAACACTAATATATCATATATTACTAAGTAGCTAGAAAAGAGGATTTTGAATGTTCCCATCACAAAAAAAAAAAATGATAGTAAGTGTTTGGGAAAATGAAAATGCTAGTTATCCTGATTTAACCATTATATATTATGTATGAGTACCAAAATATCACACTGTAGCCCATAAATAGGTACAATTCTTATGTGTCATTTACAATTTAGTAGAAAATTAACAAGATAGCTTCCCAGGTTGGAGGGGCTTTCTAGATGGAGGGCAAGTGAGGAAGTCAGCAAGATAGCCAGAGAGAATGCAGAGTATATGGAAGAGAGATCTACCCACGGGCCAATAAGACACTTTACATGTGTTTGGCCTGTGGAAGGAATTTCTGGGATCTCTTCAGAGAGGAAGTTACATGTTGGATTCTGGTGCATTGTCAGGAATAACAAAAAGGCTAAAAGCAAGGGTCTCCCAGGGCAGGGACAATGTCTTGTTCATCTTTGTGTCCCGAGTGACCAGTACAATACTGGTACACAATAGATGGTCATTCACACATGTTTGAAGAATAAGTGAGTGGACTGATAAGGCTGTAGCTGAAGATGATCAAAAGACAAAAAAAGAAAAAATTTTGTAAAGTTTGTCTGAACCATATCATGCAGGTCTAGAAAGTTCTTAAGCTGGGCATTTCCAACATCTGGGCTGTTCGTCAGGAAATAAATCTGGTGGTAGATTTATAAGATGCTTTGGGTGGAGAATAAACTTGGAGGTGTCTCGAGAAGCAAGAGCCATGGAGTGGGTTGATGAGGACCTGAACTAGGTCAAGGGTGAGGGGTAGAGTAGAAAGAAGGTCTTGACATTGTTCACTGCTGTGCTTACAGAGGAAGCCCTACCTTAGGAGACCTCCCCCAGCTATCTCCTACTGACACTCCAGAGAAGAATCTCGTAGAGTGAAACAGACATGATTACCTCATGTACATATACGACTGCCTGACCCATGTGATCCTACACTATGTACAATCAGAAAAATGAGAGATTGCACTCCATTTGTGATTTATCGAAATGTATAAATGCATTCACTGTTATGTACAACTAATTAGAACAAACAAAAAATTTAAAAAATAGTAAAGCTGAAGGAAAAAAAAGAGAGAGAAGAACCTCAGATGCTACCCCTGTCTCTTATTGAGTAAACTCGTGGGAATGTCCAGCCCAAGAAAAGTGTGATACTCAATACCAATGTTTCCTCTTGGAGTTCACTCTTTTCCTTACAGATAGCCAGGGTGCATACTGATTCCCCCAGCAGAAAGGTAGCTAAGCACACGTCCTGCAAGCCTTCTTAGCCTGACTCTGAGAAACAGAGGGGTTTCTCAAGGTCAAGGGCCTTGGCTTAATGACCCAGTGAAGGAGCAGAGCCAAAGAGGGCCTTATATTACAGAGCTTCCAAGATGGAAGAGTCCTTCAGGACCATGGAATTGAACTCTCCATTTTGTGAACAGGGCACAAGGTCTAATGGAGAAGACCCAATTGCTCAAGAGAGATGCCATTATCCAGCAGGAAAGGGATGTGACGCTTCCCCGGATCTGACGCCCCCAGTACCGTGTCCTGCCCAACCCAGCCTCCATCACCAAGAAAGAGGGCAACCAGAAGACTAGATCCAAATGCCAACCAGGGAGGCTGTTTTATTTCCTTCCCCTGTGAGGGGCAGTTGTGCCCAAATCTCCCTAGGAAACCCTGTTTCCCGGGATTTTTGATGTCACTGACCCCACAGTGCTGAGCACCTGTGGGTACTCTAGTCTGGAGTCCATCAAATCCAGTTTAAACTTCCTACCCCATACAAAATGAGTATCTCCACTACCAAAGATGAATCAGGCCAGTATGGTGGCACAAACCTATAATTCCAGATATTCTGGAGGCTGAGGCAGGAAGATGACAAGTTTCAGGCTAGCCTCAGCTACATAGCAAGACCTTGTCTCAAATTCAAAAAAAAAAATAATAAAATAGAGTAAAAGGGTTGGGGATGCAACTTGGTTTTAGAGTGCTCCTGGGTTCAATGGCCGGTAATAAATAAATAAATAAATAAAAAGAAGATTTTGATTCAACTCTTCAAGAGAAACGTATTTTGTAAACAGCTGTGCAGTCACTGAATACCAATGCATTCTAAAGAGGGAGAGAACATGGAGGGGATCAGGATTAGAAATTGTTCTTTCCCCAGCATATTAGATTAACCAAAAAAATCCATGCCTTTGTCCAGACTATCTGTGACTGGTCATTTAATAAGGTGACTTGACTGGAGCATCGGGTGCCTAGCTATTTGGTTAAACATTATTCTGGGTGTGTCTGTGAGGGATTTTTCTGGATAACAATAATATTTGAATCAGCAGACCAAATAAAGCAGATTGTCCTCAGGCCTCGCCCATTCTGTTGAAGCTCAGAGTAGAGCAGAAGAGAAGACTGAACAAGGGACAATTCATTCTGTCTGCCTGACATCTTTAAGCTAGAACACGGGTCTTCTCCTGCCTCTGGACTAGAACTTACACCCCTGGCTCTCCCGGATCTCAGACACTGAACCAAGACCAGAACTGCACCACCAATCGGCGTGGAAAGCACAGACCAAGACTCCATCACAAGGCACGGGCACAAACGTTCACATTTCATTATCACAACAGTCCTGAGGGGAGGAGCGGTGGGTTAGTAGGTGTCTTGGCAGCTTGGACCACCATAACAAAGAACCACAGACAGGGCAACCTAAGCAAGAGGAAGTCATTTCTTAGAGTTCCCGGGTCTGAAAAGTCCAATACCAACATGCAAGCTACATCAGTTACTGGTGAGAGTCCTTCTCCTGGATTGCAGAGAGCTTCCCTCAGCTGAACCTAGTTACCCTCCAAAGGCCTACTCTCCAAGCAGCATCACATCCCAGGTCAGGGCTTCAACATATGAATCTTGGAGGACAAAAATATTTAGGGCTCAGCAATATGCTACCCATTGACAGATGAAAACACTGAGGCCTAGAAAAATAAAGTAACTTCCCCAGACTCACCAAGCTTGTGAGTACAGTTTACATTCTTAATACCCTATCTCCCTCTCAGCCGCCGTTCTTTCTACAACAACCACAGTTTTTATGTTAGCTTTTCTAATACATAGCAAGGTTTTCTTCTTTAGAAATAGCCAGTAAAGATATGAAAAGTTACCCAAGCTTACTAGGTGTCTGGGAAGTGCTAATTAAAATGACAGCAAGATTTCATTTTTCACTCATCAGATTGGCCAAAATTAATATCCAGTGTCAGTGAGGGAGGGGGAAAGGTGTGCTCTTAAATACTGCTTGCAGAAATGCACATCGGCGGCCTGTTTGGAGGGCAATTTGGAACTATCTATAAAAATTTATATGCCTATTCTCTTTAATCAAGCATTTTAGTTCTTGATACCCACCCCAGGGAAATAGTTTCACAGAGGTACAAAGAAGTATACATTGCATTTTCTGGTAACAATGAAATATTGGAAGCGCCATGTTATCCATTCACAGGGACTAGTTAGAAGGACTATGTTGTATCCAAACAATAGCATCTGTGGAACCTTTTAGAAGAATGTGGCTGGCTTCCATATTCTGACACGGAACGCTTTATTCAGTAGAACAGCAAACTGGGGAGTATGGGCAGCGTAATTCTATTTATGAAATTTTAAAAATCACCAGATACTTCTAAGTCTATATTATATGTCTTTATGTATAATATTTCATGGAAAAAATTCAAGGACCCATACACATCAAACGGTTCATAGTTACTCCTTGGGACTGAGTTAAAGAGAAGCCAAAGGGAGTTTTTGAGTTGATCGTGTATTGGCTGAAATTTCACAGTGAAAATGCATGCATGCTCTTGTTTTCATAATTACAGTAAGTAAATAGTTACATAAATCAATAAAAACATGGAAAAGGAAGGTGCTTTCCTTCAAAACACTTCTATTTCTTCCCAAACAATAAAACCTGGCAGGGTGGACCATGTAGGATTCTTGCCTCCACATTCCAAGTGAGAAACCAAAGAATCCGAGAGAAGAGGGGACTTGTCTGGGGTGACAAGGTGGGTCAATGACAAAAGTAGGACAAGAGCCCAGGTCTTCTAACACTTCAGTCCTCGAGCTCCATGGACTGCATCTCCTTGCTTCATTTGGCTTCCACCATCTTGGCACCATCTTGCCTGTGAGCAAAGTGAGCCATCAACACATCCTTGCAAAAGAACCTCCAACTTGTAAAGAGTTTGAGGGTTTCCAAACTTTTTATCTTTCTGCTCTTCTCTTTTCAGACCATGACTGGGACTGGAAGCCAGCATCCTTCAAATGTCTACTTGAAACCTGCAGGGTCAGTGTTGCAGAGGGCTCCTCTGATGTTCCGTCCGATTTCCATCCAAATAAATCTCATTTTGCTGATGTCTATAAAGTCTGACTTTATAGCAGAGAGCTCTCCTAGAACTCTGTCTTTAATAAAAGGGGAAAGAAGTGGAACTACTAATTTAGTTTCTTTAAAAGGCATGTATTTTCATGCACATTAAGTCCATCTGTTGGTGAAATGGATGCCTTTGCACAGTGTATAATTTGATAAAACCCAAAAGAACTCAGAGCTCCTAGCTTGAAGCAGAAATAGAGAAAGTGGCTGGGAACCTGACTAAAGTGGAGAAATCCACCAAATGCTATTTTTAGAACTAAAACCTGATTTAAAAAAAAAAAATGACCCATCATGGGGAAAGATTAGTGTTTTCAGTGTAAGTAACAGCCTCTCAGCATATTCAAACTGCTGTGTGGACTGAGATCAAAGGGCCTGCTCTCTTGTTGGGGATATCTTTTTCATGGCATTGTGCAATATCTGATCACCTCGTTCTCTGCCTCATACTATCCAACGGGTCCCTATTGGTTGCAGAGATCTTACAAACTAGCAGCTACATGTTTATTTGCCAGGATGAAGTCTTTACAATTTTTGAATGTTGGCAACATCTAAAACTTGGCATTCCCCATCAAAATCCTGATTTCTCATTTCTCAAAAACCAGAAGATCTAGCCATGCTTGGTCCAAATTCCTGCCGAGCATTAACAAGCTGATGCTGAGTAATGGAGGCATAATTTAGACACCATTCACTTCCTGCTGTGCCGCGGTTCCGCCTGGGCAACACCTAGTCAGAAGAATATTCGAGGTCCTTCACTATTGGCGAAAGGTCAACTCCTCCATACTCATCTTCTTCCAGTTCTTTCTCCATTTATGCACTTAGTCAATAAACCTTCATTTTTCACCATGTGTACCAGACAGTTTGCGAGGTAGATACAAAGATGAATGAATAGAAATGTGTCTGTCAGTTAGGGTTCTAGAAGATAGCACATACAGATTAGGATAATTTGAGTAGGACTGGTGGAATGGGAAAGGACCCACAGTGCCCTGAGTCTAGAATTTGGGGACTGTTTGTAGTGCTAACCCTGAAGGGGGAGTGTTGCCTTGCAGAGAGATGCTACAACCTTCTGACAGGAATTCAGCTTGAGATAGCCCTGCAGAGCAGGAGCAGGGGGAGAATCACCCGCCCTTACTGTCCTCTCTTCCTCTGATCTTCCAAGAGGACTTCTCCATTGGTCAAAGCCAAAAATAAAAGAAGATGGGGCCTTTGGATGCAGCCCTCGAGATCAGCTTCCGCAGGCAGAGATCAGGTCAGGGAAGGGCCAAGGTACAGGAAGGTCCTGGGCCAACCCATTCCATCCTTCAAGGAACTCATAGTCTAGTCAAGAAAAAGCAAGTCACTGACAGTGACAATGTAGGGTTGGGAGTGTTGGGCTAACAAGAATCACAGATGGCTGGAAGCACCCAGAGGGAGAGGCTCCCTGGGCAGAGGCGGCTAACCTCAGACAGCTGGAAGTTCCCAGGAAACAGCAAACTCAGGACAAAAACAGAAATGATCAAGAGCAAAGAATTACTCAGAAAGAGGTGAGAAAGGAAAGCTGAGGAAAGGAGCATCCTATTGCTCAGGATGGATGGGCACCCAGTGCCCACTCACTGGGTCCCTCAAAGTTCTCCAAAAGTCTCCTGCTCTTTTATATTGTAAAACTCTACATAATCACTTCTCCTCTTTCGGGGAAGTTACCTCCTCCTTAAATCACCTCCCAAAGTAATTCTACTCCTGAATCTACCCAAGAGAAATGTGGTAGACGTGCACCAAAAGACATACATTACTGTGCTCAAAATAGCATTATCATAGTAACCAAATGTCCATCAATAATAAGTGGGATCATGAAGCATGACATATTCACAGCATAGAATACAACAGAACAGTCAGGATGTACAATCTACATGTTCAAAAATATGGATGGATAACACAAATAGATGCTGAGTGAAAGAAGTAAGACAGAAAAGTACACATCCCCAAAAGATTCCTCATCAAAAGATCAAAATCAGGCAAAGTTGGACAACAATGACCCCTTAGGGGAGTGGTAGTTACAAGAAGATGGCCCCAGATGGGGAACTCTGTGTGGCTCCTAATGTCCTGTTTGAACATTCATGGAGCTGTGATAACTTATGTATACTTTTCTGCGTGTTATATTTTTTAAAAATGTTCAAAACACTTATGTCACTTTCTCTGGGAAAGTTTTTGAATAGCAAGAACTGGAAAGGCCCTAAGTTGAAAGAGTCCAGAAAATCTTTTGGTAAAACCCACCCAGAGCCCTGGAAAGAACAGAGACTCAGGAGACTGGACCTACCTTGAATTCCCAGGTGATCCTAACAGTCCTGTCTGCTCTCTTGGCTCCCTCTGCTCCTGTAAAATGATACAAAGAAGTAGATGTATTTCCATTTCTTCTCACTGATAAGGCATTTTGGAGGCATCAGAGATTAAAGGATCATCCTTCTTCTGAATTGCCTTACCAGTCTGGACCATTTCTGTTTGCAAAACAACCCATAAAGGGCTTCATCTCCCGGCTGAGCAGCTCCCAACTCTCTCGTCACAAAGGGACCTTGACATGACTTTTCTCCCATGAGTCCCACATCCTGAAAGAAGATGTGGCAAAAAAAAAAAATGTTGATTGTGTAATAACCCATTTGTCTTAATCAACACATTTATATTAATGCCAACCTAACCTTGTGACTAGCATGAGATAACCAATATCCCCCAACTGGGTTGTGTAATTCCTGCTCAAAACACAGTAACCTGATCATTTCGTTCACCAGGGAAGATCTATGGCAGGCATTCATGTAAGATTTCCAAGATTAAATTTATGACACAGAAATTAATTAGGAAGCCTTTATTTATTTTTCTTTATGTTCTGGAGGTAGCAGCCCTAAGCCAGGGCCTTCACGTACTAAAGAGACCTTGGGTTCGATCTTCAGATATGTTATGGTGCTGCTTGCCTGACTTCTTTTCAATAATGATCTCAGAAGATGAAGTCGTCAATGATAAGCCAAGAAAGGGAGAGATGATTTGAATAATATTGTATGTTTATAAAAATGATATCATTGTTTTAACAATTATTTTAATAATATGAATTACTTTTATTGGGCTGCAAACAAAACACCATAAACCAGGTAGATAATAAACAATGGAAATTTATTTCCCACAGTTCTGGAAACTGGGGGGTCCAAGACTTAAGATGCTAGAATATTCATTGTCTGATAAAGTATCTCCTTCTCATTCACAGGCAGCACCTTCTAACTGTCCCCAAATGGAGGAAGGTGTGAGCAAGCTCTCCGTGTCTGTTTTATCAGAGTACTAATCCCTATCAGGAGAGTCCCACCCTTGTGACCTAATCAACTCACAAAGGCTCCACCTCCTATTGCCATCACCTTGAGGGATAAAATTTCGATATATAAATTTGAGAAAGGGAAGTGAACACAAATATTCAGATCATAGCTCCAAAATTGACTACATGTATGTTGGACATCTTTTTATTAATGTTTTTAATTAGCACTTATTCATGAGATACAGGGCAGCATTTCAATACATACATACAATGTGTCATGATCAACCAGGATAACTGATAGGAACTTTTTATGCAAGTCACTAGGCAACTTTACACGGGTTAATGTGGGTTGTGGAGTCGGGTAGTGATGGTTCAAATCCCTCCTCAGGCTCTGACTTAAGTGAGCAGATACTTACCCTCTCTGAGTCTCCATTTTCCTTCTTATCTGTAGCATGGGGCTGCTAACGTGGTTCACTGAGTTATTTGGAAGATCCAATGTGCACAGTCCAGGGAAGCATATGGTACAGGGCTCACCACACAGGAAGTGCTTGAAGTGAATAGGTTAGCTCTTCCTAGTAACTGATTTCTTCACGATGCCTTTTTCAGGAAAGCTTCATTATTCACACTTTATAAAGGAAAAACTGAAGCCAGGAAACCAGCCCGAGATCTCACGGACACTGATCAGGGATGATTCTCGTTCTACTTGATGCCAAAACCTGACCTCTTTCCACTCTTCAGTCCTTCAACAGATCAGATTCTGCAGCTGATCTGCTCAGAGTTGCTTCTATTCCCTTATAAGCATTAGTTTTGAGAAGAGAATAATATTTCAGTTTAGTTACTTGATGGTTTAAAAGAATAAAAATAAATGACGAGGTAAGATTTTGCACTTATCATAAAAGCTTAATTTTCCTAAGCGTATTTCTTATGGACACTTTCAAGATTGTCAGCCATAATTCTGTCACTATTGGTGATCTTATTTCAGGAATTAGCAAAGGACTCGGAGAGACCCGGTCATACCACAAGACCTTGGGTACCTCAGCTCCCTTCTGTGGAGCCCAGGAGTGGAAGAAGGCTCCGCAGCCCCAGCACCCCAGCAGTGAAGCTTCCCTTCTGAGATCATTCCAGGACCTTCTCAGGGGCAAACAGCTCCGCTTCAGAAGATTGACATCTGCCCCTTCTTCCTGAACTATGTCAGAGGGGAAAGAAAGGAAAAGGGGGGGGGGGGGGGGAAGAATCCAACATCTGTTTTCACACCGTGGCTGGGAACTCATTCCTCAAACATTTTTCATACTTGACCAGAAGGGAATTTCGTCACGAGTAACGGGATCCCTCCCTTGCTCTCTGGCTGCCTCTGCACTTTGCTGATAAGACAGTAACTAATCTGCTGATGCGCGTTTCCAGGAAGTGAAGCTTCTCCCTGGCCGAGGCCAGCGCTGCTGCGTTCCCAGAGGCAGGTGTCCGAGCCCAGGGCCTGAACGGCTGTCCCTTCTCAGGCGAGGCCGCCCCGTCACTGTCCTTGGGCTCCCCAGTCCTCCTTTCAGGACTCCGAAGGCGGGATTCTTTGCTTTTATAGCCGTCACTCAACCCCGCTGTGGGAAATGCCCCTTCCTGCGTGCCTCTGCATCCCCAGCCACAGGACGCGCCGGGAGAGCGCTCAGTCCCACCGGCGCCCACTCTGGGCCTCCACAGGGCTGCTCTTCCTTGGTCCCGGGCAACATTCCGACTACTCGGCATGTCAGCTCTCGACCGCCTTCATTAGCTTGTTTGCCACCGACAGAGAAGAACGCTAAGTCACCAAGAAGCTGTATTGTGTCCCTAAGTCCATGCATATCCAAGATGCGAGCCCAGGCCTTGGGTTCCAAGGGCACTCACGCTTCGCCAGGGGTCCTCTGACACTGGGCCCCAGGACCCCTCGCAGTCTTAAAAATGATTGAGGACCCCAAAGAGCCCTTGCTTCTGTGGGTTCTACCAGACTCCTATTATTAGAAATTGAAGCCATGTCATTTTTTCAAACTCAAGGACGCTTAAATTAAGCACAGGTCTCATTTTCAAGATATCATGACATCACAGAGTGAGGAAGCTCCAGAAGACGTCCCTCCACGAGAGGGTGCATATGAAAAAGGGGAGCACTTTACAAAAGTGCTTCTGACCTCTAGGTCCCCTGAGAGACGGTCGGGTCTCCAGTCAGCACTCTGACAACTTCTGCACCTCACGGTCTCTCTGCCCTGAAGGAGCACGTGCCACGAATCCCATCTTTCTTACAGAGTGCTACTCCAGTCCATAAGCAATTATTGGACTCCAACTGTGTATCAGGCACAATGCTAGACACTGGGGTACAACGGCAATCATCAAATGCATCCCTGCCCTCGAAAAGCTTCCAGTCAAGTGGAGGAGACACGCAGAGCAAAAATAGACCACTCTGATAAGTCATTTTTAACTATCAAAAATATTAGGAAAGAATGAGGCATAATGAAGCTACACCTAACTCAGAGACATCACAGAGCTTAAGGGTCAGGATAAACTTTCGTAGGGAAGCGACGTGTCTTGCTAAGGGCTCTGCAAACCATGACCCTCTCCTAAAGCTGGTCTGGGCTCCCCCATCATGGCCTCTCTTCCAGCTCCCTCTGCTCTCTCCAATGTACTCCAGATAAATCCTTCCAGGCCCAAATCCCCACCTGGGGTCCCTAGCTGTCACATCTCATGAATTATTTCCTCCCAGCATTTGGCACCAACACAGTTGTCCCCGGTGCACACTGGCAGTGGCAGGAATCAATGGGGAGGAAGAGAGGAGGCAACATGGGGTTGATGAACTCTGACTTCAGACTGAGTCCTGGTCCCCGTCCCTCCTCTTCATATTCCTGTGGCCCTCCTGGTCAAGCTGCCACTCCGGATTCTCAACATCTTCAACAGTAGTCATGAAAAAGAGAGCACCTAGCATGACAATCTGCTGTTCTATCCATTTACTGGCAAATGCCATAATTTCATTCTTTTTTATGGCTGAGTACTATTCCATTGAGTACATAGACTATATTTTCTTTATCCATTCATCCATTGAAGGGCACTTAGGTTGTCTCCATAGCTTGGTTCTTGTGAATTCAGCTGCTATTAACATTGATGTGGTTGTGCCACAAATATCCTCTCTGATATGTGGATGCAACAAAGGAGGATAGGGAAGGGAAGAACAGATGTTTATTGGATTAGACAAAAGGGAATGAAGGGAAGGGAGAGGAATGGGAATAGGTAAGGTAGTAGAATGAATCAGACATCACTTTCCTTCGCTCAGATATGAATTCACAATCAGTGTAGCTCCACATCAGTGTACAACCACAAGTCTGTGATCCTAACTGCAATGGGTCGACTCCATGCATGTATAATATGTGAAAATACGCTCTACTGTCATGTCTATCTAAATACAACAAACAAAAAAAATAGAGCCCTTCCTCAGCTGGCTAGGTGATAACCAAGTGAGCTGATGGATATCAAGATGTCCGATGAGTGTCCCACATATAAAGAAATGCACAGATATGAAGCGCGATACAACGATGACAATATTCAATTAGAATCCAACAGTGAAGTAATCTGGGGTGCGGGGCAGCAGCTTTATCTGGTGTCTCAGTCACACATTAAACTCCACACTTAAGTGTAGACCATGTCACAGCAAGTCTATAATTCAGCATACGTAGCTGGAAGAACGCGAGGTGGTTCTGATCCTTCTTCTGAATGCAGAAACACAGTGTAGCTGTAATTCTTCAAGACAGAAGCCTGATGCAGAGCGTGTCTCTGCTCATCTTCTTTATCCGTCAAAGCCAAAAATTCTTGCAAGACCCACTGGGGCCTTTGATGGAAGTCTCATCAGGCTGGGAGCAGAGAGCTCAGGGCCTCTTCCCAGCTCAGTCGCCAGTTTACTGCGGGCTTTTGATCATGTTCTTGTCTGGGCCGCAGTTTACACATCTGTGAAATGGGGAGACAGGTGGTGAGTGACATTTGTGAAATGGGCAGGCATCTCCTGGGAGTGTCTGTACTGATATACCTCACAGTGTGGGACATAAGCAGCACAGGAACCCTTTGGGACAAGACTTCAGGAATCACAAGCTTAAAGGAAAACCACTTAGTAAAGAGAGCAGTCACTAACTTCTTTTTTATCCTTTGGATTATATGTCAAGGAGCAATTCTCCTGCCAGGCTAGCCAGTCACCAACAGCTCTGACACTCCTTCTCCTCTTGAACTAAAAACACACCGTAGGACCAAGCTTCAGCTGCAAGAATGGTTCCCTAGAACTTTGCAGCGTTGTTTTGTTAAAATGGTGCATGTGTTTTGATGAAGCTCTCCTTTGGTCAGTCACTATGTTTGGTTTCATTTATGATAGTGATACCAAGTTGGCAAATAAATTTAGTTTTAGAAAGTGAGGCTATTAAAAAATGTAACAGATATTCTGAGAAACATGTAGGTGTGGCAGTAATCACAGTATGTCATCCAAGTTTGGGAACTCTGTGCTGGTGTCTGAGGGTCCTTTCCTTGCCACCAAGGGTCTTGTCACAACATCAAATTGTTCCATCATGGGACGGTCTAACCCCTGGCTGCTGAAGTTACAGTCAACAGACTCTGGATCAGGGGTGGAGGGGTCGGGATACTCAGGAATATTCTCCAGCAACTGGCCCCTCCCACGGCAGGGGCACCCCCAAGCACAGCCCTGCTTACAGCTGGGGGGCTCTGGCTGACGTATTCAGAAGAAATCACCATAATCATGAGCTCTGGATGGCGGAAGAGTTTATAAGGTGCTTCCTTGCGCATGAACTCAGGAATCCTCTCACGTCCCTCCAAGTTGGCATTCCTAACAACTCCATTGTTCAGCTAAGTGCATCCGGTGTCAGAGGCTTAGATGACTTAAGAAGTCACACACCTAGAAAAGAATAAAGGGGATTTCAGTGTGTGTCTTTTGTTACCAAAGTTCACTGATCTTTCTCCTGGTGACATGGAGGAGACTCCAGGGGACACGAGGAGCCTGGGGAACAAGATCCGGACCTCACACCAGCCCCAGCCCGTAGCAGAGGGGGTCTGAGGATGGGATTTGGGTTCCGGCCCGTGCCCTCCTGCTTTCCAAGGATGCTCTGCCACCCCGGCAAGCTGGCTCTGTTCTCCAGCCTCAGGCGCATCTCTAAGATGGATATAATGGTAACGCACACCTCGAAATGTCATGAGAACCCCTGAACGAACAGGAAAGTGTGCCAGTGCTGAGCTGAGGGCCTGCACTCAGAAAACTGGTTGTCCTCATTGCTCTTATCGCTATTATGCTGTTTTTAGGATTATTATAGGATCCCCAGTGTAGTCTGGAGTTTTCTGAAACATTTTCTGCTCTTTGAAATGTCTCTCAGACAGAGCCCTGCATGGCAGTACAAACTGAGTTAATGCCTGCTGGTGAGGCTGTAAATTGGTACAACCACTATGGAAAGCAGTATGAAGTTTACTCAAAAAACTAGGAATGGAACTACCACTTGACCCGGTTATCCCACTCCTCTGTATATCCAGGGGAGTTAAAATCAGCAGACTAGAGATACAACCACATCAATGTTTATAGCAGCACAGTTCACAATAACTAAGCTATAGAACCAACCTAAGTGCCCTTCAACAGATGAATGGATAAAGAAAATGTGGTATATTTACACAATGGAATATTACTCAGCCATAAAGAAGAATGACTTTATGACATTTGCCAGTAAATGGATGCAACTGGAGACTATCATGCTAAGTGAAATAAGTCAATCCCAAAAAAGCAAAGGTCAAATGTTCTCTCTGACATGCATTTGCTAACACACAATGGGGGTAGGGATGGAAGAAGAGATGTTTAGTGGATTAGACAAAGGGGAATGAAGGGAAGGTAGAGAGAATAGGAAAGACAATGGAAAGGCTCTGGCATAGCCTTCCTAGGTACGTCTATGAAAACACCACAGCAAATCTCCACATCATGTACATCTACAAAACTGAGATCCTATGTAGAATAAGATACACATCATGTTTGTATAAATATGTCATAATTGTACTGTCATGTATAACTAAAAAGAACAAATTTTAAAAAATATTAATTAGTGCTGCCCAATGTCCAGGTTGGGGTTGAAGTCGCTGCTCCTCATGGAACCACTCTGAGACTCGGTTTCCTCCTCTGTAACCGGGGGTGCTCCAGACACTGAAGAGTTATCGGGAGGATTCCTCCAGGCAGGGGCGGAAAGTGGCCTGCACTGGGGGCTCTGCACGGGGAAGAACTCCAGAAACGGGAGTGCCCTTTATCTTCCTGGTCCCTCCCTGGGAAAGTGCAGAAATGGAGCTTCGGGACCCCCTGGGGCTTCTTTGGACACCTGACCGGAGGGTTGGGGTGGAGAGCAGGAAGGGGGTAGCGTGGTATGGCGCAAGCCGGCCTCTTTTTCCTCTGTGACTCCAGCAACTTGGAAGCAGATTCACTATCTGCTGGGCTGTTCGCCTGCAGGACCGGCCCACCTCCCACCTCGGCCCTTCCAGAACAATGGCAGATGCAGGCCTGTGCTTCCGAGCAAGGGCACGCAGGCCTTCCAGCCAGGTGGGGCCCGACCAGGTCGAACAAGCCTTGTCCCCGGCACTCAGAGGCCAGCAGCCTCAGCCTCAGACGCAGGAGGCCTCTGGGCAGCCCTGGATATTTCACCAAAAGGTAAGTGTGGAAATCCTTGGAGCCCTGGGAGAGAGAAAGGAGAGGAGGCTCAAGTTTCTGGATCATTGCAAGTGGCTTCAGACTGGGCACAAGCTGGCATTTGGTTTTCTGGAGTCCACTAACAGATCTCTGCCAGGCTCCATCCTGTCCCTGATAATAACATGGTAAGCGGCCATTTTTTCCCCTGGCCTGACTCCAGGTATAGCCAACCCTCTCAGCGAGGATTCTGTATTTGCAAATTCATTAACTCACTGAGAGTCTTTTGTGATCCCCACAGCAGTACTGGTGGCATTCCACGTTGTCTGTGGTCATTCACAGTCAAGTCCAGAGCCGCAGAACGTCTCGTCTCGCGTTGTGAAGCCGGCGGTCCTGGATATCTGCAAACATGGCCGGGCTCTGCCTTCCTGCTTCAGCCCCCGTCCTACGAGCAAGGGGCCTTTTTAAGTCTATTCGGTGCCACATTTTGTATTTTCTCTCTGTCAGGTTTCTGTCTAAAAGGCCTGAAAACCAAGTGTTAAAGAGCATGAAGCCACTGGCATGCCTCACAGAGAAATGGCACCTTCCCCAAGCTTCATTCAGACAGGACCTGTAGTGTCGAAGGCCCCGCGGTCAAGGCTACTAACCAGCAGTTACATCAAATAAGGCCTTTAATCCAGAACACGCAAGATGACGCATTGATCAGCTGATAGAAACGTGATGAGAAGCTAGCAGGAGCCTAACCCTGTAAGTCCACCAGGAGCAAAGGCTCCGTATTCACCATTCAGGGTTGAGAGCAACTTTGCAGAACAGGATAGCCTCAAAAAAATGGCGATGGACAGTATTTGTTATCTCGTGGAACCCTCAATAGCCATGGAAATCACCGTCATCATCCCGTTGTGTGGATGTGGAAGAGGCGGTAGACAGCCGCGGACTTCCCTGGGAGCCCGCTGCTCAGAGCGACCCAGCTGGCTTGAGGTGGTCTTGAGCTCTGCCTGCCACGCTGCCCTGCTGCATGGCGTCCAGTCCCCGGTGGGCTGGCGTGACCCCCGCACTCACAGGAGCAGAGGGTGTGAGTGGGACTAGACCTCGGCAGTACAGCCCGTCCTCATCCTAGGGGACAGTCAAGTCTTACGAGAGTGTCAGGCCCAGGGACATGTGGCATTGGTCAGAGGCCCCATGGGAGATTCCTGTAAGCCTTTCTTTGGGGAAAATACTGATTTTTTTTACAAGGAAACTGATATTTCTGAAGTGTCAGGCATCACATCATCTAGTCTCACAACTCTGAGAGGGACAGAAAAGTACTCCCAAGGCTGTCCCCATCACAGCCCTGCCGTCCACCCTTAGCACTAGCCTCTGCACACAAAGGCTGCAAAGGCAATGCGAACACATGTCGCTTCCATTTTTTTCTGATCATGGGCATCTACTTGGTCCAAGTGCAAAGCAAGACAAAAGGGGCAAAGAGTCAATGTCCCTGGGAGCAGCCCCCCAATAACAATGCAGGAGGTCATCGCAACCCAGCTTTCTCACCTCCACACGGGCCACTCCACCATCCTGCCTTCTCCAGGGCTGAGCACCCATCACCCGCAGTGGCAAGAGACCTCCCTGGTTCAGGTCTCCTTCCTGCAATGTTTGCCCGGACCTCCTCCCAAATAAGCCACCTGGACTTGAATGACAGCTTTCCACTCCAGTGGGCGATGCCGCTGGAACACAGAAAGGAAGCAGCAAAGGTGGAAACTTGGCCCAGGTGGCTCCACGTGAATCTCCGTCTTCCTCACCAGATGCTCCCTCTCTGCAAGCAAGGATTCCCATGAGGCCCAGGGGCAACGTGAAACAAGGGAGGCCAAGGTGAAGAACTTACCAGCAGAGAAGGACAAGCATGAGACCATGGTTATGTGCCCTTCCACGTGGTCGGTGCTCCAAAACTGAGCTCTGAGCAAAAGACTTACTATGCACCCCTAGTTCATTCTAGTCACCCTGATAAAAGACTTCAGTAAACTTAATAGACATTATTCTTTCCACCTCTCTTGATATAACTAACTGGATTATCCCCATGCTACAGATGAGGAAAACTGAGTCTCAGAAAGATAAACCTAGGCAAGGTCGCCTGGTAGTATATGAGTCTGAGCTCTTGCTCTTCCCTTTAGCTGCCCTCCCTCTAAGACTTAGGAGGTTTCTTCTCCGGTGGTCAGCATGCTCTGGTGGGCTGATAGGGGTGGGACAGCACCAGCTTTCAAATCCCACTTTGTGGCAGCTACAGATACCACCAGCTTGGAAAGCAGACCTTGCTGCAGTCTCACTATCCTCAAGGTTAACTAGCTTCTCCGGGAGGCAGATTCCTTACTGCTCACCTGGGGAGGTCTGTATTAGTCATCTGTATTGCTCTGTAACAACTTATCACAAAACTGGCAGCTTAAGATAACACACATTTATCTCACAATTTCTAGGAGTCCAGGCCTGACTTAGCTCTGCTTGGGGTCTGACAAGCCTGCAATCAAGGTATCCATCAGGCTGTGTCCTCATCTGCAAGCTCAACCGGAGAAGATCTACTTCCAATCTCATTCAGGCTACTGGCAGGTCCATTTCCTTGCAGGTGGACAGCCAAGGGACCCGCTTGCAGTGTCTTTTTGCTGGAGGCCACCCACAGCTTCCTGCCATGTGGCCCTAGCATGGCAGCTTGCTTTTTCAAAGCCAGCAGCAGGATCTCTCACTTTGCCATGAAGACAGAGTCATTTATAAAGCAGCATAATCGTAGCAGTGAGTGACAGCCCATCACCTCTGACATATGATGGATGGATTTGTTATTTATATTATTATCATCATCATTTGTAATTAATATTATTTATTATAATTATTATAAATTTGGTATTCTGAATTATAGTATTACAATCCCATTTATCTTTTACATAAAACCCATGCTTAGCTCCCAATGCCAATGGAATAAGGCCCAAGTTCCCCAGTCTGGCACGCATGGCATGGCCCTCTCGTCTCCTGCCTCTTCCTTGTCCTGGCTCCTTCCCAACCTTGCCCAACATTTACATCTCCTTTCAGCACGAGCAGCCCCTCCACCTTGCCTGCCCTCTGCTGCCTTCTCAGTCTAGGTCACTAATCTTTGCAAATGCATTAGGAAGAGGGCTTGATGCTCCGGGGTGGGCTCTGCTCTCCCCTCTGCAGGCTCCCTAGCTTGGTGCGTGTGCTACTTTGCTCTGCTGGTCACGCTAAATTGTATCATTTCATCAAGCAGCGAGTTTCCATCCATCTCTGAATTCCAGGACTTGGCACATATTAGATCTTCATAAATCATGCTGAGTGAATATATTATCGATATGATTAACAGCAACTCTTTTTCTTTCCGGGACCCTTCAGGTTTGCAAAGTATATTAAGCTGCCACAGACAAGTCTGGAGCGAAGACAGTAGGCCAAAGACAGAGAGCAGCGGCCAGGTGACCCGAGCAGGCCCGGAGCAGTTGGGAACCCCATGATCTCTTCTTGTAGACAACAGGCTCTGGAAAAAAGCCAAGGCTCTGCACAGAGCCGCGGCTCAGCACTTCCCGTGTTCGCGCTTGCTATCCTCTGTGCTCCTCTTCCCCAAAGCCTGCTTCCATATTTTCGGGTCTTTGAGTGTTGCAGCCAAACCACTGTTGTGCTTACGAAAGCAGAAGCAAAACACGCCACCAGCCGCCGCTCCTCGCCGACTTCCAGCCGCCCTCGTGCCCCACCAGGAAGCCCATCCACCTTCTGTGCACCAGGCCCTGAGCCCCTGCTGACTCCCGCAGCCAGCCCGGCTGCCCAGCCTGCTCCCAGGAGCCCTCTTAGCTTCCCTGTCACTTCCCCGTGACGCTTCTTTGTGTCCCTCCTCCCTCCATTCTGGGGGAAGCCTGTTTCACAAAGCAGTTGTGACTTTCTTGAGTTAAAAGGCCAGGGTTAAAAAGAAGTAGGAGTTATCATTTCTGTCCCCGAGTTCCTTAGGCAGGAAGTAGCTACAAAGCTTGCATGCTCTGACCAAGCTAAGAAGCTGCCCCGCAAAGCTGGGCCAGCCAGGTCCCAGGAAAGGTGGTCAGGCAAAGCCTGCACCCGCCAGAAGAATCAAGAATGAGCTTCGGTTCCTTAGGAAACTTAAAAGACGCTGCATATGCCCATTTTAAAGATGATCGCTCTCAATTTTGAATTTAATTGAACCCTGCCAGAATTCAGAGGCGAGACAGTGAGAGCAAGACTCGGAAAGGCGTGGATTGGAATCCTAGCTGCAGGACCCAGGAAAACGGGAGAAGCCAGGTTTCTCCTAGAACATCAGAAGAATAAGGTTCTCCACGTAGCATGGCTGAGACTTGACTGAGAGAATACGTAAAGTGACAGGGACAGCATACACTCCCTAGAGGTCTCTCCAAACAAAGCCAATTACCTTCTCCTTTAAAACTGCTGTTGCTGCCTCCCTGCCAGCAGTGGGGGTGGGTGGGGGCCGGGGCCGTGCGACTCTGGAGCTTCCCTGCCAGGAATGCCTTTAGTGCCCGCGGGACACTGCCATCAGAGGCTGCACGGCGGGCCTGCACCTTCCAGCCAGGGTGGTGGCAAATGGCCCTGAGCCAGCGTCCTCAGAAACTCCAGGAACTGCTAAGAAGAGGTGGCTTTGATGTTATGCCAAAGGAAGCCCTGTTGCAATTACCTACGCTATTCAAGGCCCCCACAAAATTTAGAGAACTGCAGGCTGATTGCAGAGAAATTCAAATTCCCTGCCCACCACTCCCTCTCATCCCAACGAGGTTTTCGGTTCCCCCTGAGGTCCTGCTCTCTCTCACCTCAGGATCTCTGCACCTGCTCCAGCCTGCTGGAGAGTTGCCCTCTTCTCTGCCACTGTCCGGAAGACTCCCCTTCTTGCCTCGAAGCCCCATGGCCCCTGCTCCACCAAGCCACCCCGACAGTTCCTCCGGTGCTCCTCACATGTGGCACTCACCCTTCGGCTATCATCCCCGTTTAAGTGCCAGGTCCCCAACAAAACTGAGAGGTTCTTGAGGGCAGGACCAAACTTTGCTGCTGGGCCTGGTGCTCATAGCGCCTGCAGGGGACCTTCGCAATGGGGCAGGGCTGAGAAGCTCTTCTATGGCCGTGTGGTGGGGGAGAGTCAAGGCTTACACGTCTACAGACTGAAATTCTGGCTGTTTGGCTAAGAGTAAGGTCAGCTTTTCATGGTTAGAGACAAATGGAGAAGAGGGACATCCACACTGACACTCCAGCTACAGCAGGAAGACCTGGTGTTGACTTGGTGTCTAGGCCTCCTCCTTCTTCCATACCCACGCTCCTAGGCCCAGGGCAGCCAGTCAACAGGGAACCAGGAAGCAGCAGGCTTCTGGCCTCTCCTCCTGAGGACAAAAAGTGGAAGACTCCTGGCTAGGTAGAGCCCCTCACACCTCCTCAGCCATATGGAGTCCCCAGAGACACTGAAAGGAGAATTTCCAATCGGTCCTCTCATAGGCCAGAGTGGGCAGAGTCCCTGGCTCCTAGATGCCAAATCTAGCTGAGAAAAAGGAGGGCAGCTGAAAACCTCACACTGGGCTAGTTTTCCCAGAGTCTGAGCCAGCATTAAAGGCCAGGACCCTTTTCCTGCCTTTAAGAAGATTTGGCATTGTGAGCTGAGTGGCAGGCAAGAAGGATGAGTTTATGCTACAATAACGACCCCCCGAATCTCAGTGGCTTCAAGTCACAACAGGTTTTTGCCCACAGACCTGGTTTTATGGCTCCTGAAGATCCCTGGACCACTTGTCTCCATTTGGTTGCTCAGAATGTCAACCTCACATCAGCATGAGCTTCCCCGGTAGCACGGTCAAGGCAGATGGAGAGCAGAGCGTCAACTACTGTCACGCGTCCACCTGGACATCAAGGTGCACGTCAGTTTTGTGTGTTTGTCCTCTCGGACTGTCAGATCCTTCAGAAACAGAGCCGTGGCTTGCTTCTTCATTGGTGCATGCCTGTTTCAGAGGCACCAATAAATAATTATTTGTTTCATAAATGGATAAAATAACAAATAAATAAATACAGTATGTATCATTAATTTACTCCTCACCTAGGTACCCTGACTTGTACCCACAATAACTTGTACCACACTCTGAGTTGGGTGTTGGGGAGGCAACTGGAAATAAGACTCAGCTTCAACCCTCAGTGAGTGCAAGATCCAAAAGAAGAAGTTGATGTACAAAGAAAAACAAATCCAATCCAGAATATTATTCTGGGCTATCATCGAAATCCATGGCACCTGCTAAAGGAGCAATTTCACAGGAAAAAAAAATTAGATATATATATCTCTTTGCCACGCAATCCTGAAAGGATTTAATGAGAAAGTGATACTTGAGGTGGCTCTTTGAAGATGGGTTTTGCTGGGCAGAAGGAATGAGAAGGGCAGAAACGAGCACCAGAGCAAAAGGTGGATATCAGAGGGAACCCGGGATATTCGGAGAAGGGAGAGCTTCATTCTGTGTGTTGCTGAGCGGCTGTGTGTAAGGTGGGGATGGAAAGAAAAGCAGGACTGTACAATGGAGGGCCACGTGTGACAGACTAAGAAGTTCAATTTCTTCCTTAGATCCTTCGTAGCTTGTGCCTGCAGGGAACAGTGTCATGGAACGTGAGAACCTGTAGAGAGCACTGGATGCAGAAGACCGTGTGGGTCAGGGAGCATCCAGAGCCATGGGGTCAATTCGAATGCTTTCCCAGTAGACTGAGCCTCCTGTGTCTTGGAAAAGTGCTCTGGGTCGTGGTTCTGCAGTAAGAATGTCCTCTGATGTCTACGTGTGTGTTTCATACATAGACGTCCATGTGGATACACGTGCATATGACGGTATCTAAAGCACCTCGACACTGATTGGTATGTGAAACCTCTCCAAGGAAGGCAGTCAGTAGGTAAAGCTGAGCTTCCCAAAAGTGCTGCAGTTTCGATGCGTCCACAAATGTTCATGTGTTAGAAACTTAATCCCCTGATTCATATATTGGTGGTGTTTGGAGGTGGAGCCTTTGGGAAGTACTTAGCATGGGTCCCCATGATGGAACTATTAGCTTTATAAAAGGAGAAAGAAAGACGATGTTTTAACACAGTGCCAAGGTCCTCACTAGATACTGGCCCTGACCTAGGACTTCCTAACCTCCAGAACCAGAAGAAGAACTTGTACTGTTTAGAATTTACCCAGTCAGTGGAATTCTGTTACAGCAGTAGAAAATGCACCAAGAGTCTGAGGTTAGCATTGGAATCACAGCTGATAGTTGCCATTTTTTTCTACAGAGAGCTAGAAACATTGGTATCCAAGAGACACTCATTGTCAATGGCAAATGAAACCTCATAAGCTTCTTCCTGCTCTGGCATCCATAAAGCTTGAACGTGGAAAAGCAAAGTGATCCATCCCCATTGGTACATCAGGGTCATTAAAAGCCCAAGGCAGCAAAATCTGGGGCAGAACATCCAAGATGGACTAGATTGTCTTTGCCACCACAATCCACATCTCAGAAATCTGTGTGAGGGCTATATTGATGATTTTCTTATAGTGAGAAAGAAAAATAATCAATTAGCTATTCAAGAAATAAGATTATTTTCAAATCATTTATGTAACTATTGTTTTGAAGAATTATTTTATAAGCTGGATGTGGCAGCACAGGTGTGTAACCCCAGAGGCTCAGGCGACTGAGACAAGAGGACTGCCAGTTCAAAGCCAGGCTCAGCAACTTAAAATAAAAAAATTAAAGGGAGGATGTGGCTCAGTAGTTGAGGGTCCCTGGGTTCAATATCTGGTACCAAAAAAAAGTTCTTTTATGACTTTATAAAAAGTAAAACATAAAACTATCATTGTAAGTCTTGAGCTGGTCAGTGCTTGGTCTAGGTTGGTGAGAACATTGGTGTTTCCAGACTGAAGCGGGGTAGGAGAGGCCAGGTGTCCATGGAGAACCCCTCTGTGCTGACTCCGCATGACATCCAAGAATCGCTTTCAGTTGCAATTTTAGTGTAGTCACCGAAGAAGTAGGCTTGCACAGAGACGGGTGGGCTCGCTGTGGTCCAGGGTTTGGCCACAGGCATTCAACGGACATCTGAAATGATTACTGAGAACTTTTCCTGAGAATTCATGTGGAGGTTTGCATTTTCGTTCTTCTTCCACTGAGTCAGACCAAGCAGGGCAGGTACTGCTCTCTCTGCTCACCCTAGAGAGCCCACTTCACTGTAAAAACTGAAAGAACTTGGGATAGGCAGGCAGTCATCCAATCTGCAAATTCTTCTGAGTTGTTTCATTTCATTTACACCATACATATTAGTCAATGTTCTCCAGAGACATAAAAACAACAGCATCCATCTGTTCTCTCTGTTGGCCTTTCTACCCATATTTCTATCTATATATGTGTGTGTATAGATACAAATGTAGGGCTGGGATTGAGGCTCAGTGGTGGAGAGCTCACCTAGCACGCGTGAGGCCCTGGGTTGGATCCTCAGCACCACATAAAAATGAAATAAAGGTATTATGTCCACCTATAATTAAAAATATATATGTGTTTTAAAAAAAAAAACATAAATGTATAATTACATACTTGCATGTGTGCATGTGTGTGCAAATTGGCCCAGGTCATGATGGAGCTAGTAGCTTTGCAATCCCTGGGGTGGGTAGCAGTCAAGAAACACAGACAAGAGTTGGCGTTACAGTTTTGAGACAGAATTTTATCTTCTGCAGGAAGCCTTACTTTTTCTTTCAAGGCATTCAACTGATTCAATAAGGTCCCTCGGTCTCCTTTAGTTAAAGTCAGCTGATTGTAGATGGTTAACCGCGCCTAGGAAATACCTCATGGCCACACACAGGTGAGTGTTTGCTTGAATAACTGGGGACTACAGTCCAGCAAAGTTGACACTGAAAAAATAATGAACATACCAATTTCCTGCCTTTGTTCAAAATCTGTCATTGGCTTGGATTTGAGGCAACTGAGCAACAAGAGGACAATACTTTTTCCACTTACCACAAACTCAACTCATCTATTGAAATCAGCCACACTCCCGGTTTTTTCCTTGTAAGTTTGAACTCGGTTTGCGGATGTCTTGTCCCATCAATTAGGAAGGACAAACCTGTGAGTCATGAGGGTCTGGCAGGGTGAATTTTCAAGTCCCCTGAACAGGTTTTTATGACCCAGACATCTAATTGCCCTAAAATAAACCAATTGCCATACTCTGCCTCACCTTCTGCTAAATACCCTGTGACCTAGAGATGACTCAGGAGCCAAGACTGAAGAAAACGGCCAGAATCCTAATCACTTCCTCTATCACGTCTTCAGTGAGCCTGTCTGACAGAATTCTCCAGATGAATAACTGCCGCTGAACTCAGCAGCCCACTCCTTGGTCTCGAACACACAGTTGTGACATTCTTTCCCCTTGATGGAAAGAGCCCATCCGAGTGCAGGGACTCAGCTCCTCTACCTTTACCTGGTCCACCTCAGATGCTGTGTTGGCAGGTGGATGGCCTGCTAGCTCTTGTGTGCTAGAAAATCAGATACAATTCTCAAGTGCAAAACGAAAAAGAAAGTAAAAGCTAGTTCTGTGGAGGATATAAAGCAACCTTCGGTCACTGCTGATAAGAATACAAATTGGTTAAAAAAAAATAAAAAAAAAATGAAACCACTTTGACAACCTGCATAAATGTATCTTACATGGCAATCTCTGCCAAAGCTGAAAACAGTTTATTCTCCAGTAATTTCTCTCTTGGTTAAACATCCACAAGAAATGCACACCCTAAAATCTTCATAGTGGTGCTATTCATAATAGCCCAAAGTCCGAAACAATGCAAATGTCTACCAAGAGTGGAAGGGATAAATGAATATAGTCAAACATTAGCATAGAGTGATGATAATGAAGACCCACTGTTACAACAACCTCAGGGGAGGATGCTATAGATAAGCTGTTGAGTCAAAGAGGCTGAACACACGGAAAGGACCTAGGATATGATTCTATTGGTTGAAAGTATATAAGCAGGAAGAAAAATCTGTAGCATAGGAAGTCAGAGAATGATTTTTTTTTTTTTGAGGGACACAGTGACTAGAAAGTTTCATAAAGGGACTTTTGCAATCATCGATAATTTTCAGTTATATTACTGCCTAATAAACTCCCCCAAAACTTAAGGGCTTAGAAGCAGTCATTTCATTTTAGCTCATGATTTTGTGGGTCAGGAATTCAGGCTGGGCTAAGCGAAGTGATTCTTTTGCTTCAATTTTGACTGAAGACCACTTGGTGGTCTTCCTTTGGCAGATGGGCTGATCTGTAGAAACCAAGAAAGTTCTTCTAACAAGGTTCAAGCTTTGGCAGTGGTCACAGGAGGCCAGGGTTCCACTGGAACTGTTGAGAGAAGTGCCTGTGTGTGACCTTTCCAAGATGGCGGTCTCAGTATTTGGATTCAGGGTAGTTCCATAAGGTTTGCAAGAGACCCAGGTAGATGGTACAAGTCTTCTATCACTCAGCACAAACATCGTTTCTACTTCATGCTGTTGTTTGGAGAAATCCCTAAAGCCAGATTCAAGAGAAGGAAAGGAAGAGATTCCACCTCTCCAGGGAAACTTCAATAAAAAAGTTTGAAAAGAATGTCAAGCGGAATGACCATCATGACAGCGGGCTTCACTTGAGCCTTCCTGTGGCTTGCTGGATTCCCTCGCTTCTCTGGAGCCGCCTGGCCCGCTTCCAGCTCTGTGACGTTGGGTCCATGGGCACACACGAGCAGGCCTCCTACCCCGAGATGGCCTCAGTTTCAATGAGGAAGGAAAGCAACACCTGCTTCCCTGCGTTACCATGAGGAAGATTGAGACGACCTAAAAGAAACTTCCAGCAGATCCTAGATGTTCCATGAGTGAGCTTCATTTCCTTGGGAACCCTAATCACGTCCTCAGACCCCTGAGTCCTCAGTTGCCAAGGAAATTAGCAGCTAAGACTTCTTAGGATTCCTGGCAGGAGTCCAGAAAGGGCTGGTCTTCCTGCTCTCCGTGGTCCTCCCGCTGTGAGCAGGGCCAGGGCGGTATGCTCAGGCATCTCACCCTACAGAGAAGTCCCAGGGCAGAAGTTGATGAAAATCCTCTGCAACTCCCACTGCAAGACCCAAGTCCCCAAGCAGAGTGACAAGTGAATCACCTCAGCTAGTGCTTAGTCACTGCAAGGTACTTTCCACACAGACACATGGAGATGGTTACCAGAGAACTGTCTGCTGGCCGATCTCACAGCAGCTCAAAGAAAATGTTGTTTTAACCTTTACTTTGCAGGGGGAAAAAATAGCATCACTTTCCCTTTTCCTTTCCTTTTCTTTTTGGAGAGATTCGTTGGCAAAGGAGCTGAAGTGGTTGTTTGTGTTTACCCTGGAGGAGGTTTCCAGATAGCTCTGGGTCCAGAGCCCTGTGTATGTGGCAGGCCCTCCGAGTCTTAAGCACTTAATGTTCGAGTGTGTAAACAACCCCCTCTAAGGAGAACATCACAGGCCATCCAGATCATGGGCCTCCCATCAAGCTCTCTGGCCACCGGCAGAGTCCTCCAAGTTCCAGAACTCGGAGTGACCAGGGGTCATATCCCTTGCTCTGCCTGTGCTATCTATATGGCCTGAGATGGATTCTAACATCCTGGGCCCCCTGGGCCCTCATTAATAATGATGAGGACCAATAATGCTGACTCAAAAGTGGTCACGAGGAATGAGTGAGGTGATGTGCAGAAACCCCAAACAATGCTTGACAGTCACATAATAGTTGATCAGTTAAAATGAGCTGCCCTCTCCAGCCTCATTCTTCCATGATTTCCCATGCTGCCTTTCCCTTTTTAAGTTCCCTCTCTTCCTCCTCTCTCCCTCTACCTCAGACTTAGCCCTCACTCTGCCTTCCCCTCTCTGCTGTCTGCATTTCTATTTTTTCTTTTTCTTTTTTGCCTTGTTTTCAAGCCTCCACTCACAGCCTTCTCTCTGGCTGGCACAGCCTTGGCATAGAGCTATTGAAAGTCAGCCAAATTCTGGCTAAAAACACAACAACTTTTGGCCAGACTTTCTCTCCTTACAAACGAGGGGGATGTTTCAGGCCTGGGAAGTCATCCCATCCATTTAGGCCCCAGGGTAAAAAAATAGCCATGCCTCAGTGTGTGGCCTTAGGTGGATGGCGAAGTGGGGCTCTGGGTATTGACAGAAATAAATGTGGTGTTTCTGAAAATTGTGAAACATGCGCAGAGCATGTGTCATCCCAGCAGAAGTGAGTCAGTCCCCAGGCCTGGGCCCAAACCTGGCTGCGTTTGCTTTCTAAATAGAAAGTGTATTCCTGGCCAGGCTGACATGAGCACACCAACAGAGGCAGAGGCAGACCTGTAGATCCATGCACCGCGAGGTTACCGAACATCTCAGGTGCCCCTGGGGCAGTTCAAAGAACTGGTCCCTCTTCCTTCCTCACTGTTCTCTTGGTCTTGAGGTCTGAGTTTTTCTCTCATCATTGTTTCAGGCTGAACTTCTAGAGCAACCTCCTCCCCAACAGGACAACGACTTGCACTGAGGCAGCCGGGGTGACTGGGCGCTATCACCTTCCGGGTGGTACAGGTCTGGTATTGATGGAGACCCCACCTCCAGCCAGCCGTGTGCGTAAGAGTGTGCGCGCTCGCACATTACGTGCACATTTCTACCCTCTCTGGAGCCTTAGTGTCGCTTCAACAGAGTGACAGAAACCCTACCTCTTTATTAAAGGATTAAAGAAGGGTTCGTCCAAGTGCTTCGTCCATGGCAGGCACTGTATATCGGACTCTTTCCTGGGAAGGTGCTATCATTTGGGTCCTGAATGTCCTTCAAAGGCCTGTGTGCTAACGGCTGGGTGACCGGCTGTGGCCCTACTGGGAGGTGGTGGAACTTTTAGGCAGTGGGACCTAGTAGGAGGACATTAGGTCATCCAGGGTGTGCCCTTGAAGGGACGCTGGGACCCTGGCCGCTTTCTGTCTTCTGTCTTTTCATTCCGCAGCTGCCATGAGGTGAGCAGCTTCCGCGCCTCCTGCGCCCACCCGGATGCACCGTCTCACTACAGGCCCGAAATCGCTGGGCCCGCTGATCACGGATGGAAGCCTCTGCAGCTCTGAGCCAAAATAAACCTTCCTCCTCACAAACTGATTATCTCAGGTATTGGTTACAGCGACAGAAAGTCGACTGTGGCAGAAGGGAAACATCCGGAACTCCAGCGCCTCTTCATCCCCAGTTCCCAGTGCACATGGGCTCCCCCCGGGGTGCGGTGGGGGGCCCCAGCCTCCGTGAGCAGCAGGGAGAGCAGCAGCTGCAACGGCAGCTTTGCCTCTTCCGCTCCAGACTCAGAATTTGGAGAAAAAGAAGCAACGCGGGGCCCAGGGCCTCTGTGCCAGCGTCACGGGCAGGCAGGGCTCCCCTGCATCTCTGGCAAGTGCAGATGCTAGAGTCACGTGGCAGCCACAGTGCCAGAGGCAGTGATGCAACCGTCCTCTGGCTTTGGGTCAGCCTGGAGGAAAGTGTCCTGTTTCAGCGTAGGCGGTGCTGGCTTGGGCCTCCAGGCCCGCACCCTGTCCCAAACCTCAGCAGAGGGCAAGTCGGGGATCCTGCGTTCGAGCACACGCTGCCTGCTGTTTACCCTGCTGTGCACACCACCATCCAAGCCCTGCAGGGCTCAGCCAAGGAAGCCCTTCCCGGCCCTCAGCTTCTCCCTGTTCTCTGCTCCAGCTCACAAGTTACCTTCTCTACAAACACTCTTTTTTTTTTTGTCCTGGACCCTGTGAGGTCCGGCTATTCTATCAACTTCTTATGCATAGCAGGAATATAATTGAATTCAATTATAATAACTACGTTCATTAAATATCTAGGTAATGTTCATTAAACAGTCTAGGTAATATGCAATTAATGGCATTACCATATGAATTGTGCATTGGGTCACTAATATGCAGATTATGTATAACGCTCAACGTATGTATTAATTACAGTCCATGCCAGAAAAACAAAGCATTCGGAGCCTGCAGACCTGTCCCAGTTATAAACTCTCTTAATCCCATACAAATTCCTTTTCCGGAAGAGGTTTTTCATTCAGGGGAACATTTGTTTTTGAGCTCTTTACACAAAGATGACTATTGTAGAGAAAGGACTCTGAGAAGCTAGTGTGTTAGTCAGCTTTTTATTGCAGTGACAACATACCTGACCAAAATCAACTTAAAGGAGAAAAGATGTATTTCAATTTATGGTTTCAGAAGTTTTAATCAATGGTGGGCTGGCTCCATTGTTTTGGGCCTGAGACAAAGCAGAACATCATGGAGGAAGGGTAAGGCAGAGCAAAGAGATTCAACTCACCACAGGCAAGAAACAGAGAGAGAGTGTGAGAGAGAGGGAGGAAGGGGCGAGGGACAAGATAGAGAGACAGAGAGAGAGGGAGGAAGGGGCGAGGGACAAGACAGAATCCACAAGGGCCTGCCCACAAGGACTCACTCTTGTCAACTGTGTTTCATCTCCTACGTTACCCCCACTTCCCTAAGCTCCATTTAAATCATGAAACCATGAATGGATTAATCCACTGAGGAGGGTAAAGCCCTCGTCATCCAGTCCCTTCCCAAAAGCCCCATCTCTGAACACTGCTACAATGGGGACCAGCCTTCAACACAGGAGTCTTGGGAGGACCTTTCGGATCCCAATCACAACAGCTGGTGAGTGTTCGAGTTGGGTGAACTTGGGAAACCTGAGCCAGAGCTGCCCCTGAAAAAGACCATGACTTTGTGGACTGAGTTCAGATTTCTAGGTTCTGTCCTGGCCTCTGTTATGACTTCCCCTGCCACTCACTGCCACTTCCAATGAAATGTTCATTATCTGGAAAATCGTGATAATGGGCCTTGATGGTGCCAACGTCACCAAGACATTAAGTAGATGACCTCACTGGAGACACCAACATGCTTTGAAAACACAGAATGGCAACAGCATTGAGCATCCGAGCCACAAAGCTCGCAATGCAAGCTTCTCCGCTGGGGAAAAAGGCATGCTGCTTGACTCACTCAGCCTGCCTTGAAGAGTGGGGGTTAGTCCACGGGCCCTCAGCCCTGATGGGAGGGCACCGGCAACGACCGCAATGTAAGCGGGGTTCTCTCACGGTCCCCGTCAAAGTGCATCATTGCCATGCCTGGTGCATGGAGTTACCTTCTCCATTTCACCTAATTTGGAAACTGAGGCCCTCGTGAATGAAGCAAGTCACCCAGGGTCACCTCAGACAGCTCTGCTGGCATGAAGATGATTAAAAATGGCCAGAGAGGTGTGCATCCTGGTCCCCGCAGCTGGCCTGTCTCTGCGCCCAGACTTCTCCTGGGCTCCTGAGTTTCTGGTGCCACCCATGGGGACAGGCCTGGGGATCTGCCTCTGAAGCACCTGCCAGTCTGTGCTCTGCTCTCCATTCAAAACTCATTTGAGCACTCGGTGAGTTTGGGCTCTACATCAGCCACTGTGCTGGACTCTGGGCTAAAACATGAGCAAGTCACAGCCCTGCCTTCAAGGATCTCAGGACACAGTGTTGTCTCAGGACTTGACTCCCTGTTCCTGAACAATGGATGACCACAGCATCCTTTGCCTTGGATGTCACCTTCTTCTGATGCACAAGAGCCACAAAAATATGTTTTCTAAAATGCAAAGCTGTCTGGGCACAGTGATGCACACCTGTCATCCCAGTGACTCCAGAGGCTGAGGCAGGAGAATCTCAAGCTCAAGACCAGCCTTGGCAACTTAGTGAGACCCTGTCTCAAAATTTTTTAAAAAATTTTGGAAGAACTGGGGATGTGGCTCAATGTTAAAGTGCCTCTGGGTTCAATCTCCAGTACCAAAAAATAAATTAATTAAATTAGATGAAATGCAAAGCTCTCCCCTGCTTGAATTCCTTCATGAACCCCATCACTTAAAAAATAAAGATGAAGTCTTTCACTTGATATTCAAGGCCCATTGGAATGTGCCTCAGTCTCTTTAGCCTCCTCCTCTCCACCTCCTGCCACATATACCAAGATCACTGATTTCCTGCCCACAAATTTTTCCTGTTCCTCTAGTATGCCTTGCAGCTCCTTTTATTAAGAAATAGAGTATAGCCAGTCATGGTGTTTTACAATCCTGTATTCCAGCCACTCAGGAGGCTGATGCAGGAGAGTCACAAGGTGAGGCTAGACTCAGCATTAGCAAGACCCCGTCTCAAAATAAAAAATAACAAATAATAAATGAACTGGGAATGTAACTTAGTGGTACAGTGCTCACCTAGCATACAAGGCCTGGGTTCAATCCCTAGTACCACAAGAAATAAAAGAAGAGAAAGGGAGGGTAGGAAAGGAAAGGAGTATCCTTCTCTACCCCTTGAATCTCAGAAAATCGTGAAACTATTTGGCCAATAGAACACTAGCAAATGTGAAGCAAGCCAAAGTGTGAAAAGCCAGCTCTTTCCTGCTGCTGGGCCCTCCAGCCATCAGGTCTATAAACCTCAACTAGATTCCTTGAGGATACCATTTGGAAAGAGATGGAGACTGAGGTCCCAAATATATGGGTAATACCATCCCCATCCATCCAGTTACAACTAAGCTGTCTCAAACCAGAAGGATCACTCCGTCAACCCACAAAATCATTTTGAAAAATAATAAATTTGGGTTGTTTTCAATTACTTAGTTTTGGGCTGGTTTGTTATACAGCCAAGGCTAACTGATACAAACTCACCACCGCACCTGCTCTTTTGTGTTATTATACTCTACCACATGCTGTTCCCTTTGATTGGCAGGCAGTGAATCCTCCTGTTGTGCCTATTTACATTTCTGTTCTGCCTACTGGTTGACAGATTTTACAGGAGAGAGAGAGAGAGCCCCATAGAAATAGCATCAACTGAAGTTTATATTGGATATGCATGTAGCTCCATTATTCTTAGCTTCTCTTTTGTGTGTGGGGGGGGGGTCAAACCCAGGGCCTCGTGCATACTGGACAGGCACTCTACCCCTGAGCTACACCCCTACCCTCTTAGCTTCTCTTATAATCACTCTGCTGGGCAGGCAAAGCTCTCTTAATGATAAGCAAGGAGAAACTGGGTACCTCATAGAACTAAACCCACCTCGGCTGAGCCTGCACCCCATCACCACCCCAACGCCATCCTCGTCCCTCCTTGGTCTCATTCATATTTGTTTTCCACACTCACCTTAGGAGAGCAGTGGGACCAGCCAGGTGCTTAGCTCGTCGAGTTTCTCAAAAAAAAAAAAAAAAAATCCAGATCTGTCACTTCCTCCACAATGCCTTCTCCAACTCCCCAGTAAAGTTGGTTCCTGTGTCCACCTAGTGCCCCCACAGCCACTGTACTTTTCCTGGCACCTCTTAGGGGTCCTCTGTTTACCTACCTGTCTCCCACTCTCAGCACACAGTGTGAGCCACCTGTCTTGGTGTCCCACATGGTAGAATTGCACAAGGAAGTGGTTTAATTAGCTAATTAATCCATCATCAAGGGATGCACATGGGAGTCGTGCTAAAGAAAGAACCGAGAGGCATGAGGCAGATCTGAACCTAAGCCCTGTTTTGCAAGTTCAGGTAGGTTATCTTGGGCCAGCATTATGGTTCAGATCTTAAACGTCCTCTTACAAGGCATGTGTTAAAGGCGTGGTCCCCATCTGTGAGGGTATTGGGAGGTGGTAGAACCTTAAGAGGTGGAGACTAGTGGGAGGAAGTAAGGTCATCAGGGGCTGCCCTGGAAAGGGATATTGGGACCCTGGTCCCTTTCCCTCACCCCATCCCCTCTGCTTCCTGGTTACCATGAGGTGAGCAGCCTCTTTCACCCCAAGCTTCCACCATGATGCCCTGTGCTACCTACCACAGGCCCAAAGCAACGTGACCACGTGGCCATGTACTGAAACTTGTGAAACCATGACCAAAATAAATCTCTCCTCCTTATAAGTTGTTGATCCTGGGTATTAGTGGAAAGCTGTTATGGTTTAGATATAATGTGTCCCTGCAAAAGCTCAAGTGTGAGGTGAAACAATTGGGCTATGTTAGCCTTGATGTAATCAGTGCAATAATCTGCTTGAAAGGATTAACTGGGTGGTAGCTGGAGGCAGGTAGGCTGTGGCTGGAGGTGAGGCCTTGGGGGTGCACCTTTGGGGTATATATTTAGTCTGTGGTAAGGGGAGTCTCTCTCTGCTAGCTGGTGGCCTTGTCCTGAGCCACTGTCCTCCACCCCACTTGTCTGCCAGGATGTTCTGCCTCACCTCTGGCCCAGAGCAATGGAGTGGACTGTCTATGAACAGGGACCTCCAAAACCATGAACACCAAACAAATTTCCTTCTCTAAAGTTGTTCTTGTCAGGTCTTTTGGTCATGCAGTGAAAAAGCTGACTCAAATAAAAGCTCATACAGCAGGTCACTTAACCCTTCCACTCTTCAATCACCTGGCAGTATGCGCAGGCATGAACGAGTGAGCACTATCCAAGGGGATCCTGACCCATTCCTTGCCCTTGACTTTGAGGACGCATGAGATATTGTAAGCAAAACACAGGTGCCCAGAGGATGGCACTTGGTGGACTCTCAAGCCACGTCCTGGTCATGGTCTCCCTTCTCTCCAGTTACCTACAATTTCTCCTGAATGTTTGGGAAGGTCAGATTGGACAGGGCCTCTAACAGCAGGTTGGATCCATGCCCTGGCTACTCGCTTAGCATGGCGTGTCTCCCACGCCACAAGGTGTCCTGAGCTAGAAGAAGAAGGGGCTTCATGCTTGTCCAGTGCCTACCTACTGCCTGGAACTTAGGACCTTTATTACCCAAGGAAGTGCAAAGGTGCCTACGGTTGTGACCGTGCACCTTACATCAAGGTGCAAATTGTCCTTATTCCCATTCACTTTGGTTAAAGAAGTCAGCCATCACCTCTCTGCTGCTCGCCCGGCCGCCCAGAGTCTAAAACTGCAGATGGCAAAGGGTCCTGGCCAGGCTTGTTGCTGGAGATGGCGTCGGAGGATGGCTGATTCACACTCATTCACCACCCCTTCCTCCCTCGCTCCCTCACACACTCATCCGTTCCTCCATCCATCGTCCCTGTGATCCCTGGGTATGCCTGCTGTGTTTCCTGTGCCAGGCAGGGTGCTGAGACTCAGCCGTCCCCTCCTGGAGGAGCTGCATTACAAAGGGCAGTGTGCCTTAAACTGCCCTGGGGACTCAAAGGTGGGATCGCCTTCGTAGGAAGCTAGGGTGGCACCAAGTGCAGGTGACAGGGACGAGTGCAGAAAGGACATCGGATTGCAGTGGTCACCCCACAGGGCTCTGCTTTTCATCCCAAGAAAATGGGGCCACCGACAGCCTTACAGCAAGGGACTACACAGCGCCATTACCTAGTTTCTTCTCTGAGTTAAATTCAGCTTGACCTGCCCTCCCAACTAAAGTCCCCTGGTGAGTAAGAAGCGCGGTGAGCAAAGTCAGTGCCACCCGATCATCCCTAGAGGACTCCCACAAATCACTGGGTAGACATGCGTCCCTTAACAATGGATGTCTGTTCTGAGAAACGTGCCGGCAAGTTATTTTCTCACTATGCAAATATCATAGGATGGGCTTACAGAGAGCAATGGCTCCCGTGTCTCTAGGGGATACGATCTTACAGGACGGTCTTCATACACAGTCTGTCATTGGCCTGTCAAAGCATCATTAGGTGGTGCATGACTGTATTTCTTTGAACCTCAAAATAGGAAATACTGACATTATTGTCCCCTTCACTGAATGGGCGAGCCACACTTTAAAGCTGCTGGTTCAGTGGTTAAGCGTGCAGAGGCTCAGGGGTCAAACTCGGTTGCTTTGGGGCCATTTGACTGCTTGGATCCTCAGTGTTCCCATCTGTAAAATGGACATAATCACATTTCTCTGCAGTTGTGTGAATGAAAAAGGGCACTGTAAAAGATTAGCCCAGTGCCTGCACATTGTGTGTGAACACACAATACATACCATTGTTATTAGTATCTTTACTAATACTGGGAGGATAACTGCCTGACAATTGGGACCCTATCAGAACTGCAAGCAAATTCCCTGTTCTTGCCCCACATACTCCCAAAGGTTTCAGGCCCAACCCCAAATCCAGGCCCAGGCAGGGTCCCCTCGCAGAGTTCCACATTTGGAGAAGAAAAGAACTGCTGAAGAAATCCAACCACGTGGTTCTCCCATTGAAGAGAAAAATCACGAATGAATAACACTTTCTCTTAGACACTAGATTTTGTCCAGGGACTTCCTAGGAGTCTCTGGGCCTTTCCGGAGTAGGTGCCTCTGGCCCGTGCCCGCTACCAGGATATTTCCCAGCATACACCACAGGTGCTCCCAGTCAGCTCTGAGAAGAGGGCAGGGAAGGCCTGGCCGGGTACAGACGTGCCCAGGGCTGAGCCCCGCTCAGCCTCCCCACCCTCCTGGCCCGCGGGGAAGGCAGAGCAGGCTTTGGGCTGCATCCAGAGTTCTGAGGAAGAATCCCTCCCTGCTCATCTCCAGGACAGGAGACGAGATCCTCCGGCAACCCATGGCCTCCTGCCGCCCATCTCCTTGGCAGTGAAAAGCTTCCAGGTAGAGCAAGCACCCGCCCCTTCCAGGCCTCCTAACCCATTCTGCCCTCCCATCGGGCAGGGCCAAGCCTCCTCCCCGGCCCTCCAAAGAGCGCTCGATCCCCGCAGGCGGAGGAAGAGGGTGCGACTGGCGTCCGGAGCTCCCTTAGTGCAGGAACTGCTCAGCTTCATCACTGTCTGATAGGCCCCGATAATACCCCTCCTAGCACACAGTAGGTGCTCTGGAAATGACAGGTAAGCAGCTCATCAGGTTTCTAAGCTATTAGAAGGGGGTAGTCATTAGAGATCAGCCTCAGGAAGTACCAGCCACAATCAGGTGCTGTGTTGCCTGATTTAATTCCTGTGCTAAGCTTTAAAAGTCGGTCTCTTTAGCTTCATTGAGCAGGTAAACTGAGGCCCAGAAACAACTTGACCCAGGTTCCAGGGACAGGAAGTGACGGAATCTGGTTCTTTCCCAGGAAAGGGAGACATAGGTCTCCAAGCTGGCAAGCCTTCAGCCTCCAGACCCACACGCACAGCCTGGCACTGCCCCAGGCTTGGAGGCTGGAAGGCTGGCCTCCACGTCCTGGAAGACAGCTGAAGGAGAAAACAGGAGGATAACCCAAGTGGCACTGATGAGCGGGAAGGACAGCAGGCATGGCTTGAACGTGATCAGTAAGTCAATGAGAGTCTGACATCCAGAGCCACGCAAACGCCAGTCTCTGCTCCCCTCAGCCCCTTGGTCAGGAGGACCCACAGAGGAGGGGCCTCACACCCAGATCAACCAGGGAGGGAAGGAATAATAATAAAAGTCAGAGCCGCCCCTGGAAGAGGCCTACTCTGTTGAGAAGCTCTGCTGGCCACCGCAGATACAAAATGGTGTTTCTATTATAAATATTAACACACATGAAACGTGCAAATTAATTCACCGAGACAATTCCATACTTGCACAGATCATGCTTTGAGGGTGTCCATTATTATATTTACTCCCCACCCAACTCCAAGAGGTGAGAGTTATGATACCCATTTTACAGATGAGAAAACTAAAGCTCAGGTGGAGTAACTGACCACCTGGCCAGTAAGTAGCAGAGTCAGAACTTGCATTTACATCCAAGTGACTGTGCTGACTGTCCAGTTTCGTAAGCCCCCAAGACCACAGGCGCCGAGCAGGACTCAGGAATGAGGAGAGCGGGTGTGATAGGGGCCGGGACGGCAGACGGCACAGTGACACACCTTGGCGTCTCCACATCAGCCCCTTCCGGCCATTTGGGAATGAGGATCCAGTGTGGCCAGATCTTTCCATTTCAACCTCAGTCAGAGTTCGTGTCTATTTCTGGGTGTGAAATCTGATTTTTAAATGTTGGAAATTAACTTTTAAATGTTTAAACGCTTGGCTGACCAGACGCCACCCATCTAAAGGACAGGCGTGGCCAGCAGGACAGCACCTTGCGGTGGCCCTGCTGCCCTGTGGTAGAGGGCACCAGAGGTGCTGAGCAGGTCCTGGACAGATCCGAGGGGACGGTGAGGAGCCGCAGGAGGGGCTTGCTGGGGTTGGGCCTGCAAGATTCCTCCCAAGTCTGGGACTGTGTTGACCCACCAATTGGCAGAGTGGAGACGGGTGGTGGCTTAGCAAGAAGAACACTCCCAGGAGCGAGCCTGGAGCCAAGAATGGGCCTTCCGCCTTCGTTCACGCGCCACTCCAAAGCCTTCCACGTCTCCCACGGAGCCCTCATCCAGGGATGGCTCTACCCTAAATCTCTGGCCTGACCGTTCATTGCAATGGCTCCGGGGAAGGTACCCTCAGAGTGTCCTGGACCTGCCTCCAAAGCCCTCTCTAGCTGGACAGGCCTTGCACCTCCTCTCCGGGCCCCCTCCCCAGCTCCAAGCTCCCCATACTCCTCACTACCCTGGTGATCACAGAGGATGGTTGCCAGCATTTGTCTTTTCTCCCCCGACTCGTCCATAAACCCTGGCTATTTATTCCTCAGCGCTCCTTTGTGGTGCCCCACCATGAGCCATGTTCTATCGCTAAGCCAGGATAGCCGAGACCGAGTAATTCATAAAGAAAGAAGTTTCTTTGGACTCACGGTCTGTGGCGGCTGAGAACCCCAAGAGAGGCAGCTGCATCTGGTGAGGGCCTTGCACCGCTGAACTCCCAGGAGAGTTAACCCCTTCCTGCAGAAGGGCACGCACCCACTCGCGATGCAGGCATGGCCAGCACGGCTGCCCGGAGAACTGTTTGTTACCCACGCTTCTTGGGTGACACTCAAATCATCTGCCATCTTTGGAGCTCTACACTGGGTCTCCAGGACACCACCATGAACAGGCAGACACGGCTCGCTCCATACTCACGGTCCTGCTGGGATCACCGCAGCGCCTCGTCCGGTCCTGGCTGTGCAGGGGACACTCAGCCAGGGCTTGCTAAACGGAAGCATGAAGGACGGCAAGATGGAGATGGCTCTGGGCACCCCACCGCTCTCCCTCCCAACCTCACGCTTCCTTTGTCCCATCAACACTGGTCCTGATGACTCTGCTCCCTTGATGTCCCTCCCAGCATCGGAGAAGGCACTTAGGAAACCCATGAAGATGGGCGTCACTGGGGGCACTGTTTTTATTTCTTTTTCCTTTTTCCAGCATTCTCTCCCCCACCGGCCATGGCAAAGGCCCACTTTCAGACACACTCCTAAACTTGGAAGCTGGCCCTGCCCCCACTATGGCAGGCAGCCCCAGCTCAGCTGCCAGGACCTGGGGCTGGAGGACAAGCAGCCCTCTCCCCTCTTCAAGGAGACCAAGAGCCAAGAGTTCACCCCTGGCACCAGCCAGTTCCCTTCCAGCCAGAGCCTGAGCACAGGGACCCGGATCAGCTAAGCCCCCACCCTTCCTTCTGCAGAGCCCCCTGTGGCCAGCTGCAGGGCAGGCCAACGGGCAGGGCTGATCCGAGCTCCCTGCCCAGCTCCACACCTAGGGAGCTGGCCCAGGACCATCCGTCCAGCCAGCAGCAGCTGGTCATCTGGAGAGGGCTGTCAGCTGGCCTCAGGAAAGGAGGGGCGCTCCGGATGGGAGGAGGATGCTGGGTGCAGATTGCAGCGGCCCCCTGCCTTGTAGCCTCCTCTCTGCAAGAATGCCCCTTCTCAGGGCAGCAATCACCCACACCCACCCACGGTCTAGGCCCCTTACCAGGCTTTATAGGGTTTCCTTAGAGGGCTCACCACTGTAGCCCAAATGGCCAGTTGCAAGGAGATGCTCAGTGGATGCTGGGAGGGGAAGGGAAGTGGGGAGGGTCACCCACCTCTGCCCAGTTGGGATCTCTCCTTGAGTTCTACGCCAGATCGGTGGCCTCATGGTGGCCTTTCCAGAAATGACCTTAGCAGCCAATTTCTAATGACCCATTCACCCAGAACCCCCGTTTCAGGCAGCAGATGTGTGATCTCACTCAGTTTCTCAACAACTGTGAGGTCGGTGCCGCTGCTCGGCCCCCTCAACCGCAGCCCCCTGCACACAGGGCCGGGGGCCTGTGCTGAGCATCATGGGGTGTTGAGCAGCATCCTGCGGCTCGATCTGCCAGATGCCCTTCCTCCCAGTCATGACAATCAAAAGTGCCTCCAGATAATGCTAAGTGTCCCCTGGGGGCCAAAATCACCCCATTTGAGAATCTTCCTATTAACTCTACAACTGAGGAAATCGAGGCAGCTGGGTTGGGCTAGGGGAGCCGCTGGGTGCTATGACAGGGTGGATACCCTGAGCCTGCTTGTTCTCTGCGTCCTCCCAGGCCACCTGCCCAGGGAAGTGTGACCGGAAGACCCACAGGCATCCCAGGGACCATTGCAAGGCCCCTGTCGTGTGAGCAGAGCCTCCCCCAGCAGCACTGCAGGCTGCAGGGCCAAGCGGCTCGGAAAACACTTAGTCACACTCTGGCCGTGCCTGGGAAACATCACCCGTGATAAATCATATCTCTTAATTATCTGTGATTCCGAGGCCCGCCAAGATTTCCCTTTAGTGACAAATATTTGCTCTGAGAGTCTCCTCCTCCCCACCTCTCCTGTCCCGACCCCCCCGCCCAAAGGAGAAGTGATGCAAGGGAGAGGGCCCTGGGGCTGCTCCTGGCGAGGCCAAGCCTCCCGGTCAGTCCTCCCTCTGAGCCAGCCCGGCAGGAGCTGGTTACTGCCTGGACATGCCTCTCTGTGAATTCCCCAGGTTTCTGTTTTGATTTTTGTTTTCTGTTTTCTCTAGGAAGGATTCCCGAATTAGACCTGTTCTCTCACTTAGATGAACCCCGTTTGATATCACCGTGGGGAAGGGAGGAAGACAGAGTGAAAGGCTGTAGGGGCCAGCGTTCAAGCCAACTTGTTTTTTCTGTTGTTGTTGTTGTGATTGTTGGGTTTTTTGGTTTTGTTTTGTTTTTGTTTTTTTGTACTTGGGATTGAACCCAGAGGCCCTTAACCCCTGAACCACATCACGGGTCATTTTCATTTTGATAGGGTCTCAGCAAGTTGCTGAGGGCCTTGATAAGCTGCTGAGGCTGACTTTGAACTTGTGGCCTCCTGCCTCAGCCTCCCCAGCTGCTGGGATTCCAGGAGTGTGCCACTGCACCCAGCTTCAAGGAAACTTGAACTTGCTACAGGAAAAGTCCTTCCGCCCCCTCGGGCTCTTCCTAATGTAAAGGTGGTGCCCGGGCCTCTCAGACCCACACCCAGCCCTTTGTCTCCTGGGGCTCTTTCTTGCTTCACTTCTCTCCATGGGCTACAGTCACGCTGAACTCATTTACTAGCTTTTAAACGTGATTTCACAATGTTACCACATTTGCAGTGAAAGATTTTCCTTCCTCTCTGCCCAGAAAACTCTTATTTATACTCTGAAACCCAATATAAATATCCCTTCCTTCTCCAGCTCCTGCTCCAACCCAGGCCAACTGTATCTCTCCCTCTCAAGGATCCCTTGGGAACTCGTACAGGCATCAGTTTAACTTGATTTACACACTTGCGGAGGTATTTCTGAACAGGTCTCTGGAGTTCTTCGGGAAAGCTTAGTCAGTAACGGAAGCCACCACAGATTACCAGCAGAGCTATGAAAAGACATTCCAGTTATTTTCCCCCCGGGCCTTCCTTTCTTCCTTGGGCTTGGTTGTCTTTGGTCCACTAACCTGTGACTTGCACGGGCGTACCTATTCCAAGAACTTACAGGGGAGGTTTCTAACACTCGAAGACTCTCACCACACGTTGTTCTAGATGCTGAAGCAAGCGTGTAGGCCATCGCTGCCTGTGAGAGCAATCTGGGTCCCCATTGCAGTTGGGTGCCATGGTCAAGGAGCAAGGCTCTCTGAAGGCACTTGGCCGTGGTTAGTTCTTTCCTCTTACTGTAAAAATGTGGAGGAAACTGACATCCACATCTGTAGGTCAGAAATCCACAGCTCCCCGCAAGACTAGCCACAAGTCTGGTTGGAACTCGGGGTGCTTCCCATCTGCCAAGGTCCTGGTGGGGAGGGAAGAGCAGGTCGAAAGTCCTACCTTGTGTCCCCAGAGATGGCTGTCTCTCCTGCAATGGGGTCTTGAAGTGACACACCCAGGCCTCTTTGAACTGTGTGGCCGGTAAGAAGCTGCACGGGCGGCCCCCTGGGGAAGCCGGCTTTGCCGTGGGTCTGCAGGGCTCTTCTGGGTAGGCAAGCATGCAGCTGGCATGCTGGGGGAGCTCAGAGAGGCAGCCCTAGGCCTCTGCCCCCCCGATACCCAGAGCTACCAAGCAACAAATATATCCGGAATGTGAGTAGATGCAACCGTTTAGAAAGCGGTTCCTCACCCTGGAGGTAGCAGGCTGCTGTGGAGACTGATGGCACACTGTGAAGCAGGGATAGGGCGAGTCAGCCATGGAGGGTCAGGCAGTAGTAGGAACTGAGGACCAGGTCAGGAGTGTCTTGGGACTCTTTGGACACCGTGCAGTCACAGGAGTGGCGTGACTCTTACCTGGCCTGGGGAGCTCACTCCAGTTACCAATGGAGGAATCAGCAAGACAACCCAGCTTGGAGCCCAGAGACAGGGATGGGGTTGCTGCTGCTGCTGTCACAACTGCCACCAGAAGATTGCTGAGAGCCTGAACACTGTGACATGAAAAAGGGGAGAAAGGGGCAGATTTGAAAAATTCATAAAATCAGCAAACTACCAGATGACCAGTTAAAGAGAGTGTCACCAAGATGAGTGCCCAGGCTCAGGTAACTAGGTGGATGGTGATACTTTAACCAAAACAAGGATCAGAGTGGAGCGGGAGAAGCCATCTGCCAGAGACCAGGAGTGAGGGAGGACATCGGGGATGTGGACTTGCTGTGGATCTGCTGAGCTCAAGGCACCTGGCAACATCCGGGTGCCTAGGGATGAAATGTGGGGGGACTATGCCTAAATCTCAGGACAGAAGTTGAGGCCAGAAATCCAATAGAAATTGTTAAATCTATAAGGGGAAAATGAACCTGCTCTGGGGAGTGTGGAGTTGGAAAAGAAAAGGGCTGGAGCTGGCCCTGTGGACTTGCAGCAGGTCAGGGACAGCCAAGAGAGGAGAGAGCCATGCAGAGAAGAGGATCCCACTCTGAGGAAGAGGCGGTGGTAATGGGGTCCTGTCCATCAGTGGAGGGTGCCTGAAACTGCATCCACGTGTGTACCTCGGGTTTCCCCATGCATGCACGCATACGTATGATAAAGTGGAGTCCGCACAGTAGTCACAGTAAGAAAGGACCAGGAGTAACTCATAACAAAATAAGTAGGACAATTATAACAATATACTATAATAAAAATCATTTAAGATTTACGAATGGTTTGTTCCTGGAATTTTCCATTTAACATCTTCAGAACACTGATGACCACAGATGGCTGAAAATGAGGAAAGTGAAGCCACGGGTTCGGTGCTGGGGGACTATGGTATTGGGAATTGCCTACCCTGCTGACGGCAGTGTCAGCAGGAAGGGTGGCCGTGACTTGCTCACTAGGTCAAAAGTTGCCACCTGCCTGGAGAGCACAGTGCTATTCCTGGCCTGTGAGTGTTTCCCGGATTTCGAGGTAAGGGCGTGAGGCGCAAGAGGTCACTAAGTGCAGGGAGTGCCTAGCGCAGGTGGAGACACGGCACAGGTCAATACAGAGTCCATTCTAGGGAAGTGGCCCTGGAGCACACGGACTAGTCCACAGTCACCTGCCGGAGCCTGCTCCACCTCCAGCGGCTGCCCTGCCACCTCCGGGACTGGCTGGCGGCGGTGCGGGGAGGCCAGAGCGCTCAGCCCCTGTCGCCCAGCACATCTCGGTTCCAAGTCAGAGAGGGCGCCTGGCTGCCAAGCCGTGATTGCGAAACTCCTTCTGATGATTTAACTGTAAATGAATCTGAAACATACGGACTGAATTTCCCTTGAACGACACATTAAATTTTTCATTTGATTAAAAAAAATTTTTAAAGGGCCTGTTGAAAAATAGTAAGAAAGGGAGAAGAAAAACAAAGTGGTGATTGTGTGGCGGTCACAGGGGTATGGAAAGCGGGAGAACACTTCCACACCTCCCAGCGCAAGCCAGGGAGAGATTTTACCGGGCTGGAGACCGCTTCTGCTCCCATCGCTGCGCAGCCCAGCCGGGGCCGTGGGCAGCGTGGGCTGCAGGGACAGTGCAGCGTGGCCGCTTAGGAAAGAGAAAACCAAACGCGCGACATGGCGCGCGTGCGCACAGGGAGTGGGAAGGCGGAATGTGCATCTGCAGTAGGAGCTCATGTGTGTACATCAATAAGCGTGTGAAGTATCTCGTGCCTGTCCATCCCTCTACCCACCCACAAATATAGATATAAACACGTGGCTAGGTAGATATCTCCAAGTAATTGCTCAGGAAAGAAACAAGTATTCTATCTATAAAATTTTAATTATATATACATAAGTATACCTATTTTATATAAAAATAATAGAAAGCTTGGATATTTTGCATCTTTTATAAAATACAGGTGTCTGTTCATATGTTAAATGTAGATATTTCAAATAAATGTATAGTTTCTTTAATATGTGTAATATAAATAGATACACATTATTCTGTTTTAATTTTTTATTTGTTCTAATTTGTTGTACATGACAGTAGAATGCATTTATACATTTTGATAGATCATACATAAGTGGAGTGAGTGTAATCTCTCATTCTTCTGATTATTCATATTGCAGGATCACATGGGTCATGGCAGTCATACGTGTACATGAGGTAATAATGTCTGTTTCACTCTACTATCATTCCTTTTTTTTTTTTTTCAGCACTGGGGATTGAACCCAGGAACATTTTTACCACTGAGCTACATCCCCAGCTCTTTTTAAATTATTTACCTATTTATTTATTTTGTATTGAGATATGGGCTAAGTTGCCCACGCTAGCCTTGAACTTGCAATCCTCCTGCCTCAGCCTCCCAAGCGGCTGCCAGCCCCGTGTTCTAAAACATGCACATTCTAAAGCAAAACACAAAAGGAACAGAAACTTTCAGGAGGGCAGAGGGTGCTTGATAAACCCGACCTGGCTCCAGCGTGAGTCAGAGGACTGGGAAGAGCCCAAGGACAGCTGGTGGGGTGTGGAGCCCTGTTCTTCTGGTGTAGGAAAAGGGCTCAATCAGCAGAGCAGCGGGGAAACATGGGGAGGAAGTCATCACCTGCAGACCAAAGAGCTCTGCCGGAGCACGCAGGTCCGCAGCCCCTTGATGTAGGACACTTTCAAGGACCCGATGCTTCCAAGCCATTGCTGGCTACCACTTCCTGACCTGGACAGCACAATAGCCAGTTGAAAACTTGCAAAATGTGAAGAGAAATTCCTCCAGCCTAAATCCAAACAACCACCGCCTTTGCCAGAAAAAGGCTGCCCCCTTAGAAGTGGTGACCAATGGTGAAGGACCCAGTGTCCATCCCAACTTCAGAGTGCAGGTGGCCAACAGTGGTGGTGGGTTTCTCTTCGATTTTTCCTCCCCACTAAATTCTATAGTCCTGTTCTGTTCTATTTTCTTCCCTTTCCCAACCCCTTGGTGTTGTTAGGAAAGAGTTTTGGGAAACAATTGTTCAAACCATGACAGCAGAAAATGGGTGAGTAGCCAACACGCTTTTCAAAAGAACGACTTGGCAGCTCTGCAACAGACCCGCAGGCTGGCACAGACCTCAGGAGGCTGTGCATTCACAAACACACACGACCACGGGACCTCCATTCACGCGGCATCGCCACACACTGGCACGTGCTGCCTGGTTGGAGAGGAAGACCCTTGGGTCCCGGGCTTTTCCCAGAGTGAAGGTGGCCCCGAGGCGACAATGCTGTCGTCAACAGCCCTGGAAACTCCTTGACGGAACCCACAGGATCTGGGCCTCTCTGCGCACATCTCTACCAAAAATACCTTTCCTCTTGGAGAGCCCTGTTAGTGACAGCGCAGGAGAGCGACTACCCGAGGCGGGAATCTGCCTCGCGCTAGCCCTTGCTAGGGTGCCGGAGACGGCCCACCGCCAAGGTCAAGGGCTCGGACCTGGGAGCCAGACTACATGAGTTCAGACCTCAGCTCCACAGCCGACTCATGAGGGTCCTTGGGCAAGTGCCTGGGCCGCTCTCCCTGTGAAGTGGTCATCTTCTAGCAGGGTTGTAAAGATGGCATGAGGATTAGATGCTGTCACCACGACGAGGTTTTAGCGTGGATCCTGATGCGCAGCGAGTCCTCAGTCAACAGCAGTTACTGTTTTTCTCGCTCGGTTGTTGTCAGTGCCAGCTCACCAGAACCAAAACCGTTTTGCCCGAATTGGCACCAGCAAAAACACTGAGAATGTATGACTCCCTCCCCTTGAGCACCCTAGGATATGCACTCATCACCGATGCTCCACCCAGTCCTGCCATGTGAACTCCATCTACTCGCTAATCCCAGCTCACCCCAGGAACATCGGCACTGAGGGATTGCAGGGTGTAGGGTGTGGTTCCGGCTCTAGTGCAGCTCTTCGGGTCCTTGAGACAAACGTGGACAGAAAGGTGACACAGGGCACAGTCACCTACGTCCCCACGGGAGCATTGTCAAAAGCGAGGAGGAGGAACTGGGGGACCCAGGAAGTCCTCATGGTGGGGCAGTGTTGGGTCGAAGCTTGAACTGAGAGGGAGGCAGGAGACGCAGAGGCTCCGAAGAGCCTTGCCACCGGGAGCACACAGTTCCCTCGCCACCAAGGGGCTGTGTGAGTAGTGAGGTCAGAGACGTGGAGAGCTGAAGGCGCTGCACAGGAGGTGGCGGTCCCTCCAGGGGACGGAGGGGAGGAGCATAGGTCCACTCGCTGCTTCTGGTTTCTGGCGTGGATCAGACGTGACGTCTGGCAGGTTCTTCCTCTGCCTTGAGCCTGCTCTGCACATCCTTGGCTTCAGCTCTCTCAGCACACAGCGGGACTCGCCTGTCACTCAGGGTCCTCCAGATGGGGTCTTCCTGAAAGCTAGGTAGGCACGTGGCTTAAACTCCATTGTGTTCCCAGGGCTGGCGTCGGTTCGACATTCAGAGAACCAGGGGGTAGGTGGACAAGCTCTGGATCATCAGAACGAGACTTGGTAGGAGGCAGCAACGCTGGCCGGTGGCAATTCCTCGGATGGTGTTGAGATCCGAACAGAGAAACAGCGTCTAACTTGAAGCTCATGAGCAGTCTGTTGTCTCCAAGAAGGCAAATGAGTGTTGAGATCTGAGGATTCCCAGCGTGAGTTAGCACTGGTTTTTTTGCCAGAGCTGTTGAGCAGGAGGTCAACTTGAACCATGTCACAGTGACAAGTATTGATATGATAATGTAGTGGGAATTATCCATGGAATGAGCCATGAGGAAACTCACATATGCAGGACCCATGAAAAGTAGCCTCTTCGACTGGTTTTAGAATTCACCTCCCAGCCTTTCAGCAAAAGAAGACCCAAAAACAGAACAGGAAGGGAAAGGAATCCGAATTAGAGTTCCGGGATCCAGGTACTATGCCAAGTTTTTTACACACAGTCTTGGGAGATAGGTAATATTATTTCCACTTTACAGGGATCTTGAGGCTCAGAGAGGGTCAGCAAGTTGCCTAAGAACAAATAGCTAATAAGAGTCAATGGCGGGAATTGAACCCAGGTTTGCTGACTCCAAAACTCTTGCTCCTGCTTTTGAATCATTCATCCCTCTTCTATTACCTGCTATATATCAGGTCACTCTGACTTCCTCCTGAGGCCTTCAGTTCTCAAAGGCATTCATATAAACTGCTTAGTTCACCATCATCCGGCAACCGGCCACCGTTCCTCAGGGAAATTGGGGAGCCCAGGATGGAAATCTCATCCATGGATTATCTTGAATTGCTTGTGCTTCCTTGAAAAATGCCTGGCACTGCCAACAACTCTGGCCTCATTTCCAGCAATGGCCAGAGCCCTGTTCAACCAGAAGGCTCTGAGAATCGATTGGCTGTGGTCTCTGACGCCCAACACCAACAGATGCTATGAATCAGAAGCTGCCATCTGTCCATGACACTCAGCTCCAGGGGCCCCCTGGGTTCCGCCCGCCTGAAGAATCCTCCCTCCTCCATGAGGGCACTGCCACGGCAAATCCAAGGCCCTGCAGGAATTCCGGCTCCCAGGTGGACGCACGGGCAGGCCTGGGTCCCGTGTGCGCCTGGCGGCAGGGTGAAAGGCAAAGGCATGGCCGGCCGGGCTGCAGGGAAGAAGGCTCCCCTTGAAAGGCTGCGTGGAGGAGGGAGAAGGTCAGAGAGACAACGGGAGGAAGGCTGCAGTGGGAACACCAGCTCGACATCATCGACAGACAGGGAAACGGGAAGCTGTGTCCTGAGCAGGCTGAGCACCTGTGCCAGTCTCTGGGGTGGCCTTGATGTGCACGGGCTCTGGGGTTCCATCTCCGTTTTGCAGATGAGAAAACAGAATCAAAAGTTAACCTCCGACTCTACGCCCTCCGCCAGGGCAGCCGTGGCCGCTGCTGGCTCACCCCTGGATTCCGCACCTCACATCAGGACCAGCTGCATACTTTAGCACAAAATGAAAATGTAGGCCAACGGTTGTTAAGAATCTCAAGATGGTGGTGGCAGATGGTTGAGCTGAGTGCAGGGACCTGGGAAGCACAGAGTCTGGTGCGATTCTCCGAGGCACTAGTCCACAGCGTCATGCCTGCCTAGTGCCATTTCTAACGCACACTAGCTAGCCAATAAAAAGTCTGCGAAGTGAGTGAATGAATGGTGGACAGTCCACTGGAGACTAGGTCTGTTTGACCCCAAAGCCTGGATCCTTCCATCGTTCCTTGCCGCCTTCTTCCCAGTTTTCTCACTTTAAAGAGATCCAAGTAATGGAGCAACACAGAGTTGGTGTAAGGGGCCAAAGAAATCACAAGAGAGCTTATGAGAGAGTGGTCTGGAAGTATGATAGTCTCCAAGTGACCTATTCAGTGTCTCATTTCCAAGCTTTCCGTGTGCCCTGAGATGGTGACGTTGGTTGGAAGAAGAGATGGTGTGGTCTGAGGGCTATCAGCCAAGTTACACCAGTGTCCCTGTTGACTCTTTGATCCGTGGTGTCATTAAGTCCAGAGGGCCGCCTGCCCACCACGCTCTTCTCTCCTTCAGTGCCACTGCAGCTTACCCAATGCTGCTCCTCACGTGGCATTTTCTTACAAATATTTTAAAATACGCTTCTCCTCCCAGGGGAGCACTGATCTGGGTAAAGCCATACTTCAGTGAGGGAAGACTAGATTCCCAAGTTCATTTACTTAAAAAATAAGAAAAGTGTGGAATAACCTTTCCCATGGCCACCCATCAATTACCATCCCAATGCAACCTGGGATACTTGCTTCTGCTCCTGTGTCAGTCAGCTTTGTACCACTGTGCCCAGAATACCTGACCAGAATGACTGAGAAGAAGAAAAGTTTATTTTGAGCCCTTGGTTGCAGAGATTCAGTCCATGGTTGGTCAACTTCATTGCTCTGGACCTAAGATGAGGCAGAACATCATGGCAGAGGGGCATGCTGGAAGGACACTGTCAGCTCGTGGTAGCCAGGAAGCAGAGACAGAGAAGGAAGAGCCAAGGATATGCCCCCAGTGACCACCTCCTCCAGCCCTGCCTCACCTGCTTACAGTTACCACTTATTAAATTAGTCCTTTCAAATTAATAATTCATCAAATGGATTAATCCACTGATTAGGTCATGTCTCCTATAATCTAATCATTTCACCTCCTGAATCAACACAAGAGCTTTTGGGAGACATCTCATATCCAAACCATAACAGTCCCTGAGCAAGCGACCCTCAGCTTGTCATCACCTAAGGAAAGAGCAACACCATCCCTCAAAGATGTAGGTCAACAACACAGATTTCCAAGGATCCGTATCAGGTCTAGCAGGCAATGGAGATCTGTGAAGATGTGTGAGCGAAAACATTCTGCTTTTCTGAGAAGGAATTCACCAATTAACCCATGCCTTCAAATAAATGAATAAACAGCAATAGACCTGGGAGAATTCGACGCTGGAACACCAACTCACTCCCTGCCCTACCAGGCACAAATTGGAGTACCTTGGGCAGTCGGGCTCTTGTCACACCTCCTGTCTACACCTAGGAGACAGGAATAGCACAGGTTGACTCTACGAACGCGTTTTCGTAAGAATTAAACAAAATAATGACACAGAACACTCAGTGTGGGGTCTGGTGCCTTCCAGAGACATCGTGCCAGTTCAACCTGAGTCTCCTCTCTCACTCTGCAGTGAAGCATCTGAAAAGCATCTGAGTACAATTCTGAACCCATTGCCATGGTTTAACATGGTCTGTCCCCTCCTCCCCTGCCATCTCCCGTCCATGTGGCCCCTGCAGGTCTATCAGCCTGCCATGTGGCAAGAGGTACTTCAGGTTCCTGTGGATCTTGTCATGCCTCTGGGGTACTTTGGGGATTAGGGTGCATCTCCTATGCTCTAAGAATCCAAAGTCTCCCCTTCCTCTGTACCCATAACTTTGGTAAAACTCTGTCACTTGGGACTTCTTCCCTCAAATCCTTGGTTACACCAGAGGCCAGCCTACTGCTGTCAATGTGAGTTTTTCCCAGCAGGTTGACCTGCTCCTGGCTTTAAAAAATAAATTGACTTAGTTAGGAGTGGTGAGGCACGCCTATAATCCCAGCCACTCAGGAGGCTGAGGCAGGAGGATGGCAAGTTCAAGGCCAGCCTGGGCAACTTAGGGAGACCTTGTCGCAGAATTATCTTTTTTAAAGCCAGGAACTGCGGCTATAGCTCAGAAGTAGACTGCTCCTGGGTTCAACCCCCAATACTACCAAAAAATAAATTGAATTAATGGCCAAACTTTAAAATCAGATTTCCCACCAAGAGCCAGAATTCTCTCCTTTCAAAAGTTGGCATCTCTAGGTCGAAGCTGACAGTTGGCTGCTCCCTTTGGGACAGAGCTTGCATATGCACACCCCGGCTTGCCCTGGCTCCGAGTGAATCACGCTGATACCCAGCTCGTTCCTGTGTCTTGCTTGCCCTCCACCTGCCTGAACCCTGCAGGAGTCTGGTTTCTCAAGGCTTAAACTAAACCACAGACTTCCAGCCATAAGCCACCTGGATAAAACTCTGAGGTCCAGAAGCAGGGACCTTCTGTTCATTTGAGTGGAGGAAAGTGAAAGGGAAAGGAGAGGAGGCAAATCCAGGGAGATAAAAGCCAGCTGATATTTTAAATCATTCTGTCTCAGAAGCATTTACTGGGATCAAGCTAAGAGCACAGAAATGTGTCTCTAGGCTTCCTGAATCTCTCAAAGCCATCCCCCCACACACCTAGAAAGTGAGAAAGGCATTGACAGGCCACATGCTCTAGGTGACAAAGAGTTGCCCTCCAATGATGCCTGAAGGGCCACTGGGCACTATGGACAGCCCCACCAACAGCAGAAAGACATTATAGGGTATTGTCCCCAGGATGCACCCCATCAGTGGGAGCTGTCCCTACAGGAAAAGTCCAAACCCCTATGGCCTCTTTAACTCTCATGAAAACCCAAGAGACCAGCAGAAATACCCTGTGCTAGTGTGGAGAAACAGGCTTCAGGAAACTAGTTTACCCAAGGTGCTTGTGAGGGTAGAGAGATTTGGGTAAGACCATCTAGACGGAACTCCAAGTGCTCTTTCCACTGAGCAAAAGAACCAGTGACATCAGCAGGCCCTGGGGTTTGAACAGGATTGGCACCATCAGGGAGACCGGGCATCCCGCAGAGACAGTACTCACTAGGGAGAGGCAGCTGCAGCAGCCCAGGCTCCGCTGGAGCTGGAGGCCTTGGGTTCAAATCTCCATTCCACCTCTTTCTACCTCTGTGACATGGGGCAACTCACTCAAATTCTCCGTGCCTCAGTTTCCTCTTGACAGTTTCCCCATCTGTGAATGAGGGCAGCCGTAGTATCCCTTGGTTGAGTGTTTCAAAGCAGCAGGCACAGTGTCAGGTACAGGGACTGTTGGATATGTGACCTCATATCCCAGAGTCAGGTCAGGCCTCACCCTTACACCTGGTCATGTTGCTCCACGCAGCTAGGGGGCAGCCCCATGGGGACCACCTGGTGTTCCCAATCAGCCTCAGGGCAGAGGCTATCTCCAGAGTATTTCCCTCTGTACAGACCCTTCACTGTGGCCAGGACTCTCCTCCACCATGCCAGGCCCCTGAGGGCAGACCCAATATGGGCTGACCCCTATTATGGAAGTTAATGCAGCACTTGGTTCTGATTATTCCTTTTCAGCTGGTGCAGAACAGGGCTGACCTAGCAAATGAGAGATACAGAAGTACATTTCAATATTGCAAAATTCAGGAGCTGGAGAGGACGGTGGGAGACGCTGATGGGGTGGGGAAGGTGCAGGGTTTCTTAGGCAAGGCTGACATGGGGCATCCTAGGGACAAGGGGGTGAACTTGAAGCCCAAGAAGTCCAGCAGGCAATAGCACAGTGCTCTCAGGCAAGCTGAGGAGTAGGGGCTTCTGAAAGAAGAAAAATTGTTGCAGGAACAAAAGACGTTTTGCAGAAAACAAGAAATCCTACAGAACACAAAGGCAAGCAATTTTGAATTTGGCAAGGAAATAATGCCCAGGCCATGGTAGACCTAGAAGCTGGCAGCCACAGGGACCCTGGGGTAAGGAGAGTCCACTCTGCCTGTCCTCCCCATCCTCTCTGGCACTCCGGTGGTTTAGATTTTAGAGCATAGTTTTGGATGTCAAGGTCACATGTATTTAATAATCAGATCTTCCATATACTAACTGCATGACCTTGAGCTGGCTTTATAGAGTTGCTGTGAAAACTCAATTAATCTAAATTAAGCTCTTGGCAGCACAGAGCAAGTTAAACATAAACTATTACAGTTATTGCACTCTGCTGAGTGCCCCGGATGTTGGCTTATCTCCTGATCTCCTGGCCTCAGCTAGCTGAGCACCCTGCTCTGCCTCTCTCGTCTCCTGGTGCCTTCTCTGGGATGCATGCTGGCTGCCCTCTCTCACTTGCCTACAGTCTTCCAAAGGCTTCTAGAAGACTGCCTCTGGGCAAGCCTGTGAGCCTGCTGCCCTCCCAGCAAGGATCACCCGACTTCCAGATGAACCCAGTCATCCTTCTGAGCCACTTCCAAGTTCTCTGCCTCCTCCGGATCTTCAGTGGTGGTTCTTAGCAGAGTTACTGGAATCAATCTCCTGAACTCATCAACCCAGAGTCTTCCTCGGGTGATGCTTAGTTAATTACCACACGCCCTTGCCACCGTTCCTTCCAATCTAGTTCTACTATTTTATCTCCTCCCAGACAGGAGCTGGATGCTCTGGGGTTTGTATTCCCAGCAGCAGCAACGTGAAGCCCAGCCCAAACTCAGTGAATATTAGTTAAATGAAGATGTGAATGAACGAGTGAACAGTTTCCCACTTGGTTTTTCTCTGAATTCAGCCACATTTCCGCCTCCAAATGAACTTCCGAACACTCCTAGAAGCAGAACCCAGGGCTTCTCTTTTCCAGGGTCTTGGATGCACCCAGGAATGCTCATCATTTCTGGGTACTGAGGGTGAATTTCCATTGCTTGCATCATGTAAAATAATCTGTCAAAGAGAGGGCTTCCAAAAAGATTGCACTGTACTTTAGATTAGGTAGAGGGGAGTGAAGAGAAGGAAAGGGGTTTGGGGTAGGAAGGATAGTAGAGTGAAACAGACATTATTACCTCATGCACACACATGACTGCATAACCAGCATGATCCTGCAATAGGTACAATCAGAAAAATGAGAGATTACACTCCATTTATGTGTGATTTATCAAAATGCATAAATGCATTCTACTGTCATGTGTAACTAATTAGAACAAATAAAAAATTTTAAAAATAAAGATTGCACTGGATACCATCTATCTAGTGTCTCTGTAATGAGGGGGCAGAGTGGGTTGTTTATTAAAGGTCACAAATGGCCTTCAGACATAAGAAGCATGACTTCCTAGGTCCCAAAGGTGGCTGAGCCCTGTGGTGCTGCTGCTGCTACTGCCTCGTGTCTGTGGCCCAGCACCGCAGATGCAATCCCTTCATGATCTCTCTACACAGCCGCCTGACCATCCCAGAAAGAGTTCAAAGCCAAGATTTTGTACTTGGTGTCTTGTGGATGAGACCCTTGTGTCCCCCAGCCCAGGTGGGTAGGTCCTCTCATCTTCAGCACGGAGTGGCAGTTGGTACGTAAATGCAATAGAAGCCAACATCAAGAAAACTCCAATACTGACACAGAGGCCCGTATTATGTGAGGCCACTCTGTACCCTTGATCTTATCTTACCTTTACACGGAAAAGAGCAGTTTGAAAAAACCATGGCTCTTTGACAGACTTGTCTAAAGCCTCATCATTAATAAATGGCAGACACAGGATCTGATCCCAGACCTGCCTGTTCAGTCCTATGTTGTAGACTCTCGAGGCTTCTGGAGAATTCGATGACCCCTATGCACAAGAAAGGCCTCAGATGCTTAAGATCTCCTTTCCTTTTTAAACATCAAACATTGGCTGAGCCCTTATTATGTACAAAACGCTATTTTCAAATTGTCCCATGAGAGGACTGGGGATGTGGCTCAGTGGTAGAGCACTTGCCTAGCATGCACAAGGCCTCAGGTTCAATCCCCCAGCACTGAAAAAAAGAAGTAATCCCCTGAAAGATGCACCATAAAGCTCCATTTTATAGGTGAGAAAACTTACTAGCCAGGCAGTAGACGATGATTTTCTGGAACCAGCAATGGTGGCTCATGCCTATCATCCCAGTGACTAGGGAGGCCGAAGTGGGGGGATTGCAAGTTCGAAGTCAGTCTGGGCAACTTAACGAACCCCTGTTTTAAAATAAAAAATGAAAGAGGATAGGGGTGTGTATATAGCTCAGTTGTAGAGCACCCCTGGGTTCGATCCCTGGTACTGGAAAAAAAAAAAAAAAGAAAAAGGAGGAGTTGTTTGTTTGTTTGTTTGTTTTTGACCAAGGCCTCAGACTGATGCATAGCCAAATCTGTGGCCCTGAGGAAGGGCATATGGACAGCACATGTCACCTGCCCACAGTGCTGGAGTCCTGCTTGCAGACTGAAGTAGAGCAAGCCTTCCCGCTGCCCTACACCTTCTTCAGATCCCCATCACATTACTCATTCCCAAGGCACCCCAAGATGTTACAGACGGTCCTGCCACTTGTCCAGGTGGGGAAACTGAGCTGAGAGGACGAGTTTGGGACCACACAGGAAGCAAAGACCCCGGCTTCCAGAAATGATCCTGGAATGGTAGCCTGAGAGCTTGTTCCACACTCAGGCTCTCCTCCAGTAGATTCCCTGCCTGAGGCCTGCAAACAGGTCCTTGAGCTTACTACACTTACGACCTGCTTCAGTGAAGCAGCCGGGCTCTTCCTGCAGTCTGAATTCTCATCTGCAGAGCTGAGTGATAGAGGATGGAGGCTTAGACCAAGAATGTCCAGGAAGGGTACTGAGCTGGCACCACACGTAGCTCCTGCTTCTCCACCCAAGGGGAGAAGGTAGACTTTCATATAGGAAGTGCTTATTGGCAAAGGGGAGTTTTCAAAATCCCAATCTAGCCAAGCAAATCTTTTCCTTAAAATCTTTTATGGTCCAGACCCTCCTGTTGCCATCAGGATTATGTTCAAGCAAACTGCCAGCCTCCAGGAATATTCCTCACTGCCTCCTCAGCCTCCCCGCCTCCTCAGCCTCCACCACACACACACTACATTCCCTTTAGGACAAACAACTCACCCACACCTGGACACCCACGCTGTGGACTGACTCGGGCTCTTTGAGATGGTCTTCCCTTCGTGAGAGCCTTTCTTCTCCATCTAGATTATGGGTCCTCAAGCCTCAGTACTGATACATGAACAGACCCTCGTCCCATGACACTGTGCCTAACATGTCACCCTGCCGTCACCATTAGAACCCAAATGGATCTGACCTGCGTCCTTGATGTCCCCTGCCTCACGCTCATACATGAATGATAGTCTCTCCACTTAGCAGTGTAATTCTTACTTTCTTTGCCCTTCTCCCTGCTGGACTGTGAGTCCTTGGGTGCAGTAGGGACTCCAGTGTCCTCCCATCCACACAGGGTCTAGCACTGGGCTCCACCTGGTGAGTCTGCAAACTGGTTGAGGGAAGAGTCCTGATAGAAAGAGATCAAGGACAATTTTTTCCTCCCTGAGACTACCAGTTTAAGGACTTCTTTGTATTATTTCTTAAAGTTGCATGAAAATCTACAATTACCTCAAAAATTTCAATAAATATCTACAACTTAATATTAAATTAAATGAATTAAATAAATTAAAGGGGTCCTGTAGATAGAGGCTCTGCTGTCCTGCCCAGCCCTGCTGGGTTTCTCCTGCATGCACGAGCCAGCCTGAGACCCCTGAAGCTGCCATTGTTTCCTCCTTGGAAGGGCTGCCAGTTTGAATTGAGCTTGCATCTACCAATTTCCTTTTTACCAGTGTGACACTGATCCTGGGGGCCACTGTGTCCCACATGGGGGCTATTCATAAAAGCTCCCTCCAGTCCTCCCTGCCTCCAACTCTTCTCTTACCCCAAAGCCCATGGCAGGGATTCTAACATGCCGCTGCTTCATGGCCCCAAGGTTTCCAGAACAGCAACTGTGACTCAGGCCACCTGAGAAGCATTGCGTGTTCTGAGAAAAATAAGACACCTTTCCCTCACTTGAGGCTCCCACAGAAGAGGGACAAGAGAACGAATGATTCCTACCACGGGATAGAGATTTTATAAGATGTCATGGGAGGACAAGAAAAGGAAGGAGAAACTGAGTCTGGCTGAAGATGTCAGGGCAGCTCCCCAGGAGAGGCTCTGAGAGCTGAGATCAGAGATGGGCCAGGACCAGGCAAGGGACGAGGTGGGGCAGGGCTCACAAGGGAAAGGACCAACCATTGCAAAACCTGGGTCACCCTGGCTGCTCCTCGAAAGGGCCATGTTGGCACCGCTGGAGCATGAACTGCAGGAAGTCTGAGGAGGAAGAGGAAGACGAAGGAAAGGCAGGCCAGGGCCTCACTCTGAAGATCCGGGCACCTGCGTCGGGAGCTTGGGTGTCTAACTTGGATGTCAATGAGTGAGGATGAACCAGTAGTGTGGTTCTAAGGTTAAAAACAACAACTGGGCACCTGTTCTCCGGAGATGTCAGTGAATCAGCCTACGTGATCCCATAAAGAGCTGAACTTTACCTGAGTGCTGATTAGCATGGGCAACCTAACTTCTCACTAACTCCACATGATCCTGGGAGGATGTTGCTTAACAGAATTGCTCTTCTGGATTGCTGGGGTGTAAAAAGGTAGGAGCCACAGGTGGATGGCTATGGCTCCTTAGCAATAAACTCTCCAAAGAGAGGAAGAGGGTGACTCACGGGAAAAGCATGAGCATGCCGGTGGAATGCTTTCTCAAGTTTGCCATCATTGCCAAGAAAAGCCGTATCCTCGTGGCACTGGGCCAGTGGATCCGGGCATCTGTTCAGCAGTTGCTCTTCCCTCAGACTGAATGCAATCGGCTTCATTACTTCCTAGATCACTGGCCCTTCCAAGGATTGTGTGTAGGAAAGGGATACACCTGTGTTCGCTTTCCAACCATTTGACCAAGGAGAAGGAACTTCTGAGCCTTGGTTTCCTCATCTGTCACACAGAAAAAATCATTCCCACTTCAGAGTGTTGCTAAACATTCCGATGCATAGAAAGTACCTGGCTAATAGGAGATCCTAAGAGAGATTCTGTGGTATTATTGTTAGGGGCCAATTCCTGCTTTAACCCATCTTCAGAAGGATGGAGAACTTGGTGTTGAGCGCATCAGAGTCGAGCTTTCTCCCAACCACATGACTACACATCGTTTCGGAGCGTGCAGTGGCTCGGCCCAGGAGGAGCTGGCAAGTAGCTGGTCTTCCTGGCAGAGCACCAGCCTTCCTCTGACTTGGCTCACAATGGGAATGACCGGCCATCTCTCAGATGATACTTCCATTGCTGTCGAGGACCTTGCCAAAGGACCTGAGGTTGGAGGATTAAAAGGCAAACCTGGGAAGACAATATTTGCACAGATGCATTTAGAAGTCCAGCGTTCTGGTCCAGTCACTTCAATAAGGGACAGAAACAAATACCTCCCCAGATCATTGCAAATGGAACCAAACCAGAGGAAAAAGCGGGGAAGGAGATGAATTGATATCAAGTGACTACTAAGTGTCACTGTAGCCTTCATAATCTTGGACAGGGCTTGACTAAATGGCAGTAACCTAAGTTCATCTTAAACCCTGATTCCAGAGGACATCGAATACTTTTCATGGAAATGATAGCGGGGCTCCAAAGGTAGCCTGCCCTCAGTAGAGAGTGACTTCCTACCAAGTGGGACTCAAATGCATTCCCAGGGTCACAGCAAAGGATAGTCTCCCTGAAGAGGGATGTATTCATCCTGGATGAGTGCAGATAAGTGTGTTGAAACTTGAGAAAGAAAGCCCCTCACTTAGCAAAGGACAACTGTGACATTTTAGAGGACACAGGAGGAAAGAGCATTCAGCTACTGTAGGAATCAAATGATAGAGGCGAAGCTCTTTTGGAGTCTCCTGAGTCCTTGAGCAAAGACAAGGAACATGTGTCTCATTATCCACTACCTGAGGTAAGATCATGGGACATACAGGGGACCCCTGGGAGAGGAGCCAGCATGGGATCAGGCTGATGTTCCTCCACACCAGGCCAACTCCAATTTCAGGAGGGCAGAGGAGAGAACCTAATATCAGTGCCCCGGGAATAGGCCTTGGAATCCATTGACTCTCCTTCATATAGACAGACTCTGCATCGACTTCATCACTGTTATCATGATCGTTACAGATTCTGTTCTCAGTCACCACTCACTCTCAACAAGCCCTCTGTTGCCTCCATAAAGTCCTAAGTTGAAGAGCTCTTCCTCACAGAACCCCTTCAAAGTGGGAACTATTTCTCCATTCTTACGGGTGGTAAACTGCGATTTGATGTACTCTGATGTTTGTAGATGAGCTATTGCTTAAAATATACCCCAAATCTCACAGCTATGCTGTGATCCCCTCAGGATTCTCACAAAACTTCATCACAGCACTCCCTTGGGAATTGGGGGCAGGGAGAGAATCTGCATCCAGTATGACTTGTCACCCAGCAGCAGTGTGTAACTTGTCTCTAAGAGTCACCCATTCCGGAAGCATCCTGAGAAACGTGAACACCATGCTTCCTGCCACATGGAGGAGACCTGGCTCCCTGGGTTGGAAGATATGATGGGATAACTTGTGGGACCCATTCCTCATGAGAACAAACCAGCAATGGGCTTTTCTTGTTGTCTAAGAGGGTTTCTTTAATGGATTGATTTGTTAGGCATGGAGATATTTTCCACAGCACCACCTGCTACAGTGCTGCTGCTAAGGTCAAGGTCAAAGACAAGGGTCTCTGGATTGCTGCACCAACAGAGAAGAGCAATGCAATTTCATTGCCTCCCTCTCTGGGCAGAAGAATTGCTTCTCCCTCTTCCTCTTCCCATTCCACTAACTTGGTATATTTCAAGGAGGCCTCCCTGGGACTAACTCTCCAGCCAACCACTGGGAAGTCATGCCTTTTCCGTAGCCTTTCCAAGGGACCATTATTTGCTGAAAGATCAATGACTCAAGCTGCACATAGAGTCACGCACTGCATAGCAACCCTTCAGTCAATGACTGACACATGTACAGTGGTGATCCCAGAAGACGACATTGCCTATGGACATCATGGCCATGTTCATTTCTTAAGTATGCTCTACCATGTTCTTATTATGAAATCACCTGATGACACATTTATCAAAACATATCACTGTGTCCCTGGACTCATAAAATGCCCAATATGTGGACTCACTTGACAGAAGTCGACTGAGCTAAACTTCACATAAACATGTCTCAACGGCACACATTCACCTACATTTCTTGTTTAACCTATATGACAATCTCTGGGCAAATAATCATCGCTCTTACTTTGCAGATGAAAGAAACCCAACTCCAAAGGGAGCCTAGATGGAAACAGGACGGCTGGAGCCTCTGGAAGCCAGGCCTGCCCTTCCTTTGCTCCAGGGCTCTGTGCTGTTCCTTCATCTCAAGCCAGGATATCGATGGAGCTGCCAGCCTGCAGTTTTCTCTTAGTCACTACTGGAGATTAACTTTTTTTCTGTCTAAAATCAACCTCTAAAGGCCACTTTCAGAGCAAACAGACGAGCTGGATGGGCCAGTCCTACATTGGGCCCACTCTGCCATTTTGGTTCTGGAACCGACCCCTTCGCATCAGACACATTCTACCATGGGAGTCTTAATAGACCCAACACAGTATGAAGAAGGGAGAGCCAGTCTCTGAAGTCAGACAGATGAAATGCTGGTTCTACCAAGTTGTCAGCTATGTGAGCATAAGCAGATTGCTAAATTGCCCCCGGTCTTGAATTTTTATCTGTATAATGGGGTTAAGGATGCCTACATTTTAGTTTTGAGGAGATTCAAAGAAATAGTAAGCCAGAAAGAGTACTTTTAAATGCTTATCCAGATGACATAGCTAGATGACAGATAGCTATTGAGATGACAGGTCAGTGAAGATAGAAGACAGGTAGGTAGTAGATAGCAGCACATATTATTAAACTCATTTTAGAGTCTGAGAAATTGAATGTTAAGAGTTTAGAAAAAGGTGGAGCAAGAACATCCTCAGAAACACCTGTCCTTTTTCTGGACGAGGGATCTGAGAACCAGATTTACCAAACAACTTACCCAACGTCACATAGCTAAAAATTGACTGGCTTTCTGTGAATCTTGCACATGCGCGACAGTAGGAACGCACCAGGCATTCAGTGAGGCTTGCCAACTAAATAACTGAATGAACGAGGCAAGACTTATCCTAAAAATCCAGGGGCAGTCTCTCAGAGTGCAATCATCTTGTCTTCTTGTTAGATCTTATTTAGATCGGCACTGTTAGGTGAGCCTAATGACCACAACAAAATTGTCTCCATAGCCCTGAGAACTGATTATCTACAACTTTCTCCAAAAGAAGAGGACAGGGCTCAAGAACTCAGGAATTTTAACTGTTCCAATGACTACTCGTTAAAAGGGAAGGTCACATTTCCCCTTGCCCTGAGGTTATTACAGAGACGGAATTGTGCTGGGTGAGAATTCGTGTGCCACGGGTCCTCATTTGCTTTAATGCTGTGAAATTAAGTTTAGTTAACAAACTGAGGGCCATCATGGTCAGTGGGCAGAGAACTGGATCTGAGTTAGGGACATGGGTTCAAATCTCAGTTTCTAGGAAATCCAGTCATGAATCTGAGCCTCGTGTATAAAATGGAAATAAAAATACTGGCCCCTCTCCATTATACTAAGAAGATTAAATGGGAATGTATATATTAAAGCACCTGGTTTGATGTTTAGTGCATAGAAAGTGATTAATAAATATTTATTCAATTGATGGAATTCACATGTAATGACTGGCAAATTCCAGATGCAGAATAAGATGCTGTCCATCAGTTTAATCCTAGTGTTACACCTGCCACCCTAAGTAGATGTTTATTCACTCAATGGAATACTTACCCAATGTCTGGCATAGTAGTTGCTTAATGAATGTTCACTCATTCAGTGGAATCCTAGCACAGTACATAGCACTTAGTCAACACTCAATAAATGTTGGTCAAATCCAAGTAAGGAAAATAGAACTTTATTCATTTAATGAGATTTTGCAATCCCATAAATACTGAATGTTGTTGCCAGGGCTTTACAAAGTGAATCAACCATTGCTGACATATTCGACATATTCTCAGCTAGTGCTTGTTAACAAATCACTGTAAACTATTTTCCAAACATACAGCATTCCATGAATGTGCCATAACGACATTGGCAATGCTAAATGCCCCCAGGACCCTAAGCAAGTGGCAAGCGTACAGTATATGAATTAATTTAGAAGTCAGAAAAGCTTGTCTTCACAGAGAAAAAGCAGCTGCTCAATGCCTCTTATGCTTGTCCGGAGCTCAGCTTGACAATTGTTCTGCAGATCATAGAGACCTTGGGCCCCAAGAAAAAATTCCCAGGTGCAGGCAGAGATTGTCAGAAATTTGAGTTACTGTACATTATATGAGAGTGCATGCAAGTGGGTGCGTGCTTATACGTTACATTTTACAAAGGATTAGTCTCTGAGCGTTTTGCTTTATTTAAGTCCTTTGCAACAATAAAGCAGTTCCCTTGGGAAAAAAGGGAGGGAGTGAATTTTCTTATAATAAATTCTCCTTCCGGAGGCCACATTCTCAAAATTGACAAGCAAGCAAAGACTTCGAAGAAAGGCAAGAAATATGCCTTTGATAGGCATTTGTTTTCCCCCAGTTAAGAAGTCCAGGAGGAAGAGACAATCTCTCTGATTCCTTTGCAGAGCAGATGATGCGGGAGCTTAGACTGCAGCAGGGATGTGAGCTCTCCAGGCTGAGAGGATGTAGGAAGAGCACCTCAGGTCTAATACTGACTGTGGAATTTAAGGCACAGTGAGGAGTCTGATACTGGCCTAAAGGGTCAGTAGCAACGATGATGCTGAGGAGGTTGGGTAGGCTCAGAGATCTTCAGAGCACGGTACAGCGCCTCGACTTTGCTCAGTGACCTGTGAGGCATGTTCTATTTATATCTCCTTGATAACACTTATCTCCACGTATTTTATTTTAGACTTGGTTGTGTATTATTGTAATTTTCTCTACTTCCTTTGTCCAGTCCCTAAGTTCTTTGAGGCCAGGATTATGTGTTCATTACCTTTACTCAGAGCTGCAATGCATGCCAGGGAATAAGTACAACCTGAGTTCCAACTTATATAAAAATCTGTGACACCCTTCCAGGTGTGTGTGCCTGTCACTTCGGATCTAGTCCTCCCTTACGTACAGTCAGTGTGCCAGTTAGGAGTCAGTGCAAGAAACAGAAGCCCCTCCAGGTCTTTTAAATGGAGAGCATTCAATTCAGGGAATGAGAGAAGTGTGTGATCCTCAGAAGGCCAGAGAAGCCATTCTAAGGGTGACCAGTTCAGTGCCACCTCCAACTCTAAGATTCTGAGGTCGGAACACTGTTGCTGTTGTGGCTGCTGCTACTGCTGCTGCTGCCACCGCCGCCACTAACTTCCACCACCAAGGTATCTCATTCTCAAAACATCAGTGCCCACGTCACGTGTCACAAACCCGAGTCAGTCCGCAGGCACGCATGTCTATGACCTCACTTTCCCGCAGCAGTGAGATCAAGATATGGCTTTCGACTCACTTCCAACATCCAGGTCTCCTAGGAGTTCATCTCATAGGTGGAACCTAAATTTGCTTCCAAAACTGCAACTGCAAGGGAGTAACAGAAATGTCGTTTTTAACCCTCCAGGGCCCATGTAAGGAGAGGCCCCTAGTGGCAGCTGGGAAAGGATGTCTGATAGCTCACCCAGTCGAGAAAAATCCTAATTATCGACTGTTTAATATGGTAAGTACATTCTTTAAGAATCTTTTTTAGCCTGGATAAAATCTATGATCTGGATGCAGCAGCACAGAACTATAATCCCAGCAGCTCTGGAGGCTGAGGCAGGAGGATCTCAAATTCAAGGCCAGCCTCAACAACTCAGCAAGATCTTGCCTCAAAATATTTTTTAAAAGGGCAGGGCTAAGAATGTGGCTCAGTAGTTAAGCACTCCAGGGTTCAATCTTGAGTACCAATAAATAAAGTATCCTATGAAATGAAAAATGATTTTAGAAGCCTTTGTTTTTACCAGCTTTATTGAGGTATGGTTGACAAATAGTCTTAATTTTTGCTAAAATGATAAGCACCTGTTCTTTCCTCTTCCTCTTTCCTTCACTTCCTTTTTCTTCCATTTCCTTTCTGAAGAATACAGTCCCGATTGCATTAGTTAAGACAAACCAGGGTCCAGGCTGGGAGTGGAAATGACCTAAGTCAGCAGAGAGGCAGCCTGGCACAGGCTCCTGAGCAGGGTCATGGGGAGACTGCAGAGGCACAGCCCTGTGGGGCCCCAGAGCCTGAGCAGGGTGAGAAGGGTGTCCTTAGCAGGGGAGGGGCAAGAGGGGGAATTGAAGCCCAAAAAAGCTGAGACTCATAACCACAAGTATATGCCTCACAGACCGAGTTGGGGCGAAGACATCCACAGAGGGAGGGGAAAGTGGCAGAAAGAGAAGATAAGCTGAGTTCAAAGGCATTAATATGTTTAGGATGTTGGGAGCCAGGTTTTTCCACTGGGGAAAAAGACTAGAATGAATCCTGAAATATGGGTCTGAAATGGGAACTGTGTATGAACTCATTATTTTGAATATATATGTAGAAAGATAAATACAGAAATAAATACAGTTGTGAAATGTGTGTGTGTGTGTGTGTGTGTGTGTGTGTGTGTGTGTGTGTGTGTCCTGGCTCTGTCCACACAAAGGATCTGGGAAACATGATACTCCAATAACCACGAGCATATCTACCACCCAAATCTTGACTTTCAAACAGCATTCTGCATTAAAAGGAACCAGGACTCCTTAGAAAAATAGCTGATTCCAGAACTGAGTGGGGTAGGGAAAGGACAAGATGAGCTTGGAGCATCTTGCTGTACCGGGAAGGAAGGAAGGCTTCAAAGAAGGATAGGGACATGTCAAAAGGATGCATGAGCCAGATTGGAAGGACTCCCACAGGCCAAATCTGGGACATTTTAAACACCAAAATAAGTAATGAAAGCAATAGATTATAATTCATTGAACAAAATAGGAAGCACAAGTCCTTACTGACAAACAGTTTAAAAGTGAAAGTTTAAAAAAAAAATAGAAGAAAGATAAGTGGCATGAAGGGAAGGGAGGAGAGATGGGATAGGGAAAGACAGTGGAATGAACGTTATGCACATAACGTTCTTATGTGCATGCATATATGAATACACCACAGTGAGTCTCAACATCATGTACATCCACAAGATTCTAATTTTAAAGATAGCAGAAAGATCAGTAGAGTAGAGGGAAGGGAACAGAGGGAGGGAGAAGGGGAAGGAATGGGGACTGAATTAGAAAAAATTATATTCCATGCTTTTATAATTATGCCAAAATGAATCCTATTACTATGTATAACTAAAAAGAAACAATAAAAAAGTGAAAGTGTAATGGAGAAGAACTCATTTGCAGAGTTCAAAGAATCTCCCTCCAAAATTACAAAGGGAAAAAGAAACTTAACTTCCCAGTGGAGAATCTTGGCAGAGGCCACCTTCAGAAACAATCATGGTGAACACGCCAGCCGGATCCCACATCCTATTATGGGATGCAATGGGAGACACAGCGTGGCTTCTGGCATATCCCTGCCAAAGATGCACAACTGGAATATCATAAAGAGATACTGGGTAAGCTCAAACCAAGTGATGTCCTACAAAAAACTGGCCTATGATCTTCAAAAAAGTCATGAAAACAAGAAAAGACTGATCTCTGTTCCAGTTCTTGGTTGTTTCCTTTGCTGGGAAGAAGTTGTTCAGTTTAATACCATCCCATTTATTGGTTCTTGATTTTACTTCTTGTGCTTTAGGACTCTTATTGAGGAAGTCGGTTCCTAAGCCGACATGATGGAGAGTTGGGCTTACTTTTTCTTCTAGTAAGTGCAGGGTCTCTGGTGTAATGCCTAGGTACTTGATCTGCTTAGAGTTGAGTTTTGTGAGGAGTGAAAGATAGGGGTTCATTTTCATTTTATCACATATGGATTTCCAGTTTTCTAAGCACCTTTTGTTGAAGAGGCTATCTTTTCTCCAATGTTATGTATCTGGTGACTTTGTCTAGGATGAGATAACTGAATTTATGTGGCTATGTCTCTGTGTCTTCTATTCTGTTCCATTGGTCTTCACGTCCGTTTTGGTGCCAATACCATGCTGTTTTTGTTACTATGGCTCTGTATTATAATTTAAGGTCTGGTATTGTGATGTTTCCTGCTTGGCTTTTCTCACTAAGGATTGTTTTGACTATTATGTACCTCTTATTTTTCCAAATGAATTTCATGATTGCTTTTTCTGGCCGACTGATCTCTCTGATTTGTGGATGTTAACACAAAATAATGGAGGTTGGGGAGTGGAATAATAGATATCCATTGGATTAGACAAAGAGACAGGAGGGGGAGGGGAACAAGAAAGACAGTAGAATTAATCCGACATAACTTGCCTAGCCTTGTGTTTGAATATAAGGCTAGGGTAACTCCGCATCATGTACAATCACAAGAGTGGGATCCTAAATAGGATAAGTTATACTCTATGTATGTATAATTTGCCACATTACATTCTATTGTCACATAAAACTAAAAAGAACACATTTTAAAAAAGAAAGAAAAGGCTGAGAAATTGGCCCATGCTAAAGGAGACTGAAGAGACATGACATGAGTCTAAACTGGAGACTTTTAGAAGAACTAAAAAACATTATTGGACAATGTGTGAAAATGCATTCTACTGTCACATATAATCAATTAGAACAAATTCTAAAAAGAAAAAAAATTAAAAAGAACATTATTGGGACAACTGGTACAATTTGAATAGGGTCTGAGAATTAGGTAGTAATATTGTATAGACACTAATTTCCCAATTTTGATGGTTCCACTGTGGTTATGTGGAATGTCCTTATGTGTAGAAAATACCCACTTAAGCATTCAGAAGTCATAGGACATCCGTTTAGTAACGTATTTCCAAAAAGTTCAGAAGGAAAAAAAAGTTCTTTACACTATATTTGCAACTCTTCTCTAAGTTCGTGAATATTTCAAAATTAAATTTATTTTTTAAATATGGTAAGTACCCAAGTTCCAAGGGAACCCAAGCAGATGACCCAATGACCAACAGGCTCACCTGTCTCACAGCTTCAAACCAAACTCCATTTACACTCTCCGAACAGATATCAGTCTTCTTTATTTCAGTTGGAACTTGGAAACATACAATGGCATTTTCTGGAAAATGCAGTATTCCTAAAGATGCATTGATTGTACCTATCACCAACCCACCTTGCAGTGACTATTGTAACGTATAGAAAGAAAACCCGGTTAGGAGCAGGCAAATCCAGATCTGAAAGTCACTTTTGCCACTTCTTACATGTTCCACGTTGAGTAATGGCTTAATCTTCCTCAGTTTTGGTTTCCTTACTATGAAATGGAGATAATAAGATTTACTTCACAGTATTATTGAGAGAAGTAAGTACAATGATGGGTGTGAACCTACCTATCTAACGATTGGCATGAAAGCACAAGGTTTTCTATTTTGTTTTTAATTGCACAATGGTTGAGTCTTATATAACCCAACGAGTTCCTTTGACCCTGACATAATTTCTCCTGCCTACAGCTAGATACATTTGCAATTTACTTACCCATCTTCCCTCATTTCTTTATTTTTTATGTATTTTGTTTGTTTGTTTTGGGTATCAGAGATCCAACTCAAGGGTGCTTAACCACTGAGCCACATCCCCAGCCCTTTTTATTTTTTATTTTGAGACAGGGTCTCACTAAGTTGCTTAGGTCCTCGCTAAGTTCCTGAAGCTGGCTTGGAACTTGCGAGACTCCTGCCTCAGCCTCCCGAGCTGCTGGGATTACAGGTGTGTGCCACTGTGCTCAGGTTTCATTTAAGCACACGATGTTTGACAAATGGTTATTGAGAGACTACAGTACAGGGTCCTAAGTTTCCAGGAAGAATGAAATCCAAGTAACATTTTTTTATCCTACAAGAAGGAAGAGGTGGTGGAAGGCCATTCTTTCCATACAGCTGTGCATTTTGAATTTAAATCAGTTTAATAATCCAACCAAGGGTGTGTTTGCATTTCATACCCTCTCTGCTCGTAGCTGTTGACTCCACCCACCACTCCGTCACATACGTATTTATTTTCCAAGGAGTTCTGAAAGATGTCCAAGGTAGAGCAAGAAACAGGGAATGCAGCTGACGTCTGTCTCCCTCTGGGAATTATGTCACTCCTTGATTTAATTCCTCCTGACATTTTCTTCATTCTACTTTCTGCTCTTCATCAAAACACGTCCCTCTTGGAAAACAGACGTACTTATTGACTACCCAGGATAATCTTGGAAATTGTTGGAAATGTTTGTATGTAGGGTTTTTTATTTAAAAGAAAAAAAAATTAAATAGAGGGAAACAAAATGTGAAGCCCTGTTCCGTAAGGTGGCATGAGCACAAAAGTGTTGCTTCAGACACCCAGAGTCCCGGGAGTTGATCTGCAAACCCCACTTAGGAGAAGTAGATGGATTTATTTTCCATTTTTAGGCCATTGGCAATTTTGTTTGCTAAAGCTTAATTGTTCCCGGATACTGAGAGGGTACAGAAGGTAACTCTGTTTGATTTTAATGACTCCTTTTGGCATTGATTTAACATCCTCGCTGAAAAGAATTACCGAAACACAAGCATGCAAAATAGTCAGAGTTTGACTTTTTCCATCGTTTTTGTTTTGCTTTACTGGACAACAACAGTTCTCACAGAGGTGAAATATAGATAGAACCCTTGCCCACTGTGCCCTTTTGTGAGTGGACTGGACATCACTGGGGGGGACGAGCGGTCTGACTTTTGGGGCGGAGTTGACTTTCCTTCAAACGCAGCCGTGCCCTCGACCAGGCAGCCAGCGAGGGGAGAGCTTTCCTGTCCCCAGCTCTCCCTGCTCTTCTTCTCCCTCTCATTTCCAGCCCTCTGCAATCTTTTTTGCTGCCACTGTGTCTCCAAAAGGGGCTGAACGAGTGTCCCAGGAGTGAGGACACCCAACTTCCCAACAGCGGCACCATTTTAACTGGTAGAAATGTGGCCCGGCTTGAAGAAGTACCGGAAATCGGAGACACCGTTGTGAAATAACTGTGGTGTGACGACATCCAACCATGCAGCCAGGTTCCCTTGAGGTGAGGAAGCCACCTGCAGCCTCACCCAGCCTGACCCCTGGGTGTTCAGTCACATCTGTGTGCACCACGGGCACCCACGTCCTGCCCGGCCCCGGACCCTGGGGCCTCACCCTGGTCCTCACCAGGGTCCCTGGTCATCCACTCCTCCAGGAGACCCCCCTCCCTGCTCCGCCCCTACGCCCTCTCCATTTTTTTCCAGGTTCTTCTTTCTCAGCCTTCACTGTAAATGTCACCAGAGCCTAGGCCTCCATCCCGCGAGTTCTTCTCCCTCCCCGCGTCTTCTCCCTGAATTGGTGACTCCCAGGAGGAATCGGGAAGAAGGTGGGAGAGCAAAACACCAGCCCTGAAAGAACTTTTGGGACAGAGTAACTATGTTCCGGAAAAGCACGTCCAACATTATTACTTCATATTGTTTTTAATACGAATCATTGAAGACAGAGCTTGGCACGAACTCCCTGGTGACACCAGGACAAGGCAGCTAATCTCAGTTGGGCCAGGGACACGTTCACCAGTGCCTGACTGGAGGTTTCAGATTGGGAACCCCTGTGGCCAGGGACCCCCTCTTCTCCCATGGCTTCATTATTCCTACCTGCAGGTGACTCCCAGGGCTCCGTCTCACCCCAGAGCTGCCTGTGGAGCCTGGGGTCCGCAGACGGCCGCTCACACCTCACGGGTCTGAAGAGAGCTCATCATCCTGCCCACACCTGCCCCGTCTGTGTCTGTGGCCCTGCTAGTGATGGGAGGTCCTGCTGGCCCTCCTTCTTCCCACATGATGGTCACTGCTGACCCTCTCATATATTCATCTCTCCAGCAGACAAGGCCCCAGCTCAGGCCCCCTTCCAGGGTCACTCAGGAGATAACAGTCTCCAAACAGGACTCCTTGGCTTCGAATGCTCCATCTTGTCTGTCTTCCACACAGTTGGAAAATGGCCCACCCAAAATGCAGACCTGTGGCAGGTCATTCACTCCCTTGCTTAAGACACTCTGGTAGCCTCCTGTTGATTATAAAATCGCATTTAATGTTCTTAGAACAGCCACGGACCTTCCGTCACAGTGAGGCTCCATTCCCCTCTTCCTGCCTCTTTCCTTCCTTCAATGTCTACCTTCCTGCCACCTTAGCCTTCCCACCCGTAGACCTTAAACACAGTTCCCTCTGCCTAGAAACCCTGCTCCTCACCTGGCTGCACAGTCAACTACGCTTGGTGCAGAAGCCAATTCTAATGGTACCTTCTGTGTGGAGCCTCTCCTGATTCCTCCAGGTAAAAATAACTGTTTCCTCCACGGGTCTCCTGTTGTACATCCTACAGCTTCTGTAGGCCCTTATCAGTTTGTAATTTTAATGATTTGGACAATGTCTGTCTTTCCCCGTGTCTCATGGCCACCTTGAATGCAGGAGCTGAAGCAGTATAGGCTTCCATGCTTCCCAGAATCTAACCAGAGTCTGACGCAGATTAGGGAATGAAAGAAGGAAGAACTCACCAGAACCCGCTGCCTCGTAACATTGTCATTGTCCTTCCAAGTTCTCCAGGACAAATAGGGCCAGAAGGGACAGTACAGAGTTGTAACATCTTTTTATTAGCTCTAATGCTACAAAACAAACCGACCAAACATACTGGCTTTAAAAAAAAAAAAAAAAAAAGGCAATAATCATTTGTGCTCTCTCTGTGGATGGGAAATTCAGATAAGGTTCATAGGATTGCCCGACTCTTCCTCATCCTTGACTGAAGGACTCGGAGCTGAAGGCTCACCTCTCACACCTGGTTAGCAGAAGCTGTCGGTCAGATTACCTCCGTGTGATTTCTGCGCATGCACTGAGCTTCCTCACAACACGCTAAATGGGTTTCAAAGACAAGTGTCCAAAGACTGAGAAAAAAGCAAGCGGAAACCACATCGCCTTTTACAGCCTAGCCTTGGAAGTCATACAGCGTCATTTCCAGCACATTCTGTTGATCGAGTCTGTTCCAGAGGCTCACCCAGGCCCATGGAGAAGGAACACAGAGCCCACCTCTTAATGAAACAGTGGTTTTGTTTGTTTGTTATATTTTGTTTTGGGGATTGGGGATTGAACCCGGGGCCTTTTACCACTGAGCCACATCCCTGGAACTTTTTAATTTTTTTATTTTTTTTGAGACAGGGTCTTGCTAAGTTGCTGAGCTGTGCCTCAAAATTGTAATCCCCCTGCCTCAACCTCCAGAGTCACTAAGATTACAGGCATGTGTCACCACACTTAACTGGAAAAGTGTTACTATCATGTGGTAATAAAGACATACAGGACGGCAGTCACTTGGGTGAGAACATATTTGGAAAATAGCTGCCACAGTCTTCTTGGAGGAACACCCACCTCTGCTGCTGTGTGAGCACCAGCCTTAGTCTTATGAGGCACTGAGACACGTCTCACGGATACCCCAAAATGGCTCCTGAAATTCATTATGTGCATCTCTGTTCTGAGTCTCAGATGGGAGTTTCCCATCCAGCCAGGCAGAGTCGCATATGCTCAGAGACATACAGCCGTGGTAGGAGGACCGGCAAGGATTGTGCAGGACCTGTTTATTGAATTCTCTCCCAGAGATGGACGACTCTGAGCCACGTCCTGTAGATGAATCAGGCGTGACCCTTGCTCTCCAGAAACAAATGAACTCAAAGTCACCTTCCCGTCCACCATTGTCTCTGAACTGAGTCAATGTACCTCCACATTCTTTGCCCCTTGAGATGGACAAACTGGACTCTGCAGATACATCTTATCATTCCTGAGTCAGGGACAGATACAAGTTAAGCTTCTAAGCTGAGGCCCAAGGAAGAATTTGATAACTACACAAAAAAAGAGCTATCAGAGTATGTAGATATTAAAGGTCTGTTTCTTTGCATGGGAAAACTATTACCTAGGGGTCAAAGCCCGCCAACAGCCTGTTTTTATAAATAAAGTTTTATTGGGATAAAGCCTTGCCCTGTTGGTTTAAGAATGCTCTCTGGCTTCTTTTGTGTGGCAGAATTGAATAATTGCAGCAGAGAACTATCCAGACTCAAACTAAAAGTATTTTTAATCTAGGCCTTTGCAGAAAAAGTTGCTGACCCTAACCAGGTGCAGTGGCACATGCCTATAATCCCAGTGGCTTGGGAAGCTGAGGCAGGAGGATTGCAAGTTGGAGGCCAGCCTCAGCAACTTAAGGAGGCCTAAGAAACTTAGTGAGACCCTGTCTCAAAATAAAGAGAGTGGGGGATGTTGCTCAGTGGTTAAGTGCCCCTGGGTTCAATCCCTGATACCAAAAAAAAAAGTTGCTGACTCTGTTCTGAAGACTAGACTAACTCTGTTTACTTGCTTGCATAAACCCTAGCATCTGCCATTTATCATGCATCACCTTTGTGCCAGGCTTTATGCTTGGAATTCCTTCATGTGTTATCTTTAAATTTCACAAAGAGCCAAACGGGAAATATTATTACCCCTATCTTGAAGATGAAAAGAAACTAAGGTTTAAAGAAGTTTAAAAGTTTGCACAAAGCCACAACTAGTAAATGGTGGAATTTGAACCCAGATCAAAGTAACTCTGGAGCCCATCCTTCTTTTTCACGCTTCTCAATAAAAGCATCCTGCTTCTGCCTCCTGCCTGAGAAAGAATCACTCTTCTTGCTGGAATCTAGAAGCTGCTGTATGTGATTATTAGCTTTGGGAATCTGCACTGCAATATAGTCACCTCTCCCAAATAACTGATTGCAGTGGATGGAGATAATTTATCATCCCTGCAAACAGGGATCACGGATTCCCTGAAGCCCTTGAACTAATGGATGGCCTACGACCACCCATAGCACATGCCTCCTGCCAGCTGAGGCAAGAGACCTGGAACTACAGACCAAAGTGCAGAAGACTCCACCACCTCCCTCAAAACACCTCAAGCTGGAGGGCTGTCTAGGTCACCTGGAGGATCAGAGAGATCCTGTCACCACAGGAAGCTTCCACCTGGACATCAGCTACTCTACAGTGAAACCCTAGGAGCACTGGACAAACTTGGCGAGTCTCCAGTTGAGTTAGGGCTGTGCCTCTGAGCATTTAAGTCTGCAGTCTCTGGCTCCATAGGCTTAGCCTCCTCACAGAGCGGGAAGGAAAAATGTTTGGGGGCCCAGGGTACTGGGAACCAGAAAGAATCTGCTCAGACATGCCCTAAAAATTCTATCACAGCCTTACTGCCACCGGGACCCAAGTCTGAGCTCTGCTAACAAAGAGGAAGACCGGTTCCCACAGTCTACTGAGGGGCTAGGATTGCTACTGGGGGATTTTTTGTTTGTCTGTTTTTTAATTCTCTGTCATTCACTCCTTACATAGTTATTGAGCACCCCCTAGGTAGTAGTTTTAGACACCGGGAATGAGGAATTTAAAAAAAAAAAGAAAAGGCGCGATGGAGTTGTGGTTCAGTGGTAGAGCACTTGCCTGGCACACGTGAGGCACTGGGTTCAATCCTCAGCACCACATAAAAATAAATTACTAAAATAAAAGGTATTGTGCCATCAACAACTAAAAATAATATTAAAAAAAAAAAAGGCAGGCTCAGTAATCCTAGCTACTCAGGAGGCTGAAGCAGGAGGATCATAAGTTCAAGATTAGCCTGGACTTATTTCACTTAGCATGATATTCCCCAATTCCACCCATTTGCCTGCAAATGTCATAATATTACTCTTCTTTATGGCTGAATAATATTCCATTGTGTATATAGACCACAGTTTCTTTATTCATTCATCTGTTGAAGGGCATCTAGGTAGGTTCCACAATCTAACTAATGTGAATTGAGCTGCTACAAACATTGATATGGCTGCATTATGGTAGTATGCTAATTTTAAGTCCTTTGGGTATAAACCGAGGAGTGGGATAACTGGATCAAATGGTGGGTCCATTCCAAGTTTTCTAAGGATTCTCCATACTGCTTTCCAGAGTGGCTGCACCAAGCTAAGTGAAATAAGCCAATCCCAAAAAACCAAAGGCCAAATGTTTTCCCTGATAAGTGGATGATGATATTAGACACTCACATGTGCTGAGTCCTGTCCTAAGTATTTCACATGAACAACTTGCATGGTACAGACTCTGTCCATCCAATTTTACACATGAGGAGGCAGAGGCACAGAGAAGTAAGGATAAGGCTGCATAGCGTATCAGTACCGGGGCTAGCATTTGAATCCAAGCAGACTCCTGAATCTGTGTTCTTGTTTGGCGTGACGATTCGGCCTGCAATCCAGCCATGCTGAGTGGGAACCCATCCCTGAAGACACGATGTCATCGCAGCTGGACTTGAGTGGCAGCTGGACTTGAGTGACAGCTGGGGTTGGTGAGGAGCTGGGCAGGCTGGAGGTGGAGGGATATCAGTGTTTCTTGACTAAGTTTAAGGGCATTGATTTGGGAGATGGACTCCCCATTCTGCCACGTGTAGCAGCATGACCTCCAGTAAGTAACTGCCTCTCTACCTCAGTGTTCTCATATGCAATGGAGACAAGGGTTGCTACCTGAAAAGGCTATTGTGCAGGTGAGGTGAACTCAGAAACGTAGAACTCCCAAGATGCCCTCTGATGGACAGTCAATGGAAGCTATTTCCTCCCTGCTTCATTCGTCTCCAGCTGTCTTACTTCCACTTCCTGTCACGCCTTCTCCATTCTACACCAAACTACTCCCCCCATTCTCTTCATGCAACATAAAGTTGGTAGTGGAATTTCATTTTGTCTGGCTTTATTTGTCCAGCACATACTCTCCCAGCTGCCCTCTTTCCCTCCGGGACCTCTTTCACCTTCAGTCGCCCCTTCCTGTGTCTATCCCTAAGCACTGGCCTCTCTATGTGTCTCGCCATGTATTGGTCATCTCCTCTGGTCCACTCTATGCACTCACCCCAGAAATCTGGGCATCCATGCACTGACCACTCCCAAATCTGTATGTCCTGAGCAGATCACCCTCCTGAGCTCCTGACCCACATTTCCATCTCCGTCCTCTATTGGACATCCCAATAGTGCTTATTCAGATTGGAACCATCCTTGCCATCCCCAAACCTGCCCTTCCTCTGGGCATTCCAACGCAGCAGTGTCCCAACCACCAACCCAATTGCCCAGGCTAGAAACTGGGAGTTGCCCTAGAATCCTCTTTCCACTCAGCCTCCCTGTCCAGCTGGTCCTCCAGTCTTATCGATCCCACCTCTTTTGAAACCTTCTCTTCTCTTCTCTCACTCCACTGCCCCTGGCCACTTCAGGCTTCTCCCCGCTGCTTGGACATCCTTGGGATGGCTGGCTATCAGAGCTCCTCTCTCCGTCCCGTGAACTGCTCTAAGCCTCTCTCCACATCGGGGAGGGGCAAACTGTCTGTAAATAGCCAGGGGGCAAATATTTTAGGCTTGGTATCCACAGTGTCCCTGTCACAAGAAAACCACTCTGCCACTGTAGAGCAAAAGCAGCCATAGACAATACGTCGATGAGTAACTGTGACTGCGTTCTAGCAAAATTCTCTTTAGAAAAACAAGAGCCATACTTTGCCAACCTCTATTCTATATTGTTGCCAAAATGGTCTTTCTAACATGACTAAGGGCTTGTGTTGTTCTCCTGTTTAATCCTTCAGCAGGGGCTGGGGTTGTGACTCAGTGGTAGAGCGCTTGCCTAGCATGTGTGAGGCACTGGGTTTGATTCTCAGCACTGCATATAAATAATAAGTAAATAAGGTCCATCGACAATGACAAAAATATTTTTTAAAAAATCCTTCAGCAGTGCCTCAATGCTGTTAAGATAACAAAACCAAACCTTTCCTCAAGTCACAAAGTCTCAGTCATCATAAAGCCCCTTCATCTGGTCCATTCATCACATGCTGTCCAGTTTCAGCCGTTCCCAACCACCACAGAGCCGGGACCAACGGCAAGAGTCCTCATTTCTGCACATCTTCCCCTGATGATCAGGTTCTTTCTCCTTCCAAGCTGGGCTTCATCCTTCAAGATTGCAGTGAAGTCTCACTTCCTGTGTGAAGCCTCCCCTCTCACAACAGAAAGAAGAAACCCTTCTCCAGGTCTGTATTTCACTGATAAGTTAGGAGGTCATTGATGATAGACTGTGGCTCATTCATCCCACTTTTCCAATGGCTAAAGGAACCCTCACTTTGCCTAGGAGGAAGCTGGGACACAGGGAATCCACACCACAAACTCACTGTCACATGCCAAAGAAGGCTCTGTACGGGAACCAAACCTGTCCGTGGAACTTGAATCTAAAACTGCTCCCTGCTCCACTTTGAAAGACAGGCTTTGGTTTGTCCAGTGTCCATTGCTCAGTGTGGAAATAGTCTTGCTAGCTTTTCTCTACACCCATGTGAGCCTTCAGCAAGAGAACAAGGGGAACGGAGCTCTGTGCGGATCCTCCAGGAAAAACCACGTCATCTTTCTCCTTCCTCACATTTTCAAGTTTCTGGGAAAGCTGGTGAACACAGCCCAGAGGATCCAAGCATTGCTGTTGCCCAATCTCTGAAGAGATTTCATGGAGCTCCCTAGCTAGCTGGATGTGTCCTCTTCAGCTATTGGCTCACTCCTCTGGGCTCCTCTGCAAATACCCTTCCACAGTCAGTGGGTCATTCTGCAGACAGGTGAAGTTGTCCTGCCTTCCCAGAAGTGGTCAGTGAAGTTCCTGGTCTCCAGGACGACCCGCTCTCCGTGACAAATGCCTTACAGCACAGGGAGGGCACACCACACTTTGGGAGTACTAGGTGACGTGAAAAGACTTAGAAGGAAAACACAAAACTTAAAAATTTATCACATTTTTCTGAAGCAATAACACAAAACTGACGTGATTTTCACTCAGCAATGATCTACATTTTTTTTTAATCCTTCAAGTTTTGATGGATTCACAGGAAGGCAACTTCCCATCTTCAGGCACTTAGGTCTTAAATCTAAGCCTTCAAGAATGTAGGAGAACTGACCTTGGCCTCTGGGTCTGTGGTTCGCTACAGAATTCTTGGCTGTGGAGCCATTGCGAATTCTAGGATTCCCCTGAGACCTTCAGGAGCTCTGCAAACAATCAAGTATTCTCCACTAATTGTTGAAGGTTTACACTGTGTCCTCTTGATTTCTATATCGAGTTCCAGATAAGACTGTTGTTTTGTTTTTAAAAAGATAGTTCTACTGCTTCTTATAAAAAAATCAAAAATAAAACCATTGCCTTCAATGTTATAGGTTGAATTGGTGGGTCTAGAACATTCCGAGAGCTCAACTTGGAATAAATCTGTAGATTACTAGTTTTTTTCAAGAAATCATTTCAGAAGCAAATAAAAATCTGGGACTCTCAGCAAGATCGTTGAGCAATGATCCTGCTTTTCGTTTTCCACACTACCCATCAGGTGCCACTTGCCAGGAGGCTCAGTACGTTTCTTGTGGTCACCTTCTCGGTCACGAAACACTTGGGCCCACACGTACTGGCATTGCACTCCACCCTGCCTGGTTCATCTGTGCTTTCTGCCTCCCCACTGTGTGTCTTCCCATTTGAGAGTTAACACTGACATTTGGGGGGTTTTGTTTGTTTGTTTGGTTGGTTGGTTTTTATATTGGGGTTTGAACCCAGAGGTGCTTTACCACTGAGTTACTGAGTCCTTTTCTGGTTTGTATTTATTTATTTATTTATTTATTTATTTATTTATTTATTTTAAGACAGGGTCCCACTAAGTTGCTGAGGCTGGCCTCCGACTTGCAATCCTCCTTGGTCTCCATCTCAGCCTAGTCCTCCCGGAAACAATTTTGGCTGCTTGAAATACAAAGCAGGCTCCCTTCCCTCAGGCTGCATCTTGCATCAGAGGCGCCTTACACCTCTGCACCTCGGGCCACCTTAGCCGACATGTTCTGAGTCCACTCAGCCCCTGAAGCTCTGCACTGCAATTTAGGACAGAGCAGATCCCATTCAGCATGCTAGCCCATCAAAAATAGCACCAAAACCTAACTCTCAAAACACGGGTACTGAGCTCTGAGGAAGCAGACAGAGGGATGAGGTTACAATTGCTCATTTAGCAAAGATGAGCCGCACATCCACTGCAGGCCGCGTGGGCTCCTAGGACCTGTGCAAAACACGCAGTCTGGTGCCCGCTCTCACTCTCCTTCCTCCTCGCTTCTCCAGTGCCCACTGGAGTGCCAGCTGCCAAAAAATTCTTCCCCGCCCCTGATCTGTCACACATCTGTGTATTTCGTCCGTTGCTCCCTCCTCTTTTGGAATTGCTTTCTGCGCATTTTTCTCTTTCAGCTGCCACTTAATGACCCACATCTAATTCATAGGTGAACATCCCTGGCAGTCAGCAGGTCCTTGATAAATCTGAATGGTGGCACAACTCAGTCGTCTACCCAGTTGAATTGCTCAAGCAGAATGAGTCCACTGCCTTCTCCATCATCCCATGACCCTTCATGAATGTCTTCATCAAAGCACATGGCAGTACACCGCACTAAAATTGTTGGTTTATGTCTCAATCCCAACTAATCAATTCCTTAAGAGTAAGGATGGTGCTCTAGATTTGTTTGTATATATCATTCATTTCCCTAATATCTGTGCCATGTCCCTGGAATTAGTACTGCTAGATAGATAAATAGATAAATGATCAATAGATAGAGAGATATAATAAATATATTATATATATATATATATATGTATATATAATATTGGTACTATTGTCAGTATTCCCTAAGTAATTAAAAAATAATAATGAGGCAAGAAAAATATATATCATATGACATATATTATATATATATATATATATGATTGATAGAGCAATGAGCATAAGAATAGAAACTTGGAATATGACTCAGCAAGGGAGTGCTTGCCTACCATGCAAGAAACCGTAGGTTTGACCCCCAACACTGGAAAAGAAAGAATCAATGAATGAGAAGTGGATATAAAACAATGTGCACATACAAAGAAGAGAGGATTCATAGGTACACGGGGAGTGCACACCTGTAGTCCAAACTGCTCGGGAGACTGAGACAGAAGGATTGCAAGTTCAGGGTCAGCCTGGACAACCTACTGAAATCCTGTCTCAAAATATAAAAGATTAAGTGGTAAAGTGCATGCACAAGGCCCTAGGTTCATTCCTCAGTCCCCCTGCCCCACCCCCAAAGAAGAAAAGAGAATTCATTCTTATGGGGATATCACAAAAAGCTACGTAGAGAAGTTGGCCTAAGGATTGAGCTTTGAGAAATTATTAGAATATGCCTACCAGGGCTGGGATGCAGCTCAATGGTAGAGCACTTGGTAGCATCCACAAGACCCCGAGTTCAATCCCAGGCACCAAAGGAAGACAGTGCCTATAAAGGGAAGAGAAGAAAATATCATAGCCGACGGAATCTTGTGAGAAAGGTAAGATGTGGCGGATCTGGGGAATGATGACCTCATTGATGTGGCCGGAACAAAAGAGGAGACGGGCTCTGGGGCTGTGAGCACAGAGGTAGGAGTGGGGTGCTAAACGATGCCAGTAAGGGCGGCATCGCCGAGGATTATGGATTCTGTCGTGGGCTCACTGCAGGAGAGTGGCACGGTTGGATGTGCATCCTAGAAAGCTAAGCGTGGACTAATGATGGGTGAGAAGCTGGAGGCCAGGAGATCTTTCCAAGGTGGCTGCCCTGGTCCCCATCTGAGGGATCGATGGAGACGGTCCGAACTAAGACAACGAATGTAGAGTTGGAAGGGAGAGAAGGATCGATAGATCTTTGGGAAATAACTCAAAAGGTGCTCTAATTCTGCAGGAAAGAAACCCAGACAGAGAAAGAACTGAAGAAGATGTGGAATAACAGAAGTGGAGTCGGCTGATGAGTTGAGGTGAATTGCCAAGCCATTCATTCGTGGGCCTTCTAGAAAACAGGGCAAACTGGGACGTTAAGGAGATGTTTTTGTGAACAGAGAATGCAACCAAGAAAAAAATTCCCTCCACATTCTACCAGAGCTCCAAGACGGGTGAAAAATGTTGGGTTCTTGGCTGAGGTTCTTACACAGCTGATGACTAAGAGCCACTCGTGCGTGACTAACGATGCCGGCCTAAGCCCTTCCTCACAGGCTGTAACGGGAGCCACACCGACAGATGTGAGTGTTGTCAGTGGTCCTCGGGGAGGGACCACAGCAGAGCTGCCTTGGAAAGACAGGTGAGACCTGCTTGTGAAATGTCCTAGCTGTTGACATGGGCAAGGGCTGTGCCCCTCCAGCATCCTGAAAGTGGCTTCTCCCCATGGGGAAGGCTAGCCTCAGCAACACCTAAGCCGTGAGACTCCATGTGAGCCCCGCTCCGGTTCGGGGTTCCCTTTCCTTATCGATAAAGTCGACGTAACATTACAAATCACTTCGAAGAGTGATCGTGACAAATGGATAACAAAATGGATGTAAAGGTTCTTGATTAACTAGGTTTCCTCGTAGGTCTGAGACAAATGTGGTCTGTTTCTGTAGGATTTTTGCAAATCATCTGAAGTGTTAGCAATTTTTTTTTCCTGATGTAGAATAACTTCTTCTCTTAAAAGGGAAACGGTGCCTTGCTAATGGCCAGCCCTGGGCATAAGGTCCCAGAGGCTCCCCGCGTCAGGCAGTCCACCTGCATCTGCTAAGGCTCTGCGGGGCAGGAGACAGAGGGAATGGACCACGAGGCAAGGAGGGAAGACTTGTGTGGTCTGAGAAGTTCCAAAGGAAACTACCAAAGGCTTGCGACATCTGTGCAGAAGCCTGAAGACTAAGGGGAAAAAGAACAGTCCGACCTTTCAGAATGTGCCCCTTCTTATTGAAGGTCAATACCTATGGGGGATGCTGGAAAAAATGCAGGCTAGGCAAAGTTGAAGAAAACACATTTGCTTATTTATAATGACTCATCAGATTGTTTTTCCTTCTGAGCATGCACCAGTTTGCCTAGAAAACACTCTCATTCTCATTATTCCCTGTAGTCCTCATGCTAAGCCCTGCAGGTAGACATTATTGTTATCATTACTGTCCTCACTTCACAACTGGAGAAACTGAAGCTTAGCGTGACAGTCAACAGCCCGTTCCTGCCACCCAATTCCCCAAGCTCAGGATCATGTTCTGTTTTTCTCGGTGTCTAACCTACTACTACAATAGAACCTTTACGTGCTTCCTAATTCAAGTATCTTGTTTGTACATGTGTGAGTCATCTCTTTCACCACTGTGACCAAAACACCTGACAAGAACAATCTTCGAGGAGGAAAAGTTTATCACGGTTCACCGTTTCAGAGGTCTCAGTCCATAGACGGCCAGTGTGTGACTCTGAACCCAAGATGAGACAGCACATCCTAGCAGAAGGGTGTGGAGGAGGAAAGTAGCTCAGGACCTGACAATCGGGAAGCAGAGAGCACTCTGCTTACCAGGAACAAAATATATACCCCAAAGGCACGCCCCCCAAGACCCACCTCCTCCAGCCACGCCCCACCTGCCTACAGTTACCACCCAGTAACCCCTATCAGTGGATCAATGCACTCATTAGATTAAGGCTCTCATAATTCAATCAATTCACCTCCAAAGTTTCTTACATTGTCTCACACATGAGCTTTTGGGGGGACACCTCCCATCTACACCATAAGACTTCATGTTTGTATTAATTCCACACATTCGTGCTGTTCCTCAAATTAATATTGCTGAGGATAAGGAGAAATTTATATGTGAACTGATTCTGCTTGAAACCTCGTGGGGCAGAGTGCAAAGAGGAGGAGAGGCAGAGCCGCCTGTCAAGGGGGTGCTGCTCTTGTAGGAAGAAGCCAAGCAGGTGGCAGAAGCTGTGGAGCCTGGACTGGACCACCAGACCAGCGCGAGTGGAGGGGTGGGGGCTTACAGAGGAAGGCACGGTCTCCCTCCCTTGCCCGGACCAGCGAGGCTCAGTCTTCTTGAAGTAGGAGAGGACCTGGCCTTGGTACTATTGTCAGAATTCACTAGGTAATTAAAAAAATAATAATAATAATGAGGCAAGAAAAAAAAATTCCCTAGATGATTCTGATATTGACCAAAGCATGAGAACCACTATTCTAAGTAGACTTCTCTCAGAGTTGAAATTCAGCAGGCAGTGGCTCTGAACTTTCCCTGCTTCTCCCCTGGCCCAGGGCAGGACCTCTGTGCCCTAGGGACCTTGACTCTGTCAAGGAGAGCCATCTGTAGCTCAGCAGGAGGAGGAAGCTGGCTGGGGCACTCTGACCCCCGGACAGTGCCTTAGGAACACACCCAGGGTACCTTCCCCAGACACGTTTTGGCTCCTTTTGCTCTTTAAACAATGTCTCCGTCGATGAACTTTGACTGACCACCCCGTACCAAGCGCTGGGCCAGAAGCAGACACACAGCTGTGGCCTGACAGCATCATGTTGTAGAAAGAGGTGAGCCAAGGGGGCAAGAGCCTCAGCCCCGCCAGGCACGGGCTCCTGGGGGAAGTGCCTTTCGAAAAGTAAGCGTGCACCAAGCAGAGAAGGGGAAGCAAGTGCCCAGTAAAGAGAGCGGCTGGCAACGGAGCCAGAGGGTGCCTGGGCAAGGCGCAGCCGGAGGCAGAGACAGAGCCAGCAGAGGGGCCAGAGGCCAGGGCCAGCGCGGGCTTAATCCTAAGCAACGGGAGCCTTCCCCTCTCACCTCCCTCCCGCCCCTCGCTCTGCTCTCTGCTTTCTCTCTTTCCTCTGCCAGAGGCCAGAGAAGGGAGAAAAGCAAAGAAGGAAGGGAAGGGGAGGCGAAGGGAGAATGGAGAGAGGAAGAGAGGAAGAGGCTCGTTCCAGTTCCCTTTTTTGGCTCCGCCTTGAGTGCTGCTGCTTGTATCTTATATGAATTTGCAAGTTAGTGAATTCTGGCCTCACAAGAGACTTCAGGGCTGAATTTTCAATCCAGGAGGGCTTGGGGTCAACTTTGGATAATAGTTCTCAACCTCTTGTCCTCCAGGACCATCCTTCGCCAGCTGTGACTTTATTTAGACTTCTAGCTTCTGCTAATTGAGAAAACAAAACACAAAAGGAGGAAAAAAAAATGTTGTTAATTTAGTCTCACTCTACAGCAAATTCACATTCATTCTACATGATAGAAATCACCCACGTCAGGAAAATTGCCATTGCACAATAACCTACATTAAAGACAAATAGTGCATATTGGCAAATATCTGTAATGTATGTGATTGAGCGAGTGCTAAAGCCTTATATGTAAAGAGTTCTTACAAATCAATAAGAAAACATGTCAACAGAAAACTGACAAAAAAAGAAAGGGTTATAATCATAGTTTGGAAAAGGTATTGGGAGAGCATCATTTTCATCCCAAAATAGGCTTGGATGCTTGGGAGAAGTGAATGGGGACAAATTACTTGAAAGGCAATTTGATCATATTTAACAAAATGTAAAATATCCTACTGCTTGACACAAAAATTCCACTTCCAGAAGTTTATTCCATATATAAAATCACACATATCCAAAAGAACATCAGATTTCAGAGATTCAAAGAAGGGACAATTAGCTGGGTGTGGTGGTGCAACCTGTAATCCCAAGAGGCTAAGGCAGGAGGATCAAAGCCAGTCTTAACAACTTAGCAAGGCCCTTAGCAACTTAGTGAGCCCCTGTCTCAAAATAAAACATAAAAAGGGCCCTGGATGTGGCTAAGTGGTTAAGCACCCCTGGGTTCAATCTCTGGTACCAAAAAATAAAAAATGGGACTATTATAACACAACTTCATTTTTTTTTTTCACCCAGTGAACTCACTCACCTAGACTTTAATTTTCCAAAACAGTCTCTATAACTTGAGAGCACACTCCAGTGTATTTGCTAGAACTAGAACAAATTCCTTCTGGAAGGTTCTCCCTTGTCAGCTCAGGTCAGCTTCAGACAGGTTCCAGTTGATGGGGAGGGAGTGTCTTCTCTCTTCCCCTCCCTCCAGGACAAGCCCAGAAAAAAAAGAGAAACAGGGAAATCGGGCCCAGCGTCACAGGGCTGGCTTCGGGGGGCAATGCTGCTGTCCCCTGTGGTGTTGACTTACAGGGGTTTCCTAGATAGCCCACCCTTGGGCACTCCCATGGCTACTGCCTAGATAGGAAAGGTCCTTCCAGCCTGCCGCTCTCTGCATCCTCCTGGCCACCCTTCTCTGCATTTTCAGAAGGCCCACTGGGAAGTCTCTTTGGGGTGACTCTAGTCTCTATCCACAGACCACAGTACCTTTGCACTTCTCTGTTGAGAGAAGTTCTCCGGCTCCCAGTAGGGCTTAGCCAACACCGCCTCAGGCCAGACAGCCTCAGCCTCCCTGTACCAGTCTTGTGCTCCTAAATTGAGCTCCCAGAGATGGATGCCAGTCTCTGAGAGTTCCCTTTCAGCCTTTCTTAGTTGCTTTACCCCGACTTACCCTTCAGGGAGGTGAGGATGGGGAAGGACACAGCACACACTCTCAACCCTTCCAGTGTCTCCTCCCAGCCGCTCCAGCTTCCCGGCACCTCTGAGAGCTGGAGCTGGGCCATGGTCCTGGCAGAAGGCGCTCCACGTTCTCAGCAGGGCCGCCCGGGGGGCCTAGCACCTCTCTTAGGATCGGGAGGGAGCTATCCAGCACCTGCTGCACCATCTCAGGGATCAGGAGCCTCAGTCAGAAACCAGGACCAAAGGAGCTCCGTGCTAACGTCCAGTCACATGCATACCCCGCACACACCACGTACACCACGGTTAAGAAGAGGAGAAGTAAACCAAATGTCTGGTGAGTGAATTAGCGGAACCACCACATCATGACCTGCACATGTCATTACCAGAAAACTACACATGTATTCAACTTTTTGTTTGTTTTTGGTTTTGTTTTTGAAGCAGAGTACGAAACACGGTGGTCTCCCATTTGTATGGGACTGTTTTGAATGTGACACTTTGTTATGTTCTAGACATGGCTGAGCCTGCACAGAAATTCTGGGGATCGGGCTTAAGACTGGCAAAATTGGGAGATTGATATTCATTGTATAACTTTTGGCACTTTTTGATTTTGTACCATGACACGTTCATTTTATAAATTTAAAACCTATTCAAAGGTGCTATGGGTGGAGGCACACCACCAGGGAGGCTGAGGCAGGAGGCTGAGGCAGGAGGATAGCAAGTTCGAGTCCAACCTCAGCCAGTTAGTGAGACTCTGACTCCAAATAAAAAATCAAAAGGTTGTCTCAGTAGTAGAGAAGCCTGGACTCAATCACCAGAACCAGTAATAATAGTATAGGATACTTAACTGTGTGTTTCAAAACACCTAGTAGAGACTTTGAATCTTCCCAACACACAGAAATGGCAAATATTTTTGGTTGATGAATATGCTCAGTTACCCTGATCTGATCATTAGACATTTTAAACACATATTGAAATATCACACTATACCCCATATATATGGAACATTTTGCATTGAAAATAAAATATATATAATAAAAAGAACCACCATTTGACCCAGTTATCTCACTCCTCATTCTATACCCAAAAGACTTAAAATTAACATACTACAGTATGCTAATCTGTAGCACGGATGTGGACACAGCCACATCATGTTTACAGGAGCTCAATTCACAATAGCTAAGCTACGGAACCAACCTAGATGCCCTTCAACAGTTGAATGGATAAAGAAAATGTGGTATATATATACAATGGAATATTACTCAGCCTTAAAGAAGAATGAAATCCTGGCTTTTGCTGGAAAATGGATGGAGTTAGAGAATGCCATGCTGAGTGAAATAAGCCAAACCCAAAAAACCAAAGGCCAAATATTTTCTCTGACATGTGGATGCTAATTCACAATAAGGGGCGGGGAGGATAAGGAATAATAGAGTTGCTTTATATAAGGTAGAGGGGAGTTAAGGGAGGGGCAGGGGTATGGGGGAAGGAATGACAGTAGAGTGAAACTGACATTATTACCTCATGTACATGTATGACTGCATGACCGATGTGATCCTGCAATATATACAATCAGAAAAATGAGATTACACTCCACTTATGTGTGATCTATCAAAATGTATAAATGCATTCTACTGTCATGTACAACTAATTAGTACAAAAAATTAATAAGGAAGTATATAATAAATCTATTTTAATGACATTAAATTCTGGCATCTACACCAATTCAACAGGGTGTTAAGGACACACAATGAGAAAAGGACAGTCTCCGATAAACAGTGCTGGGAGCGCAGGACATCCACATGCAAAAAGACGAAGCTAGGCCCCAACCTCTCACCATACACAAAAATCAACTCCGGCGGGGAAGGTGTAAAAATGAGATCCGAAAGTACTAGAAGAAAATACAGGGGAAATGCCTCAGGACTCTGGAATAGGCAAAGTTCTTTTTGCCTAAGACCCCAAAACATAGGAAATAAAAGTCAAGATACACAAACGGGATGACATCAAACTAAAAAACTTCTGCCCAGCAAAGAAACCATCAACAAACTGAAGAGAAAACCTAGAGAATGGGAGGAAATGTCAAAGTCGACGAGAGAGCAATACACAGAATATGTAAGGAGGTCTACGCAAAAAACAGAACAGATAACCCGATTAAAAAAAAAAAAAACAGGAAATAAGCCAGGCGTGGTGGCACACCCTCGTAATCCTACTACTCAGGAGGCAGAGGCAGGAGGATTGCAAGTTCAAGGCCAACCTGGGCAACTTAGAAAGACCCTGTCTCAAAATAAGTTTTTTTTAAAAGGGTGGGGAGGTAGCTCGGTGGTAGAGCACTCGCCTAGAACACTCGCCTAGCATGCTAGAGGTCTTCGTTCAAACCCCAGTACTGACAGAGAGAGAGAGAGAGAGAGAGCGAGTCAGGGGAGAAAGGGCTGGGGAAAGGTTGGTTAAGGAGTACTGAGTTGCAGAGCACAGTGGTGCACACCTGTAATCCCAGCAGCTCAGGAGGCTGAGGCAGGAGGATCATGAGTTCAAAGCCAGGCTCAGCAATTTAGCGAGGCCCTAAGAAACTTAGCAAGACCCTTTCTCTAAATAAAATATGAAAAATGGCTGGGGATGTGGCTCAGTGGTTAAGCACCCCTGGGTTCAATCCCTGGTAGGAAAAAAAAAAATCTTTCCACAGCTTCCAGGAGACGGTTCACAATAGCTAAGGCTAGGATCCGTGACCTCAATAGAAGAGCCAAGGGTGGTGTGGGGGGCAGCCGGAGCAGCCTTGTCTGCAGTCCAGCGGGCTCCCCGCAAGGAGCCACAGTGCTTGCATGTATTTTATTATTTTTAGGAAATCCACCTACACCAGGCCTATGCTTGTCCATCTCAGAAACCTGATTTAATTTGAAAAGGAAGGATGGATTCCTCTCTCACAGAAAATTCACATCACATGAGCACAAAGACAAGCGAGCGTGAACCGGGGCGTCAGTGCACGAGTGTGCAAGGAGAGGGCCATCGGGTAGACCAGCAGCTCAGGGCGCGCTCTTCCGACGTGCCCTGCCCTGTGACAGATGGACTCCAGAGGGACAGGCGTGTCCTTGGAACTGTAAGTGGCCAGGACTCTGGCTTGAAGGATGAGGAAGGGACCCTTCCCAGGCCCCAGGGTGGCCTCACTCTCACCCTCATTGATGGTGATTCCTCTCCAGGGGGCTCCACTCCTGGTACAGGAATGCCTTAGTCTTGTCATTGACAAGTCCAGCTGTTCTGAGAAACTCTTTCCCTCCCCAATTTGAATGCCTTTACTTCTTTAGTTTTTTTTTTAATATTGTCATATTTAGCAGTATAGCTATCCTTCAGGGTGGGATTCTTTTTGCCACATTCGTGCACGCGCATAGCATAATCTGATCCATCTCATTCCCCACTACCTGCCCTTCACCACCTCCCTACCCCTGGTCTACTTGCTCTGAGAGACTCTTTTTAACATGACTTTGTGAATCTCTATTCTAGTTTATCATATTTGGGTTTCGGGATTGTAATAAGACAAGGAAATAATAGGAATTGCTATCGTTGTGTTATGTAGTAATAATAAGCTGTATTTGGTATTTGCCTGGACTTATAAAACTAAAATCATAACAGGCGTCTGGTGACACTTGCTGTGTGGTAGGATGACACTCCTGAACGATGCCGATATGAACCTTTATCTGTGATCTGCGTGGGGGCTCCTAGTCTAGCCGTGTGCTGGTCTTTATGAAGCGTGACTGGCTGAAATCTCTACTTACACCCCTGGGCTTTTGAAGCAAACTGTCAGCAGCACCGTGACCAGAGGACTCCACGTCGCTCTGTCTCTTGGCTGCCCCAGCTGCTGTCCACTCTACTGCTGATTGCTGATCGACTGTTGTCACCAAGGCCAGATGATTGACCACCTCTCCCAAGGTGACGACTGCCATCCACTCAGCTTATCAGACCCCCGAGGACATCCGAAGACATCCGAGGAGCTGAGAGAGGTTATGGCTGAGAAGAATCCCCTTGGTCTTGCTGCCTGACTTCTTGGCTAAGAGACGTTGCATTGAGTAAGTCCATGGGGTTGGACTCTAGGTGAACAAGGGAGTGAATCTTCGGTGTATTTGTGATTCGTTATTATTAGGAATGTTAGGTTGAGTGTGCATTGCATGAATAAAATCCACTTGTTGGAACCAAACTTGATTCCTCTCTTACTCACTGCTCGCGACAGGGATTTAAATCTCAAGGAACGGACCCCATTCTGGAAAGAACACACCAGCTGCCAAAGGCGGTAGAAGGGATTCCCATGCACTGGCCTCCTGCCTGTGGGAGCAAGATGCAGCTTGGCGTCCAAACTAAGAACACAGGCTCCCCAGGCTGAATCCAGCTCTCCAACGACTCACCAGAGGTTACATGCCCTCTCGCTGCCCTCTCAGTTTTTAATACCTGCCATTGTGCTTGGAGGGAAATGGATTCGTGGCGTGGAGTCTGCGTCACAGAAGCGTTCGCTCCTGTTATTACCAGGCCCCAACAGAAACCTTACCTACCTACCTCTCACCATGCGATAAGTCATATTCTCATCTCTACTTTGCCACCAAGAAAGCAGAAGCCTGGCAAGGTCAGAGAGGTAGAGAGCTGGAACTGAAACCCAGGTCGCTCCGCCGGCACAGCAGGGTCCCTCTCCATCGCCCCATCCAAAATATCCTTCCCAGGGCCACAGTGGCACCACTTCTTTTCTCCGGGGTGAGGTGGGGTGTGGGGAAGTCTATTTTCATCTCTGAAGCTCACCCTTGAGCAAGAAAAAGGACCGAGTCCCCTGCCCCTGCGAGGCCAGAGCCGGGTGAGCAGCATCGATTGCACAACAGAAGCAGCTGGCGTGGCAGAGGCGTGCACGCCGACCAGGACAGAAGTTTCATTTCCAGAGCAGAGAAGAAAACCTATCCCCAGACATCTTCCGGGACCTCCCCAGAGGTGGATGGGGCAGCAAGGGCATTGGGAACTCTTCCCTGTGGTCCCAGGACCTGCCCAAAGTGCAGAGGCTGTTGGTCCCTCCTCACGACGCTGGCTCCTATCACCAGGGTCGCTGATTCCTGGATAAGTGAACACTGTCCTCAGGACAGTCACCCATGAAACAGGAAAGAAGAGAAAGCGAGAGCCGGGGACCTCAGATTCAAGGGCCCGAAAAGGACCCTCACCATTCACCACGGGGTGTGGGGGGAGCTCTGGGTCTTTTCACCCATTGGATTTCAAGCTGTCAGTCCTAACTTAGGACTTTAGGTCGACTCAGACTTTAGTTTCCTGTTTTTCAATGTGGAAAACTACTCCTAGCTTGCAGGTTCACTGAGAACAGGGGGAGGCAAACTATGTAAAATACTGGACCCATTATTAAGGGGATTGCGAAAACCACCATTAGCCTAAGGGAATCAGCGTGAGGATGGATGCTAATGTTTTCTAAGAGACCAAGAAAGCAAAGCACTTAAGTTTTTCTATATGCAAATTAATTGCAAAGGGAAGAGAAAAAGGGAAGGAATATTTCTGAATACCTACCCAGAGGCCAGAGATTGTATCAGGCCCTTTTCCTACAGTGACTCTCTGGACATCCCACCTGGTGACTTTATTGTCCTCCTTGTACTGATAATGATGCTCATCCCAGGGGAGGTTGTCAAGAACCCAGGGCCAAGTGACTTCAATCACACCTCTTTCAGTTGTTGTTGTTCTAATTAGTTATACATGAGAGCAGAATGCATTTCGATTCGTAGTACAGGAATGGAGCACGGCTTTTCAGTTCTCTGGTTGTACATGATGTAGTCAAACCATTCATGCAATATCAGACATGTACCTAGGTAATGATGTTCATCTCATTTCACCATCTTTACCTCCCTCACCCCCCTCTGCCCAATCCAAATTTCTTCCATTCGGCCCTTGCCCCTCCCCCCATTATGGATCAGCATCCACATATCAGAGAAAACATTTGGCCTTTGGTTTGGGGGGATTGGCCTATTTCACTTAGCGTCATATTCTTCAACTCCATCCATTTACCTGAAATGCCATAATGTTATTCTCCTTTAAGGATGAGTTACCACTCTGGAAAGCAGTGTGGAGATTCCTCAGAAAACTTGGAATGGAAACACCATTTGACCCAGATATCCCACTCCTCGGTTTATATCCAAAGGACTTAAAATCAGCATACTACAGTGACGCAGCCACATCAATGTTTACAGCAGCTCAGTTCCCAACAGCTGGATTGTGGAACCAACCTAGATGCCCTTCAACAGATGGACGGATAAAGGAACTGTGGTATCTATACACACCTCATTTTGATATCACCATTCACTTTTTCCCCCACAGTGAAAATGCTGAGAACTTCGTACCTGAAGAAAAAGAAAGTGTGACATTTGTAGGGTGGCCCAAAACAGTGCTTCTCAAGTAACTTTGAGGAGAACCAGCTTTGTCTTGTTTTGCTTTCATGGACTAATCCATCACAGACGGTGACATTTGTAAAATGTAATGAAAATAAGTTACTAGATATGAAAAACTTTAAAGGACATACAAAGTACAAGCAGACCAATGTTTTTTAAAAAAAAAAATTAGATTCAACACACATAGCATCACTCTGTCAAAATGTTAGAAAACCGCCCAAGCCTTAGCTCTGTGCCTGTGCTGATCTCATCAGGGGCCCGGCTGTGGCGAGTGGAAGCCATTCACGTGTCTTGGAGAAAGTCCTCAGAAGCCGTCTTGGTTTGCCCTCTGTCTCCAGGCGAGGCTTATTTGACACAGTGTGACCGTGGACCTGTTTTCTCAGCATCTCCCCAAAACCTCCACCATCTGTAACTGTAATGAGACAAGGAAATAATAGGAATTGCTATCATTGTGTGTTATGCAGTAATAATAAGCTGTATTTGGTATTTGCCTGGACTTGTAAAACTAAAATCATAACAGGCTCTTGGTGACACTTGCTGTGTGGTAGGATGACACTCCTGAACAATGCCGATATGAACCTTTACCTATGATCTGCGTGGGGGCTCCTAGTCTAGTCGTGTGCTGGTCTTTATGAAGCGTGACTGGCTGAAATCCCTTCTTACACCCCTGGGCTTTTGAAGCAAACTGTCAGCAGCACCGTGACCAGAGGACTCCACGTCGCTCTGTCTCTTGGCTGCCCCAGCTGCTGTCCACTCTACTGCTGATTGCTGATCGATTGTTGTCACCAAGGCCAGATGATTGACCACCTCTCCCGCAGCGACGACTGCCACCCAGCTTCCGGCTTATCGGACCCCCGAGGACATCCAAAGACACCCTAGGAACTGAGAGGCTACAGCTGAGAAGAATCCCCTCGGTCTTACTGACTGACTTCTTGGCTAAGAGACGTTGCATTGAGTAAGTCCATGGGGTTGGACTCTAGATGAACAAGGGAGTGAATCTTCAATGTATTTGTGACTTGCTATTATGAGGAATGTTGAGTGTGCACTGCATGAATAAAATCCACTTGTTGGAACCAAACTTGATTCCTCTCTTACTCACTGCTCGCGACAATAACAACATGGTTCTAGATCCTTCTATCTCTCAGCGGGACTCGGCTCTCACCTCTCCTGGCTTCCGTGTCCTCCCTGTGAAGGGGTGACACGGGCTGTCCCACCCACTGCGATGACCTTTGGCCTCCCCTCATGTGTCCCACAGGTCAGCTGTGGTCAGGGGAGCCGGTCTGCATCCTGCCGGGCTAAGGCAGGACATGCCGTTGGCGTTGTTATTAACTGTGTCCTCGACAAGCTGCAGGTTGCAGTCACAGGTGGCAGTGTTGTGGCTCATCCCAGAGTTAAGGACGACTCGCACACGGAAGCAAGTGTGGAGCTAAATCTAGGTATACATCTTCCAACTTCTCCTTAGCCTCCAAAAAGCACCGTCATTAGAAAACTGTGTGGCTGGAGAACTGATCTGCTCGACTTCCGTGCCCTGCCTTCCTCACCAACAGGGGAGCCGGTCCCGTGGTGGCACCTGCCCTTGCACCACAGTCTGCATGGTCCGGGCACCAGCCACTCACCAGACGTAAAGAAAAGCAAAGGCAGAAGGCAACCCCGTCGCGCCCTGCCAAACCCCTCTCCACACGGACCCTCCATCCTGCTCACGTGCCATCGTCCCAGACCAGGAAGGTCAGAGGTCAACCTGCCGCCTCTCCCTCAGCAGCTGTTCTGACCAAAGTTGGAGCCATCACCTTGGAGTCCCCTGTGAGGAGGAGGCTGAGGGTTGGAGTGAAATCATGACCGAAAATACAGCGGTTTTTAAGGAACAGTCAGGCAGGGTGGGGGCTGGGAGACGGGCTGGTCAGGAAATGCCAGTTTAAAGTTAGCTCTGACCTATTAATCAGCTGTGGGGACAATGATGCAGGAGGGGCGGGAAGGCCGGACATGTGCTCGCGCCAGATTTACGGGTCCAGAACAAAGGGTGGCCTGCTCGTTCAGAGAGTCTCTTTCCCTTTTCCTCTGGCAAAATGAGGACATTGTTTGAAAAGCCAAAAAGAACACATATTCTAAAGACTGAGGTCATTTCCAAAGCAGCCACAGGTCCTGATGGGGATCCACACACAGGCGGAGGTGAGGGAGACTGAGACCCCTCCCCGTGCTCTCCACAGACCTGGGGCCACCTGCCTGAGGACCCACCTGAGGTGCTCACCTGAGTCACTCAAGAAAAATCCAGAAAGCTTGGGAGAGGCCTGCAAAGGTATCTCTACCTCCTCCATGAAGGCAGGCTTTTCTGGGAGGGTCTTCTTGAGGGTGGGCCACCTAGATCACTGGTGGTCTGTTTCCTCCACATCCAGGGGAGGCTTGTCTCAATAGCCAGCCTCATGCCATCAGTCTGGGAAGAAGAGGGAAGGGGGAAGTAGGAAGGAAAGAGAGGAGAAAGTGCCCGAGCAGTAACTGGGTTATAAAAGCCCACCTGAAGGAGGCAGATGCTGATTTCCATTCTCAGAGCCTCGAGGAGTCTGGGAACCGACAGGCTGTGTCCTCACAGCCTCTCCCTCTAGGTGGCTGCCCCTTCAGTCAAGTGCTGGCTCCTCAGACCTGGAACTTCAGAGGAGTCCCCTGGACCTGTCTTGCTCTCCTGCAGTCCAACATTGACACAGCCGCCAGTATGAACTTTCTAACCTCCACGATTGGCCTTCTCCTTTCTGGCTCGAAAATAACCCATCGTCCTGCATCATCTGCAGAAAAGGCAGGGCAGACACCTCAGCCTGGTCCCAGGGTCCTTCAGATTAAGGCGCACCTGCCTTTCCAGCTTATCTCCCATTTCTTCTAACTCCCACCATGTCCTTTAGCCCCACAGAATTATTCTCTGTTCCCTGAATGTGACATGCTTCTGCTGGAAAAATTCTAGCCATTCTTTAAGACCTAAACTTCACTATGACCTCCTCTGCGAAGGTAGACACCCTTATGTTGATAACTAACCCACGGGCTGGCCAGGTTCACATAATAGTATGATTAATAATATATAATTATATGCACACATAACTATATTAATAATAATGTAACATTTGTCAATACACTACTTAACTAGGGGGTTACTTAAAGGCATAAATACCAGTGAATGACTGACTTCCTGAATACCTGAATGACTGACTGAATGAATGAATGATGATGAACTACTAGAAAGGCTACTCTTTGGGTGTGCAGAGGCACATGTGAATATTTTTTGTAGGAACTCTATATTTATAAGCAATTTGAGTCACCGAAAATCAGTGTCTCGCCCATTCCAATATTTTAATCGCATGTAAAACCACTACAAAAGAAAATACTCCTAGGCCGACTGAAAAGATCCTCTGATCTGGTAGCTGTTTTGGAATTGGAAAAATTTGACAGGGTGAGTCCCGGAGCTCCCCTGGGACATCTGGTCAACCCAGGCACTAAGAAGAGGACTGAAGAGCATGACAAAGGAGGGAAAACAGGGACCTCAGCTGACACAGTCCACGTCAGCCCAGAACACCCTGTCTGAACGGCACTGCTGGCCCTAAACAATCTTGGTCACTAGGGGCCTAGAAAAGTTGAGGTCAGCATTCCAAAATGCAGCCCTCCCTGAGGCCCGGCATCTGGGGCAGACTCCCCACGAGCCCGGGTGGTACGCTCTCGAGTAACCATGTGGTGGTGCCTTTCATCATTCTACATTTTCTGCCTATCCACGATGCAAGTCCTTTGTTAGGAGCTGAAGTTACATGCCCGTTGCTCTTGTTTTTGTTTTGCTTTGTTTTAGTTTGGTATGGGGGATTGAACCCAGGAGTGCTTAACCAAGGAGCCACATCCCCAGCCCTTTTCTTTTATTGTTATTTTTTATTTTGAGACAAGGTCTCCCTAAGTTGCTTAGGTCCTTGCTAAATTGCTAAGGCTGGCTTTGAACTTGCCATCCTTCTGCTTCCCGAGCCCCTGGGGTCACAGGCATGCACCCACAGGCGCCCAGCTTACCCATTGTTATTTATCACTGTGAGTTAGCACATTATCTCTGCCAGGCAGAGAACCTAACAACAACACACCGCGACCTGCAGAGTATGGCAGCGTGACTATCATTTGGCTGATCAGGAAACTGAGCCAGAGAGGGACTGTCAGATATTCCATGAAGTCCCAACCGTGGGCTGTACTCCTGGGTGTGGTTAGCAATGCAGCAGGGGTTCCTGAGAGAGAGCGAAGCGCAGCCCATTTATCTCACTTCCAAAAATAAACCAGAACGTGAGACCAGAAAGAGCACGATGACTTGGAGCCTATTCTGAGGCTCAGCGGATGATGGAAATAATGATTAAAATGCATGCAAATGCTCCCGCACTGGGCTTTCAGAAATGGCAGCCACAGAGCCAGCTGGACAGGCCCCTCGGAGTGGAGCAATGGCAAGTGCAGTGACCTGAGGACCAAAGAGGACGCTGGCATCGACCTTCTCCCTGAGCCCACTTCCCCTCTGCAGACCAGGGATCTGCAGCCTCATGGGTTATGAAATTCAAATGATATGAAAGGTCGACAAGAAGAACCTTTGGTACCTAAGCACCAACCCACGTTGCTCCCTGTCAACAAAGAGGCAGAGGAGCTATTTATTCTGTGACTTTTTTCCCTCATCAAAAATGAGGGTCTACAGTGTGGGTTCATCAGGGGAGCAACAGATGGCTGCTCAGGCTAATTCTAAAGCCCTCCAGCCTGCAGCTCCAGGCTAGCCTCAGTTCTGCCTCTGTGTGCACCTTGTACAGGCATGTGCAAATACACACCCCCCCAAAACATGGTCCCCAAACATCCACCCGCCGCAAGTCATGGTTCTTAGCCTGGGGCAATTTTATCCCCCATGGAATTGTTTGGCAATGTTCACAGACATTTTAGTGACCCCGCCATAGGTTGGAAAGGGTGGTTTGTTGGTTACATTAGTGGGGAGAGGACAGAGATGCTGGTAACACCCTGCAATGCCCAGGACAGCCCCCACCACAGGGGACCTTCCAGCGGCAAATGTCCTGACGCACTCACTGGTCAAGACCCTGCTCCAAGCCTCCGTTCATGCTAGTCCTTCTGTTGAGAGCACGCCCTTTCTTTCCTCTTCTGTTCTGCTCAAACTCTACCTCTCCAGAGAGACTGGAGAGATACTTCACATTCAGTCAACATAACCTTTTAATAATTTGTCCACAGCTAGCAGAATTGTAAACACTCATACCCTCAGAACAAGCCAGAGAGTCCCCACGTCTGAACATGAGGATGTTTACCACAGCCCTGTTTGTGATAAGAAAAGACTAAACAGAATCTAACTGATCCCTTTAGGGGGGATCAGTAGCTTGGAATTACAAAGCTTTTCTGCAAGGCAATTATCTGCAGCCTCTTAAAAGGAATGAGGTCATCAGCAAAGGAGCTGATGAAGGTCACTGAGAGACATTGTTAAATTAAAACGTGATGCTCAGGACAGCCTTATTAATATGTCTCATTTGGCAAATAAGAAATGTCCATAAATATATTCATGTATCTCTATTAAAAAATCCACAACGTGTACGAAAGTGTTAATAGTGGTAACTTGTAATGTATAAAGCTGCTCTCCCACCCTTTCCGATGCAGCCATTTCCCCGCCTCCCAACTACTGTCAATCTGTGAACATCCTAGCTAGCTATTGGTTCATCAGTCAGCTTGCAAGTGTCTTTCTCCGATATTGGTCCCCTGTTAGTCCCGCGGGATTCAACTGCCATCTTTCCCTTCTTGCTTCTCTCTCCTACACACTTGCTTTTCCTCCTCCTGGCTTTCCACTCTCTCTAGCATGCCCCCTTTCTTTTCCTTTCTCTTTTCCTCTCATTTTCCCTCTTACCCTGCAGGGAGACACTCTGTTTGCTTAATAAATTCCCTTATGTGATTTCCCATGTCCATTGTGGATTTCTGGAAGCTATTGTTGAGCCGCAACTGAGACCGGGCGCCCGGAGCACCAGTTCGGTCGGAGGGGCTGGAGCTATCCGGTCCCGAGTTGAGCTGCATTTTTCCTTACAGTAACCTTCAGGGAGAAAGAGTCAGTCAGGGCAATTAGAAGATTTAGTTGTCCTTTTAATATCCTTCAGACTGGATATTTTTCCAGTACTGGGGATCAAACCCAGGGATACTCTGCCACTGAGCTACATCCCCAGCCCTTTTTTATTTTTCATTTTGAGACAGGGTCTTGCTAAGTTGCTGAGGCTGGCCTCCAACTTCAAATCCTCCTGCCTCAACTTCCTGATGAGCAGGGAATACAGTTGCATCACCTCATTGGGTTTAAAAAAATGCAAAAAGCACTCAGAAAAAAACAAATAGGAGATGATCTCCATCCCCTCGGAGTGGGTAAAGATTCCTTCAACAGTACACCAACAGAACTAACCCTCAAAGGAAAATATGGACATGCCATATTTTATTAAAATTGAGAGTTTCTTCCATAAAAGTGACCATGACCATGAAGAGTAAAAGGGTTTTTCCACAGACTGGAAAAGAGATTTGTGATAGCTATAACAACTTGCTCCATAACATATAAAGATAAGGAAATTTTTTTTTTTTACTGAAGCAAAAAATGTGAACTGGCATTTCACAAAAAGAGTATTTGAGTGGCCAATAATCCGATAGTGCCTGGATCTACAATGACCCAAAGAAAAACCTAAGAAAGTCAATATTTGCTGTACTGATCCAGTTGGTGTGTGTTCACAGTGAGAAAGTTTAGACTAAGGAAATGAAATAGATTTTGGTCTCCTGCCACTTCAGTAAGAGTGCTTAGCATAGTTTGAACCTACACTGTGCTGGCCAATTTTGTATCCATTAGTTCATCTCATTCCACAACCATCCCATGAAGCAAGTGTCATTATCACCTTTTGAGAGATGAGAAAAATTAGGTGAGGAACAGACTATGTTATTTGCCAAAGTCATATAGTCAGAAACTGGGGGCTGAACTCCCAATCTCTTGCTTTAAATTTTGGTTCTTAATCCTACATCACGCGAGTCAGAAGCAGCAACTCTGGAAAGGTGTGAGTCTAAATTTTTCTCCGGCTTCCATGATTTGAACCTCATTTTCCTTCCCCGGAAGCACTTAGGCAGCCGCCATCTATTTTAACTTCTATACTTTTTCATCTTTCCAGAAGGCCTTCCTGATAGAGTGGACAAGACTTGAAGCCATGACCATGAGTGGCCCAAGCATCCAGTCCTGTCAACTTTCGACAACTTCTGGGTCTTAGCTTTCAGCCTGTGAGCTGTTACCTTTCCTCTTCATGGTTGAATTCCCAATGCCTTGCATGTGGTGGGGGTTCAGTATATACTACTGAATGATTGACAAGGGAAGGTATTCTTCTAGGTTTAAATCTGATCCCTCCAATCCTGTCTACAAAGCAGCAGCAACCCAATATCAAAAAAGGAAGGGTAGGACCAATGATCAGATGGACCTGGAAACACAAAATCGCATCCTATTCCGGCCCTTATTTGCTGGAACACCCCTCCCTTTTCTGTAATTTAATTTCACCAATTGTACAATAGTAGCATGGTACCAGATTGCTTCTATAACTCCGCCCAGCTCCACTTCACTCTGTTGCTGTTCTAAGACATGGCCAGGACAACACCTGACCTGTGCCAAGAAGACAGATCTACCTAAGTCCATCTGAATTCCTAGCTATTTGATTCCTGTGTGCTTTATATAGATTAGGGAAAATTTTTCTTTTTTCTTTCCTTTTCTTTTTTTTTTTTTTTTTTTTTTTTTTTTTTGGTAGCAGGGATTGAACCCAGAGGCACTCAACCCCTGAGCTTCATCCCCAGTCCTTTTTTATATTTTATTTAGAGGCAGAGTCTCACTGAGTTGCTTAAGGCCTTGCTGAGTTGCTTAGGTTCTCGCTAAGTGACTGCAGCTGACTTTGAACTCGAGATCCTCCTGTCTCAGCCTCCCAAGCAGCTGGGATTACAGACACATGCCACTGCACCTGGCCTAGGCAAAATTTCTGGGGCTTCAAGGCGATGCATGGTGATGAAAGTAAGAGACGTGAATGGCAAGCATGTGACTGCCAACACTCTCCTGGAATGCTTTCTTATAATAAATAATCAGTTACTCAGAACTATTTTCATTTAGTGCTGCCAGCTCTGCTATATCAACTTTTGTCAAGTTGTTCTTGGAAACCCCCAATTTTGGATGGTGTTACAGTTTTGAGAAAAAAAAAAAAGTTCTCTGGGTCCAAACAAAAAAAATGAGTGGAAGTGAATTATTGACATCCCATTAAAAGTTTGCCTTGTAAATCATTAGGGATGCCAGAGGCCATCTGGCCTCACCCTACTACACATCTCTGTCAGATGGTCCTGCAACTCATACTTGAAAGCCCCTAATTATGAGGATCTCACACTACCTGCAAGGCAGCACATTCCGTATTTGACAGGCCTAATTGGAAGAAAGTTGTTTATTATGTTTAGTTGAAATCTGCCACCCTGCAACATTTATTTCCATTGGACTGCTTCAGTCTTCTTCATCCGCTGAGTAAATGTCTAATCCTCTTGCATCTGATAGCCATTGTAAATGTCAAAGGATGAAAGAAATGAAAGTTGAAAGCAAAAACTAATTTGCAAATTTATGTAGTAGGAAAATGGGCAAAGACTATTGTTAGGGTTTTGAACGCCCTTGTGCCTTCCAAAGCGTATGGTAAAACAGCCTCAATTCATCAGTGCTGGGAGGTGGGGCCTCATGCAAGGTATTTAGGTCATGAGGACTACAGTCATATGAAAGAATTCAAATCACTCACCCACGGGAGTGGATTCACTGTCCTGCTCTTCCATCACGTGAGAAACAGCATTCTTCCCTACTAGAGGACACAGTATTCAGGGTACCATCTTGGAAGTGGAGACCAGCCTCTCAACAGACACCAAGTCTGCAGGCACCTTGATCTTGAACCTCCAGAACCATGAGAAATAAATTCTGTTCTTCATAAGTTACCCAGCCTATTGTATTCTGTTACAGCCACACAAAACAGACTGATAAGTACAAGCAGTTCATAGGTCAAGAAATACAATGGTACTAAACATATGAAAAAATATGCAATTGTGCTGAAGTTAATATTAAGGTATAATATTTTATATTATATTTAAGATCATCACAAATACAAATTGGTTAAATTTTTCAGGAGAGAAATTTAATAATATCAAATTTTTAAATGTGTAAGTATTCTGATCCAGAAGGTTTGTTCTAGGAATTTATTCTGAGAAGATAATTAGCCTAGCGAATGATGACATAAGGAAGAACATTCATAAAATGTTTGCTTACATTAGCAAAAATATTCAACAGTTGAATTTCTACCAATAGGCAATTAGTTGCATAAATTATGGTAAAACCACATATAAAATTCTAAACTGCCATTAAGTATGATGATCTAGTTGACACAGAACTATGTCCATTACACAGTGTTGGGTGAAAAAAAGATTAGTATCAAACTTTTTATGTAAAACTATATGCGTATTTTGTGTGCATTTGCAGCTTGCTGTCTAGGAGGAAATTGATGAAGACAGTAATGATACTCCTCTTGGATAATTTTCTTTCCTTCTTTATTGTTTTCAGTTGTGTTCACTTTTTCATATTGAGTATTTATAATTTTTAAAATAATAAAGGCATTTTTAGTGTGAATGCACAAATGCTGAAAAACACTTTTCATGCCCCCTCCTAAGTTTTTCTAAGGCCTACCCAACGCTTTCAAAATTTCTTCAAGTGAAATGATCTGGAGTTCTTCAGGGTCCTGTTCTCCTCAGAAGCCCTTACCCACACCCAGGTCACCTTGATCCCTCTTAAGAGTACAGTAGTCAGAATGGTGAACAGAGATGTGGAGACGGTCTCACCAGCCCAGAGAAGCACCTGACAATCCCCACGCAGCCACTGGTGTGGTCCCTCTGTGGAACCACATTGAGTTCCCCGGTCTCTTTCACACATACCCAGTTGGTAACTCACTGGGCCGCCATCTTGTATTGCCCCTACCTCAGCTATTGCTGAGTTGGGCTCTGATGCAGGAATCAACATCTGTCTCTACTGACAATTCACCAGCCTAGGTGGGGCTTATCTTTCCAGCCAGCAGAGAGCTTTACAGAGCTTGCGTCATCCAGAGAACACCTTCATGTCCCCTCAGACATCAGGGACTCTGCAATGATGTGGTCTTTTTCTCCCAAGATGACTCCAATTCCTTTCCACTCCCCTGATTGCTTCCCCCTGTGATCTAGGAGATGAAATGGTCTGCTTAGCAAGTCAAAAGTGTTTGTTCTTACTAGTCTGTCGTAGTTAAGAGAATAAATCAATATGGAGCTTCCAGAGGGCGACCAGAGGATGCTTATGAAAACATTAAATGCAAATAACCTTTGACACCAAAATTACCTTTTGGGGGAGGGTACTAGGGGAGGAACCACTGAGCCACATCCCCAGTCCTTTTTATTTTTATATTTTATTTTGAGATGAGTTCTCATTAAGTTGCTTAGGGTCTCACTTTGCAATCCTCCTGCCTCAGACCTCTCAATTGCTGGGATTACAGGCATGCACCACTGTGCCCAGCTAGTCCCATATATATTTCTTTATGCAATGTCATATGGAATTTGACTTTAAGGGGACAGTTTCCTAGAAGTTTTTTATGCCTATGTATACATATGTTCATCATCGCATAGGTGGTTGAAATGGTGGAAGATTGGTAGTATTTTTCCCCTGGTGCTGGGGATTAAACCAATTGTCTTGCACATACTATGCAAGTGTCTGCCACTGAGCTACATCCCCAGCCCAGAATGGTGAAAGATTGGAAGCAAACTCAATATTGGACCATTGAGAGGTCAGGTGCATGTGATAGTCTTTATACTAGTAAATACAATACAGACATTAAAATGACCATGTTGTCTTGTAATTATTGTCACCAATAATTTGGTATCACCAGATTATTAAATGAGAGAAGCATGATTAGTTCAACTTCTTTTTAAGAAAAAAATACATGGGAAATTGAGAATGTTTGGGAAGACACCTTGTAAAGTCATAAGAGGTTATCTTTGGTGAAAGCAGATTTTCATTCTCTTATGCTTTTCGATAATGTCTAAATATTTCATTGTGAGCATGTGCCAAATAATACTCATTTGGAGGTTTTTGCTTTGTTTTTTGTTTTGGCACTGCTGGGGCTCAAACCCAAACCATCATGCATGCTAGGCAAGTACTCTATTACTGACCTACACCCCTGACCCCTTTTTTTTGAAGGTTCTTAAAAATGTGTGCTTCTCTGCTTCTACTCAAATGAAGGTTTGCACTTGAAGCCCCACTTACTGCTGTGCCCTACAGCTTTTTAATAGGAAGAGCCAGATAGTAAATACCGTTAGCTTTATGGGCTGGATGGCCTGTGTCACAGCTCCTTAACTCTGCAGCTGTAGAGTGAAAGTGGTCGTAGACTTTACGTGAATAAGTGAGTGTGGCTGTGTTCCATTAAAACTTTATTTACAAAAACAGGAGGTGGGCTGGATCTGGCTTATGGGCAGTCTTTTGCCACCTCTGTTCCATCTACATCTACATCAAGAGTACATTTTCCTAACCACAGTATTTAAATTGACTGATCTAAAGTTATATCTGCTTTGAGGTGGCCAAATATACACTAAAAGCCTTAACTAAAGTTGTGCAATTTTGTATTTAAAAAAGAGTACTTATTCCTTTTCCTACTTGGTGCTTACATCTGTCACACAAATCTTGCTTCAGTTAGTTTTGCCGTGTGACAAATCATCCCAAAGTCAATAGTAATTTGTTTGCTTCTGATTTCAAGGGTCAACAGCTGGAGCTGGAATAGTTAATCTGCTGCATAGTTATCAGCTGGGTCCACTCATTCGTCTGAGCAAGACTGGCCATGAGCATCCTTGCACAGGCGTGGCTGGCTGTCAGCCAGGTGATTATGAAGTAATGGGACTGTGTCTCTCATCACCCTGCAGGTTGCTTAGGCTAATTCACACTGTGGTGGTCACAGGGGAACTAAGAGAAGTAGGAGAAGGTGGTACCTAATCTAAAGCACTTTCTGAGCTCTGTACTACATTTACCAGTATCTTACCAACCCACCAAGTCACAAGGCCAACCCAAGACTCCAGGGGTGGAGAACGAGTTGTCACCACCTGATGGAGGAACTGCCATTCCATACACGGGGATATGACTTCAGGGTGGGGACTAACTCGTGTTCAGTTTTGCACGCTCCACCAATACCCTCAGCTCTGTCCCTGTCCCCTTCCAGGAACTTTTCCAGGCATCTCCCCCTTGGGGACATGGCAGTCCCACAGACTCCTGCACCTGTCCTGCAGCAAGATCGCCCCCACGACTTTAGTCCAGGAAGCACTAATCTCAATGCATCTTTTCCAGATTCAGGACCGCCATTATTTTCCTCACCTTCAGTCAATTGCTACTCATCCTGGCGAAGTGAACCACTCTGGTTTCCCTTTCTAAAACTTGTATTTAAATGATCAGCCTGCATCACTTCCTATCCGCTGAATCTCCCCTGCTTTCCATGTGTTTATTTCCAGGCCTTTGAAAAATGAAGATTATAAAACTGGGACAGTTCCCATGGTGACACATTGGTCTCTTTGATCCTCTTTACTCTCACATGGCGAGTGAACCACCCAGACAGCTGAAGCTCATTATAATCCTTTCTGTGAAGAGGGATCATGCCTGCTTCGCTTGCCCTCCCCTCCCCCAACAGCATGTACCGCTCTGTGGCAATCCCAAAAAGAAAGCCGGGCTTGCTCAGCAGCGAAGGCGCACCCCGGAACGGAGGTGCTGAGAGACAGCTGGGGCGTGCAGGACAGCACAGGAGTGTAGCCCGAAGCCCGGCCGTTCAGATCCAGCCTCCACATGGTGAGAGGGGTCTGCAGAAGTCGTCTTCATTTCTCCCATGTGAAAACCCTGGCCATAACCAACAGAGTGCCCCACGAATGTCCATCCATTTGTGTGATCCCACAGCTCTGTGCAGATGCTGGATGAAGGCACCCTGAGGTGTCCAGAAATCAGTGGATGCAACGACGTCTTGCAATATGGTGGCCAAGGAAAGCTCTCAGCCCCCATTTTCTTTTTTTGGTACCAGGGATTGAACCCAGGGCCACTAAACCACTGAGCCACATCCCCAGCCCTTTTTATTTTTTTATTTAGAGGCGATCTCGCTGAGTTGCTCAGAGCCTCCCTAAGTTGCTGAGGCCAGTTTTGAACTCATGATCCTCCTGCCTCAGCATCCTGAGCCACTGGGATTCAGGTACACACCATCCTGCCTGGCCCTATCTTCCATTTTTAATTCTCTATAGAAGAATGATTTCAGAAGAAAAAAAAATGCTTAAACAGCTGTAAGTTTCTGAGTTTAATAAGGAGAAAACGCACAATGACGATGGTCCTCGGACTCATTTCATTATCCAGACCCTTCCCATCTTCTGCCCTCACCAAGTCATCTTGATCCCTACAGAACACACACTCCAGTATGGGTGCACTGACCATGCGACTTCCTGCCCCACAACCCTGATGGGCAATACCTCAAAGAGTTTGGAAAGCTCAGCTCATCCAAGGAACAGCGAGAACGGGATAATGAGGTTTTGGAGCCATGTATGACATCCACTTTGGCAAGGGAATCTCTGGATAGAGAACCATAAGAGCAAACAGCATAGAAGCTATCTTTTTACAAGAAAGAAAGGTCATTTTACTTTGGATTATATCACTGGGTTGTTCATTTTTGTTCTTTAAAAAATGGCAAGACAGCCAGGCAGGGTGGTCCATGACTGTAATACCAGCCACTCAGGAGGCTAAGACAGGAGGATTACAAGTTCGAGGCTGGTCTCCTCAACTTATTGAAACCCTCATTTCAAAGTTGAAAATTGTCCAAATTAGAGGTGATTACAAATCCAACCTGCTATTTGAGTGATTATGAGCAAATTAATTTCAACTCTCTGAACCTTGCAATGTTCAGGATAATGAGGACAATTATCCTTATAATCTCTGATAACATACCAACACTTTCTAGAGAGCACTCTAAAAATAAGCAAATGAATGATAAATAAGCTCTGTACTTTTTATTCTTTGTATCCCCAAAGCAGTCTTCAGTAGAGAAAAAGAGAGAGAATTTTGCCAGCACTTTCTATTAGATAACCTCAACACTCAGTTCTGTTTTTCTTCAGTTGTAAAGATGAAAAATCTGAGGGTCAGAGAAGTTAGGCAATTAGGTCAAGATCGCAGAGCTACTAAGCGCAGGTCTTACTGATCACAAAACCAAGGCTCTCTAAGTCATTGCCCAACTAGTGCTAACCAAGGTACAGACACAGAGTAGGGCTCAGCTCCCCACCAGAAATGCTTTCCCTGCTGCAACGCCTGGACTGGAGTTTGGCAAAGGTCCTCAGATAAGGGGATCTGGCCCGGCTGGCGGGGTGTCTGGCAGGCACCCTGGGGAGCCGTGTTCAGTCCGGCCTCATGCACGGTCTGCACCAATGAGCAGGAAGAGGGTGTAGCTCTGGCTCTAATGAAGTCTGCAGATGCTGGGGACAAATTGTAAACACCAGTGGGTGTGGGTGACCAGGAGGGTGGAGGAGCGACAATGAGGCTGCAGCTCAGAGCTGGTAAAAAATATGGGCAAGAGGTAATGAAAGGAAACCCCCCTGCACCAGAGCTGTGGCAAACGGCGCAACCGGACGCTCCGAAACCAGAGGCGCGGGTTCCCGGAGGCCAGCGTGGCCCTAACGCCGAGGGAAACTCCCAGCAGAGATGAGGCAGCGACCCAGGGCTCCAAACTGCCCGCCTCAGCCCCCAGAGAGTGTCCACACACCCAGCAGTTCACAAGTCTGCAGTGAAAGTCCCAATCCAAGAAGTCCCTGCTCACCCAACCACAGTGTGATTGACCTTCACAGAGTCCTGCCCACCCGCGCGGCTGGGTGACTTGGCCAGTCACTGACAACTTTAAGCTCTGCTTTCCTCTTCTGTAAACTGGGTGTATTAATTAGTGCCTTCCACATGGGGTCATTGTGAGGATTAAATGATATAATACATCTTAAAACACACACACATGGCATTGAGCTTAGCCCAATCTCAGCCCTTAGTGAAGGGTGTCTGCTAATGATATGATCAAGCCTCTCTCGTGAACCAGGCACCAGGCTTGATACGGTCCAGGGAGAAGCAGGAAGCAAATGATATACTCACCTAAATTTTATTAAACGGACTATTTTGTTGTTGTTGCTCTTGTTGTTGTTACCCGGTATTAAACTCAGGGGTGCTTAACCACCGAGCTGCATTCCTAGCCCTGTTTTATTTACAAACAAGATCTCACTGAGTGACTTAGGACTTCAGTAAGTTGCTGAGGCTGGCTTTGAACTCGCCATCCTCCTGCCTCGGCTTCCGGAGCCGCTGGGATTACAGGCGTGTGCCATCACACCTGGCGAACAGACTATTTATTGAGGCCTGGGCAGGATTCAGTGGGGTAACGGTGGATTTCCAGATACCCAGAACTCACCCTTGATGCCTCTGCCACCACACACAACCTGTCCAAGAGTGGAGCCCAAGGAGACCGGCCACACCACTGGGACCTGGAGCTAGACAGGGATTCCGTCACTGACCAGAACCGAGCTGAGCAGTGAGGGGACCTCTTTCTCTTCACAGGTGTTCCTCAGTCTTCCGCCATGACTTCCTGTTGGCGGAATTCCAGGAAGGGCAGAGGACAAGGGGTGCTATTATTGTCAGCCTCCCAGGCCCCAATGGAGAAGGTTGGAGCACAGGTTCAAGGGCGAGGAACAAACACAACCACCAGCCTAGCTCTAAAACTCATTTATTAGTCTCATGAACCCTCTGGAGGCTGGTGTCATTGTCTTCCTTTTTCAGATGAGGGAGCTAGCATCAGAGAGGAACAGCACTCAGACACTCAGCTAAAAAAAAAAAATGGCGGAGCCTCCATCAGTAGCCAAATCTGACTCCCCAGACTCAGTCAGGCCCATCTCTGAGAAAATAGATTTGGAGGTTCCTTGATGTCCACAGGGTTTTGGAAGGAAGGTTTTCTAGATGAAACCAAAAGTTCGCGTGGAATTCCAAATTATTTTGAACGAAGGGACAATCTTACAAAACAAGCAGACTAAGTGGGACTCAGGTACCCCACTGGGTTAAGAGTTCATTCACCCCAAGAACCCTCCCAGAGCTACTGGCATGGCTTCCACGTATACAGCACTACCCAGTAGTTTCCCAGCATTCCCACATTTTGATAAGAGATTTAATTCACTTATCATCATTAAAGCCTTTAATCAAACATGGGCGCTGCCTTTGAAGACCTCCCACAGTCCTTGGCGTTAAGAGCCTCATCACTAATGATTTCAGCAGCGAGGCAGTGGCTGCGCAGGAGGCCAGCCAGATATGGAAGAGCAGGGGGCCAAGCTGGAGACCCAGAGGGGTGCAGGGGGCAGCTCTTACCTGCTTCCCAGAGCCAACGGCATGTATCCCTTCCTGATTGAGCACCAGTGACTTCCCACTGCAACTGAAAATTGGTGAGAGTAATCAGCAAAGTTTATAAAGACAGGCTTTTGCATATTTTAGGGACAATGACTGTTCAAGCTCACCAGCGCACTGCTTGCCTGGAGGGCTTCCCGGAGGAGGAAACATTCAAGGTGGAAGTTCCTCTCTGCACTCCTCCAGCTTGGTTGAGCTAATCAAGAGGCCTTAGTCTCCCCACCCTGCGACATCTCCACGCTGCCCTTCCCTCCACCAGATGACCTTTTCCCTCTTATCCACCACAGAAGCTCTTCTTCCTGGTGAGTCTCTGTGAAGAACTTTCTATGCAAACTCCTGCCCAGATCCCAAAGCCAGCTGCATACCAGCTTAAAATACCCTGGGCCGTCCTGGCCATCACCAAGCCTAGGCTGTAAAATGGGGGAAATATGAGCTGCCCCTTCTGCACCATAGTCTTGTGGGAATGAAATAAGATGGTCCCCGGGCCACACAGGAGAGGTGAGCACCAACAAAGGCACGCAATGACATGCAGGACACTGAGCTGGAAGCCAGCTCAGAAACCATCGAAACCAATCTTCTCAACTTACAAGGGGGAAAACCAAGGCGCTTGTAGCAGGCGTGTTCCTTGGCTAGCTGACCAAGAGCAGTGGAAAAACATGATCCCCTGAATGTCCCAAAAGACCTCTCTTGTTTGCCCACCATGGACATGTGGGCACCACCAAGCCAGACCTCCCAGGAACGAGAGGTTGGAACCAGCGCAAAGGCAACACTGCCCAGAACTTGTCGGCAGAGGGCTGGCGAGGAAGGGGTGCATCCTGGGGTGGGTTGCTGGGGCACAGAGATCCCAGTAGCTTGGACCCTTCAGTGTTACCTTGAACGGCAGCAGGGACAAGGCATGCACTGTCACACTGCCCTGTACCCCAGCAGAAGGGAGGAAGGAGGCGAGGCGGAGAGAGAGAGAGGCCCAGAGAAAAATGAGGTGGTGCCAAACTGAAAAAGCCAGTCCGAGAGAAGAGCCGGAACATCCAGGCTGTCCTGGATGCAGCTCGGCAGGTAGCTCTGCCCAGGCTCAGGTGGGACGGAGCCGCCGCCCATCACAGTGCACTGAGGGGAGGGCAGGGTCAAGGTCAGGTTAAGTCTTGCAGAGGAGCCACTAGAGCAGGTGGCAACACTGGGAACCAAAGAGGAGAGGTTTTACCAAAGGCTGAGACACTGCTGAGGTCCTGGAGGAAGGCCGGAAGCAGAGGCTGCAGCCCTCGACACTCCTCTTACAGAAGCTCGGAGGAGGACTCGGTTGTGTTTTAACCACTTTCAAAAATTGTACAAGGAAAGCATCAATATGTTCTCAACACAAACAGACATGCAAAGAAGACACCTCCCTTGAGATCAGCCCATCCCACCACTCTCCCCAGAGGTCCACTGTGACCTGCATCCACCCAAGCCTTTGTCACCGGGCTCATATCTGTAGATGCTCATAGAGGAAATGCATACAGTTTTCTATTAAAGGGATCAAGCATGCACACTTACCTGATACTTACGAGGTACACCAAGATCACTGCAGTGTTGACAAAGAGCTACCATATTCTTTGTAAATTGTCCATACAATTCCCTAGCCTGGGTTGGCCGACGTGGTAGCACACGCCTGTAATCCCAGCAGTCCAGGAAGCTGAGGAAGGAGAATCAAAAGTTCAAAGCCAGCCTCGGCAACTTGATGAGATTCTAAGCAACTTAGCAAGATCTTGTCTCAAAATAATTTAAAAGAAAAAGGGGGTGCTGGGGACATGGCTCAGTGGTTGGAAATCCCTGGGTTCAATCTCTGGTCTCCCCCATCACCAAATTAAAAAAAAAAAAAAAAAAAAAACAAAACTCATAGCCTTGGGAAGAGATGGATTATCTAAGCATCTTCATAGCGAAAGGCACGTGAGGTCATTTCCTGTGTTTCATCTCCACACAATACACCACAACCCTGTTAGCCAGGCAGCCAAATAAAATTACATTTCACATATTTTAATGCATGTATATTTCATAAAATACATCCTATTTCTCTCTATATTTTTATGACACACATGTGAAAAACTCCTCTCTCCAGAGTTGAGAATTTCCTAGGACAAGCAGGTACCTTGAGCCCTGACACATCCCTTGATCTAAACTCCATCTGGACCAAGACCTTAAAGGAATATTGTCAGGAACTGTGACTGCATGATTCCGATGGGCCCGCGAAGCCTAATAAGTCATTTCCATCTCCACTTGCAAGGATTTTGTGTATTTCATGCCCCTTAGTCATCATTTGGGTGAGTTCTACATATTTATGCTTGTTCTTTTTTTCATCTGTCCTCATAAATCAATTCCTGCAGCCGCCTAATCAAAGCCAGCTTTTCAAACGAAACCGTAGCTGGGTGTTTAACTAACTAAATATTGTTTTTCCCCAGCACTGACACAGAGAGAGGGTGGGATGCTGCCCTGACAATTGTCCGCCCTTGCTGACGACCCCAGGAAATCACATGTGGCCACAGCAGTTGCTTGCAGAGACCCAGGGGGGGTGACAGGCCCAGGAGGGACCGCGGGGAGGTGTCCTTTGCTTTCTGCATTTCGCCTGTCTATTCCTGGGATTCCCAGGAAGTAGGTCACCCTTCCTGTCGCTACTCTTAATAAAGCAGGAAAGCAAAGTGTGAAGATGCCCGACAGGGCACCCAGCTGCCATGCTGCCCTGCTGAATTCTCCCCAAGGCCTGCCAAGCACGGGCCTGCAGCTGCTTTGGGAAAACACAGGGGACCAGTGCCTGCTGCTCCTCCTCCAAAGTCTCCCACCCTGGTCTCAGGGGGCTGCTCAGGTGGCCTCAGGAGTAGAGATCGAGGGCATTTTCCCCTGGAAACCGTCCTGGAGCCTCAACTTGAACCTCACCTTGATCCTCACCTTGACACTCACCTTGACCTTCACCTTGGACCTCACCTTGGACCTCACCTTAACCCTCACATTTACCCTCACCTTGAACCTCACCTTGACCCTCACCTTGACCTTCACCTTGGACCTCACCTTGGACCTCACCTTGACCCTCACCTTGAACCTCATCTTGACCCTCACCTTGACCCTCACCTTGATCCTCACCTTGACCCTCACCTTGACCTTCACCTTGGACCTCACCTTGAACCTCACCTTGACCCTCACCTTGACCCTCCCCTTGGACCTCACCTTGGACCTCACCTTGAGCCTCACCTTGGACCTCACCCTGACCCTCACCTTGACCCTCACCTTTACCCTCACCTTGGACCTCACCTTGGACCTCACCTTGAGCCTCACCTTGAACCTCACCCTGACCCTCACCTTGACCCTCATCTTGACCCTCACCTTGGACCTCACCTTGGACCTCACCTTGACCCTCACCTTGACCCTCACCTTGACCCTCACCTTGACCCTCACCTTGACCCTCACCTTGAACCTGTCCTCGGTCATGCAATCGTACACACCATCTGGAGCAGTGGTTCTCAAAGCATTTCCGCAGGCCAGCATTATCAGCATCACCTGGGAACTTGATAGAAAGGGAGACTCTGGAGCCCCCCAGGCCTACTGGATCAGCATTCTGGGCTGGGACCCAGTGGTGTCAACTGACTCAAGCCACATTGAAGAAGTGCTCCCTCCAGGACCACGTCCAAGCTCCAAACCCAGACGCCAGCGCTCCAGGGTCCTACGTACAGTCCCTCTCCTGCTGCCTTCCCTCCGGAGCTCCGCCAGAGCGAGCGACCACGCACGCCCAGCCCGGTTCGGCGCAGCTCCGCTTGCCATCCCTCCCGCCTGGCCTGGCTTTGCCCATCAAATACCTGCCATGTCCATCTTCTAAAGCCTTATTCCGAGTCCTTTGGCCTCTTGGAAAAGAAATAAAAATAGCTGACATCTGCAGAGTATTCATACACACACACACACACACACACACACACACAAGTAGAGAGAAACAGTATAAAACTATATAAGAAATTGTATAGATTACATATATACACATACATATATTTACATTCAATTCTTTCAACAAGTCTATGAGGAAGGTACTCCTATAAAGCATGTGTGTATGTAAATTGGTAAATCCTTCTTTGCTTCTTCCAGCTGGGTTTAGTTGTTTTCCATTTCAATGAGACGGTAATGAGAATGTATTTTTTCCTACATAGCTGTGTGACCTTGAGCAAGTACCTAACCTCTCTGAGCCTGTTTTGCCATCGAAACAGAAGCCCAGAGATCATCAGCATCATGCCCAGGTTAGTAAGTGGTGCATCGGGTTTGGTCCCCTCCCTCTGGATCCTTTCATGGTGGTCTCGCTCCCTGCCATGTACCCAGCCCGGTGGTTCTGCTTCCTGACCTCAGTCCCCTCGGGGCACACCTGCTCCCACCTCTGGCGGCAGCCCTTAGGTGGTGGGGAGGAGACTCACGTCCCGCCCAAGGCCGCTCTTCTCTAGGCCAACCCGACTCCACGTGGCTGAGCCTGCGGCAGCCAGCCCAGTACCACCGCGGCCCGGAAAGCAGGGGTCTCCGCGCCATCCCCCGGGTGGCCTCTGCCTTCTCCTGTTTCCTGCTTCAGTCTGAAGGGCCGGCGCTCCCTCCACATCAAGAAGGACAACATGACACACGTTCCAAAAATCCCATTTCCTACAGGCACTTCCTATCGATTTCCTTCCCTACCGCGGCCCCTCCCCGCCTGCCAAGTGTCAGAAAGAGGCAGGAGGGACCGAAAGGGAAAAAGAAGCATGTGCTTTTCCAAGCTCGGAATGGGACTGGGCTGGCAGAATCGCCGCCCGGGACCCTGGGGATGAGCTGCACAGCCAGGGTCCCCCAGCCGTGGACCTTAGAGCCAGCTCCAGAAATCCCACCACCGAACTTCCTCCTCAGGTCCCCACTCACCACCTGCGGGGCTGGCAGGAAAAGGGTTTCTCCGCGGGAAACTGTCGGATGGTACAGATGTGCCTCCGCGGGGAGAGGCAGAGCCCCCTCTCCCTTCGATTGGTGAGTGCGGTTCTCCTGGAGGCCTCCTGCCTCTTCAGCTCTCCCACTCCTTACCCAGCAGGGTCCGAGGACCCGCCAGGGTGTCAGATGAGCTGACCTTGAACTGCAGTGTCCTGTGAGCTGGCCCTTCACCTCCCCGTGCGGAGTTCACATGTAGAAAGTGAAGATGAGCCGGGCGCAGTGGTGCACACCTGTGAACCCAGTGGCTAGGGAGGCTGAGGCAGGAGGATCTCAAGTTCAAAGCTGGACTTTGCAGTGTAGTGAGACCCTATCTCAAAATAAAAACTAAAAAGGGCTGGGGATGTGGCTCAGCGGTTGAGTGCCCCTGGGTTAAATAAATCCCCAGTACCAAAAAAATAAAAAATAAAATAAGAAAGAAAGTGCAGATAAACTGTATGAGTTTCCTGGGATGCCATACCAATGGAGCACAAACCCCAAAACTTAGAGCAATGGAAACATATTCTCCCACCGTGCGGGACACCCAAAGTCCCAAATCCCCAAATCAAAGTCTCCGGGAAGTGTACACATACAGATGCTCCTCTACTCATGATGAGGCAATAGATACACTGTAAACTGAAAATAGTATTAAGGCAAAAATTCATTTAAGCTGGGTGTGGTGGTGCGTGCCTGTAATCCCAGGAACTCCAGAGGCTGAGGCAGGAGGATCACAAGTTTGAGGTCAGCCACAGCAACTTAGCAAGACTCTGAGCAACAGTAAGATCCTGCTTCAAAATAAAAATAAAAATGACTGGGGTTGTGACTCAGTAAAACACCTCTGGATTCAATACCCACTACCAAAAAAAAGTGCCTTTAATGCACATAACTCACCAAATGTCATAACTTATACATAAGCAGAACACTTACTTTAGTCCTGAATTGGGCAAAATCATCAAACACAAAGCCTATTTTATAATAAAGTATTAAAAATGTCATGTAATTTATTGAATACTAAAGTAAAAAACAGAGTAGTTGTAAGGGAGTTTTTTCTTTTCTCTTTTTCTTTTTGCAGACTAGAGACTGAACCCAGGACCTTATGCACACTAGGCAAGTGCTCTAATGTTGAGTTACATCTCCAACCCTTTTTATTTTATCTTGAGACAGGGTCTTGCTAAATTTCCAAGGCTGGCCTCCACTTTGTGATCCTCCCACCTCAGCCTCCCAAGTCACTGGGATTACAGGTGCGGGCCATAGTGTTCCTCGACCTGTATGGGTATGCTTTTTACTATCATAGAGAATTGGTAAGTTGAACCATCTTAAGTCAGAAACCATCTGTAGAGGAAAACATCCTCCATTTCCTTTTCCAGCTTCCAGTGACTCCGAGTGTCCACTGGCCAGGCTGGCCGGGAGTTGTGTTCCTCCCGGCTCTGCCTTCATCTTCACACAGCTGGCTCCTCTCCCTCCAGAGTGTTCTCTTGTGTCTCTTACAAGGACACTTGCCATTAGGTTTAGACCCCGCCAGATAATGTGGGATAATCTCATCCTAAGATCCTTAATCTACTTACATCTATAAAGACCCTTTTTCCAAATAAGATCCTGTTTGCAGATTGCGAGGATGAGGACATGGACGTATATCTGCAGAGGCCCCCACTCGACCCGCACAGATACCTCCTTCCCAGGTCCAAGGTGTAACTGAGAGGAGAACCTGAGCAGGGGCACCTGGCCGAGCGACAGGCACAGAGTGAACCTGACAGGTGTACACTGCGCCCTCTCCCTCTTGCCTTCACCTCCACCTGCCCGCACCCTCGCAAGTGGGCTCTGTCGCTGGCTGTTCAGGGCTTGCCCGAGGCCAGTAATGGTCATGTTAACAACCTGCATGTGACCACGGCTCTATAAAGCCCTCCTCACGCACAGCTCCGTGGGGCTCACATCGACAGCTGGGCGAAGCAGGCGTGCAGGTGCTTCAGGTAACCCCACCTTGCAGGTGAGCAAGGGGAAGCTCAGTGAGGTTGCATTACTTCCTAGGCCCACTCGGGAGTAAGTGGTGGACCAGATAAGACTCTCAGATTCCCTGGGTTCTCAGGCATGGGCAGCGGGTGACCCTGACAGGAGGCCCAGCTCACCGTGGGTCATCTAGAGGCAATGAGAGTGTGAGGAGCTGACTGCCATTCCTGCCAAAGATCGAAACCTGCTTCCACCTTTGCTGCGAGTTGGACTGTGCAGACAATAAAGCATTCCCTGGCACCTGTCCACCTCACTGCTCCACTGATATCAAAGCTTTTCATTTCTTCTGCTTTCAGATGCTGGACTGGATGGCTTGCGATGTTGATGAGATGACATTGAGAATGTATATTTTCTACTTTGCTGTGTGACCTTAAGCAACTATCCGACCTCTCTGAGTCTCCGCTTCCTCATCTATATAATGGGAATAATAATAATATCCACATTATTGGATTAGTGCGAGGACCACATGGAGAGCGTGACACCTGCAAAGCCCATGACACGGCAGCAAGTCCATGGAAAGCACCTGCTCGTTTTAAAACTATTAGTATCGTCTTAACTCCAGATTTATGCCACGTGGTTTGTGACCAAATATGGTTCAGTCACAAAATCTTCCTTCAGGATGTGCTGCTCTCTCTCTTCTCTCTTTCCCTAGTCCCCAGAGCTGGCCAAGGCGCAGACCTCTTGCTGCTTTTCTGGGCTTCAGAGGACAGGAAGATGCCCTGGGAACCCAGCCCCGAGGGAGCGGCAGCCTGGTGGGGAAGGAGGCCCTGGGCAGTAACCAAACCAACTCCAGCTGCCATAGGGAACGTTCCGGCCACGCCCTGCTAGCACAGGCGGCCGGCACAGCCCTCCACAGAGAGCCGCATCCAGAGGGCTGCCGTGTGCGCACGCAGGGGTCTGCGCCGGTGCCTGTGTTCGGTGGGGTGGAGGTGGAGAAGACTTTGCATCCCAGAGGGCCTCAACGAAGTTCCCCATTTCTAGACTCCCTCTCCCCCTGCCCCAATCACCCTCTTGAGGGTGGGGACAATAATGCTAGGCCACCTGATGATGCAGAGGGAGAGGGTGCTCAGGGCTGCACGAATAACCACGTTCTTTCAGCGTGAAGCCCTGAAGGCCAGGGAGCATGCGCAAGGCCCCAGCGCACTGCCCCGCCCCAGTCCTACCAGATAGGCTGTGGGTTCATTCATTCTTTTATTCACTCAACAAGCATTCATGGGCCCTCCTTTGGGGGTTGGGACTGTGTTATCTTTGGGACACAGACTCACAAGACCCCGCCCCTGCGTGGAGAGGCCGGAAGGAGACACGGATGCTGAGGACCACTGGAGTCCAACAAATACCACGACGGAAATCGAAGCAGACCGGAGAGCACGGGGCAGGGAGGCCGGGGCTGGGCGGAGAAGCTGCAGCAGCTCCGGGAGAAAGGAAGCCCTCCATCTGGGTCCTGAGGAGGGAGAAGTTCAACGAGACAGGGAAGAGAAGGGAAAGAATATTCCCAGCAGAAAGGCAGGCAGGTCTCAGGGCCTGGGGAACTGGAGGACTTCGGGTATCCACTCAAGGAATGGGGGGATATGAGGGGTGAGCTGTGGCGGGGCTGGAGAGGGGAGCCGTGCAGAGAGGAAAAAGGGCCACTGACCAAGTCATGCTGTGTAGACAGAGAGCCAGAAACCCAGTCAGTTCTGAGTGGTCAGCAGGTTAGAAAGGGCAGTGCCCAGGAATCTGTTTCACCAAGCTCTCGGGGGATCCTGAGGCTCGGGGCGTTGGCTCAGCAGGGGAATGGAGCACAGCGACGACACGCCCCCATCTAAGGAGCACCTACTTTATGGCGGGCAGGCACCAGACCAAGTCCTTCATATGACTTGCCTTATTTAATCCTTGAAGGTGGCTCTGTCATTATCCCCACTTTATAGATGAGGAAACTGAGGCTCACCAGGAGAAGTAACTTCCTGAGGGCATGAAGCTACTAAGGAGCAAATTTGAGATTACAACTGGAGGCCCCCACACTCAAAGGACAGCTGTGATTTTTCACATCAGGGGATGGAAAGGAACAACAGAGAACTTGCAAATTGTTTCTGGAAATAAGCAACAGAATCTGTTGACCTTGACATGTCTGGGTACGCAGCAAGGACAGGAGAGACCCGGAGATTCCAAGGTTGAGCAAAGGAGAGGGCAGAGACACGGTTACCTAACACGAGGCCATCAGGAGGAGACTAGGAGATGAGACCTCCTATTGGGATTTGCAGAGTGTTTGAGAACATCAAAAAGGAAACCGGCCCAGGAGACCTGGAAAACAAGGCTGCGATCTACCACTTAGTAGGTGGAATCACCACAGGTATACTGGATAAAGACCAAAAGGTATACCCAGCTCAATCACTGCAGAGTAGGATTGTCAACCCTCAGGGGGAACTTATCACAAGATTTGTGAGTGTTCAGAGGAGGGGGCTCAGGTTGGGAACATTGTTCTTGCCATGAGCAACAGCGAGGGAGCCCAAGTCTTTGGAACTGGTCTTGTTCCTGCACAAACTTGGCCCTGATGTGACCTCTTCCTGAATCTCAGAAAGAAAGGGGGCTGAGGCAGAATCCACCCTGGTGGTAAATAGGTGACAGATCCATTAATAAAGCGGAGTTTCAGGCTTCTGAACTTCCCAAAGCCAGGTGTTGAGTTCGCCTGCTCTAAAGGACAGAAAATGCTCCTTTGGTTCCTATTTGGGTAAAACTGCACATAAATCATCCTTTGAAAGGGTGCGGAGGGTGCTTTTCCTTGTAGGACTCAAACCCTTTCCAAACAGGGCCTCATTAATCCTGGCAAAAACGGGGAGAGACCGTGGGGACAGGTGGCACTAACAATTGAGGCCTGGCCTCCCATTTAAAGACAGGAGGGCTCCTGATGGATTTGTCACAGCACCCTCCCTGCCCACCGCCTGCTAGCAAGGCTGCCCTGTGGGCTAGAGGCGAGCTGGAGGCGAGGAAGGGGACGCCTTTGAACACACAAACGTGCAAATTATTGTAATGTGCAGTTCCAACTCCAAAAGGGAAGGGGTTAAGAAAAGAAAGTTCAACAAACTCAAACAATAAGCACCCGAGTTTCCCTGGTCCCCTTGGGATGGTTTGGGAGTGGAGTTTGCTTTGTTGTTTTAAAGTTAAAGACAACATTTAAAAAAAAAAAAAAAAAAAAAAAGGTACGAGGCGCCTTTGAAATGGAATTCATCTGATGTGCTCTCTCCCTTTCGTTTTAATAAAGAGGGCCAGGAAATACAAGACGAGCGCAAAGAAAGAGAAAAGCAGGCAAAGGAGAGAAAGGGGAAGCGCCGCCGGCGGAGCCGCGAAAGCCCGGCTTCCTACCCCGGAGCCCAGCGACCTGCCGCCGCGGCCGCGGGCTCGCAGCTTTTAAGGGTTTCTAATCCTGGAAGGCTGGCTGACATCACCCCGTTTCTTGTCGGCTGATGTTTCGTACAAGCCTCTCATTTCCTCAGTGTTTCGGAGCCGCCAATTACTGCCGCAATCTCGAGCGCTGTTTGCTCCGGCCGCTGGCCCCGCGCCGGGAGCCTCGCTTCCCTGGCCGCTGGGCCCAGGCGGCGGGGGGCGGGCGGCAGGGGAGGGGGCCCTGGACCGGGCACTGAAGGCGAAGGGAGGGGTCCCCCTTAATTTTTTTTCATTGACTTCAGCACCATGTGATCAGGAAGTCTGGCCTCCCTCCATTTCCCCTCCCGACTAAAGGGAAACATTGTGTAGCAGCCGCCGCGGCCGCTGGTGGGATGGCCTTCGCTGCCTGACGTAGGGAGATAAAAATAACCGGCATATTTAAGGCAGGAGCAGGAATCCCGGCGCTCACACGCGGCCTGCTCAGTTCCCGAGGCGGCCCCGCGGCGCGGCCTGCGGGAGGCCCTGCGCTCAGCTGTGCGCACCCGGGGAGGGCCGCCGCTGACCCTGAACGCGACCTTGACCTTGGAACCTGCGCAGACCCAGGCGGGCCAGAGCCTCGCAGAACCCCTGGGTCAGCGGCAGCCTGGTGCAAGCGCGCTGGACCGGGCCTGGGTTCTGTGCCCTGCCTCCCTAGAGATGCGAAGGGAGGATGCAGGGACAGAGAGGCTGGCCTGATGTCTGAGGTGGAGGATTCCGTTCGAGAATCTGTCCCTAGGGAAGGGGACAAGAAGCTGCCGCTAAAAATGCCGCCTGCTTCCAGCCATGCCCCCAGTTCCATCACGCGACTGTCTGCACACGTTCTCAAACCAAGCAGCCCTTCTCCAGCCCTTTTTCCAGTTGGAACTGCATATTGCAAAGATTTGCGAACATGTGGTGGGGCTGGAAACAAACAAGAAGCACTTACCAAGGCCAAACTCACCAAAGAAAGTGGAGAAAATCCAAGCAAAAATCTGGTTTCAGAAATCTGGTTTCAGAAAATGTAGATTTTCTGGTAACATATTGTCCAGTCACCCCAACCAATGACCCTCGGGGCTCCCTCCAGCCACTTACCACCCCTGCCACCTCTGACCTATCCAGGGACCCAGAAATTAGAAAAGGAGGAAGTGTTCCTTGTGTCCTAGATGAGCTCATATCCCTCATATCCCAGATCTCTGGAGCAAGAAGCATTGTGAACCATACTTTACCCTGTCCAGCACTGATGTACTACTATGTTCATGTCCGCTTGCCCTCCATGGAGGGTCTGTTATTCCTATTTTACACAAAGGGAAACTGAGGCTCAGGAAGATGAAGCGATGCTTTCCCCAACACCCGTGGCCTCCTTCAATGGCACTACAGTGTCCCATTGACTTCTTATTCTGGAAGCCACCTCCCTTCTGTTCTTCCTCCTCCCTAAGGTAATGCCAAGCAAAAACGATGGATGGTGACCTTTCCACTGATCTGTGCAATTTTAGTTTTGCCCTTGCTCTGGGCCGCGAAGAAGTTTTTACTTCTAATCCATAGTGGGAAATCTCCCTGCCTTCCTATGTCTAAAGAAACAAGATGTTTCAAAATTTCTGGCAGAGCTTTTCACCTAAAAGCCAGATGTGCTGATGAAAAAGGAATGCACACTCACCCCTCATTTATTTTGGTATTACAAAGATGACAAAGAGCTAGCTCTCTGGGTGGAAGGGGCAGAGAACTTTCGATTAAATAGAGTTGGGAAATTAGCCACCTCTAAGGAAGGAGACTCTAGGATTTGGCATGGTTGGTTTTGCTGAATCTCCAGCAGCCAGCACAATGCCTGATGATTAAAGTAGTCAATCCATAATGGTTGGGCCAATGGACAGGCGGGGGTCGGGAAGGGAGGCACAGCATTTACAGGCAGCTCAGAAGAATGCATGCTGGCCATATCTTTATGCCTGTAGAAGCATGATTGCCTTTGGTCCTTACAGCAGCCCTGAGAGGTCGGTGTCAGAATTATCTCTCACAGGGAAATACAGAAATTGTGGAACAGAGAGTAACTTACCCAAAATAACACAGCTTGGAAACATAAGCACAGAGCTTGAACCTAGGCACTCCGTTGCCAGAGCCCAGTTCTTAAGCACCAGGCTAAATCCCCAAAGGAGACCGATATGACATGGGAGAAAGGGATGCACCATTTACTGACGACCTCCTTGGTTCAAGTTCCAACTTGTTCCTGGAGAAGTGGATCAGGCACCCCAGGCTCCAGGACCTCAAAGAGGTCATCTAGGAAGCAGACTGGACCACAGGCTCCTTCTCCATCTTTGTCTGTGTGGTCCCAACATCAGCTCGCACTAGCATCTTGAATCGCCCCTCCTCACTCCCAGAAGCACTACCAACCCCAGCACCATTGGCTTCCTCCCTGTTCTTCCAATGGACATGGCGCAGACTTCAATAAAGCACCTGTCACACAATATCAGAGCTCCTTGTTACCTCTCTGATCTCCCACTGGTCTGTAAGCACGGAGGACAGAAATGGTGCCTCAGTTAGTAGAGGTTCCTGGAAATGGAAGCCACTTGCTCTTTGCTGAATAATGAATGAATACAACACACTAGACCTTCTCTAGCTTCCCTATCGATATGGGCCTCTTACCACAATCACTCTTTTGAGGGGTGGGGGGATACCAGGGATTGAACTTGGAGGCACTTAACCACTGAGTCACATCCCCAGCCCTTCTTATTTTTTATGTGAGACAGGATCTAAGTTGCTTAGAACCTGGCTAAGTTGCTGAGGCTGGCCTGGAACTCTCAATCCTCCTGCCTCAGCCTCCTGAGCCACTGGAATGACAGGTCTGTGCACCGCACCCAGCCCACCCCGACTCTTGATTTTCTTCCTCAGCACCCCATTCCATTGCCCATGGAATTTTTCATGGCTTGTAAATTAATCTGTCTTCTTCTCCCCTCACGAACCCACAAACGCAGGAATCACCCCTGTGACTCCACTGTAGTGTTCGCCACATCTACCAAAGTGCCACACACGTTGCAGACGCTCAGTCAACACTTGTGAAATAAATGAGTGAACGAATGAATGAGTGAATCAACACTCCCTGGAGCAAGTCCTACCTTTGTGTTTACAAGTTTATTCCAGAGTCAGTCATAACTGTGCAAAGACACTTGAAACAATGCCATCCCCAGATTGTATTCGTAAAGTAAGCGCTTTCTGTTCAGTGGCCACTTCAAATCCGAGACTCATCCATATTGATGATAGAAAGGACTTGAAAGGGGGGCTATTGAATGAGGCCCTTCTTCTCGCACAATGTGGGCTCTAGTGACCACTATCGTTAGTGCGGCACACAGACTCCCTTTATGCCCCTGTTTTCATTAGCTCGGGTAACTTGCCAAAGAGTGATCCTTTTGGGCTGAAATTTTCCATGCTGGGTCTTGGCAAAAGGTGAATTTTGGGGAAAAGTTTGAATAAAATCCCTTCAGCCATATTTTAGTTTGATGAGGATAAAAAAAAATACATTTTTTCTTGCCTTTAATTGAAGACATTTTTAGGATACAGGAAATGCCAATTCAGTTGAACTTTGAAAAATTGAAACTCAGATCTAAACCCATCTAAGGAAACTGTGGAGACCATTTTGAACTCAAAAAAAAAAAAAGAAAAAGAAAAGAAAAGAAATCTTGTTTTAAATAATAAAAAATGTACTTGAAAAATCTCTTTGCAGTCTTAGCAATCAAGACATTTCCCGACCTCACCCCCAACTTGGGCTATATAAGTCTTTCTGTGATTCTAACAAATCACAAAAGCTCAGAGCTGTTTAGAAAGGATTATAAAACTTGGATTTCAGCTCCTATGCCATGCATGACACATGATATTATTTCCCTCTTTCTTTTGTCTCCAGAATCTTTCTTCAACTTTGTACCAGGAATATATGATTTGAACGACGGCATCAGAAAAATAACAAAGCTGAGGTTCCTGGAATGAGGGACCACTCCTTTAAAGCCAGTTACACAACTTGCTTTCCAAAGTTTTCTTAGACAAATGCTAACCAAAATATTTTATCTTACATTGGATTTTCTCAATACTCTGGTCAGTATCAGATTCTTGCTTTCTTATTCACTGGAAACTACCTTAGACTAGTCATATGATTGCTTTCGCCACAAAACAATTTTCAAAAAGCGATGCAAGGTTGAAACGTCAATAAGACCTGGGTTTGACTCTGTGCTCTGACACTTACCAAGCGAATATCTCAACCTCTCCGTGGCTCAGTTTGTCTGTCTTTGAAATGGGGATGACATTGATTCAGTGATGGTTGTAATGATTATTTTAGGGGAAGTGCATGATCCCGCCCCCTCCAACAGCGCCTGGTACAAATCAGTGCTCAATCAACGGCCGGGACCTCCTTTGCCTCTTCCACCTGCTGCTTATTCACATTTACCCTGTCTTCACACTATCTGGTGGTACCTCATGTCTTTACCTTCTCAGTCCCTTGTGGTGTCTATTTTAATAATCTGAGGCCCAAGGTAGAGACGTGCAGAGCAGAACTGAAGGGGAGCTGGCCCTACAGACCATCTATGCTGGCTCTTCTCAGTGACACCAGCAAATGTGTTGTCCTAGAGTGTTTACTTGTCTTTCTCTCCTACTAGAAGGATCTCATTCACATATAACTCCAGGATGTGACTGGGTCAATAAATGAATGGATGAATGAACCCATAAGACCCACTTGCTTTAGGATTTGAGATCTGAATCTTGGCTATTATGTTCAAGCAAGTTTCATTTTAAGTTGGGCATTGTCTGAAGGTCAGGATACGTTGGGAATGCACATTCACTTTAATGCTCATAGATTCAAAATCCAGTAACTCTCAAATAATCTTATTTTCATGCAATTTTATTTAGCAGCAAGTAGGCAGAGGAACTTCAACCAAGTCCTTCATTAGGCTAAAAGGTGCCCCTATTCAAATTGTCCCCTGCACAAAAAAGAAACCACTTCAGGAATCAAAAAGCAAGAAATCAGGCACTGTGGCACACACCTGTAACCCCAGCCACTCAGGAGGCTGAGGCAGGAGGATGACAAGTTTAAAGCCAGCCTCAGCAACTTAGCGAGGCCCTAAGCAACTCAGCAAGACCCTGTGTCTAAATAAAATATAAAAAGGACTGGGGATGGAGCTCAGTGGTTAAGCGCCCCTGAGTTCAATCCCCAATACCAAAAAAAAAGAAGAAGGAAGGGAAGAATAGAAGGAGAAAAGGAGGAAGGATCTGAATGAGGTGCATCTGACTTGTCAGTTTTCCCTCTGCAAGTTTGACTAAGCTTCTTGCCTCCTCTTTAACAGCTAAACTTTTTTTAAAGTTTCAAGATGATTGAGATTCAAGTATGTGCCATTTCTTTTGGCGCATCTTATATCACTTGATCCTCCTCTCATTTTACAGATGAGAAACAGGCTCAGAGAGGTTACAAAGTTGCCTTCTGTGACACATGGAGAAGATGCCACCTCATTTCAAGAGCATTTCCAATTCACAAGTTTTCTCCAGTCTTCCCCACCCCCTCCCAGCCACCCAACACGTGTGCTTGTGCACACACAAGCATGCACACGTGCTTGCACACACACTCACACATGTTTGATTGATTATGTTTTCTAGAAAGGTCCAAGACTGGGAGAAACCTATCTGCTGCCGCAAACAGGGTGCAAGAGTCATTTGGGAAGTAGAAACGCTGAAGTCATAGCAAGGCTCACTGGGGGGACAGGAGAGGACACAGAAAGTTTCCACTGTATTTGGTCAAGTTTCACCTCCGGGGCTGGATGGCATTGATCTGGGTGGTTTCATGTTGGAGTTAATAAGTGTCCATTTGTCATGAATGTGTCATGAGACATTTTTTAAGATTTAGCAGCCTGGCTTGGCGCTCAGTGCCGGTTCTTGCCACTCACACTCACACCCGTTCTTAAACACACATGAACTCAGAATCACACTCAGCACACACTCCATTCCTGACCAGCACACAGGCGCTCTGACCCCCACCCACCCTCACAGGATGGGTCGCGCGTGGCTCCCACGAGTTGGATCACGAGGACCTGCACGCTCGCTCATGTTGACAGGCGCGCACGCACACGCTGCCAGCCTCTGACCACCACTCTCCTCCTTCCGTCAGGGGCAGCGGGGTCAGACACAGGGACCCTGAAACCTGGGATGTTGACGTGAGCCATGGGATCCTTGGAAGTGGGCAGAGTGAGGAGGGACAGGATCTACTTTCAGGAGCCGCCACGGAGAGATGCCATCAGTGGCTGGGGTGTGGCCCAGACCCAGGCAGATGCCCTCCCATCACGGGCTCATCTGGGAAGGCACAGAGTTAAGGAGCAGAGGGAAGTCTCTGGTCTTTCACAGTTCGGGGTGGGAAGCAGTAACTTGTGTGGGAAACAACCTCCTCGGAAACCATAGCAACACCCATTTGGCGGCTCTGGATTGGACCCCGACCAGACATTTATTAAGCAGCCTCATAAGCTGTGGTCTCCAGAAGAACAATACCAAACTGATCAAATGTTAATAGCTTCAATCTGTTCCTCCTCACAGAACGCCCAGCCCATCCCCCGCCCCGAACGTCTGCATTTCTACTTCCCAGTCTGGCTGGGAATGCCCCTGCTGGGACTCCAGAGCCCACGTGCAAGGCCGGGAGCATGAGGCACGTGCAGGTGACCAGGGGCGCGGAGATGGAAAACAGGTCAAACAGGGGACCCTAGGGGCCTGAACGATGCCATTCTTAGGGTAGACGGCCCAAGTGCACAAGTCTCCAGAGCATCTGATTGGACGGGTCCCGATCTGACTGTGTTTAAAAATCACCTGGTGAGCTTTTAGAAAAGGCCAGTGTCTGGGTTCCACCCTGGTCCAGTTGAATCTGAAGCTTTACAGGGTGGAGCCTGATCATTTGTAATTTCAAAGGTCCCTCGACAATTCCGATATGCAGCTGCAGTTGAGAACCACTGACTAATTCCAACCCTCTGTTGGATGAGGGAGCCCAGGGAGGGACAGGGACTTGGGTTGGTCACAGAACTGGTGAGCACCATGCTCAGAACAGAACCAGGCACCCTGATGCCCCAGACCAGAGTTCCATCCTCTGTCCTGGGTCACACCCTCCAGACAAGTCTTAAAACCTCTCCCCGCTCCTTGGCTCACCGGGAGTCTTGAACTTTCCTACCCGGGAGTGGGGGTGGGGCAATAAAATGGATCCAAGGAGGGTGTGAGAAAATGGACTTATAACACAAACACGAGGACCAGACATGCAAGATCGGACACATGCGATCACACCGAGGGCTTCACTGTGTTACCGTGGCCGGGAGAATTTGTCATGGCTACCCACGTGGCTTGCCACCCAGATTCCCAGCCCCCTATGTTGCCCCTCAGCCAAAGCCCCACAAACAAGCCACTGCCTGGGGCTCACGTGCTCCCAAGCGCACTGACCACATCCTGCGCCCGGTGCTGGGGTAGGGACACGTCCCTGATGGAGTACAAGTAACATGCTTTATATATATATATATATATATATATATATATATTGGAGATTGGACCCAGAGGTGCTTTACCAATGAACCACATCTCCAGCCCTTTTTATTTTTTATTTTAACACAAGCTCGCTAAGTTGCCCAGGCTGGCCTCAAACTTGTGATCCTCCTACCTTAGCCTCCCAGGTAGCTGGGATTGCAGGTGAGTGCCACCCCACTCAGATGCAAGTTAGAGTCTTGAAGAGAAGACACATACCGACCCATCTTGTTACTACTACCATGAAGGAGCTAAAAGAAAGGTCTTGAGACAACCTGTAGTGGGGGGACAGAGTAATTTCTTCTGGCAGATGTCAAGAATGGCTTCTTCTGGGCAAAGGATGGGTGATTAATTGGATAGCTGAAGAGCGGAAGGGAATTAAGAAAATGGGGAGGAAGAACATTGCAGACCCAGGAAGCACTGGTCTGCACAGGTAAGGGAGCAGTCTGAGACCCAGAGAGTGACGGAAGAAGGAAGCAAGATGAAACAGGGCTCAGATTGTGCAGGGCCTTTGAAATCATGGAAGAGCTTTTAGGATTCACCTTCAGATTTTAATAGAGTGACCACCCAGCACGTGTGCCCAGGCCGAGGGATTCCCCAGGATGCAGGACGTGCTGTATGGAGGAATGGTGGGGAGCAGCGACTCTGAGCTGCACTGCAGGCGGAGAAGGTGCCACCCCCTGGAGGGCACCAGGGCTGGAAGAGGGTGCCAGGGTGACAGACTCGGTGGTTGAGTTTAGGAAGTGTAGGGCAATAGCCAAATGAAAATGGTGGCTAGTCTCTTGCTTCTGCTGCTCTGAAGCTAGAGATCTTTGCAGGATTTGGAAGCTATTAAGACAAAGAGGGGAATTGAATGAAATGAGAGAAAGAAAAAGAAAAAAAAAAGGAGATAAAGAAAAAGAAAGCTGACAGAAGGATCAATATCCCAGCCATGAGGAATACCAGTGTATAAAGATCTGGTAGCCAGCTGGGCGCAGTGCACAAGCCTGTAATCCCAGCATCTGGGGAGGCTGAGGCAGGAGGATCACAAGTTCAAAGCCAGCCTCTGCAAAAGTGGGGTACTAAGCAACTCAGTGAGACCCTGTCTCTAAATACAATACAAAATAGGGCTGGGCATGTGGCTCAGTGGCGGAGTACTCCTGAGTTCGATCCCCAGTAAACCCTCCCATACCCCACAAAAAAAGATCTGGTAGCCAAGAGCAAAAACTAATATGGGAGACTGAGAAAAAGCAGCCCAGGCTATAGGAGGAAAACCCCTGACCTGTGGGGTCTAGAAGCATGAACAGCGAGTGTCCACCAGGACAGAACGGCCCGCCGAGACCAATGGCACTGGAAAACCAAATTGAATGACTGGTAAATGCACTGACTTGGGATGTGGAGGTCATGATGACCTTGCAAAGAAGCAGTTGGGGGTAGAAGGTGGACGCAGGAGGCGATGGAGGTGAGGAAATGGAGTCCATGCACAACACAGAAAAGGTATTCAAGAAATTTGGCTGGAAAGGAAACCGGGGGCAGGAGCTGGAGAGAAACATGAGGCAGAGGGAGGGTTTGCTGTAAGACCAGAGGCCTGAGAGCATACTTCATGGTGAGGCGGAGGATAGATAGCTGGACACAGAGAAGAGAGGGCCGCTCACCTCTCCCACCTTGCACCGGCCACGCCCACACCTCCACCAAACGCCCTGCGTCCCTTGCTGGGTAGGTGCTGTCCCTTCAGTCAAGATAACCCTTCCTGGGATCAAAGGGAACCCTGGGAAAGCTTCCCTCCCCTGTATTCACATAGCCCAGCACAAACACCTCCCCCACAGCACCCAGATCTGGCTGGTTTTGATGCCATCGTCCCTTCTAAACCCTAAGCTCTTCAGCGGCGAGAGTCTCGCCTGAACTCGTAGCCCACCCACGGCACTGGACGGCCCGGAGTAATCGGGAAACCTTCGTGGAAGAAGAAATGAATGAACGATGTCACTAATGAGTCAGGAGGAACCAGAAGACCCAAGTGGGCAGCCAAGAGGACAGAGCCTGGGATGAGAGGAGGGGTGATCTCTGTTCCCCAGAAGCAGGGCCTTCAGAGAACTCGGTTCCTGCGGCCCCCTGAAAGGGGCCAGGGGACGGGACGGGCAGGGTGGAGTGGACTCCTGCCTGGGATGGCATTCTTCCTTTCCCTTGTTCCGAGGGCTGCTCGGGGCAAGGACAACATCCTCTAAGGCCACGTGCTCCCCGCCACAGCAGGGAGGGAGCAGATGGGCGTAATTTATGCCCACGCCCTTTCCTTGCAGCCCTGGCACTGGGGTGAGGGGCTGCAGGGGCTGAGACCCACCCAGGTTCCACAAACTTCTCTCAGCATCCCGGCAAGAGAGCCACAGCGGGCGCACAGCAGGCTGGGAGCCAGGCAGGACAGGGAGCAGGGGAGGCGGGGGTGAGAAAGACGGGCACTGCCACTCGGGAGTGTCCCTGGCATTCCAGCCACGGGTCAGCTGGGTGCACACTTTATGATCTCAGCGTGAAGCTGCAAGGAGCAGGCTCTTGTACCTGCTTCAAAGACCAAGGCGCCGGGGCTCAGAGAGGTGAAGGAACTGTACCAAGGTCACCCAGCTGGCACCCAAAACTCTTCTGTCCACCAGACTCCTCTGCTAGGAAGTCACCTCTTCAGATCGCCCCCCATCTTCTCTATCATGGGGGTCATTTAGGGAGATGGACAGAAGGACCCTCAAAGCCTCGAGTCCTCTGCTAAGGGGGCTGGACGCTGATGCCAAAAAGATGGTGCTGGAGGGAAGCAGGAAGAGGCTCAGGGGAGGGCCTGCCTGGCGGGCATTCCTTTGATGGCCTTTTGCGGTCAGTCCTCGGCAGGTGGCTGGAAAAGGGCTAAGGCAGAGTTCTGAGGAAGGCTGAGCTCTGAGTCCCTGGAGCAAGCTCCCCAGCCTCTCTGCCCCTTCCTGCAAGGGCAGCTGGGGTAACTGGCACAGGGGTCACGCGTTCGGAATCAGGTGAACCTGGGTTCCATCCCCAGAGCCTCAACATGCCAGCTGCGTGCCTGTGGGTACCTCACTTGACTTCCCTGAGCTCCAGTTTCTTCACCCATGAAGGGGTAATGGGAAGGAGGTGGGTGACTACCATCTACCATTGTGTCTCCTGGACCCACTCAGTGTTGATTCCGTTTGGTTTCTTTTTGCTCCATTAGATCAGACTGTACCTCGAAGTCCAGATTTCCAGCTTCTTTGGATAATCAGATCTGCAGCTTAGTCCTACATTGGGCCATGGCTACAGTTTGGTGAGGACATACGTGCTTGTTTCCCACTGTTTGAGCACTGTGTCTCTGCCTCGATGTCACCTGCCCGTGGGATGTGACATCTTCTGCTCCTGCTATAAAAATCTCTTTTGGGGGGGGGGTTTGGGGGGGCACCAGGGATTGAACCCAGGGGCACTTAACCACTGAGCCACATCTCCCACTTTTTATAATATTCTATTTTGAGACAGGGTGTCACTAAGTTGCTGATAGCCTCACTGAATTGCTGAGGCTGGCTTTGAACTTTCGATCCTCCTGCCTCAGCCTCCCCGGATGCTGGCTTTACAGGCGTGCACCACTGTGTCTGGCTGTAAGAATCATCTGAACCATTGCCCTGAAACTCACATTACTCTGAGAGTCCAGCGCCCAGAGCCCGACAGGAGTCCTGGCACCCAGGAGGTGCTCAGTCACTCAATTGTTCAACAAATACATATGTTGCATCCCGACTGGGTGCAGGCCCCACGTAAGATACTGAGATTAAGCAATGAAGAAGCCAGAAATGGCCTCTTATGCTCATGGCCGACAGGGAGACCAGCTCTACTAGTACCTCCAAGGTGCAAATGAGAAACGGAAACTGAGGCTTGCCTGCCGCCTGTTTTTATAAATGAAGTTTTACGGAAGCAGAGCCACGGCCACTCTTGGACACTGCCGGGGCTGCTTTCCCACCATGGCAGAGCTGAGGGGTCACAACAGAGACAACAGCCCCTGCCACTTGCCCCTCCAGCCCTCACACCTGCTCTTCACCGCAGGGCTAGGCTTCCTACCTTCACAAGGCCCTTGCTTTCCTAAAATGTATAGTGGGGCCGGGGAAACACACATTTTAAAAATACATTAAAAAGACACACTATGCTAGAGAGGACCTTGGTAGCTCCTATACGGGTGCCCAGGGAAAAGACCGTTAAGCTGAGTCTGAGTGACAAAGAGCAGACCATGCAGAGATGCAGGGAGAGCCTTCTGGGTAGAGGACCAGCTGAGGCAAAGGCCCTGGGAACCCAGGAGAGGCGGGGGACAGGAGCACACAGAAAGCCAGTGTGCCTAGAGCCCAGCCGGGTGGAGTGGGGGTGGGTAGAAAAGGGCTCGGCTGACGGACTTCCTGAAAACGTGTGAACCGATGAGCTAACCAGGGCCTGGAAGAGGCCTGAAGCCTCCTCCTTTAAACTGGCAGGGCCTCCTCTCCCTGGGCTGTGAATGAGCTCTCACCAGAGCCGCCCTTCTGGGACCGCCATGGGTCACAGACAATAAAAGCCATGACGGAAAAGCCCCTGCGAGACGCAAGGCAGCCCCAGGACTTGACGGCCGCCCCTGACGTGGGTGCCCAAGTGCGCGCAGTGAGCCGGGAGGCTCCTGACCCTGAGCGCCCGAGGCCCTGCGAGCCAGCCTCATCCTGACCGGGCCAGGGAGGCTGACTCATGCGCAGCCTCACACGTGCCCCTTGGCCTGGGGCGCCGCTTCGCACAGCCCAAAGCAAAGGTGGCTGGTGTCGGGACTGCCGAGGGCGGGGGTGGGGGGCAGCCACAGACGCCTGGCTGCAGTGACCCAGTTCACTGGGGAAACACAGCAGAAGGCCAGGCAGCCGAGAAGAAAGTGTGCGTGCGTCCATGTGTGCGCGCGTGTGTGGGCACATACACACGCATGGGTGTGTTGGCACTGGGGGCGGGGGTCAAGGAGGGCGCCTCGGTAATACGTGACCCGAAGAAACCAGGTTTCTGTCACTCACCCAGCTGCTGGCTCTGTTCACTGAGGGTAATGCTAAGCAGCTGTTCTCAGGACTGGCTTATCCAGTCTGCGAGGACTGGAAGTGAATAAATGAACAAGCCACAGATGACAGATCTGGAGTCCAGCAGGTCAAGACCACAGCTGGCTTCCTAGCCCACCACCTCTCAGCCTGCTGGGACGAGCCACAGTCCACTCAGTCTCAGTCTCCTCACCCGTACAGCAGGAATACCGCCTCCTACAGAGCTTGTTTTGAGGATAAAATGGAACTGGAATAATGATGTGAAGCACTTAGCAGAGTTGAGGGTCCACGGTCTCTCTCAAAATGATAAGGGCCCTTCCCTCTTGGAGTCCCAGGGTCCAGCTGGGGACCAGCACAGCTAGACCAGGTAAGACTCTGTGGACGGCACAGAGTCTCTGTGTGTCGGATGCTCTTAGAAACGTCTAGCTCTTCGAGACACTCAGGAGAGCCTGAGAATAACCAGGGTACCAAGCAGGCCTGTGTTTTGGCATCATTCATTCATTTACTCAACAAAAAGTGTCCAGAGCACCTGCCCCGTGCAGGTCACGGAAAGATGAGTCAGAGAAGAGGCATGGGAACCACCCGGCCACCAAGATGGACAAGGACGAATACAGCTTAGCAGTCACGGAGAAATCCTGGCTGAATGAGCACATGCACAGGGGTCCATTTTCTCCTGAGCTTTGGGCACAAACATCAATGGCACACAAGGCAAGCTGACCTTGTAGGGAAGCATCACCTCAATCAAAAAGCAGGTCATGTGATCACTTCAGGTTTTATATTCTAGACAGACCTGGATTCAAATCCTCCGTCCTCCAACATCTCACTGTCTGATCTGGGGTGTGCCATTCACCTCTCTGAGCCTCAAATTTCTTAAAATTATGTTGGAAATAATACCCATTTTAAGTTCACATGTGTAGTATAATTGTCTCCAATTTTGGTATTCCCCTTCCCTCTCAGTAACAAAACTTCCTGATACTTGCTGAGTATTTGGTCACCCAGAATAAATTGCAGTCTTTCTTGCCTCTATGTTTGGCCAAGCCACTAAGTTCTGACCAAATGGGATATCATCAGAAAAGCTGTATACAACTTCTAATAAGTGTGCTTGCTCTTATCTCTGCATCTCCGGCTTTTTGGAATGTAGATACAATGGCAGGAGCCCTAGCAGGCGTCTTGGATCATGAGGTGACCTTGAAAATAGCAATGAGACATAAGGGTCCTGAGCCCCTGACACTGTATCATATGCCAGCCTGGGACTGGACCACTTCTGACTTCTTACATTAAAAGGAGGAGGATGCAGAAAAGAAGAAGTTTTCTCTTTTGCTGATTTGACACTTGATACTAAATCCGGTTCTTCTGACCAATCGTTATTAGTATCAGCACAGCCCATTCAGGGGAGGAGCACTCTGTCTTCTCTGGCTTAGCGAGCACTGTGTGTTGAGGCCCCCTCTCCATTTCCTCCCGACTGAAGGACGTCTGTCCTGGCGCTGAAGCCCCTCCCACAGCCCCAGCCCCTCCTTTGGTTCCAGTTCTCCTTCAGCCAAGTCCTACAGACTGCAGGAGGCTCTCAGAGCCCGAGTTCATTCACAGACAACAGCGAGTCTGCTGCAGAGGGCAGGTGGCGGCAAGGTCAGAAATACAGGAACACCCACCTTCATAAATGCACAAAGATGAGAACGTTCTCGAAGTCAGGGCCCAACTCTGTACAGAGACAAAGTCCAACCGGATGATTCAGCACCAGCAGCCTAAAGAGAAATCCGTGTGTGCACTTGTCTGGTATGTCCTCACGAAACACCTTCTGTAGCCAGGGCACTGTGCCAAGGCCTGCAGGCCAGAGGGAAGCAAAGTCCCCATCCCCAGGACCCAGAAGCCAGCGTCCAAACGAGGAACTACCATGTTCACATAGAGCAACCCACAGTGCCGCTCACTCATTCACTTAGCTATTGTTTATTGAGTACCTACTACGTACCGGGAAAAGGGCCAAGGGCAGAGGACTGGCAGCCAGTGGATATGGAAGGGGATTAGGAATTGAGCCTGGGTCTGCCAGGGGAAGTTGAAAGCAAGCTTTCTCACCCTCCTGAGTCCCATGGAGGCCAAGCATCACCCCAGACCCCTCCCTTTGAAATCCAAAGACCCTAACAATGAAAGGGATTATGGGCCTTAACAAACACCCTGGAATTTTGAGACACCGGCCACAGACAGGCAGGTTTGGTACTACTTGGAAAATGCCAGTAGTTTCCTGGGTGGTAGTCGTGTGTGAGTCCCCAACTTGAGGTCCCCTGTCCCCTAAGCCCAGGAGGCTTTTCTGTAAAATGTTATCCTCAGGGGTGGAGCCCTGGCCGTGCATGTGCGAGGCCCTGGGGTTGATCCCCTGCACCACCGAAAACCTAAAACAAGAGAAAGAAAAGTGTGGTGATTGTTATCAGGCACACCTGAGAGGGAATGCAGCCAGCCCCACGCAGCCAGGGAAGCCGTGACCTCGGAGCTGTGTTCAGCATGTCTGTGAGATGGAACAAGACGCCACCATCCTCTTCTACTAGAGGATAAACTGCTCTCTGTGAAAAAGGAAGGAGCAGGAGAGGAAGAAGAGGGGAAAAGTCTAGAAGCCCCCATGGAACTCAAACCCCCGTGAATCCACATCCTCCCAGGCTGTGAAGTCTCTTCTACTCATTCCTTTTTTTTTTTTTTTTTTTTTGCCTTCTTAAAGTCGTGCTGAAACACCCATCCTATGGGAGGCCCCACAGCGTGGACTGCAGGGTCCCCATTCAGGAGAAGCCAGCTGTGACACCAAACGACAGGACTGCCTGGACTTCTCCAGACGGGGAGGCAGCAGCCTCGTCCTGTTTGCAGGACGTTCAGCATTCGATCATCTCAGGACAACCTGCAGGTAAGCGCTTTTTCAGGGAAGGAAGCTTCGAGGTGGGCGGAGCTCCGGGGCCCTGCCAGGATGGGCCGGCCTGGCCCCCGCAGAGCCCGCGATTCCGGCCTGAATCCCAGCCTCAGTCACCCTGGCGCAGCCAACCCCGTGACCCGGGCTGTATCCAGAAGTCTCGTTAAGTCTGTTTTATAACCCCTTTTTGACAAGTGAGGCCTTTAAAACATGTTTCCTCATTGTGCAAGGGTGAAGTTCAGTCCAAACGTTTGTCCACAGAAGAAACCGGGCAGGCCCAGGAGCCAGGGGACCTTCATAAACTTCACTCACACTCTGGGGCCCCCAGAAGGAGGTGCTTCTCCCCGACGCCCTGCCAGGAGCCCTGCTAAGAATACTAAAGCAGAACAGAGGGTAAAACACCCAGTGTCCCAGCACCTCCTCATGAGGACACTTTCTGTAAGTTTAGCTTCGTAGACCCAGTACGAGCACCCCAGCTTGCCGAGAGAAAAACTATATTCTTATCCAAAGCAACCCAGTCAGACAGGGCTAACCCAGTATTCAAATTCTAGACCAACTGGTGCCAGAAACTTAACCATTCGACTCCACTAGCCACCTGCCAAAGATGGCCACCTCTGGGAATGGCGTCCTGAACAAACCCGCCACCTTTTCTTTTCTTCCCCAGGGCTGGGGATCTGACCCAGCACCTCACCCAGGCAAACCACATGCTCTACCACCGAGCGACACCCCCAGGCTGGCCCAGCTTGTTTATTTTGAAGCACTGGGGATTGAAGCCCGGGGTGCTTTACCCCAGCTGCATCCCCAGCCCTTTCTTTTGAAACAAGGTCTCTCTGAGTTAGTTGTCCAGTTGGCCTCGATCTCGGGGTTTTCCTGCCTCAGTGTCCCAGATCCTTGGAACTGTGAGTGTGCACCACCATGCCGGCGTGGCCAGGCTGTTTAAGAAGAGTCTCCCGGAGCTTGATCACTACCTTCTCGCAGGCCCCGTCAGGACCAGTCTCTTATGCTGTCACTGCATGGTTTGGGAAACCGAGTGAGAATCAAGTTCCACATTCACAAGGACATGGCAGCTGAGGCAGCCGGACAGCCCAATCCTCCCAGCGGCCGGGCAACAGATGACAAAGCCTTGCCTGTGAAGTTTCCTTGGACCAGAACAGGGGAGGGGTCCCCTCAGTGACTCCTGAGCCCTGCTAGAGTCACCATCACTGACTTGTCAAGTGGGAATCAGACCCTGAGTGGCACAGGGGGAGCCAGCATTATAATTAACCTTCTCCGTCATTCTTTTTTTTTTTTTTTCTTTTTTTGGCACTGAGGATTGAACCCAGGGTTGCTAACCACTTAGCTACATTCCCATCCCCTTTTTTATATTTTATTTAGAGACAGGGTCCCACTGAGTTGCTCAGCACCTTGCTTTTGTCAAGGCTGGCTTTGAACTCTCCATCCTCCTGCCTCGGCCTCCCGAGCTGCTGGGATTTCAGGCGTGCGCCACCGCGCCCAGCTCAGCACCATTATTCTGATCCAGCTTGGATTCCAAGGATCCCGGAGGAAATTTTCTGGCAGGAGCTCCATCCAGCACATGGCGCTGCCTTGCCTTCCAGAGGACCTCCTCTTGCCTTTCCGGGGTTAGCTTCAGCTTCCTGCTGCAAGGGCCTCCTTGGCTACCCTGGTAGAGGAGCTTCTGCCTTCTTTGGGCTCCCGAGAAGTAGTGTGTGCACCGTGTGGAGGCCCCTGGCCCCAGGACAGCAATGGTCTATTTGCACACTGTTGTCCCATGACATGGAGAGGGAACCGTTTCTGAACCTGAATGTTGACGGTCTCAGTAATGAAAGGAGGCCAGCAGAACGGTTTCCCTCATACATCCCTGGAGAGAATCCCTATTGGCTCAGCAAAACTCCAACTAGACAGAAGATGGACGACAGGGACAAGTAAGAGCTGCATCCTCTGCCACAGACTGTGGTCCGTGGAAGTAGGAGAGGGGTGAGGATTTTCTCTGCACATTTCCTTCATAGTTTTTGTGTGATTGTTGGGTACTGGGGATGGAAACCAGGTGCTTTACCACTCACCTACATCCCAAGCCTTTTTTTTTTTATTTTGAGGCAGGGTCTCATTGAATTGCCAAACTGGCCTCGAGCTGGTGATCCTCCTGCCGCAGTCTGCTGAGCTGCTGGGATCACAGGCGTGTGCCACCACGCTGGGCTCTTTGCTTCACTTTGATCGCATACTCTCACAGACCTGCAGCATCATAGTCTGCCAGAAATATGAAAGGCCCTGTATTCCAGACCCCACTGGATGCTTGTGCCGCCAATCCAAGAGGAAGAATCCAGTGGCAGGACACTTACGACCTGCCGCAAATATGCGTTGCTCATTAGATCTCCGACTGCCGTGGGGTTTCCCGGTTTCCCTCGTGTTGATCCATAACTTCCTCCATTGTTCATGCTGATGCCCCTGGAACCTCACAGGCTCCATCTGCTTCCTCTTCCCAGGGTAGAAATTTTGAGGCAAGACTCTGCTAGCCCCAGCCCTTTCCCTTCAAAGTAAGGCCACTCCCTAGCCTGGTCATCTTCTTCCACTTCAGTGGACTCCCACCAGGACCTCCCACTCACTGTGCAGGACCCAGAGCGAGTTAGACTCTCAGAAGCAGAGGTCCTCAGAGATCATCTGGGGAAAGTCAGCTCTCTACCCCGCCACCAGCAGCAGCAGCAGATGAGACTTAAGGCCATAGAGAGGTAATAATCTACCCAAGTCTTCTGACTCCCAGTAGAACAGACCACATTTGTTCACGACAGTAAACAATATCATGATTGTTGTTGTTATTGTTTTCACTGGCAACAATCTCACAGAATGAACTCATGTGAGACTTTGGTCTTAGGATGCTGATATGTTCATTAATGATGTCAACATTAATCTTGGCATTTCTCCCAGTAAACAAGTCAGTAAATTATATAAATAAATAAGTAATAAATAAAGGAAATCCTTAGGAACATTATGAAGATTAGTGGTTTGAAGAGGCTGGGGTGGGGGGAAGAGGAGGAGGAATCCCTTCAAGTGGGTCTGAGGTTTCTTTGGGGGGGGGTGATAAAAACGTCCTGAAGTTTGACGATGTTGAGGGTTGCACAACTCCGTGACCATGCTTCAAAGCCACTGACTCGTGTGCTCCTGAAGAACGCATCTATGGTATGTGGGCTCTATCTCAATGAGGGCACAAAGAAATGGCGTCAACTCTCTCAAACTTTCTTCATCTCCATTTCCTTTCCTTAGCGACCTTGGTCAGCAGATTCTCAAAAGAACCCTAGGAATGGGAGGATTGATATCACTAGTTAGAATGAACCTAAAAAATTCTTTTTTGGATTTTTAAAAACTTCTTAGTCCAAGAAGATTATTATTCAGCATTCCAAGAAAACATGGAATCCAGCATGGCTTGGTTTAGTCTAAGAAGTGAGCACCTACATCTTAGAATACTCTCTGTCAAGGGCCCTCATGCATTCATCTGAATCAGTCTTCCCAGAAATCTTTAAGATGATGTTCTTAAACTTAAGCAGGCATCAGGATCACCTGGAAGGCATGTTAAAACAGATGACTGAACTCCGCCCTCACAGCTTCTGCTTCAGGGGTGAGTTTCCTGGAGATGCTTCACTGCTGGCCTGGGAACCCCACACCACACTCCGGGAACCACTGCTGTAAAGAACAGTTCTCCTGCTTCACAAACAGGGAAACCGACACCAAAAGATTCAATAAATTGCACAGAAGCACGTGATGTGGCGGCCGCTATTGTGAGCTATTTCTCAAATCTCTCCTCTCCCGCTGCCTTCCAGAATAGAGATTGGAAACACTCATAATCCAACATTTCTTGCAGCAAGGGAGAGCTTGGCAACGCAGTTCCAACCAGAATCCAATTCTGCCTGTCCAAGTGCAGAAAAGAGGCGAGGCGTGTTCTCTTTTCCCGCAAGAGCGACATGGCAGAGATGTTGAACAGAACAAAATGACCCCGGTCCTTGACGATCAGCAAGTGCTCCAAGGATCCCCGCCCTACAAAAGGATTTCTTGTTATGCATGAAAAAATAAACCCCAACTGTTCTGTATCACTGTTAGTTGATAATCATGCTATTCATAGCAGATATCATCCCTAATGATGCTCAGGGATGATCAATACCAGGGCCAGGATTTGTATCTAAGTTTATCTAACTTCAGACTGTATTTTTCATGGCACTGGGGATTGAAACCAGGGCCTTGAGCAAGATAGGCAAGTGCTATAAGACACAGCTATATCCCCTGCCCCCCAACTTCTTTACACTCTCTTACTGCCACTGGAAATGGAATTTGGGGCCTTGAAGTATTCAGTGCTCCCTAAGAAATCTCTTGACTTCCTCCTAATCATGTCCTCCACAGAGAAGTAGCTTACGTAATTAGCTTCAATCCCAAGTAAACAAATTAGATGTGATTTTAATCTAACCACAGGAAAAAAAAAAAAAAAAACCTTCAGACAAAACCCTTGCTACTCAAGCTGGGAGCCATACCTAGCCGCTGCTTAGAAACACACCATCTCCAGTCCCATCCCAGTCCTCCGGAATCAAAATCTGCACAATAACAAGATATTCAAGGGCTGTTCCAATTCAACCATTCCCAAGGCTGACTAAGCATCAGAATTACCAAAAAAGAGAGTCCTGGGTCTCGCCCCAGACTTCCTGAAGCAAAACTTCACTTGGGGTAGGAACTGGAAACCACATCACCACATTATAGTATTTTTACATTACTTTTCTCAGGGACTATTTTGATAAACTGATTAAATCTATGGCCATTCTCCAAGAACTACATGGCATACTTATACACACAACATTTTATATTCAATTCCAAAGATTCACAGGTGGCTGAAGTCCACCCAGGGACCTCCTAGGGCCTGTGAACTCCAGAAAAGAAGACCTCTCTACGTGTCTGGGCAGTAGAGAAATGTACCCTGGATCCTAATGAAAAGAGGCAACCTAGCTCCTGTCAACCAGGCAAATGCTGGTTAGTTCTCACCTGGGGATGGCTTATGTAACCAGCCCGAGTCCAAGGTCACGGCTCAATTAAGAGTTTCTGCAGCAAGTGCAGCTTAGCCCTGCTTGGGCTATCCTATCAGCCCAGATTACAGAGCTATTCATTTCACTTTCACCAAATTAACTTAATTCACATGGAGGATGACTTCCTGCTCAACCACTGCCAACAAGGATGCCACAGAGGCAGGTGCCTCATTCGATTAGGAAGAGGTTTTGAAAAATGCATGCAGAACGCTTTCTTCAAAACAAGGGGTTCAACAAGCAGGGACAGAGTACCCCCGCCCCCCCCAACCTGATCTCCCTTCACCTGCGTATGTCTACTACCACACTGACTGCAGCATTTTAGCATGTCGTGGATTATTTGTCCTTTTAACAGACCAAGTCTCCTGGAGGCAAATGGCAATTTTTCATCACTAGACTTAGGATAGGCCCGGCTATAAAGTGAGCACCAAAAAAATGATTGGGCAAATGTGGGAGGGATGGATGGATGGATGGATGGATGGATGGACGAATAATTGGGTGGTTGGGTGGATGAATAGATGGAAAATTGGAGATTTTTGTTCCTTAAACACAGTATAATGGAAAGAACAGGAAGTTCACATTTAGAAAGTTCAGATCAAGTTCTGCCTGTGTTAGACAACTGTGAGGCCCCAGTAAAGGTCTTTAACCCTCTGATAAAATTCCCCTCTATAAAATGTGGCATTCTGAGAACACAACATCTGAATTTCTAAGGTTATTACAATAATTAAGCTGGAGAAAACATGTGACTACCTTTGCATAGAAAGCCCTCACACCACGACTATGGAAAGAGGTGGGTCCTGGGACCTGGTGAGCTGGGCTCCAAGTCTGACTTCATCATGTTATCAGCTGCTGGACCTTAGGCAAGTTTCATAAACTCTCTGTTCTTGCTTCCTCATTTGAGAAATGAAAAGGACAATAACCCCCCACACACCCACCCAAGGAGACTGGAAGATAATGGCCTCCTGTTACTGGGTGGCATGTGGAAGTTTGTTAAACTGCCAAGACGAGGCAGTTGAATAATGAAAATAGCCATTTCAATCAATCTGATCAGACCAGGTGGGAAAACATAATCCAAGAGCAAGTTCTCTAACTAGAGATGGGGTCCAGGGTGCGATGGCAGATCTCCCACCATGCAGACTTGCAATTGATCCAACGCAAAGCTTTCCAAGCCAAGTTTCACAATTTTCCACCACGTGGGCAAACTTCACTCGCCTTGATGAAGCAATAACTGCATGCATTTCTTTATATATTTCTGTTTTCCTTCTCTTCCCCACCCTCCTTACTAATCCACTTTCCTTCTTCATAGCTTTCTCCCTCCTAGCCTCTGAGGCAGCAAAGTTGTTCAGGGCTTTGTGGCTGGAGTCCTGGGTTCTGCTCCTAGCTTCTACTTTCTAGGTAAAAGACCTAGATGAGTCAGTTCACCTTCAAGGACCTCCATGCCCTGTGCATTCTGGGTTATTCACTCCAGGTTGGAGCACAGGGTCACTATTTGGATTCAGTGAGATATCACAGATAACATGACAGGGTGTTGATGGTCTTTGTTTCTCTCTTCCTGTGTGTGTGTGTGTGTGTGTGTGTGTCCGTCCAGCTAGAAAAAACTCAAATGGATTGAATTCGTTTGTTCAGGAATTGGGGAAGTGAAAAAACTCCAAGATGTCAACCAGGCTTGGATTAGTCAGGGAGTAGGGAAAGTACTGCAAACACCTATAGACACATCCTGGTATTTTACAAGCCTCCGGCGCCATCCACCAGGGCTATGAGTCTGATTGGACTGGAAGGGCAGCAGCTGTCCCCATGATGGCCCAGTGGTTCCCCACTCCCTCTCTGCTCACCTGTCTGGCAGAAGGTGGCTAGAAGTCAACTGCACAGGAGGAGGAATCCTCAGCCCAGGACCCTCAACTCAACCTAAACCGTGTCAAGGCCACAACTAGAACAAGTTCTGAGAGCAGCAAAGCAGGGGAGGACTGACAGGCTCCGGATGAGCCGCTGAAGCCCGGCTCAGAGGGCCAGCCAGCCCGGTGCCCGTTCACACCACATCCCATGAGCCCGCCATGTTCCAGGGCAGCTCCCAGACCCAGTCTCGTAAGTACTGGGGTTCCGGAGCAGGCTCGAAACTTCAGCCCTTCCAATTCTGCTCAGGATGGGGAGAGGAAAAAGAGCTGCCGAGTGGCCCTGAACAGGTTGCTGAGAGCCCACAGGAGGCCACTTGCTTCTTCCCGCGGCAGGTCAGATCCTTTCGTACGCCATCTTGTTTGCGCTCTCCCTGGAAAGGTTGGCCCTATCAGGCTCATTTTTCACATGAAGTACCTGAGACCCAGGGAGATTGTGAAGGGCCCCAGTGAACTCAGCTATATGACAGCCAGCCCTGGGTTTCAAATCTGTGTATGACTAGATTCACATCCAGGAGCCTTTCCACCCTCTGAGAGTGCCAAACACCCATTTCCCCCATCTATAATTTTGAGTCCTTCTCCACCCAAGTTTCCAGTGTTCTGGGCCCAACTTGAAGGGAAAACAGAGTAATAATGAGGTGCCAGACGCAGAATACACTTGCTGGCAGGTGATGTGAGGCTTTTCTTCTGCACAGTCGTGGCAGAAGTGACCAGACTCCCAGAAGTTGTCCCATAGCAGAGAGGCCACATGAGTGGTCCCCATCAATGCCCCAAACACCCGTGGGTCCCAGAGCTCACTAGCTGTCCATGACAAGGCCTCAGATCTAGGAAACAACCTTCACGCTGCCAACTTGAGCCAAAGAAGTGACTCCGAAGGTCACAGTTCCAACAGAGAAAAAAGAGGGACAAATGTGCAAATGCGGCTTGATCCTATGGGCCAAAAAAAGTCCCATGGGAAAGTGGGTGGAAATAACTGATCAGGAGAACGATAGGGTAAAACCAGAGCTACATTTTCTCACCATGCACAGTAGATGTGTAACCTCCCCGCTTCTCTGTAATTAAGGGGCTAGTGCTGTCGGTGAAATAATTTATGACCCAATGCACTCCATTGTAAATGGCTGCTGTGTTTGCTGGCTGTAAAAATGTCTCTGAACACACACTGACCTTCAGCAGCTGAGCCCTTGAGTTTATAGCACCGAAGAATTGTTTTACTGCTTCAGCACAGGCGACCCGCATGCTGGACACCTGTTGGGAGTGGGGGAGGCGGGGTATCAGGTCCTCTGGGGTTTCAGGAAAAGGAATCCTTCAGAAGAACAAGGTGCCCCGAATATGAGCCAACCCGAGAAAACAAACCACCAAGTGACTGGTCAGCGCTCAGTCCACGGTAAACAACCAGATCCGGGATAAGCCAACCGAAGAGGTCTAGGCTAAGGGGTGAGGCTAGAGGGTACTTCCGGAACTGGAGAATCTTCCCAGAGGTGGACAGGATGGAGTCTAAGGCCAGTCCTGAGAGAACTCCACGACTAAGCTGAAATAACCTGAACACATTGATCAACATCAAGGGCAGGAGCAAAAGAAGGGCCTGAGCCGGGAACCATAGCCAAAGGTCCCGTGTTGAGTGGATCCGGAGCAGGGCAAAGTGAGAAGCACTCTGCAGAGTGGTCATGAACCAGAGCTGACACCTGCCTTTAATGACAGCCGCCAACTGGTGCGGGTGACTTGAGCGGGTTAACAAGAACGGCTGGGGTACATGGAGCGTCCTCCTTCTGCACCCTTCAGCGGGATCAAGGAGGTTTTATTCCCATCCGTGACTCAGGAGGTAGATTCCAGAGGGGCTCCTATGGGGAGCACGCTTCCCCTGAGGACGACTACCAAGGTGTCATCGTGGGTGACTGTGCCGGTCGTAGCTAAGCATCTGTTCTTTGAGTCTTCACCAGAAAGCCAGTGTGACACTGGACAGAACCTCCAGAGTTTGGAACCAGGTTATCAGGCCTACACCCTTTGAGAAGAGACCGGAAGTGCAGAGAAGAGTAGCGATAACCCAGCTGGGAGCACAGTTGGTGGGTTCTACCCGAAAGGCAGTGATGAAATCGGGGACTGCGGGCTGTTTGTTCCCACAAGGAGGCCTGGAAGACGGCTTCGCGCCCAGCAAGCGTCCTGGCCAAATGAGGAAGAGTCAGATGGGTTGGCCTGCACTTGCCCAATGCCCTGGGCCTCTGGGGAGAAATAAAGAGGAAGCAAGCCATTGTGTCCAGACCAAGTGAGAAACCTAGCGATTTCCATTCCTGGTATTTTTAATTCTGTGCCTTTGAAGGTCATTTTAATTTGTTAATTTAAAACACACACACACACACACACACACACACACACACACATTAGAGTTGATGACCTGCCAATTCTTCACACACACAGTGATCCCGGGAGGCCAGGGTGCCCCACCTCTGTGTGAACACACAGCAGGACCATCTCCAAGAAGACCTGGCGTGGGCAGAGAGCCGTCTCCTGCTCTCCCCGCGGCACACGCTCGGTCGCCTGTGACGCCCCAGTCAAGGACCGTTACCACCTCACACAGCGCCTAGCCCTGGGCCTGGGGCAGCCCACCTACTCGGAGAATATGTGGCAAATGAGAGTCACTAATAAATAAGGATGTAAATGGGAGCTTGGAAGGAAATTAGCAAGGACAAAGGAAAAGGGTACAGAGCTGATGTGGCCTGAAATCCCACCCGTCCCCCAACCCCGCCCGCCAGAGCTCGGCCACCCCTTGGCCAGAGCAAGGCCTTGTTCCCATCCCACCCTGCAGGCCACGAAGCACTGAGTTCCCAGCTGGGAGCTCCTCCAGGGTCGCGGGCCTGGGCTGCTGTCGCAGGAGGGGGACAGACGCCCCGCGCAGGTTCTCGGCTGGCCCCCGGTAGGAAGAGGCAGAGCTGGGAACGGAAACTCACCAGCTCCTGAGGCTCCCGGCCCACCAGCTGGATCCCCAGTCTAAATCTAAGTCCGTGACCCCTCACGGTCCTAAAAGGTGGACAACTGACCTCCATCCCTCCCTTGCTTCACTCAGCATGCATTGAATGAGCACCTGCTATGTTCCCGACTGTGTTCAAGGAGCTAGGGAAACAGGAGAGACCTGGTCCCTCTCCTCCCCGGACTTGCAAAGTGGAGGAAGAGACAGAGCCCCGCGGGTCGGCACGGAGCTGAGGGAGCCGAGACTGTGACGAAGAGACGGCGAGGAGAGAAATGAATCGGCGGAGCCCACTTGGAGCGACAGCCGGGCAGCTTCTAAGAAAGGGTGGTTCAAGCTGTGAGCTGGCCGACAGGAAAGAGCCAGTCATTCCGAGAGCCACCCAGGCAGAGAGGAGCCTTCACCCAGGGGGAGGCGGACGGGAATTCAGACCCCAGAAGGAGAAAAGAAGCCACCGTGGCCTCAGTGGGACCAATCGGAGAAGAGACTCTTCCCAGACACAGAGGTGAGCGCCACACCGATGGAGGCCACCTAGGTTCTGCCTCCCCAGCTCTCCACCTGCTCCTCCAGGAGCAGAGTGTCGCCTTCCTCTCCAGTATCGCCCTTCCACCACTCCCTCCCATGAGGGTGGGTGACCTCGACCTCACTCCCCAGCCAGGAATAAGCCCGTGAGCTCTCCTGGCCCATTGATCCCTGCCTCTCCCCTCCCCTCTGTCATCCCAACTGACATTGACTCAAGCCCACCCCTGACTAGACCACCAGGTGACTCAACCAGGGCATTAACGGGACGTCAGCCTAGAAAAACGACAACCCAGAGCAAAGCAGAGCTGAGGAAGAGTCAGGCAGCCCCTGGGACAGCCCTTGATCCAGCTGTTCACAGGCTTTTCAGCTGCATGAACCATTAAATGCCTTTTTGTTTTTGTGCTTTTGCTCGTGCAAAATGAAGATGGGGGAACCAGGCGCGGTGGCCCACGCCTGTAATCCCAGTGGCTCGGGAGGCTGAGGCTGGAGGATTGCAAGTTCAAAGCCAGCCTGAGAACCAGCAAGGCCCTAAGCAACTCAATGAGACCCTGTCTCTAAATAAAGTACAAAAGAGGGCTGGGGGTGTGGCTCAGTGGTGGAGTGCCCCAGGTTCAATCCCCGGTACCCAGAAACAACTACAAAAAAAAGATGGAGTTGGGGTTTCTGTAACTGAGAACTCATGCACAATCTACAAATACAGATGCACGGGCTGCTGGCTGGCAGACTGATTGAAGAGGGACGGAAGTGCAAACAGATAATCCTATTGGGAGGCTTCCAGGGACCCCAAGAGAAGAAGCAGAGTTCCAAAAAACAGTCCAGAGTTTTGGAGCAAGCGATCACACTGGCACGTGTGGCCACCCATAGCCTGCCCGCTGCTCACAGCTCACGCCACTTACTACATGGAGCGCCTGCTCTGCACACGCCTTCTTCTGCCTGGATCACTCTGAACTGCTGGCTCATCCTCGGTCCCGGCTCTCCGTCCTATGACCCTTCCTCAGAGGGGCTTCTCCAAGAGGACGTCCTCGCGCTTCCTGCCCCATCTCTCCACCACACAGCCCCACACAGCCCACACAGCCCGCGATTACCTTGTTTACATATGTGCTTATCCCCGTGGTCGCCCCTCAGAGGAATGGAAGCTGGAGGAGGCCAGGAGTTGTGTCTGTCCCCTTCGCCTTTGTGCCTCCAGCTCCTAAACACAGCCTGGAAGACACAGGGGCTCAGTGAATTCCTGCTGACCAGGCTGTGGCCCAGCATGACCTCTCCTGCCTGTTGACTCAAGAAGACAACCCTCAGGGAGTTCTCAAAGTACTACTGCAGATGAGAACAGCCCACATTATATATTTCATGCTAGAAAATTGTTTCACCATATAGAAGTGATAATTGACCAGGCATGGTGGTGCACACCTGTAATCCCAGCAGCCTGGGAGGCTGAGGCAGGAGGATCTCAAGTTCAAAGCCAGCCTCAGCAACTTAGCAGGACCCTAAGCAACTCAGCAAGATCCTGCCTCTAAATAAAATACCAAAGAGGGCTGGGGACATGGCTTGATCGAGTGTCCCTGGGTTCAATCTTTGGTACCAGAAACGAAAAAAAAAAGAGAGAGAGAGAGAAAAGTAGAGAAAATTGTTTGAGGAGATCAATGTTGACCCTGATTTGAACTTTACAAAATGTGTACATGTATCAAAACATCATGTGTGCCTCATAAATATGAACTTTTTAATGTGTCAGTTCAAAATTTTTTACATAATAAAATAGGAATGATCAGGTTGTCATAGATAGCCACTGCGGGGTACAACCTCTAAAAACAGAGGTCTTTATAGTGGATCACAGCATTTCCATGAGATGGGTACTGTAGTCAGAGAAAATTACAATCATGTAGTTTTGGGGAGATGCTCCAAAATAATGTCAAGTGGTAAAAGAAGAATAAAGCATTGCATGGGTTGTACCTAGACTCAAGAGTGCATGTGTGCCTGTAACCAGAGCCCAAGGGACAAGGGGCCTCCAGGCAGGGAGGGCGCGAGAATTAAGTAGAAAGCAGACGCATCCCTCGCGCTTTCTCAATAGTGCTTCCCATCTCCTTACAGTAAGTAGGCGCACGAGCGGGCACCACAAGCAGGTCCCATGGACCGCCGGAGAATTCCAGGGCTGCAGGAAGCACTCCGCCTCAGGGCCGCGTGAGGCTCAAGGGGGCCCCGGATTTGGAAGTACCCAGCACAAGTCCTGCGTGACATTTGGCCCATGAAATCCATACTAATAATGACAACTTCAGTAAAACCAGGAGGCCGAGAAGCATCCCATTCCAAGGACAAGGAAACGCCCTCCACCGCTAGCCCTAAGGCTTTGGGGACATACCTGGTCTCTAAGCCTCGGTTTCCCCATAAAGGGAGGTGATGAGTGAGTTGACTTCACGAAGTTCTTCGGAAGCGCTCTTTCTTTCTAGCTTTTTGGTTTTTTTTTTAATTTTTAAAATGTGCCCTTTGTTAGTTACACGGGAGAACGTGTTCAGACAGCACTTGTGCGTGGAGTGGGACTTCCCATTGCCGTGGCGCCACATGCTGTGGGGTTACACTGGCGTGGACGCAGGAAGGCCATGTCCCATTCATTCCGCTTTCCTCTTCCCGTCCCGCTCCCTTCCCTTCATTCCCCTTTGTCTGATCCGGTGAACTTCTGTTCTCCCCCGACCATGTGTTAACAGCCGCCTATCAGAGAGAACATTGGTCCTGGGTTTGGGGGACTGACTTACTCCAGGAAGCCTCTGGACTGTAGTAGCTACTCGCAAGACACTGTCGTGGTCGCCACCATCAAGCATGAGGAGGTGAGGACCACGACCTTCAGTCAAGCCTTATATTCTCTGTCCCTCCATCTGGTTGGTGCCGACTATTCTTTTCTTGTTCTTGACTGAGAGCAGGGTACAGGGCTTTCGTGGGCAGAGAAGGACAGAAAGAAATGAATCACCGGGTCCTTTAAGACAGCGGATGCTTTTTTATTATTCCTTTGTAACATCCAGAGGACACCTACGAGTTCCATGATGGTCAGCAACCAGGTGTTGGTTCCTGACTGGGTGCATGTTGGAGCCTAGGTCATCTCTCTGTCCTCTGAGGGCTTGAGGACAGATGGCAGCTCAGATGCTGTCTGTGGACACCATGAGCTGTCTTGATTACAGAGAAGAGTCAGGAACAACGGAAGGAGCAGGAGGACTTCATGAACAGGACAACATGGCCAGGTAGAAAACAAGACCCAGCCATTCAATCCACCCCCGGGTCTCAGTGAGTAGTGCCCCCCAAACCATTACATCTGTCTGCTGCTTTCAGCCCCTCACCCCAACATCCTACAGCAGGACCTGGGTATCTGCCTCCTAGTTTGGGGAAACAGGTTTGTAGTCAGCCTGTCCATATTTAAATTCCAGCCTTACCTTCCCTAGCTGTGTGGCAATAGACAAGTTAATCAAACTCTCTGAGGCAGAGTTTCCTGATGAGGTTATTGTGAGAATCGAGTGAGGTGATGAGGTGGTGCTCAGCACAAGGCCTGAGCACAGGGACATGTTTAAAAAGCGGCAACAATTAGCATCTTACAAGGCCTAGGGAGGGCATGTCGGAGGCCAGTTAGAAAGTTATTTTTTAATGAGACAATGAAAGAAACAAAGAAAGGGAGAAAATTTGACCTTGTCCATCCCCAACATAAAACTCTCCCATGGAGCAATTTAAGTGTGTGCTTAGCAGGTGCAAGGCCCTGGGTTAAGTCCCAACCACCAAAACCAAACAAATAAACCACTGCTCCAATCAATACCTTCCATCTAAACTGGGTGCAGTGGCCCAGGCCTATAATCCCAGTGGCTCTGGAGGCTGAGGTAGGAGGATCATGAGTTCAAAGCCAGCCTCAGCAACTTAGCAAAGTCCTAGGTAACTCAGCAGGCCCCTGTCTCTAAATAAAGGATTAAAAAGGGCTGGGGATGTGGTTCAGTGGTTAAGCCCCCTGGGTTCAATCCTGGTACCAAAAAAAAAAAAAGATAATGATTAGCATCAAGGCCAACTGCAGGGTCTCTTCACCTACCGAGAGCCGGCCCAGCCACAGGCAGGAGGGCGGAGCCAAGCCGCCTGTCTTGCACCCGGAGGGGCCCCTGCAGTGAGAGCGTGCCACGCCCCTCTCTCCACCCACCTGGCTCCTCACCTGAGTTTGAAGGAAGAACAAATGAGCAGCGCATCTACACTTGGCCAAAATTTCCATCCCCAGCCCCGACAAAGCCTTCTCTCTCCCTTCTGGATCCACTACTTTTCTGAGTCTTGACACCCAGGAATGAGAAAAAAAGAGGACCAGATCTGAGTCTGTGGTCCTCTGAGAAGCCCAACCACGCGTAGCGGAGCGATGGAGATGGAGATGCGCTTGGGGACCGGGGCTGTCACAGCGATGCCTGCTGCCAGCTCGTCTGTAAACACAGACCGATTCCCCAAGTCACATCTGTGCTTCCCCCAGAGCTCACAAGTTCAAAGCCTCCTGGACTCAGATTCTCCCATGCTGGATGTGACAGCTTACTCCACCTGCGAAGACGTCGTCCTGAAGATTAGACTTATTTGTTCTCTACAACGCTGGGGATAAGATAAGCAGGCGGGCGCGTTGGGGCATGTGGAGAAGTACTGAGAATGGTCACCACAGTTGCTAGAGTGGATCGTAAAGCTGAGTGGATGCCCATTTAGGGACCCACGGCCACCAGCAGTGCTGAATTAGGAAGTGCATTGCCTCAAATAAAGCAACTACAGGGCTTGCAGGCCAGTTACACAAAGCCCCTCCCTCACACACTCCTTCCCAACTGTACCCATTATAGTAAGTTCCCATTTTCTTTCTTTCTTTCTTTCTTTCTTTCTTTCTTTCTTTCGTAGTACTAGGGACTGGACTCAAGGGCACTTTGTCACTGATATACATCTCCAGCACTTTCCATTTTCTATCTTGAGACAGGGTCTCACTAAGTTGCTGAAGGCCTCACCAAATTGTTGAGGCTGGCCTCTAACTTGCAATTCCTCCTGCCTCAGCCTCCTGAGTAACTGGGATTACAGGCGTGTGCCACTGTGCCTGACTTATTTCATTATTTTTAAGTGCCCACTTTAATTGCAGAGACTCTTCCTGCAGTCGGAGTGACCACACAAGTCAGGGACAGGTGAGAGCACATGCCTTAAACCTCTCCCAGCTTCTGATGAGACACAGGGGGCTGTGTCACTTTCCATGCTTACTCAGGCTCATGTCACTAAGCTAGAAGAATTATCCCTAACAACTATGACTTCTGTTTAAGGGAATATTTAAACACAGCAGGAATTAGTCCATTTCCTTACCTGCAGGAAGAAAAGAGAATCCACCTCCAGGATTCACCAAACATCACTCTGCCATCTGCATTGCAGGGTACCAGAAAATTCATTTCCTGGCATTTTATTTGAGGAGTTTGATACAGAAGCTAGTGCAGTTAATACAGGTTCATTTTCCCCAATTCAACATGAAGGCCAGAGGTAGAGTGACTTCAGGATTTATTTGACAACTTCAAGAACCCAGGTGTTTTCATGTCTCTGTATATCAACTCTGTCCCCAGACTGTCTCCCCTCATAGTCACAAGAGGGCTGCCACAATGCCAGACATCACATCTAAACAGAAAAATATCCAGAGGGACAAAGGAGATTGAATCTTCTGTTTTCCTCATATGAAGAGTTGACAAAATCTTTTCCAGATCCCTCTCAGACTAGGGATACAGCTCAGGGGCAGAGGCGTGGCTGGCACTTGCCAGGCTCTGGGCCTGATCCCTAGCACTGAGAAAAAGAAGGAGAAGGACAAGAAGGAAAAGGGAGAAGAGGAGGAGGAGGAGGAGGAGGAGGAGGAGGAGGAGGAGGAAGAGAAGAAAAGAAATCCAAACTCTAGATGCCTCTCATCAACTTCCACTTTACATACCTGGTTACACACCCATCCCCAAATCCATTCCTGATAAGAGGAAGTGACTATCATAACCGATAATCAGGATTCAGCTTGAGCCGGAGAAAGTGACACCTTCCACCTTCCATGACAAAGCCCGGCCTGTCAGCAGAGACTGCCAACAGCCCCACTCCATGTTCCCCTTTGAAAATGAGCTTGGACGACGTGTCTTGGTTCTTAAAACCAGAGTCTCTGCTCTGTTTGTGCTGCGCTCCTCTCCCAACCTCAGCAAAGACACAGGCGACGGGCCCACAGGACCGTTTATGCCACCACTATTTACCTGCACACCTGTGCTATTTCCTGAGGCTCCAAATCTCAGAGGACATGGGAGGGGGGCGTGTCGCCAGAGTGCAAGGTCAGAGGAGCAACTTGACTGAGCTGGACCCAGGGCACACGTTCATGCAGCAGAGATTCAATCCTCACAGTGCCTGTCAGGTCCTGCTGACACCTGCCATGAGTAAGGAACCAGAGGCACCCCAGCACTCGGCCCAGGACCACCTGACTGGAAAGTGGCAAAGCCAAGACTCAAGGGCCAGGAGGCCTAAGTAGCACAGTGGCCTTTGTTTGCAGAATGTTACCTTCCTTCCCCCAAAAGAGCGAGTCATGGGTAGGAGAAAAGAACACACCAGAAAACGTGATTGGCATGGGAGTATAGCTGGAGAAGCCAAAAGAAGAGTTAAAACCAGGGCACACCTGTCATCCCAGCAACTTGGGAGGCTGAGGCAGGAGGATCACAGGTTTGAAGCCAGCCTCAGCAACTTAGCAAAGCCCTAAGAAACTTAGTGAGAACCTGACTCAAAATAAAAAATAAAAAAGGCTGGGGATGTGGCTCAGTAGTAAAGTAACCCTGGGTTCAATCCCCAGTACCAAAAAACTAAAGAAGGCGTTAAAGCATTCAGGAAATGTGAGGCAGGGAGTACATTTTGACCCCATAAAGATGGAGCATATACACAAGCCACGTATGAAGCACATTCATTGCCACAATTTGATTTCCTAAAACTCCTGAAGCAACATCACTCCAAGCACCATCCACTTGGTGACTGGTTCACACAGCACTTTTATCCAGTTCACAGTGACTACAGAAATGAAAGTGAGTGGTGTATAGAAAAAACCTTCCCTCTTCTCTTCCTCCTTTTTTGTACCAGGGATTAAACCCAGGGCTGCTCAACCACTGAGCCACATCCCCAGCCCTTTTTATTTTTTATTTAGAGACAGGGTTTCCCTAAGTTTCTTAGGACTTTGCTAAATTGCTGAGGCTGGCCTCAAACCTGTGATCCTCCTGCCTCAGCCTCCCAAGTTGCTTGGATGACAGGCGCATGCGCCACAACACCAGTATAAAGGATCCTTTCTATAAAACCCCTTCCCCACCCTGGCAGCCCCTAAGTGCAGCCAGACGGAGTCTCCCACCTCCTCAGAGTTGACGTTGGCTCTTTTATCAGGACCCCTTCCTCTTACCCAACTGGAAAAGCCCTGCCCCACCTAAGACGTGTTTGGGGTGCAGCACCGCTAGAACCGGGACTGGTTTCAGGAGCCAAGACTCGTCCAAGCTCATTTTCAAAGGGGGAACATGGAGTGGGGCTGTTCATGGTCCCCCACAGACACCCCAAGACAGGGAGGAAGGCGAGGCCACACCAGGGACTGGAGAGTTATTGGCACGGGCACTCTCCCCCTCTGTCTCTGTCTCTGTCTCGAAAGACTCGCCTCACAACCTCCTCGCTCGCTGCCATTACTCCAGTGTTCCTATACCGTCACCTGCACAGTCATCATGGCCTCCCGCCTGGTGCTACCTTCCCGCTGTAAGAATGTAGCCCCAGCCCCAGCGGGATCTGCCTCTCTGCTCCCAGCTCCAACTTCCTGAAAACAATCTGATTCCATGAGCCCGTCTTCTCAAGCCAGGCTACCATCGGTGGTCACCAGCCCACCTCAGAATCTGCTATCCCGGGGTCCAAGGCCAATCTCTGGTCTCAAGAGCTACTGCAGGAAAAGTCCAGGTAAGAGATATTGAGAACATCTGCCTAAGCCCAGCGTAGGGGTGCACGCCTTGAATCCCAGCAGCTCGGGAGGCTGAGGCAGGAGGATCGTGAGTTCAAGCCAGCCTCAGCAACTTAGTGAAACCCTGTTTCTAAATAAAATATGAAAAATGGGTGGGGGATGTGGCTCAGTGGTTAAGCGCCCGGGAATTCAATTAATTAAATAAATAAATAAAGATGAGAGAGAGAGAGGGGAGAGAGAGACATCTGCTTAAATGAAAGAGGCTGGAAACAGGTGGGCCAACACCACCAACATGGTCTGCCTAGGAATTAAGGATGAAGAACAAACTCCTATGTATGCTGCCCTTTCCAACCGGAAGGACGTCCTCTCTGGGAGATGGAGCCTCCTGGATTTCTTTAGGTTGGTTTAGATGCCTTCAGCCCCTTAAGGCCCAGGTGTTGGATTCTGTGAGGCTTCCAACCACACAGGTGTGATGAAAGGTTAATGCTTATTGCTCAACTTAGCTTTTCATAGGTGTCCCACCATCTGGGCCAAGGCGGGTGTGTGACGATGTGCACAGTGTGAGTCCCCTGAAAGGAGCGCTCTGCGTGTTCCCCACCTGCGTGCTGCTGTCCTTCCTCGCTGGACTGGAGGACTTTGGAAACCCAGACCACACCACGGTCACCTTTGGACCCACCGTGGGGAGCACGGAGCCTGGCTCCGGCGAGGAGGGCGCTCGGTAAGGGATGATGACAAGCTGAGCAAATCAGCTGCAGAGGGAGCTGCGCTGCGTCCCCTCCAGATGGCCCAGCGAGCGCGTCCAGGTCGAGGGGTGCAGGTGCGGGTGGGGCTGGGGAGAGGCAGAACCGGGAGTCGCAGGATTCCAGGAGGAAAAGCCAAAGGACAGAAAATCAAACCCCCAAGGAAGAGGCAAAGGCGTGGTGGAGCTGCTGCCTCGGTGGCTGCGTCTTTCCTTCCAGACCCTTCTGGAGGAGTTTGGGAGGGGAGATGAAAGCTGGGATTTGGCTGCCCACCGGTAACATGGAGGTGAGGGCAGCTGCTTTGCTGCGACAGAAGGAACACAAGGGAGATAACAGGTGAAGAGCGCCGGCGAGCAGGCCGCAGTGGCTCACGTGCCCCGGTGACAGGGCGGCTTCGGAACCGCCCGAGCGCCCCTGCAGCAGAAGGGAGCCCGGCACATCCGGGGACTTTGGCAGAGAGGCGTTATCTTCATGCAGTTGTCCTTCACCTTGGGGTCTGGAGCAGGAGGAGCCCGGCTGTCACCGTCCCGCTGGCAGCAGACCTGCGAAAGCCAGTAACGACTGCGCCGTGTTAATCATTAAAACGCCCTGTCTGTTTTTGTCTGGGAACGAGGCATTTCGATCTTCGTCCTCCCTCTATAAAGATGAAAGGTGAGCTGCTACTCAAGTGGCCAGTCGGAGCCCAGGGATGGCATGCCTGCCCGGCCACCTGGCCGCAAAGGCTTGGGCTCCCCAGCCTCCTCGGTGGAGCCCTGCGAGGGTGAGGCCTGAGCAGGGACAGATTAGCTCCTCCCAGGAGGCCTGATTCTGCCATCTGACGGAGCATCTGGCCTCTTGCCTAGCTGGCTGGGGAAAGAGCGAGAAGGCAGGTGAAGGTGTATACCCTGAAGACAGGAGAACGCACGTCCAGCGACGACCGAACGCAGCCGTCCTTGGCAGCATTATCGACAATAGCCAAAAGGCAGACACACCCAGATGATTGATGGGTACACGATTCCACTGGGAAAATGTTCAGCACAGGCAAATCCAGAGAGACAGACGACACATGAGGGTGGCCAGGGGCAGGGAGGAGGGAAAGGGCAGCTGGCCACTCATGGGTATGGGGTTTCCTTCAGGTGATGAAACTGTGCCATTCGTTGAATATACTAAAATCCCTGAATTCTACCCTTCAAGCAGATGACTTGTGGAGCATGAAAATTATTGTTATTGTTATTGGGCACCAATAATTGAACCCAGAGGCTCTTTACCACTGAACTAAACCTCCAGCCTTTTTTTTTTTTTTTTTTTTTTTTTTTTTTTAATTTTTATTTTGAGACAGAGTCTCACTAAGTTGCTTAGGACCTCACTAAGTTGCTGAGGCTGGCCTCAAATTTACAATCTTCCCGCCTCAGCCTCCCCAGCCACTGGTGTGTGCCACTGCACCCAGCAGAAAGTGATATCTTTAATAAAGCTGTCCTAGCAGTTCATGCCTGGACTCTGGGTTGGATCTTGGCTCCTATTCTTTCACTGGGAGAACATTAAGCATCTTCTAAATGCCAAGCCTGGTTCTAGATTCTGGATCCATGATGCTGAACAGGACAGACATTGGCTTGCTCTTTGGGCCCTTGTTAATTTACTGGGAAAATCTGCCAAAAACTTTTTCTTTTTTTAAGTCAAACAAAGTCTGATGAGACTTTGAAACAAGGCTTAGGAAAAGAAGCCTTTAGAATATAGAAACTGCCCACAGTGGGAGAAATTCCAGGAGGAAGACGATGCAGGGGTGGGTAGGAAAGATGGTGGTGCGTTAAAGGCCCCGCGCAAGGGAGGGAGGGTGGAGCATCCCTCGGTCGTGTCAGCGTGTGTCCCTGGTCCCACCGGCTCCCCGGGTCATTAGCAGGAGAACAGGGAGGATGGCAGTGCCCGTCCAGCCCGGAAGCCCCGCTGGTCACACGCGCTCTGACTTCCGTCCCTCTCCAGCGCCTTGAGGAGCTGGCGGCCGTCCATTCCTCCAGCCTGGATTGCGCCTGCGTGCTCTTCCTTCCTCTCCTCGGGAAGGAAAGACGTTCCCCGAAGGGTCCGCAGACCCTGCAGATGCGTCCTCACGGCTCTCCGTTGATGGAGCGCAGGATGCGTTTCCCTGCGGTTGGTGCTTCCTGGCCACCTGTCGTCATTTATGTGTCCGTCTGTTTCTTTCAGCAGGCACCAGGCTGTCTGGAGCTGGTCTGCATCAGAGAACTCCGCTGAAAGGCACTCTCGTCCATGGCTGGTGGAGCTGCAAACTGGCGCAGCCGCTCTGGAGAGCAGTGTGGAGAATCCTCAGAACACTTGGAATGGACCCACCTTTTGACCCAGCTATCCCACTCCTCAGCCTATATCCAAAGGACTTAAAATCAGCCTACTACAGTGATGCAGCCACATCAATGTTCATAGCTGCTCAATTCACAACAGCTGGATTGTGGAACCAACCTAGATGCCCTTCAGTGATGAATGGATACAGAAACTGTGGAATATATACACAGTGGAATATTATCCAGCCATATAGAAGAATAATATTATGGCATTTGCAGATAAATGGATGGAATTGGAGAATCTCATGCTAAGTGAAATAAGCCAATCCCAAAAAACCAAAGGCTGAATGTTTTCCCTGATAAGTGAATGATTATACATAATGGGGGTGGTTGGGTAGGGGGTGAGAGAAGAATGGAGGAACTCTAGATTACATAGAGGGAAATGAGAGGGAGGGTGTGAAAGATGGTGGACTGAGACAGACATCATTACCCTACGTACATGTGTGATTACAGGAACGGTGTGAATCTACATCGTGCACAACCAGAGAAACGAAATGATGTACCCCATCTGTGTACAACGAATCAAAATGCAGTCTGTAAAAGTAAAAATAAATTTTAAAAGAAAAAGAAAAATCAGCTGAAGAAAACACAACGCTCTTCTCGCCATTGTTCTACGTCGCGGGGGACTGAACCCAGGGGTGCTCTACCACAGGGCCACATCCCGCAGCCTGTTTCATTTATTTTGAGAGAGTCTCACTAAGTTGCCAAGGCTGGCCTCAAACTTGGGATACTCCTGCCTCAGCCTCCAGGGGTAGCTGGGATTACAGGTGGGCAATACAATGCTTTTAATAATGAGTAGAAGCTTGAAAGTCAAACATACCTAGATTCCAGAAAGACTTTTACTTCTTCCTGACCAAGTGCCCTAGGCATGGGACTGCTCCTCTCTGGTCATCTTTTTACCCCAGCATCAGCTTCTGCACCCATTTATGAAACATCACTCGACAGATAATAAGAGTCCTCACATCACCCATGAAGTTCGACATGACACTTGGCTCCCATTTTACAGAAGAGTAAACTGAGGCTCAGATGGTTGACGTCAAGTGCACAGAGTCATACAGGTGGTTGATGGAAGAACCTGGATTTGAATCCGAGAAGTCTGGCTCCAAAGTCCCTGATCTTAACCACACACACGTCTTGACTAAAGAATGACAGTAAGACATGCCTTGACTGAAGACTGAAGACCGCGACAGTAACATCTACATGGTGCAGTTCTCGTGAGGACTGACTGGGCTGATGTACGTAAGGTCTCTCGAGGTGCTGGGAACATGGAGAACACACAGATGGTGCCCCCGCCTCCCAAGGGCCCTTGGGACTTAAAGGGCCCCTGCTGTTTGAAGGGTCTTTGTCAGACTTCCACCTAAGGTCTACCCAAGAGGAGCCCCAGCAACCCCTCGAAGCTTAGCTTGCCCCGGGTTCCCCAGAACAGACCCAGGAGAGGTGACTTGCCCCTGCCGGTGTCAGCGGCTGGCTTGCTTCTGGGGCCACAAAAGCCCTGAGCTGCAGGAGCTAGCGGGGCTGCGGGAGGTGAGCTGGACGCCAGTCTTCTCGATCCTTCCATGCTAAGGGCCACGGGGTCAGCCCTGAGCGTCTCCAGAGGCTGCAGGCAGAACATTTTCAATAAGACACTCTCCAAAGCACCTTGGATCTCCGACTTAACCACGAATGAGAGGAGACCATGCTGAACTCCAAGGAGAGCTGGGTTTTCACCTTGGGATCCAGGAAAGCAGCAGAGAGAAATGGAAAGGTGCTGGCCCCCAGACCCTCCCCCTGCTCTCCCTCAACACGCACCCAGGAGGGGTTCCTAACCTTCCCACAACCAAGCAAAGGACATCCACTTCCCTGGGGTCAGCAGAGCTAATACACGTGCACTTTAAAGGTCCCACACATATTTTTTATTTCATATCAATAGTAATAGAGCTCTTAATCACTATGCTAATTTGGGGGGGTACCAGGGATTGAACTCAGGGGTGCTCGATGCCTGAGCCACAACCCTAGCCCCTTTTATTTTTTTTTTATTTTCCGAAGCTGGCTTTGAACTTGCAATCCTTCTGCCTCGGCCTCCCGAGCTGCTAGGATTACAGGTGTGCACCACCAACCCAGCCTAAATCTTTTTTAATGGGGTCTCACTCTTGTCCAGGCAAGCCTCAAATTTCTGGGCTCAAGTGTTCCTCCTGCCTCAGTCTCCAACGTGAGCGAACCACAGGTGCATTCCACCACGCCTGACTCTGTATGATATTTTCATTTTTTAAAATTTTTTTATCTTTTACAGGGCTGGGTATTAAACCCAGAGCCTCACACATGCTCTACAAATGTTTGTACCACTGAGTTACATCCCCAGTCTTTTTATTTTATTTTACCTTAAGACAGGGTCAGACTGGCCTTGAACTTGCGATCCTCCTATCTGAGCTGAGTGGTTAGAATTACAGACGGTGCCACGGTGCCCAGTTATACTAAATTTTATGCATGTGTTTGATAGTCTCAGGGAATCCTTACAACCACTCTAGGAGGTCAGTGCCATTAATAGATCCATTTTGCAGATGAAGAAAGGGAGACTGAAAGAGTTACACGCTTACATGTTCAGGCGGCTAGGCCAAGTCACCCAGAGTCAGACAGCTAGTGAGCTGTCAGGCAGGATTGGAACCCAGGCCCCTGCTAAATTGGCTCTGATCTCTCAGGAGATGACACTATCAAATCAATATCAGTTCACATTTCTGTAGCCAGGCTGGTAACGGGGACGGTGCTGAGGAATGACTAAGGCCATGAACCAGCTATGGACAAGGCCAGCACCTTTCGTAGAGGTGGTGTAGCAGTATCTCATTTAATGCTTTCAACAGCCCCATGAGAGCTGTGATATATTAACTTTCCTGTGTGGACAAGGGAACAGGGGCAAGTAGATAAAGTGACTCATTGGAGGTCACCCTGCCAGGCAGGAAGAAGAGAAACTGAAGCCCACTTCAGCCTCAGGCTGGGTTCCAGAGAAATAGTCTTTAGATAATAAGTTATCTCTCCTCTGTGAGGCCACGCAGTCCTGTGTCTACACAGGAAAACAAAGGTAGATAAATGCAGAAATTCACAGCCCTATAAAAAAGGAATTAAGATAAAAGGCATACCCTTACTACTTAATGAGGGAGGTTCATGAACGCAAATGCATGACAATGACTCAGAGGAACGTAATTATCTTATCAAAAGTTAAAGGCAATCGATTTTCATTTCTAAGTAAATATCATATTTCCCCAGTCCTAGCACACCTACTTTTTCACATGTGGCGGTTTCTGAAGCCTAAGGACATCTTCCCACACATGCACCCGCTGACTGTCTCCCCACACTCTGGCTTGGCCCCACCCCCTATCCCACCTCTGTCCTGGGTAAGGCAGCGTCTTCCCAACCCCCGTCTTCCTTTCCCTCTTCTAAGTCAGAAGAAGAAAGGTTTTGCCTCCCTTGTTAGCAGCTAAGAGGTGGCTGGCACTCTCTCTTTCCTCCCAGCATCTCACAGGACAGACTCATGGAGGAATCATGTGATCAGGGAAACAGAAAAGAGAGACGCACGCCTGTCACCCCGGTGAGTCGGGAGGCTGAGGCAGGAGGATCTCAAGCTTTTTGTCTCAAAATAAATGACAAAAAGGGCTGGGGATGTGACTCAATGGTAAAGCACCTCTGGATTTAATCCCCAGGACCAAAAAGAAGAAGAAGAAAAGAAAAGAGAGATCTTCTCTCCCCCAGCCCAGGACTACCCCCATTTCCTGATCCCTAACACAAGGAAATGCGTGACTGAGCCTGGATCTGCCTGTCGAAGGCTAGAGACAGGGTCAGTGGAGAGGGGGTCTTGGTGCAGCTGGGACACATGGGTCCAAAGGGGAAGAGCAACTCCAAGGCGGAGCCAGTAGCAAACCCAAGGCCCTGGGTACCAGAAGGAGCCCTTCTCTCCGGGCTGTCTTCCACCTGTTCTCCTGACTCTGCCCAGGAGGAGCAGGAAGCTGACCAGGTGAGAAGTGACTCCAGTGCTGGAGGCAGAGACTGTGTGCCCCTGGGCAAGTCACTTCACCTCTGCTTCAAAACTCGGCCTCACCTGCCCGTCACGTCCACTGGGAACAAGCAATGGCCGCCCTCCAGGGCCCTTATCCTACATGTGAGATTGACAGCCATCATGGGTCGCCAGGGCCTCCTCCTCTCTCCTGAAGTTAAAAATAGGGATAAGATGTAAAAGAAAGAGGAGTCAAAGCAATTCCCAAGAGTCAAGAGTGCTGGGCGAAGAGCCTACTTGTGCTGCCTGGCCTGAGACCCTCGGGGCTGAGGCTGAGGACCACCCCCGGTTGCTCGCAGGGGGCTTAGCCTTCAGGATTCCATGGCGGGGGTTCTGGCTCACACCTGGCTGGCGGTGAGCTCTGTGGAGGCAGCCACCGGCCCACCTGGTCAGTGTCTCAGGCCCGTATTCTGACTCCTCTTCAAACAGCAAACTCCCAAAACAGACAGCGAACAACTTCCTGTCTCTTAAACCTACTACTACTGTGTTCTGTCGCTACTCTGGTACGGAGGTAGGAAATGGAGCCAGAGGAGCCTGAGCTCGTGGGACGTATGAGACGGTGGAAAAGGGACGGCGAGACGAGGGTGAAATCCCCACAGGGACCTCAGGGTGAGTCTCGAGGCAGTCGGACCCAAGGGATCCTCGGGAAGCACGCATATCTCAGGCCATGGGCTGGCCAAGGGCCAGCCGCCAAGGACATGGTCCCAGCTCTGCCGCCCACGAGCCGTCTAACCTTGGGCCATGCCTTAACCTACCTGTAAAATGGGCACACTGAATGGGACCTCCTCCTGGGGTCAAGGGATGCTCGGAGCGCTGCCGAGCACACAGCTCATTCTAGAGTATTGTTCGCTACTGCCCAGAGCTGTGCACGCATGAGTATCTCCTAGAATCTTCATACCGAGCCTGGGAAGAAATAATTACTCCGTAGATGAAAGACCTGGGGCTGGAGCACACTGCTGGTTTGAGCAAGGCTGGGGTTTAAAGGCTTCCCATTCTTTCTAACTTCATGTCCCCTTCTACCAGGTTCCCCCCAGAGGGACAGGGTAGAAAGGACAATGTGGAGGGAAGGGGAGGTGAATGAGGTCGAAGGGAAATCGATGCCGCAGGCTGGGGCTCAAAGCAGGGGGAACCGATGGGGAATGTGCTCCCCAGGAACTCGCTAAGCGCATCTCCCAGGAAGGACGCCGGCTGGGGACCAGATGCAACGTACAAGTTTTCCACAGCAGTACTGGAGTTTCAGCCCCAAGAGAAATCCTGCTGCAGATCAGCAGCCATGAAAGGGGAAGGAGAAGGTGACAGGCGGATGGGCACCCCAAGCCAGGTCTCTGCACAGGCCCTGGGGCTCCCGGCAACTGCAGCCCAGGAAAGCCCAGGGACATTCTGCCCTCCCTAAGCTCCTCAGTTTCCAGCCACCTCATCCTGACAAAGCAAACGGGAAGGCCAGGCAGCCAGCAGCCACTGCCCCATCCTTCGCAGCAGCCAGCAGGACAGGTAGCCCAGCAGGAACCCAGAGGTCAGCCATCTTTCTGGCCTCAAATGGGGGTGAGGATGACTGGACAGAGGGTTGCCTTTCTAGCCTGGACAGAGCGGTCTCCTTCACTTGGAGAAGTTCCAGCCTCATTCCATTTGCCCACTTCCAGGCTGCCCAAACATTACAGAGATCAGCCAAGAGGGCCTTCGTACTTTGCAGTGGAGGAAGAAGAGTTCACGTGAAACCAGAAGATCTTATCAATGAGATTAGAACTTAAGCGCCCCAACACCTAGTCCCGCGGTCTGTAGGGCATGCACATGAGACCTAGAGTCAAGTCTCCACGACTCCGGCTCTGGGCCTGCCCGCAGCTAGCAATCTGTACTCTTCTAGAAGCTTCCTTCAGCCTGTGGACTCTACAGTTGTGTGATAGTGGTGTGTGTGTATGTGTGCGTGTGTGTATGTGTGTGTGTGTTGTATGTGTCTGTTCATTTCACAGCAAATATTTATCGAGTGCCTTGGGCCAGGTTCCATTTCAGAGCCAGAAGATAAAGCAGTTCACGAAGCAGATGAAGCCCCTCCTCTGTGAGAGCGGAGCCAGCCTTCCTCTGAAGAGGGAATTTGGTCCTGGGGGGCATAGTTGGGATTCCCCTGCGTATGACCAGCACCTACACTCTGGTAGGTAGACCTGCAGGTACCACCAAGAGCTACGACCTCCTCCTGGCCTCTGGAGCTTCCCAGGGGTTTTGAACAAATACGGAGAAAGTGCTTGCTGAACCCCACCCCACACCAGGCTGGCTGGCCCGGGGCTCCCCGGGGTGCTTGCTCCTCCTGGCATCTACACCCTGCCCTGCAGCCAGCGCCTTTCCCAGCAACCTGAAGAGGGACTGTGTAAGTCACCTATTACTCCTCAGACCTTAGGAGGTGTGAGCTCCCCCTAAACCCCTGTACAATAAAGGCTGGTTCCGTGAAGCCATTGATTCTGTGGCTCATCGACCACACTGGAGTGATAAGCATCTGGAAGACTCCTGATTGTCCTCCAGATCAGATGAGATGTGGGAGATGAAAGGACCTTGGAACCGAACTCCAGCAATGATAGAGTTCTTATTATCCCCTATAAACATGGCACCAGTTGAGTGTCTCTCTGGGAAAGGACCCACCACGGGGGTTCTTGGTTTATCTGGAGTGTGTGCTTGTGCATAAAGTTCTGTATGAGTGGTAGCTCATGTGCTAGCCTGGCAGGCCGGCCCAACCCCAAGAGAAGGGCCACGGCTTCAAGTAGGCGTCAGACCTCCTCCCGGGCTGCCCGGACCTGCAAGGCCCCGGCTGAGTCAGTCCGGAGCAGAGGAAAAAGGGAACGAAGAAAAGAGGAAAGGCACCCCTAAATCACGGTGTTTGTCCGTCTGACCAGTTGTCTGCCAGCGGCAGCCAGTGGCTCCCCAGGCAGGACGGAAGCACTGCCCGGCCATAAATGACCACTGGCTCCAGGCTGGCCACCCGCCCTGGCCGCCCGCACGGAAGGGCCGGACTTTACCCAGCAAATCGGGAAGGAACTGGAGCCTCTGAACTTGGGACTTGGGCTCCGTCGATAAGGCGAGTGGACAAACAGAGGGCAGGGCCAGGACTCCCCTCTATACACACAGAAGCCCGGCTCCAGGCTGATACTGCGGAGATCTTTGCCCTTTAGTTCAAACAGGAAATCTTAAAATGGAAAATGAGCTGCGTAAGGAAGGGGCGCGGCCACTGGCCTAAGGGAAGAGGAGCAGGTCCTTGGCAAGGGAGCACCGGCCTCCCGCGGAGGAAGCCCTGTGGCTGGCCCGGGGAGAGGACGCGGGGCAGAGCAGAAACCTGGGTCTGGGCCACAGCCTGCGAGGTATTCCCTGTGTGGCGCGTGGGGAATGACCTCACCACGGGACCTCAGCTTCTCCATCCCTGCATGGGGCTCGCAGTGCCGTCAAAGAACCCGGGAGGGCATCCGAGGAAGTCAGGGCGCAAAAGTGCCGTTGGAATCCTGGAGGCTCCAGTGGGCCAACCCTGGATCCCGGCGAGGCCTCCCCAAAAGCTGTTTTGCAATCGGGAGGGGAAATCCACAGTAACATCTCCAGCTCCCCATCCACCCCCATCCACCCCCGTGCTCCCAGTTCAAAGAAGAGAAAATTGGGAGAAGGTAAATAATTAGAGAACCCCAGCAGTCTCCCTGCTGAGGTTTCCAAGTAATTATTCACCTGTAAATTACTCCTCTCACCTTAATCCTATCTGCAGATCCTTTAGACAAGGTAAATGCATTTATTTACGTCTCTAACTATCCTGCTTTGGTAAACATTCCAACAAGCTTGGATGGCCCATTAAGGGAAAAAACATGGAAGAAGAGAAGCAGGCAGGAGAGAGTGAAATTAACTCCTGGTCATTACTGGCATTTACAGAATTACCTTGAAGGGTAATTAATGAGGAATCAAAGCCAAGACAAACCTCATCCTGAGCCAAAAGGGAGCCCATCGCAGCCAGGAAGAAACTGCAAGGAAGCCCCATTTGCAGATGGTCACGATTCCCACCTGCGGGAGATGGTTCCAATTCCCACCTACAGGATGGAACCTTCCAGAAGTCTTCCCTCAACTTCTGCCCCAGGCAGGAGTGAGGGCTGCACTTTCGCTGTAGAAAGAACCCTCCCTATGTGGTGAGGTCACTGGACTCTTCCCTCTCACAGACTCCAGACCCTTCCATACCACCCCACAACCCAGGTCTGGCCATTTTGGGGCCTGGGGTATCTTAGAAGCTCAGGAAATACTTGTGAATGAATGAGTCAATGTATTATTCATTCTTGTGTCTCAATACCTCTCCAATTGGCCGAACTCCAAAGTTACCCCCAGATGACGCTAGGCCAGGGCATCCAACTGTTCTACTTCCAGTCCCTCCTCCTTTCATGCTCCACACAGAAAGATAATTATCTTTCTAAAACCTAGACCGAAACGTTGAACAAAGGAAACCCTCCAGCTCTGACCACCGAGGAGAACGTGTCCTTTGGACAGTGGCCCCTAAAGGAAGATAGTCTGAGTTTGAAATCTGGGTCAGTCACAGACAACCTGTGGGGCCTTGGGTAAGTCACTTAACGTCTCTGAACCTTGGCTTCCTCATTTAGAAAAGAAGAGTCAAAATAGCATCCACCCCAGCCCGCCCGCCTTGTAGTTGTTGTGTGCACTGAGTTAACTGAGAAGGACTTAGCGCTTCGTCGCCATTAGCAGCTGGCAGCAGCCTTGTCGTCATCAGCATCCCTACTTTCTCAGGATCTTCCACGTAAAGACGAGGCTCCTTGGCATGGCGCCTGACTGCTGGGCCCAGCTCACCTCTCAGGCTGGGTCTCACACTCCCCACCATGCCTGGCCCTTGTGATTCCCCAAATGCCTTCTTCTCTCTTCACCCCAGTTCTTCACACAGTCTCCTTCTTCTGCTGATAATGTCTGTCCAGCTATTGCATCCCAGGTCCCGGGCATTCTCAGACGGCAATCCCAGAAAGGGGTCTGGTAGCATATGCCCATAATTCCAGCGATTCAGGAGGCTGAGGCAGGAGGATCACAAGTTTGAGACCAGCCTCAGCAACTTAGCAAGACCCTGTCTCAAAATAAAAAACAAAAAAGGGGGGGATGTGACTCAGTGGTAGAGCGCCCCTGGGGTCAATCACCAGTAGCAAAAGAGGTGTGGGCTCAACCCTCAGAGGTCTGTCTTGGTTTGAGCAAAGTATGTGTGAGGCTCAGTTTGGACCATTCTATCAGCCTTTTTAAATTCATGTAGCTTCTAGAAAGAGCTTTCCAGTTGCTTTGAAACCTCCAACAATCCTACCAAAAGAGAAGGTAGATATGAGTCTCCCTAGTTTTAGGAAGAAGGCCTCTGGAAGGCCCACGGTCAGTGCTAAGTAACAGCGGAGACGTGATCTTAAGATCCCCGAGACACAGAGTAGGTGGAGGAAGCCAGCCTTGGAGGTGGGCCTGCATTTACGAAGCGGGTCCAGGCCTCGGGCACACTTCTACCCATCTCAGCTTCCAGTGTCTTCATCTGTAAAGCAGGGATGACAACGGCTTTCTTGCGAGCTGGTTTTGGAAGATGGATCGATACAAGCGCTTGGCTCCAGGGGTGAGTGCCTGACTAAACTGAAGGAGCAAGGGGTCGGGAGGGGAGGCTGGCCGCGGAGGCAGGAGAAAGCGCCCTCTGCCTCCATGCCTGGACTCCGGGGTTTTGATAGCCTTCACTGCCAAAGGTCAAGAGCAAATGGTGCCCGCAGCAGACTCAGGGGTGAGTTAAGGCAAGAAGCAAGTCAAGGCAACACAGCTCCGGGGGAGCCAGCACCCCAAGGAAGCCACAGATGGGATGGGGTGAAAGTTCCCAGGGGAGGAACTGAAGCTGGAAACCAGAGGAACCTAGGACCAGGAGGTAGGTAGGGAAAGAGACCGGAGGGGCAGGAACTGAAAATACACAGTGGCCAACAATAGTAATAGAGCTGTCACCACAACAATTGGCCCCAAAATAGCAACTTTTATTTATCCAACATTTTCCTCCAAGTGTTTCTATGAGATTCTTTTTTATATCTCTCCAAAAGAATAAATGATCTCAGCATCTAAAAGTCATGTCAGAGGACACGGACTTCTCAAGAGCAAAGCCTAGGTTGTGGCCAGAGTGAGCCAGAGCCCAGCCCAGGGCCTGACTCAGGGGCCCAGTCACAGCTGAGGAAAGCAAGAAAGAGCTGAATTAATGTCATACGAGGATCCTTCCAGAAAGTCCCACATTTACGTTTTATCTTATTTTTCGAATGATTGAATAATTATATAAGTAAAAAACAAATTTGACTTAAACTAGTCAAATTAACACCTGCTTTCACCACTTACCTTTCTGAGCCTCAGTTTCCTCAAATGTCAAATAAACACTATTCGTATCTGAAATTTTCATTGGAAAGGGTCGAGATAATGTGTATGAAGTGCCATCCAAGCCGGGCACGGTGGTGCACGGGAGGCTGAGGCAGGAGGATTGCAAGTGAGGTCAACCTCAGCAACTTAGCAAGACTCTGTCTCAAAATGAGAAATAAAAAGGACTGGGTATGCTCAATCCCCAGTAGAAAAAAAAAAGCCATATGGTGACACAACTTGTCTAGTAGTCTATAAAGCCAGATGCAATAAAATTCAGGAGCATAGCATATATATTTCTCTTACCACAGAAAAATTCACCTGAAAATAAATAACAAAAAGTTGACTATAAGAAAAAATAAACATGGTTTTGAAATTTTACGAGACTCCTTCTACCTAAGTCAAAGATCCAAGAAAAAAATTAATGTGGAAATTAGGCCAAAGTTAGAACTAACCATCCATGAAAATGTTACATGTCAAAAGATGTCCAACACAACCAAACCAACACTCGATGAGGGAATACACACCTCAAATGCATAGATTAGAAAAGAAGAAATGCCGAAATAGAATAAGCTAAATATCCAGCTTGAGGAATTAGAAAATAATCGCAGAACAAACCCAAGGAAAGCAGACAGCAACAAAAATGAGAGCAGAAATTAGTGAAATGGAAAAAAAAAAAAAAATAAGAGTTTTAACAAAGTCAAAAGTTGTCTGTTTTTGGTACCAGGGATTAAACCCAGGGGCTCTTAACCACTGAGTCACATCCCAGCCCTTATTGTATGTTATTTAGAGACAGGGTCTTGCTGAGTTGCTTAGGGCCTCGTTAATTTGCTAAGACTTGCTTTGAACTCTCAATCCTCCTGCCTCAGCCTCCTGAACCACTGGGATTACAGGTGTGTGCCACGGCCCCGGCTCATTTTCTTAATTCTTTGACAGGATATTACCATGTTGCCCAGGCTGGCCTTGAACTCATGGAGTCAAGTCATCCACCTGCCTTAATCTCCCGAATAGCTGGGAATACAGACACTCAGCACTGTGACTAACAAGATTGATAAATTTAGGGTGCAAGTGATCAAGAGAAAATTACGTGAGGTTCAAAAATAATAAATAATAATTAGGAATAACAGACAGGTCAAACAATTATAGATAGGGCAAAAATTAAAAAGATAATAAAGCATACTATGAATTATTTTATACTAGAAAATTTTAAAATATAGAGAAGATGGGAAAGTTTCTAGAAAAAATATGATACGCTAAAGTTGACTTAAAATTGGAAAATTTGTAGGAAAGAATAGAAGTACTTTGAATTAGAAAAAGAGGGATGAAGGGAAGGAAGGGGGAATGGGAATAGGAAAGACAGAATGAACTGGACATTACTATCCTGTGCGCATAAATGATTATACGACCAAAGTAATTCTTCATTACATACAACCAGAAAAATGAGAAGTTATACCCCAAATATATACAATATGTCAAAATGCATTCTACTGTCACATATAACTAATGAGAACAAATTTTTAAAAAGAATTAAAAGTTAGAAAATTTAGTTTTTCTTTATTAAGGAAATTAAATCTACAATTTAACCAGGGGCTGTGGCACATACCTATAATCCCAGAGGCTCAGGAGCCTGAGGCAGGAGAATCGCAAGTTCAAGTCCAGCGTCAGCAGCTTAGTGAGACCCCATCTCAAAATAACAAATTAGAAGGACGAGGGGTGTAGCTCAGTGGTACAGTGCCCCCTGGTTCAGTGGAAAGAAAGAAAGAGAAAGGGATCCAGCTTCTGCCATTTCCATAGCACGCCATGGTCAACAAGGCTTCCTGGTGTCTGGGGTAATCGCCAGAGTCTCCAGTTATAAGATTTCTTGGCCCTCCTGAGCTCCAACCTACACTATGCAATATTAATCAAAACCCCAAACCAGGCAGAATTAAACATATATTGTTAGTGACATCTAAATAAGTGGAAAACAATGAAGAAAAGCTAAGGGATCACAAACAATCGAGGAAGACACACACAGCAGGCGTCCACGGATGGACAGTGGTCTAGCCCTTGACGCGGGAGTGTTCTGTAGTACGTTGGAAACACCTCATTTCAAATCAGGGATGCACTCTCATCCCAGGGGCTCAGGAGGCTGAGGCAGGAGGATCACAAGATCAAAGTCAGCCTCAGCAACTTAGCAAGACTCTACACAATTTAGCAAGACCTCAAAATTAAAAAAATTTTAAAAGGCAGGGAAGGTTTCTGGAAATGTTGCTCAGTGGTTAAGCATCCCTAGGTTCAATCTCCAGTACCAAAAATACTACTAATAATAATAATAATCTGGGATGTAAAGCTATATGCGCCATATGTATTTAACAACTCAGACACTTACTCTATTTTATTGAATGAAGTGTTACCCAATTCTAGAACCATGAACAAAAAACCAAGTGAAGAAATTAATAAAGAATAAAATCAGGCTGGGGGTATAACTCACTGGTAGAGAGCCTTGGCCTAGCATGGGAGGTGCCCTGAGTTCAATCCCCGATACCACAAAAAATAATAAATACACAATAAGTAGAAAATAACATATGGAAGCATTAACCATGTACATCTTTGAAGACAAATATCATTCATTTTCTCCCTTTTTGACTGTAGTGTCTAATTTTCTACAATGAACATGTATATCTTTTATAATCATGGAAAGAAAAAAAAAAGACTTAAACAAGACAAACCCCCTAATCGTAAAGAAAAATACTAGGCAGTTGAAAGCAGAAGAAAAAAAAAGAAAAACCCACTAGGTATAAAAATAACTTTCCTTGGGTTTGATCTTCACAAGCAACAAGCCACAATCTCAGGAACTCTCTCTCCCCTGAGCTTTTCTGGGTCCTAGCAACAAAATTAGGCCAAATGTGCCTGTTGGAATTATATTGTTCCCTAGGCAGGTAGAAAAAAGAAACCTTTTGTGCATTTAAAGAAAGAAGCACGCCAGGCCTTATTTTTAGATTTACTGTAATTTGGTCCCCTGAAAAACTTTGCAGACTAGAGAACTCAGAGTTTGCTTTTCCTTCTTCAAGCATCGTTTGTTGCTCTTGTTGTTGTTGTTGTTGTGTGTGTGTGTGTGTGTGTGTGTGTGTGTGCAGCTCAGCCTTACTGCAGGCAGGAACTTCCCTTCGGATTAGCCTGCTCCCTGGCATACATCTGATTTGGCCCCAGCCCCTTGCTGGCCTCAGCGATTGCTAAATTATTTCCTGGGAGGAGATTAGGAACTTGGGGCAGAGCTAATAATAGTAACAATAATGGTCAGCGGGGATTAAGGTTCCCCTGGTACGGAATCTGGGACACCAACGGGTTGATGATGTGCGTCTTAGAGGTGAGAACGGCACCTGGGAATCAAAGCCACAGGCCGCTGCCCGCTTTCCTTTACCTGGTCTGTCCCCCACTAGCTCCTGTCCCTTTAGACCCTCTGGGATGTACCACCCCCCTGGATGCCTAGAGTCAGGGCCCCTTAAAAATATTCTCACGGGTGACGTACCAAGAGAGGAAGGAGAGGGAGAGAAGAGACGGAAGGAGAGACGAGAAGACAGTCACACTCTGCCCTACAGCTGGCCTTCCTTCTGCCCTCACCACGTGCCAGGCACTTTCTGCTGTATTATCTCATTTAATTCTCAGGACACTCTAATAAATTATGTGGTCTGGGTGGTCCTATATTTTCATAGAAAAAAAAACTGAGCTTTCAAATGGTTAAGCAACTTGTCTACAGTCACGCGCTCTTTAGGGGCAGAGCTAGAGGGAACATGAGTCTGAGCTGCCTTGCTCCTACATACCCCATTGCTGCCCAAGGTGCTAAGATTTTCCAGGAAACAGAAAAAAAGCCGGAGGTGACTCAGTTGCCCCCAAGCACACAGGGACTCCATTTCATCAGAATCCCCATCAACCTCTACAGTCTCTCTCTCGGTGTGATCTCCACTTGGGAACAACCCAAGGTCCAAGTTTGCGTGGAATGTCTGGACTCCCCCACAGGCCTGTGCACCTCCAAGTTCAAGGCTATCTCCAGCTTTAGCTACCAGGCCACTCCTCTCCTCGTTCCAGTCTCCTGGAGTGTCTTCTCAGCCCACTGGATCACGCTGCATCTCCTCCAGGAAGTTTCTCCAATTTCATAAATTCCTTAGCTCATTCATTCAGAAATTTTAGCCAGGCAGAGTGGTATCCATCTGTAGCCCTAGGTACTTGGAGGCCAAGACAGGACAATTACAAGTTCAAAGTCAGCCCGGGCAATTTAACAAGACCCTGTCTCAAAATAAAAAATAAAAAGGACCGGGGATATATCTCAGTGGTAGAGCAACCCAGGGTTTAATCCCCAGTATGGCAAAAAAAAAATAAAAAAGACAAGGGAGGGTGGGGCTGTGTTTTTCTGTGACAGAGCACTTACCTAGCCTGTGTGGGGCCCTGGGCTCCATTTCTAGTACCAAAAAGAAAAAGGAAATGAATTTTATTAAGCAACTACTATGTGATAGACCCTGTGAATTAAATAAACTATGAATACATAATTGAAACTTATCAGTCAGGTCAAGAAAAACTAGCCTGAAGCATTGAGGCTTAGCTGGGCACTTGTAGCACACACCTGTAATTCCAGTGACTCAGGAGGCTGAGGCAGGAGGATCCAAGTTCTGCAACTTAGTGAGGCTCTAAGCAACTCAGTCCCCAAATAAAAAGGGCTGGGGATGTGACTCAGTAGTTAAGTGCCCCTGGGTTCAACCCCTGGTACCAAAAAAACCAGAAAATCAAAGGAAGAAGAATTGAATCTTCAGCAGGGACCTAGGGGATAAGGGTTAGTAGAAAAGCTGACAGAGGAGAAGACTGCTGCTAAGAGGAGCAGCCCAAGGAAACACCGTGGGCTGACAGAAAAAGTGTAGGGAACATTCCTCAAGCTTATCCGACAGCAGTTGCTGACACTGTGGTCTGAGTAAGCCAAACAGTCTGGACAGAGAAACTGAGGTCATGGTAAAGACTTGCCATGGAATGAAGGTCCTTGCAGTTGCTGAGGCTGAGTTAAGAGCTGAGGGGAGGCCTCGCTCTGTCAAGCATCCCAGCAAGCTGTGATGTGAGCTCACCTGCGCTGCCTTGCTTCACGCTGTGTGCAGGAGTTTACATCCCCCCAGTCCTTTGTCTCAGACTTGTTGCTGGGCAGAATTACTTAGGCATACTTGGTTTGTTTACATTATCTCGACATATAGTTCACCCACAGGCTGATTCTGTTATGCTTTAACAAGCGTATTAACCCGACTGGATAATGTGCCTATATACGTCCTGAACAATCCTAAGTAAAATTAGACACTGGTCTCCGGTCTGAGTGCACTAGGGAGGCATCCTACGTCCTCACCCTCAGCGGACCCCCAGCTCCAAACATCTACAAGAAACCACTGCTTCCCCACAAACTGGCCGGTCGCAGGGACGCGGCAGGTATTGAAGCGCTGTCTCCAGCCACAGAGAGCAGGAGAGGTACTTCTGATCACACCATCAGAATTCAGGGCAAGGGCGTTTGTCAAAGCCCTGGCACAAATTCTGTCACACGGTGGGTCCCCTGAAACCCATCCCTCTGTTAGACTTCCCTCTTGGAGCGTGAAATCATCTTTGATGTCAGAGCATTGTAATCTTTGTAGGCCTCCGAGGTTTAAGCCAAGAGTAGCTCTTCCCATCAGGTCAGCTGCACCCCTGAGGCACCACGTCTGTGGCTCCTGTCCACGCGAGGTGCTCCAGCGAAGGGAGGGCCTTCACCTCTGCTGCTCACCACCGTCTCCTCGGGGCTGAAGCAGCACCTGCCACAGAGTACTCACCTGGGATCTGCTGAGTGGACGTCTGCTGGCTTCACACATCTACCGGCCCCAGGGACTCAAAGACCAGCGGCATCAGCATCGCTGGGAATGCAAATCCTTAGGCTTGGGTCGCTGAATCCGGGGATGGGGTCCAGAATCATGTCTGAACAAGCCCCCAGGTGCTGCTGGGGTTTGGGAAGCACTGCTCTAGGTGAGCTACCTGGGAGCAGGGCTTGGCTTACTCCTCTCGGCCCACCGCCCTGAGCAAACTGCACTACTGAGAAGGGATCGCTCTTCCCAGAACTCGAGGCCCACTGCAGAACTCAGGAAGACCCGAAGGACGTCAGGACCAAACTGGCTGGAGGCAGAGGGTCTCCCCTCTCCCACCCGCCTCCAGGTGGGCGCTCCTACCTTTGCCGAGGGTGTCCTTCCCTTCTGGCACAATTAAGCTCCAACTCAAAAGCCCCCTTCTCTGGGCCCCATGGGAAGTTGTTTCCAGAAAAAATGAATTGCTTCCCATCCTGTGCTCCCAGAGTTCAGAGTACAGGTTTTCACAATGGCCAGCCTCCCATGATGGTGTAAGAATGAGATGAGAAATAACCCGACCAATATGGTAGCCACTAGCCACACGTGGGGATTGAGCAGTGCCAACAGGGTCAGTGAAAACAGATAGTCTGTAAGCATCAAATCCACCCTGGCTCTTGAAAATGTAGTACAAATAGAAGAATCTAACATATCCACTGAGAATGTCCATTTAAGATTTCATCTAACTCCAATTAGAATGGCTATTATCAAGAACACAAGTAATAATAAGTGTTGGCATGGATGTGGGGAAAAAGGCACACTCATATATTGCTGGTGGAGTTGCAAATTGGTGCAGCCACTCTGGAAAGCAGTTTGGAGATTCCTCAGAAAGCTTGGAATGGACCCACCATTTGACCCAGCTATCCCACTCCTCGGTTTATACCCAAAGGACTTAAAATCAGCATACTACAGTGATGCAGCCACATCAGTGTTCATAGCAGATCAATTCACAATAACTAGATTGTAGAACCAACCTAGATGTCCTTCAGTTGACAAATGGATAAAGAAACTGTGGTATATATACACAATGGAATATTACTCAACCATAAAAAAAGAATAAAATTATGGCATTTGCTAGCAAATGAATGAAGTTGAAAAATATCATGCTAAGTGAAATAGGCCAAGCTCAAAATACAAAGGCCAAATGTTTTCTCTGATAAGTGCATGACAATAAATAAAGGTGGGGGGGGTGGCAGGGAGAAGAGAAGAATGAAGGAACTTTGGATGGTGTAGAGAAAAATGGGGTGGAAGGGGTGGAGGACCGAAAGATAGTAGACTGAGACAGACAGTATTACCCTATGTTTTATGTATGATTACATGAATGGTGTGACTCTACATCGTGCACAACCATAGAAATGAAAAGTTGTACCCCGTTTGTCTACAGTGAATCAAAATGCAGTCTGTAAAAATAAAAAAGATTTTAATAAAAAAATCAAATTAAATTAAATATCCACTGAGAATGTTCATTTTAGGGTGAGGAGGTAGCTCAGGAGAACGTGGTTTGGTGGTAGAGAGCTTGGCTAGCATGTGTGAGGCCTTGGATTCAAACCCCAGTTCCAGAAAAATCCCAGAGGGTGTCTGTTGCAGTGCCCAAGTCATCCTGAGCGTTTCCACCGTTAGCCACTGGACACGTGTTCTGGTTTTAAAAAATATAAAAATGATCCTATTGGACGAGGCCCTCTAGGCAGACAGAATCACACCATCATGGAAGCCAGGTGGCAGGAGAGCTCAGCTTTGGACTCCAGGGTCCATCTCTCTTCTGCACTTAGTAGGTGTTCAGGAAACTGGTCTGAAAAAGTGAAAGAATTCACAAATCCCTCAAGGCCTTGAAAGAAGGATCTTGTCCACCGTGGGTGCACGGATAACAAAATCTGGGATGAATTCAGTCTGGTCAACTGAAAGTCAAAGAAAGGATAAACCTGAAGGGTCTTCAGACTCTGGTTGTGACACGGGCCCCTCACTAGCAGATGATTTCATGAAACTCCATCTTACTTTTCTAGCACGAGGGATTGAACCCAGGGCTTTGCACGTGGGAGGCAAGCGCCGGGTGCTGAGCTCCACCCCCACCCCTCATCTTGCTCTTAATCCCGTGGCTGCTGTGTGCCCACTCCGCAGCCCCGAATCAGAAAATAAGCAGGAGCCCATGGCAGAGGCTCAGCACCGGAGGAGTGTGAGAAATTCCCCTCCACCCCCTCTCCCCACCCCAGCTGTCTGGCCTGGATTTTCTGGAAAGCTACAGAGTGTGCAGACACTGTGTTCCCTGGATTTATAGCTCATTTTATAATGTTTTGGGTGAGGCCTGAAGCTTTACATGCACTGTTGTTTTTCTTGTCTTTAAGCTAAATATGACTTCTCTCAAAGAGAAGAATTCAGAAAGTGAGAAGGGGAAGAAGTTCCTGCTCCCTTTCTTTCTTTCTTTTTTCTTTTTTTGTTCAGCACCAGGGATTGAACCCAGGGGTGCTCTACTACTGAGTTACACCCCCAGCACTTTTTATTTTTTTATTTTGAGACAGGGTCTCACTAAATTTCTGAGGCTGGCCTTGAACTTGCGATCTTCCTGCCCCAGCCTCCTGAGTCACTGGGATTGCAGGCATCTGCCGTTGGGCCTATTCCTTTCTCTCGCTTACCCAGAGTTTGAATCTCCATCCATGTCTAGAGAACTCCAGGGAAAATTATCTTCTTAGAGTTGAAAGTTTATCTCGGACCAACCCTGCAAGTTTCAAAGATTTCAACAGGTACCAGAAGTCCAATTTTACAGTTCTCTTCAATGCAGTTATAGTCTATCCTTACTATTCAAGGAAGGATTCTTTTTTTCTTTTCTTTTTTTTTTATTTTTTATTTTTTATCTTTCTTACTGCAAATTGAACTCTACCTTTGGGCCTCACCAACAATTGTTGAGGATGACCTCAAAATGTAATCCCCCTGCCTTCACGCAGGAAGGACGCCTCCGTGTCCAGCAAGGACTCTGTATTTTCAAATCCACCTATTCGCTAAAACTTATTTGCAACCCCCCTAATCGATACTTACTGTGATTTCCTGATTACTCACAGACATGCAAACAGCAGCAAAAAATTTGAACTGCCCACCTGTGGTCCCAGGTAAGCTTGTCAAAATGATTCTGTGTTCTCTTTCAGCACTCACACTATAAACAAGTGTCCTTTCCACCTTCTATTTCATGCCACAGTTTTTGTATGTTTGTTTACTGTTTAAAATGACCCCCAGGCATAGTGCTGAAGTAATAACTGGTTCATCAGCACAGGAAGACTGACTGTCTTAGGGAGAAAATATATACTAGGTAAGTTTCATTCAGGCATGAGTTATAGTGCTATGGGCTGCGAGTTCAGTGTTAATGAATCAAGAAAATATATTAAATAAGATGTCTGCTGTGGTTGACATAGCAATGAAATGTGAAATGCATGTCAAAATTCATCTTTGTAGTGGGGGCTAGGGGTGTAGCTCAGTGGAGTACTTACCTAGCATGTGCAAGGCCTGAGGTTCGAGCCTCAGCACTAAAATAAATAAACAAACAGACAAACAAATAGAACAAAATAAATAACACTGTGGTGGTGGTGGTGGTGGCAGGTGGGGCCTTTAAGAGGTGTTTAGGTAGTTAAGAGGGCCTCATGCCTTTCTCCCAGAAGTGGGTTTGTTCTCGACAGCACAGGTTGCAATAAAGCAAGCCTGTCCCTCCCGTGTCATCTTGTCCACGCTTCCCTTTTACCCTTCTGCTTTTCCACCATGTTAAGATGTAGCAGAGACCCTCACCAAAGCAGCTGCCCAATCCTGGACTCTGTGGCCCCCCAGAAGCAGGTGCTAAATAAACTTCTTTCCTTTATAAATTATCCAGCCTCAGGTATTCTGTGAAAGAAACAGAAAAAAGATCTGAGACTGTCATTAAACAGAAACGCGCATGCAACACTGTTATGTATTCACTAGTAGACAAAAATGTTGTGACCAGAGACTCAAAGTGACCTAGCCATGTATTTTCTCTGGGAGGAAACTATTTGGTATTTGCTAATTCAGTGTTCAGGGCAACTTTATACAGAATAACTACTACAAAGAACAGAAATCAATGGTAAATGTTTCTAAGTAAATGAGTTGTGAGTTATAATCTTTGAAAAGTTGCTCTTCCATGTGTCTATCTCTCTGGGCTTGCTCCTCTTCTTTATTTTGAATTGATAGATGCTACCAGTGACATATAGCAGAAGCTATCAAGAAAGACATGAAGAGAAAAAGCCATTTCTCAATGGACTTTAACAAGAAGCATCTCGATATGTTTTATATTGTTCAAGGAAAGGTTTATATTGATCAGGTGCAAACATGAGCATGTGGATTAAGGGAAATAAATTAAATCCCTAATTGAACAAATAGATGCCAGCATCCTGTTATTAAAATAATAAGAGCTGCATGCTGTGGTGCATACATATAATCCCAGCAACTTGGGAGGCTGAGGCAGGAGGATTGCAAGTTCAAGGCCAGCCTCAGAAACTTAGTGAGAATCTCTCAAAAAATAAAAAGGACTGGGGAGTAACTCAGTGATAAAGTGCCCCTAGGTTCAATCCCTGGTAACAAAAATAAATAAAGAAGGACAAATACAAAATGTCTTGCTCTTTACCAGTTTACCAGCAATGGAATCTGGTACAGAAAATATCCAAAGATAAATGAAATGTGCAAACTTTACATAGCTACCTGGCATGAAAGGATGCTAGCCTCAGAAAGGAGACACATGACCCTGTCCTGAGTCACTCACGGGGCACCTCTCCTGCCATGGAAAGGTCAGGGGTGATGGAGTCTGACATGGGTAGGGCAAAAGTCTGGCTGTCCCACTCAGTGTCCTCATCTATAAACTGAGGGCCACAGTAACTTATTCAAGGGAATATTGAAAGAATTGAGAGAAATTGTTCATTGCGATCTGTGATCCATCTGGGTTATTAGAGAAGGTTCTCTGTTGTCGCTGTTTCTTCCTCTAAACCTTGTTTTTGGGGGGTGAACATCGTCTTGCCACAACCCTTTCTCCTGAAGAAGGATCCTTTGTCCACTGTTAGGTCCCTTAGCAAAATTCAATTGTGTATCTACCGCTCGTCAAACTCCGGGGATTATGGGAGTAACAGAAATGCAAATCTCATACACCCTTGTTCTGAAGAACTCTTAGTGTCAATAACAGCCTCTTCATAAAATAACAATATCTTAGTGAGGCTGGATATCCATAATGCATGAAGGAGGTGATAAAACAAGACTTAAGAAAGCAGGTCTAGGGATGGGGGTGTGGCTCAGTGGTAGAGAGCTCGCCTAGCATGTGTGAGGCCCTGGGTTCTATCCTCAGCATCGCATGAAAGTAAAACAAAGGTATTGTGTCCACCTAAAACTAACACAAAATGTTATTTAAAATAAAGAAAGAAAAGAAAGCCGGTCTATCACTATAGAAATTCTACAAAAGGTAGTGGTAGCACAATGGTGGGGGTAGGGAGATCCAAGAAGGCTTCCTGGGGAGGTTCTGCTCCATCAGGCCTTGCAAACGAGCTTCAGAGACATGCTGACCAGGCGAGAAGAGGCAGATGGGAGGAAAGGGAGGGGCTTGCTGCTGGCAGGAGCTTGTATCTCAGCACTGGAGGCCTGAGTGGAAACCATGTAGTGAACATAGACTGAGTTAAATTTCTTTCACCAGTTCTTCCTCTCCCATGCAAGAGCTAAACTTGGTATTTTTCCTCTTTTATAGTTAATGAAATTGAATGAATTTTTAAGCTTACTTCCTAAAAATACTGAATTAGCAAGATTTAAAAATTCAGACAAATAAAAATAAAAGTAAAATCACCCATATTGTTATACTTTAGAAATAACTACTATTACTGTTTTGGTGAGCCAGGCATGGTAGCACATGTCTGTAAGCCCAGCTGCTTGGCAGGCAGAAGCAAGAGGCTCCCAGTCTGAGTAAATTAGCAAGACCTCTCAAAAAGAAAAAAAAAGTTCCGGTGAATGCCTTTCTAGAATACTAAGCAAATATTTTGCATGTGTGTGTATATGTGTTATACTGATCATGATCATTACAAACTAGGATCATATTGTACATGTGCTAGTCGCTTTTTGTCATTGTGACCAAAACATCTGACAAGAACCAACTTGGAGGAGGAAAAGTTTATCTGGGCTCACAGACTCAGAGGTTCAGTCCATGGTCAGTCAGCTCCTTTGCTCTGGCCTCAGATGAGGCAGAGGGGTTGGTGGGAAGAGGCCAGGGACGGATATAGTCCAAAGCCACATCCCCAGTGACCTACTTCCCCAGCCACAACCTGCCTACCATCAGTTACCAGGCAGCACTCCATTAAACTATCCATGGACTCATCCAGCAAATGCATGAACGCACTGCCCGTGTCAGAGCCCAACCATTGCCTAAAACTCCCAGCTCCGAACCTTGCTGCCTTAGGGATAATGCTTTCAAAACATGAGCTTTTCAGATCCAAACCGTGCATGTTTTATTTCTTACTTCTTATCACTTTGTTAACATGCTGCAAACATGTTACTCATGTCGAGAACTCTGGAGCTCCACCACTGACTTCGCACTTGTGTAGGATCCCACTGAATGGATGTACCACACTGATTAACTGTCCCTTCCTTGAAGAACGGGTCATGTGTCTCTGCATGTTAAAGGTTGTTTGGATTATCATAAAATAAATAATTGGTTAGAAAAGGCATTTGAAAAATATAGAAATATTATAGTTTTTTTATTTTAACTTTCACATGAAGTTTTTTGTGAGGGCCGGGCTCACATAAAAAATTTTGAATTAAATAATTTTCGAATTATCTAAAATAACAATGACCTGGTTAACAAGTAGATTTTACTCCACATCCAAGAAACTCAGGACTTGGCAGTGATGACTATTTGCTGAGCCTAAATAGGGCTCCGTTTTCCTGGTAACTGACAACATTGTCCTCTATTTTTTTTTTTTTAATATATGTTATTTAGAGACAGGGTCTCCTGAGTTGCTTAGGGCCTCGCCAAATTGCTAAGACTGTCTTTGATCCTCCTGCCTCAGCCTCCTGAGCCACTGGGATGATAGGCATGTGCCACCGTGCCTGGCTCTTCCTCTTTCTTATAAAGAAAAATCCAAACCAGTTACAGTGGCACAAGCCTGTCATTCCAGTGACTCAGGAGGCTGAGGCAGGAGGATTGCAAGTTCAAAGCCAGCCTCAGCAACTTAGTGAGGTCCCTAAGCAACTTAGTGAGACCCTGTCTCAAAAATAAATAAATAAATAGAACTGGGGATGTGGCTCAGTGGTTAAGCACCCCTGGTTTCAATCCCTGGTACCAAACAAAATAAATAAGTAAAAACAAACAAACAAACAAACAAAAATGCATTATGTATAACTAAAACTATCTTAAGATACACGAATGGATTTTTTTTCAACAAAAGAATTCTATAGGGCAGGTGGGACATGGTGGCACATTCCGTAATTCCAACTACTAGGGAGGCTGAAACTAGAGGATTACAAGTTTAATGCCAGCCTGGGAAAATCAGCAAGATCCTGACTCAAAAATAAATAAATAAATTTTTAAAAAGTGTTGGGGAGATGGCTCAATAGTAGATCACCCCCAGTTTTAATCCACAGCACTGCAGAAAAAGAAAGAATTCAACAAGACAAAAGGAAATATGTACAGCTGCTTCAAAAATAGTTTGGTCTGACATTCTCACACTATTGATTCTGGAAACATATGGTTTAGATAAATGCAAAAAGGGCATTGTGCAAGGGTTAACTTTCTACACTGCGTATTTCTTTAATGCATGCAATTTTATTCAGTGAATGTATTATTTTTTCTCAGAACAAAATAAAGGTTTTTAGAGTGTTTCATAGACATGCGAAGTTAAAAGAAAAATAAAATCACTCAAGTTCTAACACCCACTGTTAACATTTTGGTGTTTCCCTGTAACATTTTTTATACATATTTCATAGCCTATTTTTTACACAGCTGGGATTACAGTAAAAATACAGTTTTACATATTGCTTATTTTTAATCATAATATAAGCATTTTCCATTTATAAACATTTGTAATGGTTGTATAATATTCCATGGAGTAGTATGTAATGATTTACATAATGCTTCTCCTATGTTCAAACAACTTAGATCGTTTCAAGTTTTTCTCCATTATACATGAAGTTTTGATCTCAGTGCAGGAATCCGAGTCTGCACTTTGAATTATTTCCTTATGAGAGATTCCCAGAAGTAGAATGACTAGCTCTAAGGCAATGAACATTTTTCAGGCCTGCGATACATATTGCCAAATTGCTTTCCCAAAAGGGTTGTACCATTTCACACTCCCACTAACAGTGTTGCTCATTCTGTGTTTAATGGCGTCATGTGACTGAACTAGCCAATAGCCAGGCTTAAATAAACTATGATACATCTAGCTAGTAAATTATACAGCCCATGAACTTGATCATGAGGCCTGTGGAACAGCATGGAAAAACAGTTACACTTCGATGTTAAGCAGGAAAATCAAAACGCAGGATTGGATGTAATTACTGCGGCATGAAAAACAAATAGATGAGTCTGCATAAGGTTGAGGTCTACAGGAAAAAAAATCCAGAAAATACCAGTATGCAAGGACAAGATAACGAATGCAAGATTTGTCACTATCTCTCCAGTTTCCATTATTTTCACTCTCTGCTTAATCTCACCTTGTATTGCTAGAACGTTATTCAATATTTCAAAACCTTCCAAGCAAGCAAAATATTCAGTCTAAAAAAACTGCAGAGTCCAGAATTTCCCAAATGCTCCTCCTGCACAGATATAGCATTTTCGAGGCCGGCTCATGCATTTTCGTGGCTAAAGGATCATGGTGGTCTCTTCTGAATTCCCAGAAATAATTAAGTCAATGAATGGAATTTTCTCAAATGTAAATTCTCCCATGATTTTTTTTTTCCCTCCAACCTCTAGCAACTGCCACCATTCTTCTGCTAGCAGATGACAAGAATGAAGACTTCACAAATAGTAACAGAAAACCACCAAAACAGCTGGTCACATTCTATGGATCCTGCCTTTGTGGTGGTCGGCATGGAAAAGAGTCCTATTTTCTGCTGGCTAAACTCTTCCAAGTCCTGTGATGGACGGAATATCAATAGGCTCAGATCCCTAGGTCTGCTGCCGAAATTCACCTTCTGTAGAGACGTAGCGAAGTCGAATGATGTCCTGTCACATCTCCAGCCCTTTTGTGGGTGGGAGAAATACAGAGGATGGCATATGCCAGGGCTCGTGATTCTGCTGCCCAAAGCTAACAGGAGAAGCCCGTCTTTGGTTTGGTCTGATTTTTTGGTACCAAGGATTGAACCCAGGGGTGCTTAACCACTGAGCCACATCCTCAACCCTTTTTTATATTTTATTTAGAAACAGGGCCTCGCCGAGTTGCTTAGGGCCTCACCAAGTTGCGGAGGCTGGGTTTGAACTCGAGATCCTCCTGCCTCAGCCTCCGGAGTCGCTGGGATTGCAGGCGTGCACCACCACATCCGCTGAAGCCAGTCTTTTTAAAGCAGCCGACGCCTGAGCCCACCCAGTGCCTCCTCTGACAGTTCGCCTGCCATCAGCCCCACTTCCACACTGGCTCCAAGTATAGCTACATAAAAACTTTTCACTTCACATATGGTGCAGGGACCAGTACCCCCTGCTAAACTTGGTAGGATCGCAGAATGCCGTGGAATCTGAAGCTGCCATGAAGATACCCAGCTGATTCACGTGCGCACTGAGTTCGAGAAGCCCTGAGCTAAGTCACAAGGCCAAGGTCACCTCCTGCCCCAGCTCTCCGGCAGCTCCCCACTGCCTGCAGACAGCCAGCCACTCTGGGTCACTGGCCACAGCCTACCTATCCAGCCTCTTCTCAATTAATGCTCACATACTTGACATTCCCTGAATAGAGGAGGCTTTCTCAACCCACAAAGCACGACTTACATGTGCGGTTCTCTCAGCAAGATGCCTTTCCATAAATGGCAAAATCACACTCGGCTTTCAAACTCAGCCCCGTCCTCCTCCAGGAAGCCTTCTTGGCCTCCTCCTCCCCACACACCCTACCTCTCCTTCCTCTGGTCGGCAGGACCCTCATATTTCACGTAGTCTCGTGTGCATGTGTATGTATGCCCCGGTGGGTGGCAATTTCCTGGTGGGTGCCTCAGAGGCCGTATCATCCACCTTTGCTAAGTGGAAATGACTGACTGAAGGAAGGAGTTCTGCCGCAGAATTGCTGATAAAATTTTCCACATCCCTATCTCACGTGGATTTTGTGAAAATCAATTGTTTATGTGTGGAAAAGTGCCTTGCAAGTCATAAAGATCTATAGGACGTAGATAAGTACATGGCATCCCAAGGGCTATCTCTGGATCTGCCCGGGCTTGGTCCCTTGATAATGACCTGAAGGGACACTGAAGTTAGATGATAAGGCGCCACCCACAGAGATTCTGATTTGGAAGAAATTCTGCATTTTTGCAAGCTTTTCAGGCAGTTTCACTATGAAGCCAAGTTTGGGGACAGTTGGCTTGGGCCATCGTCCTACTCCTTCACCACAGATGGGACGAGGGTGAGGCGCTCACTCTCAAGCTTGCACAGGGCAGGTTTGGCCACTGGAGAGAGGGGGGTCTCCTTAAAAACCGTGTCCTCTGCCTGGAAAGGTGGTGCATGCCTATGATCCCGGCAGCTGGGGAGGCTGAGGCATGAGGATCGTGAGTTCAAAGCCAGCCTCGGCAATTTAGCAAGGCCCTAAGCAACTCAGCAAGATCCTGTCTTTAAATAAAATACAGAAAAAGGGCTGGGTATGTGGCTCAGTGGTTAAGTGCCCCTGGGTTCAATCCTTGGCACCAAAAAATAAAGCATACCTTAGAAGTCCCTCTTGTCTTGACCATCCCAGCAAAGTAAGCCCTGATATGTGCAGCTGCTTACCCAGTATGTCCAGCTGCTGCTGCGCACCTGGCCCACTGTGCCCTTCACTCAGGAGAACCCAGCCTCACCCACTGTGTAGGGAACTCCACAGCCTCAGCCACAGGAAGGCCCAGGTGAAGTGAGGACAGGGTGCCCACACGACCTTGGAATTCCAGGCCCGACCACTGCAGCCCATAAACGGTCTGTTTTCCCTCAGTGGTAAAGAGGCAGACTGATGCTGACCTCATGCCCCAGCACATCTGACCACCTCAGGGCACCAGGGCCCTTTGAAGAGCCCAGAGCTTGGCACCAAAGAGAGCAAGATTTTCCTTCAGTTCTTCAGACCCTGATTGCTAGCCCTGAGCATTCTGGAGTCCTAGAGCCAGAGCCCCTTAGACCCACGGAGACTGTCCCCAGGCTGCCACGCATGAGGGTGGGGAGGCCCACTTTCCAAAATTGCTCCCCATCCCTCGAACCTCCCATAGGGTCCAAAGCTCCCTCTACTACCTCCTTTTCACGGGCTGACCCTGGCTGGGGGCAGCTGTGTGTGACAGGCTCTGCAGAAAGCATGCTGCCCATATAGTCCTCCCTATGGGTCCTAGGACCACTGTGTCACAGGTGAGGAGACTAAGGCTCCAGGGACAAGGGAATTTGTCCACAGGCAGAGGGCAAGCGGATGGCAGGAGCCAGGATTTCAATCCAAAAGTTCTGCTCCTCCCCTCTCTGAATTTGTTTTAACTTTTTGTTTTTAGTTAGATTTTTCCTACCCCTTGCTTTGTATTTCTAAAACTTTCCCTCTGTTTTCCTGGAGTCTGAGGATAATAGTAATCAGCAGCTTGAGTTCTAGAAGTTTCCTCTGCAGATATTTCCCTGAATCTCGGGCTGGATTCTTAAGGAGTTTGGAGATGTGTATGTATGTGTGTGTACACCATGGAATCTCATTTTAAAATAATATGTTTACATACATGCTATAAAATATGTAAGATGACAAAGGAAAGCAATTGACTAAAAATCCAGTTATCAAAATATTCAGAAACAAATTTGTGATCAATAGTGTTGCTTCCCCTCTGGGCATGGGGGTGCATTCCTTTAATCCCAGAGACTCTGGAGCCTGAGGCAGGAGGACAGCAAGTTCAAGGCCAGCCTCAGCAATTTAAGGCAATCCTTTCAATTTTCAGTGATTTAGCAAGACTGCCTCAAAATAATAATAATAATAATAATAATAATAATAATAATAACAACAACAACTGGGAATATGGCTCGATGGTAAAGTGCCCCAGGTTCAATTCCCAATACTGAAAAAAAAGGGTGTGTAGTATGTAGTTTCTTTATTAATTTTTTAAATAAGAAGATCTGATGACAAATCTAATTTCTTAGCAGAAGTGAGCATGAAAGATATTTGAGAAATCTGCAGCTACTGTCATGAAAATGTCTGGGATTCATTCCCGGATAGAACGCACATAACCACCACACGTACACAGAGGGCAAACGAAGGGAATCCACAGTGCTCGAGAAGGTTGAGGGGAACACAGCGGGCTGCCTCGGGAGCGGCAGGAATCCCCTTCTGACAGTTCCTTAAGGCTTTCCCATGTAACATGCCTACCTATAAATTCTCACGTGACTCCAGGACTGCCCGGAGAAAGGGTTGTATGTCTCTCTTCTTGAGAAAGTAGGAAACAAAGGTTCTCATTCAAAGTCACAGCTAGTGAGAGAAGGAACGGGTGAATCAGACCTCTCCGGCCTGCCCAGTACCCCATGCAGGCGACTGCTCAGGCAGGGACTGAGCGGCACCTTATCAGCCCCGAGCTGAACAGGACAGCTGGTTATCTTGGTAATAGAAGAGATAAGGGTTTGGGGTGGGAGGAGGGGAATGCGGGTAAGTACTGTGGTGTTAGGCATTCTGATCCCCCACAGCTTTGTGCAGTTGATCCTTTATGGTGTGCCTCACCAAGAGATGCTGATTTCCAGAGCGCGGATGGTAGTGAACCACTGAACAATGCCAGGCTTGGCCCAGCCGGGCAACCAGCTCAGCAGACTGACCAGCTTGGGTGCTGGGCAACTGCTGGGTAAGAGCCAGGCGGATAGTGGAACCCCTCGGGTGGCAAAGAAGGGAGCTGGACAGTTTATGGGCTGAGGAAAACAGGGTGCCGCTGACAAGATTTTTGCTTGGTTTGGTTTTGGGGAGCGCGGTTGAACGCAGGGGTGCTTAACCGCCGAGCCACATCCCCAGACCTTTCCATGTTTCATTTCGAGGCACGGTCTTGCTAAATTGCTTAGGGACTCACTAAGCTGCTGAAGCTGGCTGTGAGCTTCCGATCCTCTTGCCTCAGCCTCCTGAGCTGCTTGGGATCACCGGTGTGCGCCACCACACCCAGTCCCTGAAAGTTTTGCAGGAGAGGAGAAACTCACGGAGCCCTGAGGTCACCGAGCTTAACACAGGGCAGCAAACACTTCCAGGGGTTTGCTCTGCACAGGTCCTGTGCTAGCCTCATGGTTCAGGTGATCGGTGGTGAGTAGAAAGAGGACAGAGAACTAATAATCCCCCCAGGAGGACAGGTATCATTTCAGGAAGGGACTCCAGGAAGGCCTTATGGCAGAGGGAGACCGGCATGCAGAGTTGGATGCCAAGCGGGGGCCGTGAACTGGATAGAGAGGGAGCAAAGGGAGCATCTTTAGAGAAGCAACCAAATATGTGGGTAGAGCAAGAGGCATGACCCTCCCCTCAGACCCCCAGATTCACCCTGCACGTTCCTCACTGCTCTGAGACCCAGGAAGCTGATCCTTGTGGATTACTTCAATAATGAACTTGACCCTGGCTTCAGGTCTAGTTCAGTCTATGGGAGGCAGGAGATGGGCAGGGCGAGAGGAGGGAGGGTGGTGTATTGATCCCCTCTCCCCCCATGACCCTTCTAACCTGGGGGCATGGACCAAGTGTCCACCATTGCTAGTCCCGAAGTTCTGCCCTCCTGATTTGGTTTCCCCACACCCCGCCGACCCTCTACCCCTTGAATGTACACCCTGTGACCTCATACAGTGGGTATGGAGGAGGTTTCCAATTATCAAAATATGACCCGACAGTCACCTAAGCTGGAGGAGGAACAGGGACCTTGCCCTGGGGATGTGTAGCTCAGTTGCAGTTAGCAAAACCCTCTTCCGGGCGTGGATTTATTCACAGCTCGAGACAAGTCTGCAGGTATCGGGCAGGTCAGAGGTCGCCAATTCCAGCAGTTACCAAGCATGGAGGTACCTGCTGAGTCCTTGTGACTCTCAGGACTGAGACAGAAAGATGGAAATTTCAAAGCCAACCTGGGCAATGTAAACACACCCTGTCTCTAAATAAAATTTCAAAGGGCTGGGATGTTGCTCCATGGTAGAGCACTTACCCAGCATGTAGGAAGTCCTGGGTCCAATCCCAAGCACTGCAAAATAAAAAAGATCATAGCAGTGACCCAAAGAGGATGTGGATGGAGACTTGGCCAAGAAGCACGGCTGGTCAGTTAGAGAGCCAGGCCCTGTGGCCTAATTGTTCGGTTGCTAAGCCAGACCCTTTCTACCAAGGCAATTCTAAGTAGGCCAAGAAGAGTGAAAGAAACTCAAGAGGGCTTTCAGGTACACACACACACACACACACACACACACACATCCCCTTGATAGGGGTGTGATTCATTCAACAAACATTTATTGAGCTCTGACTGGGTTTACAGACCTATATTAGAAACTGGCGGATGAGAAGATTAGATAACGGGGAGGAGAATGAGTCAGGAGGAGGACTGGCAGCGCGGGGTGGTGGACAGGCAGCTCTGGCCCACGGTCTGGAGTCCTGGCTCGAGTGGAGATCACCCATCACTTGAACTCAGAGTCTGAGGAGGTCAAACACTTTGTTGTAGAAAACATGGTCAAGTCGATCTCAGATGCCATTAGAAAGCTGAAATCCCTCTGTAACGGGCTTCACCTGATGCTTTGATTATACCCCTTGTCGCTTTGAAACTTACGTGGTTTTTTCTTTTTCCCAACCTTTTCCCTGACCTTCCTGATCTTCTTTTCCCTAAACTTCTCCTCCCTGATCTTTTCCCTAACCTCCTCCCTGATCCTCTCCTTCCTGATCTCTCCTCCCTAATCTCATTTTCTCTGAATTACCTCTTAAACCCCACCCCCACCCTGTTCCCCTTGATGGGCAGAATCACAACCTTTGGGACAGGAGTCTCCTGTGTTTCTCCTTTGCTAGCAAAGCAATAAATTTTCCTTTTTCTCAAAACTGTCCTCGTTATTGGATTGGCATCAGGGACAAGGACCGAGCTTTCGGCAACACTTCAATAGCTCTAGACTTCTTTTTTGGGGGGTAGGGACGTTGCTGGGGATAGAACCCAGGGTCACCTAAACACCAAGCCACGTCCCCAGTCCTTTTTTTGTATTTATTTGGAAACAAGGTCTCACTAAGTTGCTGAGGTTGACTTTGAACTCCCAATCCTCCTGCCTCCCCAGCCACTGGGATAACAAGCAAGCGCCACCGTGCCCAGCAATAGCTCTAGACTTCGAAGCAGGACCCCAGGATTCTGCATTACCTGCCCTCTGCTCATCTCTGCTCATGGATTGCTAGAGAACCCGTGCATCCTCCTCTGCTTCCCTGACTGTTCCCCAGAGCACATGCCATCTCGTACCTCTAACACTCTGCATAGAAGTCCCTAAGCCTGGATGACATTTCCTCACTCCTTCCTCTGAATAGTTCAGTGGATAATTCTTACTCAAACTTCAAGATTCAGTTCAAGCCAGTTACTCTACCCGCAGTAGTAACTGACACAATACTAGAGGCACAAAGATAGCCCCTGATTTTTTGGAATGCATGAGGCGACTGATGAAGTAAGAGGAGTAAAACAACTAGCATGCAGTAGATATAGTCTGTGCTCATGGAATAATAATAGAAATAGCATTTTGGAAACTAGGAACTAGGACCTAGGAACTTAAATGAGAGGATGGATGGGTGGATGGATGGATGGATGGATGGATGGATGGGTGGATGGATGGATGGGTGGATGAATGGATGGATGGATGGATGGGTGGATGGATGGATGGGTGGATGAATGGATGGATGGGTGGATGGGTGGATGGGTGGATGGGTGGATGGGTGGATGGATGGATGGATGGATGGATGGATGGGTGGGTGGATGGATGGATGGATGGATGGATGGGTGGACAGATGGATTAACTGAGGATTTGTGAGTGACTGCAGGAGGAGGAGACTTAGACCCAGAGCTTCTGTGTGCAATTTCTACAGAGAGTGCACCGCTTCTAGGCCAGCCAGCCTCCCCTAGCATCCCTCAGCACGCTCCCCCTAATGGACTTTCTTGGATCCCAGAGCATTCTGACAGATAGATACCGGAATGCACTGCAGCTTGGAAATCTGTGCTTCACATTAGTACCCCTGACATGGTCCCCGTTTTCCTCTCCCCACGTAGAGGGTGCTCAATGGCTTGTCAAACAAGTGCCTCCTGGAGGGTTAAGAAGAACCGATAACAACGAGATCAATGTCATTTAGCCCAGGAAAAGCCCCAAAGCCATTTTTGACCTTGAGCAAAGTACTGAACTTCTCTGTGTCTCAGTTTCTTCATCTACAAAAGAGGGATGATACTTGAGTGGTTTTGCTTTGCTTTGTTTCTGTACTGGAGAATGAAACCAGGGCTTTGCACATGCTAGGCAAGCACTCTACCACTGAGCTACATCCCCAGGTCTTTTTATTTTGAGATGAGGTCTTGCTAAGTTAGTTCTCCAGGTTTGCTTCAAGCTTGCAATCCTCCTGTCCCCACTTCCCAAGTAGCTGGGATTACAGAGGATTCCCAATGCACCCAGTGATAGTCACAGTATTAATCACAATTAAGAAATATATCAGCTGGGCACCCTGACACACACCTGTAGTCCTGATACCCAAAGTTTGGTCCTTGTCCCTGATGCCAGTTCAATAACAAGGACCTGGTTTTGAGAAAAGGAAAATGTTTTATTGCTTTGCTAGCGAAGGAGAAACATGGAACTCCCCGTCCTAGAGGCTGTGATTCTCTTCATCAGGGGTTTTAAAGAGGTGATTCAAAGGCTCTGTGCCATCTTTTCTCTGTCCAGAGTTGTAATTCACTTGTTAATTTGGGAGACAGTCTTTTTTTTTTTTGTACCAAGAATTGAACCCAAGAGTGCTTAACCACCGGGCCACATCCCCGCCCCTTTTTGATTTTTCATTTTGAAACAGAGTCTTGCTAAGTTACTTAAGGCCTCCTCACTAAATTGCAGAGACTGGCCTTGAACTTGCAATCCTTCTGCCTCAGCCTCCCAAGTCACGGGGATTACAGGTGCATACCACTGCACCTGGCTTGGGAGATGGCGTTTCTTAGATCTTCTGGTGCCATCCCCAAGTCCAAATTCCTTCCTTCCTGTGCTGGGTGTGTGCTAAAGGACAGATGACTCTGCATAGGAGGGGAGGGAAAGGTAATCCTGTGTCCCCCCAGATGAGGTAGGGGAGGATTAGGGAGGTGGAAGGAGAGAGGAAGAGAAAGACACCTGTCCATTTTAAAAATAAGTCACAGTGGCAGAGCAGCAAGGGCTATCTTCAAAGAGTAAAGTGGACCACTGTTACGGTCCCAGCTACTCAAGAGACGGAAGCAGGAGAATCTCCAATTCCAGGCCAGCCTGGGTAACTTAGTGAAATCTTGTCTCATAAAGAAATAAAAAGGACTGGGGGTGCAGGGCGTGATGGCACACGCATAAAATCCCAGCAGTTCGGGAGGCTGAGGCAGGAGGATCACAAATTCAAGGTCAGCCTCAGCCATTTAGCAAGGCCCTAAACAACTCAGTGAGACCCTGTCTCAAAATAAAAATTAAAAAGGGCTGGGGATGTGGCTCAGTGTTTAAGTGCCCTTGGGTTCAATCCCTGGGACCAAAAATGGGGGAGGGGGAACGTAGCTCAGTGGTAGAGCACTTGAGCATGGAGAAGGCCCTGGGTTTAATTCCCAGTGAGAGAGAGAGAGAGAAACAGACAGGCAGGCATGAAAAGAAAATGAAAGAAAAGACAAAGATCTTTAAGTTTGACATCATGCAGCTGGATAAACCCGCTGGTTACACTTGGCCGCTCAGGTCTGATGCCTGGGCTTTGGTGCAGCAGGAGATATAAGAGCAAGCAAGGGTCCATATCATTCCCAAAATGAAAAACAAAGGCAAAACCTAGCTCAAGGGAAACAAATGCTTGGGAAATCTCACAGCTCACTTTGGTTCAACCCACATTTATGGATCTGTTCCTATATCAGGATGAACAAGACTCAGAGTCCAGTAATTTGCAGCCTGCTTGGGCAACACAGAGAGACCCAGTCAAAGGCAATAAAATAAACAAATGAAAATAAAATGAATTGGACTGAGGATGTATCCCAGTGGCTGAGTGCTTGCACAAGGCCCTGGCTTCAACCCCAGTGAGTATAAATAAATAAATAAACTCAACAGAGGATTCAAAATTAATGGCTGATTTAAAGCGCTTGAAACCTGGCAAAGATCTGTGAGAGTAGAAGGAGCTTTGCTCTCCTTGTGGGTTTGACTGTCCGCAAATCCTCTCTTTTGATACTGCACAGTGCATGCCTGACACACAGTAGGGACTCCATAAATATCTGTTGAATAAATAAAGCTGTAAACAGCCATCGGCCTTCAAGGTCATTTAAGGAATCTCACTTGCCAATTGTGATGGTGTGGGCCTGTACTTCCACCAGCTCAGGAGGCTGAGTCAGGAGGTTCAAAGCCAGCCTCAGCAACTTAGTGAGGCCCTAAACAATTTAGTGAGACCCAAGACCCTGTCTCAAAATAAAAATTTTTAAAGGGCTGAGGATGCGGCTCAGTGATTAAGCATCCTTGGTTTCCATCCCCAGTATCAAAAGAAGAAGGAGGAGGAGGAGGAGGAGGAATCTTACTTAATAAAAAAATTGTCAACAATCAGAAACTCTTCTCAAAGATGATCATGACGGTAGCTTCTGTCGTACTGCAGGATCGCAGCACTGGCCCTGTACAAAGAACTGTGCAGAACCCACTTACCAGTCCTCAAAACCGCGGTGTGCGCTGGGTGCACGGGCGGGTCCGCGTAGTCCTGGCTGAGGCCCAGGAGTTGGGGGCCAGCCTGGGTAACGTAGTGAACACCATCTCTTAGGGGAAAAAAAAGGCACAACTGTGTGAAACCTGTGTTATTACCCCCATTTCAATGACAAAGCAGCCAAGGCTCAGAGCAGCTAAATGCAGCTTGCAACCATGAGGCTTAGACTCTGGTCTGTCGGACACGGCAGCCTAAGTTCTTCATCACCTTGCCATATTTCCCCAAATATTTCTGAACGTTTGATAGCTATCATCCCTTCAACTCAGCCGTGAGTTCAGGCCTGGAGACTTGGAAGAGGAAATTTGAATCGGACTCATTTTATCATCTTATTGATTGTGGGAGAAGGTGAAACAAAAGAGTGGAGATACACACACACACATACACATTTGTACACATATATACACATTCATACACATATATACACATTCGCACACATATATACACATACACACATATATGTACATATATCTATAAAATATGTCTATATACATATACACATGTATCTATAAAATAATCACGACTATATACAAATATACATAGTTATGTATATAGAGACAGATATATATCAGTGTATATACATGATTATATATATTATATATATATATGAGCTGCAGGATCACTGTACTGGTTATATATATATATATATACACACACACACACACACACATATATGCACTGAACTCCTCAATCATCAATTTCCTTTCCAAGCATGCCAAGTGATTTTCGTGTGTGTGTTTTACTTATTTCTGAGATCAGAGATTGAACTCAGTGGTGTTTAACTGATGAGCCACATCCCCAGCCCCTTTTATTTTTTATTTTTTATTTCAAGACAGGGTCTCACTAAGTTGTTTCAGGCTTCACTGAATGGTTGAGGCTGGTCTTGAACTCGTGATCCTTCTGCATCGGCCTCCTGAGTCACTGGGATTACAGGCATGTGCCACAACCCCGGCTATGCCAAGTGATTCTTCACATCCATTATATCATTTAACTCCAAAAGTTTCTAAAAGCAGGTGTAATATTTCTGCCTTCCAGATGAGGAAACCCAGCCAAAGGAAATCGAACGCTACAACCAACTTACCAGAGGGGGACCCTGTATGGCCTCGGGCCAACCTGACTTCAAAACACATGAGCCACGCCTTTTTCACTAAACAACCATGAACCTCTTACATCTTTAACCTAGTTATATCATAACTAATGAGATTACATTTTAACAATGAGAAATAATTATCTGTACCTGTTCCAAATACACAATTACACACATATTACAAGTAAAAGTAGACAATTTAAGGGTAGAAAGAGCAAGAACATTTTGAAATAGAGATGAACCAAGAGGAGCTGGGGGCTGGGGATGTGGCTCACTGGTAGAGCGCTCACCTAGCATGCGCAAGGCCCTGGATTTGATCCCCAGCACAGGGGAAGGAAAAAAAGTAAATAACAAAAGGAGCTAGCTCTATATCCCAGCGGATGTAAGCTGAAACTGTGCTTCCTTCTATGGAAGGAAGAAGCTACCTGGATGGCAACTGTGTTTGGATTCAAGTAACAGGACTATTTTTTGGTCCATAAAATATTAATTTTAGCTAACTTTCCAACCACTGAGTGGTGTGCACAGTAAGTACTGTTGTACATGGGAATCAGTGTTCATAATGGGTACCTTGATTTGCACAGAATTTCAATTACATTATCTCCTCTAATCCTCAGAGCATCCTTGAGATCTGGCATTATCACAACCATTCCCAAGTGAGGAAAGAAGGCTCAGAGCACAAAGGTATGATCCAAAATCACAGTCAGAAGTGGTTGAACTGGGATCCCAGCCCCCTGGGCCCTCCCCTCTGCAATGCATTGTGGGCCCCTAGAGAGCACAAGCAAATCTGCGGATCTGCATTACATACTATTTTTCCTGTGTTGCCATGCACATCACAAGTCCAGTCTAGATAAAACGCACGACTTACTCCTCTATTACAACCTTTTCCTCCAGCAGGCATTTCTAATTTACTGTCACAAAAAAGATCCGTACCTGGAAGGGGCTGCTCGTGCGCTCTTCATGAAGCACGACCATCAGAGTATCTGCTCTCCTCCCTCTCCAACCCAGAACAGTGCTGGAGAGGAGCGGGACACAAATCCACTTCCTAGAGATGCTCAGAAAATCCTCCTCTTACCTTAGGACCAAGAACCCCATTCTAATCTCAAGCTGCCTCCCAGGGGAAGTGGCTTGTCCACACGGCCTGTGTTGATCCTGCCCAGGAGCTATTCCTAGAATTGTCTTTGAGGATGTTAAAATCCTAATTTAAATGTACTGGGACATTTGTTATTTAGAAGAGCCCTGCTGGCAATTATTAAGCAAAGCAAGGATTCCCTCTGTAGTGAGAACAGTTGGCCCCAGGGTAACTGTCTTGTCCCATTGATACCAAAGGAGTTGGTTAACCAAAGTAGGACCCACAAGCTCCTACTTCCAGGCATGGAATTCTTGGAAATACCGTTCTGGGCTCCCTACTGCCCAGCCCTGGAGCCTCATTTCCTCATCCTGCTTCCCTTTCCTCCCAACACGGTAGACACCAGGTTCCAGCCCCCGAGTGGAGGAGGGGATGGGTCCTCCGTGATGTGCTCGCTCTCTCGGAGGAAATTAACACACTGAGCTGGCAAAGGCGCACGTGTTATGCGGTAAACAGGAAAAGAGGTGTCTAGCCTCCTTGGCGGCAGTGGCTAATGTCACTTTCATTTTTATGCAAAAGACAGGGTTCGGTTGACTTTTGCTCTTCATTGAGCCACTGACCGCTGGCAGGGCTTGTGCTCCTGGGCGCAGGCTGGCCGTCAGGATGCATTCCGGGCAACTTCCATCTTGCCCTTGCTGAAGATGTACCTCCCTCATTGCTTCTCGGTCCATTCGGAGCTGCTCTGCACCCACCCTTGGCCTGGCCATTCCCTCTCAGCACAGAAGACGCTGGGTGGTTTCTTCTCATCCACACTTCCGGCCCCCCTCATGTCTTCCTTCGAACCTGCGGCCTGCTGAGGGGCACCACTCTGCCAATCATCACCTCTGCTGCAATATCCTTAATCTTTTATCTCTTTTCCTCCAGCTCTTCCCATCAACATTCAAGTACGCTCAAGCCTCCCACACTAATAAACAAACAAGCAACTAAGCAAATAATCCTTCCACCTCTGTTCCCTCCAGCTCAGGCCTTAGCTTTCCCTGCAGTTGGCTTGACTCTTCCTTCACTCCTGTCTGGCACAGCCCACAAGTTGGCATCAGGCCTGTTCTCCTACCGAAACACTTCTTCAAGGGTACTGTGATCTTGCGTTGGCTAGACCCAGTTGCTAATCTGAATACCTATCCTCCACCAGACTTGCAGCCTATGCCACTGCACCCAGAGTCCCCCCAGCCTCAGGCAGACCCTGACCCTTGAGCACAACCACCAGAGTTCTCCCTGCAGACAGACCAGCCCACGGGAAGCCATATTGCAATTTGGGAGGTCCTAGGGCACGGTCCTGCAACCTGGTTAGCAGATTTGAGCTAACCTGGACTGGAGCATCCAACTCCTCGTACTCCAAAATAGAGAAGAACTCAAGACTGCTAGAAAGACCTCAGCAGCTATAGTTCCTGTTTTTCCAAGATTCCAGGAATGACTTGGCCTCCTTTAGATTGACCTGCTCTTTTCTTTAGAAATGCTAAAGTTCTGGAAGGTCAACTATTCTCTCCCTTTTCGGTTTTGCATAGTTCTGGTCCCATCCACTGTATGCAAGTTTATAGTTCACTTTTCAGAAGTCAGCGTCATTTGCAAGAGACTGTGATATGTTATGGCCCCTGGGTATCACCAACAAGGGATCCTGTTACTGGCATGAGATCACCCAACTGAAGTTCCTGATCCTTCCTCCTACTAACTCTCCAACAGTCTCCCTTCATGCCTGCTCCAAGACCTCCTGAATTCCCTGCATCTACATCATATAGACAGAACTAATGGTTCCTCTGTGTTCCCTCCCATGACTACAAATTTATCATTCTCAAGTATTGATTATTCTTAACATTCTATTAGGATCATTTTGGGCTTATTCTCATATTTACTTTCATTTCAAAATAGGGTGTTAAAAAGTAATCTATAACTGCCTGACACCTAAACAAACACCCAGACCCATATGTCAATAACTTGGTAAATGTTTGACTCTCTGGTTTCCAGCTGCCATGAGGAAAGATCCAGCCATTCGCCAGATGCTCAGATGGGGTTTGGAGAATTATCTGTAAGGGGTATTCTCCTGAGAGTGCTGCAGTAATAAATAATTTGAGGATCGCTGGATGTTTCATGTCTATCTTTTTAAAGACCAACACAGGTATGGTGCAGTGGGGAAAGCGTCAACTAAACTTGGATTCATCTTGGGCAAAATTAGAGCCAGGCATGGTGGTCCACACCTGTCATTCCAGTTACTCAGAAGCAATAGACTTGCAAGTTCAAAGCCAGCTTCAGTATTTAGTGAGGACCTAAGTAATTTAGCAAGACCCTGTCTCAAAACAAAAATAAAAAGGGCTGGTGATGTGGCTTAGTGGTAAAATGCCCCTGGGTTCAACCCCCCACTACCAAAAAGAAAAAGAAAAAAAAAAATTAGACTGTGGTCCTGACCCTGTTATGAGCTCCATGTAGCCTCTGGAACTCGGTTCCCTCATCTGTATAATGGCACAAATGTAACAGGGATTCACTTGATGCTCTGACTACATCCCTTGTCACTTTGAATCTTACATGGTTTTTTACTTTTCCCAGACCTTCTGCCTCAACTTCTTTTCCCTGATCTTCTTTTCTTTAACCTCCTCCCTGATCTTCTCCTTCCTGATCTCTCGTCCCTAATCTCATTTTCTCTGAATTACCTCTTTAAACCTGCTGTTCCCCATGATGTGCAGAATAACAACCTTTGGGACAGGAGTCCCCTGTGTTTCTCCTTTGCTAGCAAAGCAATAAACCTTTTTTCCTTTTTCTCAAAACCGTGTCCTCATTATTGGATTGGCATTGGGGACAAAGACCAAGCTTTCAGCAACACAAATAGCAGGCCAATAATGCAACTTCCAATCAAGAAGCCACCATCCATGGTGCTACACACCTGTAATCCCAGTGGCTTGGGAGGCTAAGGCAAAAGGATTGTGAGTTCAAAGCCAGACTCAGCAACTTAGTGAGGCCCTAATCAACTTAGAGAGACCCTGTCTGTAAAATAATAATAATTAAAAAAAAAAAAGATCTGGGGATGTGGCTTAGTGTTTAAGTGCCCCTGGGTTCAATCCCCAGTACCAATAAATTATATAAATTTAAAATAAAAATAAAGAAATCCACCATCACATTGACCCAACTGGGTGACTCTGAACATAGGATGTTGTGTAATACTTCAACAGAATCTTTGGATAAATGATATAAGAAATGGCAAATGGCTTCCCAAAGTCAAGAATCATGAGCAAATCTTGGGGCATTCAGTAGTATAAACTATGCAGAAGCAAACTGACAACATTTATCCCTCCTCTCCCATGGTAATATCAGCCAGAATCACTGATGGGGGTGGGCGGTTTAGTATCTACTGATAACATGAACCACTGACCCTCCAATCCTTCCTTATCTGCCTGATTTGGCAGAAGACTGGAGTTTGGATGACCTTGGCCTGATCACTTCAGTTCCTTCTTCTCCCTCTTCATTGTCAACTGGGGACACTAGGGGAGCCCTCCCTACTTGTTTATTGTGTATCAAGTGAGGTCATACATTTGAAAGACTTCAGTAAACAGTAACTGTTTACAAAGGTGTCCGCATGTGAATGATCAGCATTATTTATAGTAAGTGTGAGATAAATATAAAGGAAACACAGAGCAGCCCATATTTTGGCCCCACTATACAGAAACACAAGTTTCTGTCTAAAAACAACCAGGGGGCAGGGGATGTGACTCAGTAGTAGATTGCTTGCCTAGCATGCACAAGGCCCAGGGTTCAATCCCAATACCACAAAATATATCAATAAAAGTCCTGCTACTTAAAATAAATAAGTGATAAAATAATAAAAACAGTCAGGATTGGCGGTGCTTTCCTGGAACCCAGGGAGCCGAAGGGAGAGGTTCTGCATAAGGGTCTAGCCTTGCAATTTGGCACAACAGGTTTGAATCCTGCCTGCAGGATGAGGGGTGACAATTTGCATACTCAGGCAGTTTAATATTTCAGAGTCTGGTGGGGAAAACCACTTCTCCACAAACCAAGAATAATAATAGCACCTACCTCACTCCAATTGTTATGCTGATTGTTGAGATACTGAACTTACAATGGTAGAGTACTTGCCTAACAAGTGTGAGACCCTGGTTGAAGAAAAACAACGCGTTGCCCTTCAGTAGGCAGGCAGCCAAAGACGCGCAGATGAGCGTGAATGCGTTCATTGGTAAATTACTTCCATTTTACTCCACACCCTAGGTCACTCTCGTGTAATGAAATATATAAAAATTACACACCTTAGCATGAAGTGGAATATGATAGGGAAGATGGAAATGGTGTTGCCAGCTAGGTGGAGAGATGGGAAAGTGATTACTTTTCTTTACCTCTTGTTACAACGTCCTTTGCCCAAGGGCTACAGTTTGGGCTTTGTTTTTTATTTAAAAGGAAAAACCAGCGTTACTCTGATGCGTAGTAGGAGTTGGTTTGGGGGATGTCTTAAAACCAGAAGTTTTAGGCAGGTAGAGACCAAAATCTGCAGCTTGCAGGAAGAAAGAGCAGAAAGATGTTAAAAAGTGACAAATTCCCATTCATTCCCATTGCTTGAGATAAGTCTGGGGCTGAAGGGCACCTTCATGAACTTCGAAGGTTCTCAAAGCAGGATGCGTCTCCTCCCGCTCTCCGCCCAGCTGCCTGTCTTGCAGTCACCTGGGCCAGCCACCGTTCCAGCCCATGGTGCCCAGGTCCCTTTCACCTCTGCCATAACTTGGTCTCTGCTCAATGTTATCTACCCCCAGGGTCCTTGTCATTCTATCTCATTATCTTCTTTCTGTTCTTTTCTTAGCAGCACCTGTAGACTATCTAGAACCATCTCATTTATTTACGTGTTTACCAGGTGACTTTCTTTGGCTAGAAGATAAGCATCATCAGACAAGGGACTCGTCTGTTTCATTGACTGCCCTATCTCCAGTGTGGAACATTGACAAGGCACTCAAAGTATTCGAGATGGGCGCAGTGGCGGACACCTGTGGTCCCAGCTACTCTGAAGGCTGAGGCTGCAGGATTGCAAATTTAAGGTCAGTCTGGACAACTTAGCAAGACCCTGAATCAAAATAAAATGGCTGGTGAGGTAACTCAGTGATAGAGCACTTGCTTGGCACACAGGGGACCACTGGGAGGTCAATTAATTCCCAGTCTCTCTCACACACACACGTGCACACACACACACACACACACACACACATGCACACACACACACACACACAAAAGGTAATTGAGGAAAAAGGGAAGCAGGGTATGGTGACACACACCTATAATTCCAGCTGCTTAAGAGGCTGAGGCAGGAGGATCTCAAGTTCAAAGACACCCCGGGCAACTTAAGACCCCGTCGCAAAATAAAAGGGGCTGGGATGCAGGTCAGTGATGGAGCACTGGAGCATCCATGAGGCCCTGGGTTCCCTCTTCAGTGCCACACAGAAAAAGAAAGAGAGAGAGGGAGAAAGGAAAAGAGGGAGGGAAGGAAGGAAAGAAAAGGGGAAGGGAAGAAAAGAGGAGAGGAAAAGGGAAAAAATCTTCAAGTTTGGTGTCAACATCAGCCAGTCTCATAAGCCACTGGTTAGACATGGCCACTCAGACCCCATGCCTGGGCAGAGCTGATGCATGGGTGCTGTGGTGAAGCAAGAGTCCTTATCATTCCCCAAATAAAGAACAAAGACAGAATCTAGCTCAAGGGAAACAAAGTCTTGGGAAGTCTCCCCGCTCGTTTGGATGGAGGCCACATTTACGGAACAGTTCCTGTATCAGAATGAACCAGACTCAGCACATATCCAGATATGACTGGAAAGGAAGCCAGGAACAGACCAACAGAACGGAGAAAGTACTGAAGTCACGCTCCGCTCTCTCACAGGACAGAGGGAGTCAGAAGCCCCAGCTACAGCCAATGCAGGAGACACCCTAACCTTCCACTGATGTAGAAGTGAAAGCACGTCCTGTAGAGGAATCCACAGCAACACCAGCCCAGGAGGCGACCTTGCAGCTCCGGAGTCTGGGTCAAGGTGGCTCCTCGAGATCTAATAAACTTTCCCTAACACCACGGCTGGTGGCAGGCCCGGGGGCAGATACCAAGCAGGATGATGGCTGAACTGCTTCCTGAAAGCCACCTTGCTACTTATAGAAAGAAGGAAAGATCTGGAACAACTTGGCTCCCAGTAGGGACAGCTAGTTCAACCCACAGCGCGGACAGTTCAGAGGCTGCCTGGCAGGACGTGAGCATTCTGTGTGCATTTGGCAGGTGAAGGCGAGGCTGAGAATGCCAGGGGAAATATAATAGTATCTCCTCCTAGCAGTGGGCCTGCTCTTTAAAAAGAAGAAAACAACTGTACCAAGGGCCTTTGTGGACACTTTTTTTTTTTTTTTGGTCCTACCCTTTATTTATTTATTTATTTATTTATTTATTTATTTATTTAGGTCCTTGGGATTGAAACCAGGGGTGCTTTACCACTAAGCCACATTCACATTTCATTTTTTTAATTTTTTTATTTTTAGACAGAATCTCAATAAGTTACCCAGGCTAATCTCAAACTTGCAAACCTCCTGCCTCAGCCTCCCAAGTCATTGGGATCATAGGTATGTGCCACCATGTCTGGAAATAATTGTTTGTTTTTAAATGTCCCTTCTACCCTCTCATGTCAGGAGTGCCACTATTCATCAGCAGAGCTGGAAGATTACCTCCACGCAGTGGTTTGTTGAAATAGCCAGAGCTGCGGGGTTCACACATATGGATTCAGTCATGTGTCATCCTTGTCTTTCCTTAAGAACTTTCCCCTCCCTGTGCCTCAGTTTACTCATTGCCACCTGAGGGACTGGATGAAAGCAGTGTTTGTCAACTTGCAAATTTTGATCCATTGATACATAATAAAATCAATATGATGGGTTACAATCTATCAGTCTATATGTATGTGTGTATACCTCTATATGCATGAATATAGGCACAGCCTAGGGAAGTGCCTGCGAAGACAAGCACTGTTCCACTCCAATACACCCCCTAGTCCTGCAATCAATTTTTTAAGTGGAATGGATTACTATAGAATATAAAATATCTGGTGCATGGCAGTCAGTATTGTCCTGTGAAGTTTATTTCATCTGTGAACACATAGGTACTGATATCAATACAAAATGGACTTCTCTTTGTGGGTTACTCTTTGAAAACAAGAAAAAGGCTCAAAACGTACTAATGATTCTGGGCTTTCCATGCTCCTTAGCAGGGACAGACCATCCGCGGGGCAGAACCACGCCTTGCCTACTTGCCTGCCTGCCATGTCTGCCTGAGGATGGAGCCTGGCTCCAAGTGAACATGCAATTTGGCTCAGCTCTCTAACTGTGGACACAGTGACCTAGAAAAGGAGATGCTCGGCACTGCATTTATTGTCCAGCATGACATCAGCCAGAAAGCATTACAAAAATAAAATATTATGATCAAGCGAAGGCCTGGTGTGTGCCAGATTCCAGGCTAAGTGGTTTGCTACTTGAGTTCATTCTCATGACAAGGTGCATGTAATCCAGGGTGTATGCTATCTATCATCCTCATGTGTGTGTGTGTGTGTGCAAAAGGAAACTGAGACAAAGTGTTACAATGAGGACTTCCAAGGTCATAGAATCGGTAAATGTTCAAGGTATCACTGAAGTCTTTACCTGTCCTCTCCAGAGTCCTTTCCATTGCACATTTTTCCTGCAGGACTGAGACGCTTTGCAACAAAGTGATTTTGAAACAACAGTCCTTTCCATCTGTGAGGAACCAGTCCACGCTGTGTAAGTAACCAAGTCCTCCCCTGCCGACTGACCCAGGCTAGGTATGATGGAGTTGGTTTGCATTTCTAAGGGAGCAATCAAACTACCCATCTCCTCAGGCCACGGGGAGGAGGATGTTCCAGAAGACCTGAATTAAGCTGCTAAGTCCAATTTGGGGACTTTCTTAAAACACAAAATTTCTTCCAGATCATATGGTTCTTTGCGATTTCCCCAAATTGCCAACAATTAGAAAAATCCCATTCCCCTCTCCCTGGTAGCTTCCTGGTATCATCGCTTCCCCGCACACTTACCTATGAGTAGACTTCATTTGTGACTGTTTTGGTAATCCCTTACAATTCAAAAAACTTCTTGTCATTGCTGTTGGTTTAGCAAATACGACCGCATTTCACTCCTTCATTCATGTAGCCAATCTGTCTGCCCAATGACATTGGTTACAAACTTGTTCGCTGTTCTCAAGAACAGAAGTTAAAGAGATCCATGCATCCATTTTCTTCAAAGTAGTGATTTTTCGAGGTTTTAAGCTGGGCATGGTAGCCCATGTCTGTAATTCCAGCAGCTTGGGAGGCTGTGGCAGGAGGATCACAAATTCAAAGCCAGCCTCAGCAATTCATTGAGGCCCTAAGCAACTCAGTGAGACCCTGTCTCTAAATAAAAAATGTAAAAAGGGCTGGGGATGTGGTTAAGCACCCCTGGGTTCATGGGTTCAATCCCCAGGACTAAAAAAAAAAAAAGTTTTTAAATTCCCCATCCAGATTACAACATACCCAACTAACCCACAGTTCCAAGGAAATTAGTCAGGGCTTAAATTAAACTTTAACCTTGTTTCAAATTAAAAATAAAATTTAGTACATTAGTTTCATATGTTCTTATTTCCTGGCCTCAAAGACATTAGGAGTACCTCAACTACAGTAGCTGAAGTCCCACTTAGCACTCAATAACCAAGCCTGAATCCCCCACCCAGGCCAGGCGACTTGAGGGGCCTTCTGTTCCCACAATACTTCATACAATTTTGGAGGTTTTTCTCTCATTCTTTACTCTGACCATCTGTCCCTAAACTTGCCCCAGGGTAGTAACTGTATTGTATTCTTATTTGTCCTGATGCCTACCTCCTATACACCCGCAGGATGGGACTCCCTGACCCCAGCCTTCAAGAAAAGTTGCCACTTGAATTACTTTTTAAGTATACTTGAGGGGTTGGGCAGGGGTGGGGGGTACTACAGATCAAACCCAGGGCTTCACTACCATTGAACTGTACTCCCAGCCCTAGTAAACTTGGTTGTTTTGTGTTTTTTTTTTTTTTTTTTTGGGGGGGGGCAGTATTATGAATTAGACCCAGGGCGTCGCACATGGTAGGCAAGCGCTCTACCACTGATCTACACCCTTGGCCTTTTTTATATTACGTTGAGACATTCTTGTTAATTTGTCCCCATGGCCTTGAGATCCTCTGCCTCAGCCTCCTAAGTAGCTGAGATTACAGGCATGCACTGCTGTACGCTCACTCCCTGTAAACTTCTTATGGGGTATAATATGTAGAAATTTGCACACTTTTAAGTTTTGAATGTTCATAGAGTGAAAAAGAATATATCCAGCACCCAAAACCCTTCAGCATGACTTACCCTCTTCAACATCACAACTCCTGACTTATAACACCATGGATTAGCTTTTCTAGCTTTTGAAACCACTATGAATGGAATCACATATGAGATCCAGGATGGTTCCCCCCACCCACACCCTGCGCAGTGCCAGGGATGGAACCCAGGACCTTGCACACACTAGGCAAGTGTTCTACAACAAAGCCACACCACACCCCAGTTCTGGCTTTTTTGCACTAAACATCTTTTTTTTTTCTTGCAGTGCTGGGGATTGAACCCAGGGCCTTATGCTTGCAAGACAAGCTCTTTACCAACTGAGTTACACCCCAGTCCTCTAAATATCCTTTGCAAGCTTTAGCCATGTCATTTTGGATGGCACGGTATTTTTGTTCTCATTTTTTGCATAGCTTTCCACTCTGAATATCACGACACTTATTTATCCACTGTTGATGGGCATTTGGGTTGTTTCTGGGTTTGAGCTCTCATAAACAGAATTGCTATGAACATCCTTGTATATACACATTTTCATGTTGAGTGTTTACCTACAAGCAAAATTATTTAGCTTTAGTGGATACTGACCAATAGTTTTAAAGGTGGTTGTAGAAATTGACAAACTGATTCTAAAATTTATATGAAAATACAAAGGTTCAAAGAGCAACCAGACAATCTTGAAGAACAAAGTTGGAGGTCTTACACTATATACATTATAAAACCATAGTGATTGTGACAGTGTGGTACTAGCACAAATAGACACATGGATTGAAAGGGAATCCAGACACAGACTCACAAGTACAAGCAACTTGATTTATGATACTGGTGACATTGCAGTGCGGAGAGGAAAGTATGATGTTTTCAATAAAGGCAACCAAATCCATTGGATAAACATTAAAAAAAAAAGTGACCATACATCAAAATCAATTTCACATGGATTATGGATCTAAACATAAAATGTTTAAAGTAAAACAATAAGATTCTATTTTATATTTACATATACATACACACATATATATCTGTGTTTATGTGAGTGTGTGTGTATATATATATATATATATATATATGCGTAGACACACACACACACACATAGATAGAGATACAGAGCACACAGAGGTGCATGCCTATAATCTCAGCAACTCAGGAAACTAAGGTAGGAGGATAACAAGTTCAAGGCCAGCCTCAACAATTTGGTGAGACCCTCAGCAATTTAACAAGACCCTATCTCAAAATTAAAAGGACTGAGGATGTAACTCAGGGGTAAAGCACGCCTAAGTTCAATACCTAGTATCCCCATATCCCGAAAAAATACCTACTGAGAGAATGAGGGAATAGACTATGACGTGGGATAAGCAAAAATTTCTTAAGTAGGGTATAAAAATCACTAGCCAGGGACTGGGGTTGTGGCTCAGTGGTAGAGTGCTTACCTAGCATGTATGAGGTACTGGGTTCAATTTCTCAGCTCCACATATAAATAAGTGAATACAATAAAGGTCTACCAAATATCTACAAATATGTTTTAAAAAACAAAATAGATAAAAACCACTAGCCATAAAGGATAAAATTGATCAAGCCAGATGCAGTGACCATGCCTATAATTCTAGCAACAGGGGGCTGAGGCAGGAGGATCCCAAGTTTAAAGCCAGCCTCAGGAACTTCATGAGGCCCTAAGCAACTTAGAGAGACCCTGCCTCAAAATAAAATATAAAAAGGACTGGGGATGAGGCTCAAGGCTCGGTGGTTGAGCGCCCAGCATTTATACTGCATTGGGTATCATAAGTAATCTAGAGCCTATATAAAGCACATGGAGGATGTGAGTAGGTTACATGCAAATGCTACATAATTTTATAGAAGGGACTTGAGCATCTGCAGATTTTGCTAGCAGCAGGGGTCCTGGGACCTATCCCCGAGGGACACTGAGGGACAACTGTATTTCCAAGAGGCCAAGAAACACAAAAATGGTGCACAGGGAAATGTAGATCGGAACTAGCGTGAGTTGCCTGCACACTGGAGAGAAGTGCGAACGTGGAAAGCGGGTAGCACTCAGTGTCGCCAACACCGTGGGGTGACTCAGGCTCTCAGATCCTGCTGGGCAGCAGGCAGGTGTCCACCCGCTAGATTTTCTGTTTTAATGTTGGTTTACTGAAGTCCAGAGCGTAAATTCATCTCTCCAAAATTTTGCCTTTCCCCATCTCCTCGCAGGGGTGAGAAGGTGGTGCAGGAAGCTGTCTCAGCGGTCACCACCAAGCACGTGCACTGCAGGCTGTCTGCAGGCGTCTGCTTAATCCATCTGGGACAGAACCTTTGCTTATTCTTTCTCTTCTTTTTATTCCTTCACTCAGATGTCAAACACCCCCTTGAGCCATATTCTCTGCTTGGCTTTTGCTAGATGTTAATACCACTGGGAATAAGATTTGGTTCTGACGGGGCTGGGCTCCCAAGCTCCTGGAGAAACAAATAGGCACATACTACAAACAACATGTGGTTCCAATCTCATCCCAAAACACAAGGTTTTTGTTTTTGTTTTTGTTTTTTGGGGGGGGTACCAGGAATTGATCCTGAGGGTGCTTAACCCTAGGAGCCACACCTCCAGCCCTTTTTATTTCTTATTTTCAGACAATGTCTCGCTAAGTTGCTAAGGCTGGCTTTGAACTTGGGATCTTCCTGCCTCAGCCTCCTGAGCCCCTGGGATTACAAAGTGCCCCTGTGACCTGCTCATTTGTCTGTGATTGGATGACATGGTAGGATTGTGAGATTTGTATCAGAAGGATCTCCCTGGCAGTCCAGTAGAACAGACTGGCCACCAACTGCCCTGACTGGAAATGTGGACCAAGAGGAGGCTCGGTTGTTGCAATAGTGTAGGAGAAAAGGTGACTGAATTATAATAGGAGAAAGAGAGAAGAGGGGAGAAGGGAGAGGAGACCAGCAGCCCCAGTTTCCTCCTTCTGCTTCCCTGTAATCAATCACCTGCCCAGCGCCTGCTGCCCCTCTGTTAACCCTGTGGGGATCTGGACTCGGTTTCCTGAACGTGGCAATCTTGACTTCCTCACTTACTGCCAACACTGTAATCTGAAACAATCTTCTTGGTATTATGGTCCTCCATTCTGTGAAGCAAGGATAACAGTAACACCGATCGCAGAGCCTATCAAGGAGGATGCCAGGAGTTCATTCATGCAAGGCTTGTATCCTGGTGTCTGATTGGTCTCCATCAATCTTGTTGCGAGTTTTGTTTGGTTTTTGTTTTTGTTGCTGTTGTTGTTTGGTTTGGTGCTGGGGTTTGAACCCAGGGGCACTTTACCACTGAGCTACTTCCATGGTCCTTTCTGTTTTGAGACAGGGTGTTTTAGTCAAATTTTTTGCTGCTGCAACCAAAAGAACTGACAATAAATTTTAGAGGAAGAAATGTTTATTTGGTGCACAGTTTCAGAGGTCTCAGTCCATAGAACGTGGGCCCTTTGGTTCTGGGCCCAAAGTGAGGCAGAACATCATGGCTGAAGGACATTGTGGAGGAAAGTGACTCAGGATGTGGCACCAGGAAACAGCGGAAGCTCTGTTCACTAAGAACAAAATATAAACCCCAAAGGGCCCCCAGTGACCACCTCCTCCAGCCACGCCCTACCTGCCTACAGTTACCACCTAGTTAATCCCCTTGGGGCTGGTTAATGAACTGATTAGTTAAGATTCTCATAACCCAATCATTTCACCTCTACGCTTCCTTGCATTATCTCATACATGAGGTTTTTGGGGACACTTCTTTTCTAAACCATAACACAGGGTCTCACTAAGTTGCTGGGGCTGGTCTCAAACTTGAGGTCCTCCCGATGTAGCCTCCAGTCACTGGGATTACAGGCATGGGTCCCTGCCGCTGGCATTAGTGCGTTTTTAAGGAAAGGCATGATCATCACTTTTCTCAATGGAACAAAACTTGGCTCCTAACTTTGGATGGATATTGAGCTCTGGGCCTGGAACAGAGTGGGTAAAGGGCTGGATGGGAAGGCTAGGGGAACAAAGAGGGATTCGGGCTCATAAGGCTGAAAGCACCACTATAGAGCATGCTTTATTTAGGGGTCTATGTTCTTTAAGGTGCACTTATACCATAAACTCCAAGAACAATTTTCTCTCCACTCCAGTCCCACTTTGACCAAAGGTGGACCGGAAGATCCCTTCTTTCTTCTCACATATTCGGGGGAGGAGGATAATAGCTACAGTTGATTGATCCCATTTTAGGGACAGAGCTGAACCCTTTAAAAACGATCTCATATAACATCACTTCTATAATAACTATGCATTGTTGTTTTCACCCCCAATGTGCAGATGAGGAAAGGGAGTTCCCTAGATGAGGAAGTAACTTGCATTCAGCTGCAGTGGCCAAGGACCTATATGGTCCACCTCAAGTCTGTGATTTCAAGACCCAAACTCTAAACCCAACAATGAACACATGGACTCTGAGTTGGAACTTTGGAAGCTGAGAAGTCCAGCTTGGCAGATGAAAGAAATGATCTTGTATTGTGAGTACACTATGACATTAAGAGGGACCAGACACATTGGTGTCTCTCCTCAGTGTCAGAACTTACTGAGTAACGATGAGTTCGTGAGCTACATCACTTTCCTAGGTTTGCACTCACCGCGTCGTGGTGGTTTGCTTGGGATTGGGATCGGGGCAATCACAGGTTCTTGTATCCCATTCCATCCTAATCACTAATAGCTGTAACACTCACGTCACACAGCATAGTTTTCAAAATGATACATAAGTTACAGAATGGCTAAGAAAGTGTTAACAGTGGCCTCGGGGTTTGAAGATGCAACACCCAAAGCAAAGGCAGAGGGCCTGCCCAGATGGAAGAGTCGCTCTGCAGGTGACCGGATCAGGTACAACCCAGCCAAGGAATTTGTTCAAGGGGTGGAGCTGTCCAAGGCAGGGCGAGGGTCCAGATGGGCTGGCTGACTTCAAGTGGGTTGCATCCAGCAGGGAGCTGGGGCTCAGCCAAGGCCTGAGAGAGTCAGAGCATCACCTGTCAACCCCCCAACATTCAGGATGGTCTCATGAGACGGCAGGTGTGTGCCACTGAGCCACCGTCTTAGGCGCATTTTTTTTTTTTTTTTTATGTGTTCCAGATGAGGGGTTAGCATCATTCTGTGATCTGATGTGTTTGATAAGCTCATGGGCCTGGTTTCCCTGATGGGGGCTTAATGCGTCCATTCATCCATGTGCTTCCGATTTGATCTGTTAAATTCACAGGTGGAGACACACACACACACACACACACACACACACACACACTCACATATGTACAGACCCTGTCACAAACTAACAAAATTAAAAGAGCTGGGGTATATACAGCTCAGTGGCCATATATATATTCAATCTCCAGCACTAATACATATATATGTGTATATATATATATATTCAATCTCCAGTACCAATATCTATATTAATATATATGTGTGTATATATATATATATGTATGCATATATATTGGTACTGGGGATTGAATCCAGAGGCACTTTGCCACTGCTAAACCTCAGCCATTTTTATTTTGTTAGTTTGAGACAGGGTCTCTTTAGCTAACCGTATGATGAGGCTGGCCTCAAACTCATGATCCTCCTGCCTCAGCATCCCAAGTCACTGGGATTACAGGTCTGTGCCACTGCACCCAGTCAAAGGTGGTCATTTTTTCTTTCTTCTCTTTTTTTTTTTTAATTTAAATATTTTTTATTTTTACAGACTGCATTTTGATTCATTGTATACAAATGGGGTACAATTTTTCCTTTCTATGGTTGTATACAATGTAGATTCACACCATTCATGTAATCATACATATATTTAGGGTAATACTGTCTGTTTCATTCTACTGCTTTTCCATCCCCTCCCCCTCCCACCCCTTTTTCCTCTACACCATCCAAAGTTCCTTCATTCTTCTCTTCCCCCCGCCACCCCCCCCTTCATTATATATTGTCATGCACTTATCAGAGAAAACATTCAGCCTTTGGTTTTTTGGGCTTGGCCTATTTCACTTAGCATGATATTCTCCAACTTCATCCATTTACCAGCAAATGCCATAATTTTACTCTTCTTTATGGTTGAGTAATATTCCATTGTGTATATATACCACAGTTTCTTTATCCATTCATCAATTGAAGGGCATCTAGGTTGGTTCCACAATCTAGCTATTGTGAATTGAGCTGCTATGAACATTGATGTGGCTGCATCACCGTAGTATGCTGATTTTAAGTCCTTTGGGTATAAACCGAGGAGTGGGATAGCTAGTTTTAATGGTGTTTCCATTCCAAGTTTTCTGAGGAATCTCCAAACTGCTTTCCAAAGTGGCTGCACTAATTTGCAACTCCACCAGCAATGTATGAGTGTGCCTTTTTCCCCACATCCATGCTAATACTTATTATTGCTTGTGTTCTTGATAATAGTCATTCTAATTGGAGTTAGATGAAATCTTAGGGTGGTTTAATTTGCATTTCTCTAATTACAAGGGATGATGAACACTTTTTCATATATTTGTTGATCACCTGTATATCTTCTTCTGTGAAGTGTCTGCCCATTTCCCTAGACCATTTATTGATTGGGTTCTTTGTATTTTGGGTGTAAAGTTTTTTGAGTTCTTTATAAACTTTGGAGATGTGTGCTCTGACTGAAGTGTGTGTGGAAAAGATTTTCTCCCACTCTGTAGGCTCTCTTTTCACATTATTGATTGTTTCCTGTGCTGAGAAAAACTTTTTAGTTTGAATTTATCCCATTTATTGATTCTTGCTTTCATTTCTTGCGCTATGGGGGTTTTGTTAAGGAAGTCTGGTCCTAAGCCAACGTGATGGAGATGCGGGCTTACTGGTCATTTTTTCTTAATGTGATTAATTTTATTTGTGAGCTTTTGCCTTGTGAGTGTGCTGTACAGGTTGAGGTTATTCTTGAGCATTTGTGTTCCACATGGAGTAGCTCAGGGCAGGGCACAGCCTGCTCTGCACACTTCTGAAGGATTTAGATGATTTCTCGTGGGAGTCATCTGCTTCCTTCTCCTTCCGCTGTTCTGCTGGAGAACCCGGAGCCCAGAGAAGACAGACATGCCCAAGCCCACCACCCACGGCGATCGCCCTTGAGTCCTGGGTCCCCTCATCCCCTGCAGTGTCTGCAATCTCCACCTGGCTTCAGGACACAGGGGAATGTCCTCAGTGCTGTTTGACCTGCAGGGAAGAGACATTGTCCCATCCTGAAGCCTGTGAATGGGCAAGGAGAGGACTCAGGCCCAAATCACAAATACCTGGGTGAGTGGGTGAAGAGCACCTTGAGGTCTTTGGAGGGTTTTCTCTCTCAGGCCCAAATCAGGGAGACTTGTGGGAGTACCGGGCAGCAGGGCTGTCTGCAGCAGAAACCACAGGAAGGGTATTCCAGGGGACAGGCGCACAGAGGAGGATTATGAATAACGTTAGCGAACATTTATTGAGCCCTAGAGTCGGTTCTACGGTGAAAGCTTTATGAGCATCAGCGCCTCTGAACCCCAAACCAACCCACAAGGCAGGTTCAAGACGGTCTCTTATTTCAGGGAAGAGAGAATTAAGACAGAAAAGGTAAGTGACTCCAAGCCCAGCTCTAAGAGACGCCAGACCTTGGACCAGCTCCACCCCTCTCTAGCCTTCAGTGAGTTTCTGAGGGTGAGCATCCCGACCTCGTGGACTTGGGAGGAGAAGTCTGCGGGACCACATGGGTGAGGGCCTGCAATCTGCCTGGGGTCAATAGATGTTTAATAAATAGTTAATTCTTACACTCGACCTCGAGGTTTCTCTTCTCCTTGGAGGGTGCTGAAAACGAGACAGGTATACCCTCGTCCTTGGTTCCTTGTCTTCCCTAAAAACAGATCCACAAACTCTTTGAGGGATGAAGATGTTGCTGCTGGAAACAAGAAATAATGGAAACCAACATGGAAAGTAAGGAAGGTTCCAGAACCAGCACGCCATTCACTCATCAGCATCCTCCAGCTGTAAGTGATAGCAGCCCCTTGTGTGACACCCACTACTCCTCAACTCTCCTCCACCCCAGAACTTCTGCAGGTGCCACTCCAATTTCATTCATCCGTGGAGCACTCGCTAAACACCTGCCCAGTATTCTGGACCCGTGATTACTCAATGGCAGATGGAAAAAGCTCCCAAGTGTCCATTGACCAGTGAATGTATACGCAAAATGTGGTGCGGATGAATATTATTCGGTCCTGAAAAAGAAGGAAATTCTGACATACGCTACGTGATGAAGACATTGTGCTAAGGAAATAAGACCGTCACAAGGGCACAAATGTGGCCTGATTCCACTTCTATGGGTAACTAAGTGTAGTCGAATTTGTAGAGACAGAAAGCAGAATAAAAATTACCCTGGTACAAAAACGTCTACAGCTTAGAGAAATCCCCATCAGGTTGAAGAAATGGACAAGAAACAAGTAGTTTCAACGTCATGTGATGAAAGGTCTGGATTGTACATGTGGCCACAGGTATCTTTGTCCAGTCCAGGGAGTAGAAGGTTCTCTGCAGGCAGTGAATTCCTTCCATGTGCTGAGGCCTAAAACCCAGGCACAGACATCTCAGAAGATCCCTGACCCACACTAGAGGTGACTTCCAATAAGGCTTGCAGGGCTGCGGGTCCCAACCTCCCTGCCCTCACAAACACCTTACCTATCAGCTGCTCAGATGGAATTCACTTCCTTTAAATGAGCCCCAAACTTTTTATTTATTCCCTTTTTTTTTTTTTGGTAGCAGAGATGCCACTCAGTGGCGCTTCACCACTGAGCCACATCCCAGTCCTTTGTATTTTTTTATTTTGAGACAGGTTGTCTCTAAGTTGTTTAAGACCTCTCTAAATTGCTGAGGCTTTGAATTTGCAATCCTCCTGCCTCAGCCTCCCGAGATGCTGGGATGACAGGTGTGCCCCACCGGGCTGGCTGAGTCCCAACCTCAACAGGACTGGACATAATGGACACAGCACTCCCCAGATGACCCACTGTGGCCCTGAGTTTCCAACCTAGGTCATGGCCTTCATTAGGCTCTTTTCTTGCTCCCTACATTCCTTCTAAGAACTCCCAAGTCCATCTTGAGCTTTTTCTGCCCACAACCAGGACCCAAGACAGGGAGGACTGCTCGGGTGTCAGAGGGGCTTGATTCTTACGCTGCTCTTTACTACCACAGGCCAGTCACAAGACTATCGCAGGCAGGAGTTAGATAGAGATGACAGGGACGTGCCCTACAGATTAGGGCAGAGATATGCAAAGCTGCGAAGAGATAAGATGGTTTTCCCAAAACAAAGCTAACTGGATTCAAGATTAATAGGTCTAAAGAAGGAATGTAGCCACCGGGAGGGAATGGGGTCAGCGGGGGAAGAGATGTCCCGGAGTCCAAGATAAAGCAGAGTTCGTCCATTCATTCATTCCGTAGTCACTAGCAGAGCACCGTAGCGCACGCCTGTCATCCCAGCGGCTCGGGAGGCTGAGGCAGGAGGATCGCACGTTCAAAGCCAGCCTCAGCAACTTAGCAAGGCCCTAAGCAACTCAGCAAAACATTGTCTTGAAATAAAAAATAATAATGAAAAGGGTCAGGGATGTGACTCAATGGTTAAGCACCCCTGCGTTCAATCTCTAGTACCAAATAAAAAGCAGTTCAGTCAAGGTCCTTTACCGTTCAAGGTGTCAGCCCCAGACGGCTGGCCAGCCCTCCCGGGATTGGAAGGGGAAGGCTCAGAGTGCACTGCAGAAGACTCCTCTTTCCTGCACAGTGGCAGTACAGCCCGGCTGACCTGCTTGGACCCCAAGTCCACCAACAAGGCTGCTTTTTGCTCAAACTCTGGCTTCCCGTAGACAGTCCTTCTAGGGAAACAAAATGCCCGCAATCTAGGTATCGTTCTACCTTTCACGGTAAACACGGTATGTAATCTGAACCAACACGATGTAATGCAACATGGAGCTCATGGAGAGCTGAAGTGGCCCTGACAGGTGGGCTCTTTCAGTTCCTGCACCTGCCAGGGCCCTGGACTTGACCCCAAGGTCACAGTGTCCTCTCCACAGCTCTGCCACCTTGTAAGGCCACACAGAGGCCATTCGCTGCCCTTCCTTTGGTGCTATTCTAATCTCAGCATTTAGTATTTGATCCAAACCACTGTCCCTGACCCAGCCTCCAATTACCCAGCTGTAAAATGGGCATGATACTTCTAACTTCCAAGGGTGGCTATGGAAACCAGATCAAATACCCAAGAGCCACAAGGCTCATCACTTCACATCTAGCCCTTCGTTTCCTGACAGAGACCCTCATTCCACCCCTTCTTAAACAGGTCAGATCTTAAAATATGGAAGGCTTCACAAATGTGTGTGTCAACCTTGCACAGGGCTGTGCTAATCTTTGTGTCATTCCAATTTTTGCACACATGTTGTCCAAGTGAGCTCCCCAGTCTCCCATCTCTCACCCTCACCCCTACCCAGGCTGCTGTAGGCAGACGCCACTCCTTTTTCATTGGTTTGTTTGTGGAACTGGGATTGAACTCCAGAGTGCTCCCCCCACTGAGCTACATGTAACCCCAGGGCTTTTGATCTTTCCTTTTTTTCCTTGAGACTTGGTCTCACTAAGTCGCTGGGGCTGGCCTTGAACTTGCTGCCCTCCTGCTACAATCTCGCAAGTTGCTGGGTTTACAGGGGAACGCCACTGTAACGGCTCGACACCACACTTCAACACAGGTCTGATCCTGTCCCTCCCCTAAATAAAACCAAACTCCTCAGCATGCGTCCCAGAACCCCCGCTCCCTATCACTAGTCCCCAAACAGAGGGCTCTTCATTTCCCCAGCTGCCTCTGGTTGGCATGCCCCGCTTCTCCTCTGGAGGAACTGCAGACAAGCATCGCTCAAGTTCCCGGTTCAAAGGTCACTTCTCCCTTTGAGCCTTCCCAGACTCCATCTGCAAAACTTAGCACAGCCCTGTGCAAGGTCAACCCACGAATCTGTGAAGCATTCCATATTTCACTGATTGCACTTTATCCCCCTACTAAAATGTGAGCACCTGAGAACATAGGGGACCCATCATTCGTACCCCATAATTGACCACTCAGCCTACCAACACATTTTTAAAGTTCTTGCATTTATCGTAATTGACATAAACTATGTACCTTCTTCACGTACAACACGAAGGTTTTTTTTTGTTTGTTTGTTTGTTTTTTGTTTTTGTTTTTATGCGGTGCTGGGGATTGAACCCAGGGCCTTGTGCTTGCAAGGCAAGCATTCTACCAACTGAGCTATCTCCCCAGCCCCAACATGAAGTTTTGAAACATGTTCATTATGGAATGGCTGGATTAAGATGATACATATATTAATACTTCATATATGTAATTACTTTTGTGGTGAGAACACTTAAAGTCTGCTCGTTCCATGATTTCAAAATACATATATTTGTTTTTTGCTTGGAGGGAGGTAGGTTTGGTTTTGGAGGTTACTGGGGTTTGAATCCAGGGGCACTTAACCACTGAGCCACATCCCCAGTCCATTTTCTTTTTTATTTTGAGACAGTGTTTTGATAAGTTGCTCAGGACCTTGCTAAGTTGCTGAGGCTGGTCTTGAACTTGTGATCCTCCTGCCTCAGCCTCCCAAGTTACTGGTATTTCAGGCATAAGTCACTGCAACCGGCTACCCCCAGCATGTTTTAATTTTTTATTTCAAGATAAATTTTTGCTAACTTGCTTTAAAAAAAAAATGCAATACATTGTTATTAATTAATTTTGGTCATCACGTTGTAGAATCTGCCAGCAGATTTTTAGATTCACTGTTATTTTATACATCACTAAGAAAGAAAAAAATCTTTCCAGGTGTGCTGATGCAGTGAGACCCTGTCTCAGTATAAAAAAATAATTTGTTATTATTTATCATTCTTACGCATTATACACACACACATGCACATGTGTGACATGAGTTGACCAAGGCCTTAACACTCACACTGTAACCAGTACCTGTCCAAAAGCAATCATAAGAGCCTGGTTGCAATCTCTATTCCAATTTTAGAGATCTCAAAATATCAGGGGAAATAATATGTCCTAAATTTAAAGAAATACATTCTGTCCCCTTCTAGACTACAGTCTGGGTCATAGTAGATACTCAATCAAAATTTTCAGACTTCTTATTGGCTGTGATATGCCTGCCCCAAGGCAATCAAAAGCCAGAGTCACCATTTCCACATTGCCTTGAACTACTCACATGTGTCCAAGGCTTCCTGAATGACAGGTTGTGCCACAGAAGGTCTTATGGGGAGGGGGAGGGTTCAGAGACAAGGGAGCTCAGAGGAGGTCCTGGTTTGCAGGCAGAAGGGAAGACTAGGAATGGGGTGTCTCTGGGCAGATAGGAGGTGGAGGTGAAGTCCTTTTACTCTCCTGATAGTCACAGAATCGAGCCAGGACAAGGAACTTGAGAACTCAAAACTTCGCGCCTTAGTATTTTTATATGTGTATAAATTTTTGAACCCCTATGTCCAGAAAGAGGATCGTACTCTGTGTTTTGGCTCTGGCTACCCCTCTTTACCTCAGTGAAGTTCAAGTTGGAAAGGGGAATCTACTTTTGGAGAAGAGAGAAGGGAAAAGAGTTTCTAACCTAAGCCCAAAAACATCCCCTTATGTCCCTATGTGAATGTACATTTGTTTGAACAAGTCGAACTAAATTTAATCTGGCTGATCTTGCATTTGCAAAACACACACACATGCAGACATTCACCTGGAGGGAAAAAGCCCCCGTTGCCTGGTGTTGCATTTCAAGCCTAGGTAAATGCAGGTGACCGCTCTTAAGCCCTGACATTTGGCTGCCCTCAGACTCAGCCTGGGCACAGAGGCCAGTGTCAAAGCTAGGGCAGGTTCTGCTCTGCTTGACATCACACAGAACAGAAGAGGCAGAGGAAGTCTGATCCTCAGAAGAGTGCTGGATTTATAGGTGGGGAACCGCGAGACTACCTCTCCAAGCTTCGTGTATAAGATGGAGCCTGGGCTGGGGACGTAGCTCATGGTAGAGTACACACCAGCACGCACGAGGCTCTGGCTTCAATCCTCATGACTGCGAAAAAATAAACATAAAAAAAAATAAATACATGGAGCCTGTGACCATTCCCACTCTCCATGGACATGGGTGACTGTGTGCATATTTAATCACCCATGTGGCAGAGTAACTGCAACAAGTGTACTCAAGCAGGTTCCTGGGATCCTGGAGAGTGCAGGGTTTACTCTAACTGGTGTCTCATAGGGAGGACCAGAGGCTTCCGGGGGAAGAGCCATTCTGGTGAGGGGCACTCGATGGTCTCAGGACGGTGGCTTTCTATTTACCAACGACTACACTATTGATATAATAGCTGCACATCTTGCATCAGTGTGAAGCATGTGAATGGTAACCGCCCCCCGTCCCACGAGCAGAGATTCAGTGAGGTCACCCCTAGGAATAAACGGGCAAGTGAACCAACGAGTGGGTCTCCAGGACTGGGTTTATGAATTAAGGATGCTTCCATCTGGCAATTTTTTTTTTCAGTGCTAGGATTGAACCCAGGCATGTGCCAGGTCACTGTTCTGCCACTGAGCTACAGCCCCAGGCTTCATCCACTAAAAATTTATTGAACACCTACTATGTGCCTGCTGAGGGTGAAAAGTTGATTTAGAAAAACAGCCTTTGGGAAGTCCTCCTGAGGCAGCGAGTGATGGGTGGGAAGGACGTCCCCGGTGGAGGGACAAGGATGAGCAAAGGCACAGACACAAAAAAGCAAAGGAGGCCCAAGAAACAAAAGGCAGCAGGCCTTGTTCAGGAAGCCGTGAGCTATCACTGTGCCCAGCACACAGCGTGAGACTGGAAGCAGCAAGTGACAGGGCTCAGGAGGCACTGAGAGGGTCCAGTCTAATCAGAATCGAATGCTGCCAAGCAGGGAAGTCCAGGGTGGGCTAACAGGCGGGACAGGTTATTTGCACAGTAAAAAAAAAAAAAATCCTGGACAATGGCACAAGCCTGTAATCCAGCTGGGGCAGAGGATTGCAAGTCCAACGCCAGTCTGAGCAACTTACTGAGACCCTGTCTCAAAAAATAAAAAAAGGGGGGCTGGGGTATTAGTTCAGGGGTAAAGCATTTGCCTAGCACGTGTGGGGTCCTGGGTTCCATCCTCAGCATCGCATAAAGATAAATAAATAAAATAAAGATATTGTGTCCATCTATAACTAAAAAAATTAAACAATAAAAATAAAAATAAATTAAAAATAAAAAATAAAAAGATTTAAAAGGGGCTAAGGGATGTAGCTTAGAGGCAGAACATCCCTAGATTCGATCCCCAGTAGTGCAAAAAAAACCCAAAAACCAAAAACAAAACAAAACAAACCTCTATTTCAGGAGGATGCACTTGGAGCACCAGGGGCCACAAAAAAACAGGAAGCCCCAACAGCCTTCTTCACATGGAACACGAGACCTTTGGGGATCCACCCACTTCTTCTCCATCCCTTACTGCAAACGCCACCGACCATCCCCTTCCAGCCTGGTCTCACTGACCCTCCGTCTCCCCATCCAACTGCCCATCCGTCCACCTCCCCCACCATGCTTCTCATGCCTCCCCAGTACAATCCCACATCTCCCAGGCTCCAAAGCCACTTCCATGGCTTCCACTTCTCGCAGGCGTCCTCCTTGAACTCTTCTAACCTCTCAGCCCGCTTGCTCTCCATTTCAATGGCTGCTGCTTTTCTCTTCTCCCTAAACTTTCTAACAGCACAGTTGAGGTGGCAGTCTCTCCTTCCCGAGTGAGTAGGTACACAAAACCATCTGTGAATCCTGTGACCTGCATGGGACACTCTGCACATGTCTGCTTTAGATAAAGAAAGAAAGAGGGGAAGTATAGAAGAAAAAAATTCACTTCCATTCTCAATTTTTGAACCTGGCCCAAAATAATGTGTTTGCTATGAAAAGTGAGTCTCAGAAGTTCTGTTTTGAGGTCTAGACTTACAACTGCTCAACTGTGATCCATTGACATATTGGTCAACTGATTAGGGTCTGATCTGGGTCTCAGATTCCTTCTACTTTTCACATGCCCATGATCCTCAAGTCAAGAGTTCAGAAACAGAATAAATAGGACACTAGTGACCTTATTCTTCTATTTCCACCATCCCTCAACTTGGGTCTCCACTTCTGTGAAAAGAGACTGATGCAAAACATATTTCTTTTCATTTTTATATCCTGGAATGTAAAATTGAGAGACAGAGAGGGAAAGAAACAAGAGACGCTGAATTCTTTCTACACATGATACAATGAAGTTGAATAATGTGAGGTTTTAATTGTTCTCTACAAGGGCGCTCTATTGAATAGCATGGTTAGCAAACTGCATTGGCCCTCTCTCTCTCTCTCTGCAAGGCAAAATGAGATGGTAGGTTCTCAAGGGCACACCCGCCAACCGCCCTGCATCAGTCATTCTCTTTAATGAGGCTCCTCCATTCAGACCCCATTTTCTTATGCACAATTCATTTCATAAAACGGCCGCAGCTGCAATTAGGAGTGGGGAATCCAGGCATATGTTTGGGTTCGAGATGCGTCCTGGGTGATTTTTCAAATACTTTGGGTTTGGCAAAAGCCAAGACACATTCTGTCAAGTTCTTTTTCCCCTTCGTTTTTAAGCCCGTGTGTATTCAAGAGAAATGTGGTCCATCTGATTCTCATTCATTTTCGCTTGACTCAACAAAAAGTTGTCTTGGAAGAACTAGAAAATGTCCAAGCAGCAAGTCTAACCCCTTTAATGGAAGCCTTATTAGAATCTCATTCTGAGAATCCCAGACAAACGGCTTGACATGCTCCCAGTGGGCCAAGCGTCTCCTTTCTCTGGGCCCTTCCTCTGCTCACCAAGCCTGGACGTCCTTGCCCTTTCCGCTCCCCAGGCTGCCTCCTGTGCGCAAGCTTTCTTCCTTACCCAACTTGCAAATAATGGCACGGTCCTCTGAGCTCCCGCTACACCTCCCTCGTGGTGCTGAGCCTCCTTCCTTCCATCCCGCTTTGTGCTGCAGCTCGCTGGCGAACCACGTTAGCCAAGCGCTCACTGATGTCTGCTTCAGTGTTAAGCCCTTGACCTTAATTAAAGGCCTTCACAAGAAATGGCAGACAAAAATTGGCATTTGTGGTAAAGCTCTTGCCAAAAACATTAATTATTGTGTCTATCAGTGTCCCTACGTGGGCTTCCAGGTGAGAAGTGAACTTGAGGTTTAAGGACCAAAATAACCACGTGTGTCTTCCTCTCTGGCGATCAGAGCTATGGAACGCGGCTTGTTCCGTTTTTTTGTCTCGGCAGCCAGGAAGCTGAGCGACAGATTTGATACTCAATCATAGCAACTCTAGCACAGGCTAGCTTCCCATTTTTAAAAATCAATAATAAACTTGGTTTTCTATTTCTCTCTTATTAAATTAATAGAGGAAAAAACATAATATTCACAGTCAATTCGCAGTGTCCGTAAAGAGGCAGAGTAAGATATTGAGAAGCTATTCACACAATCCCCAGCACCAGCAAAAGCAAAAAACAAACAAACAAACAAACAAATGAGAAGCTATTCCCGATGACTTCTTCTGTAGAACAGGGTTAGCACTGGAGAGAGAGGAAAAGGTTTTGCCTTGAATCTTAGACGTCTTAGGAGAGAATGTCATGCTTTGGACCAGACAATCCCAGATTCAAAGCTGGGCTCTGGCTAGGAACACAGCATTAAGAGGGGCAGTTCTTTATCTGTAAAATGGGGCTTTGTCCGCTATTGTTCTGTGGTTGTTTTGAGGACTGGTTCAGAGACAAGCTGCTTGATACTGCAAATTGCCTACCTTTTATTTATGCATGTTCATGAGAGGGGATATTGTGTGACCAAGACAACTGAGGACCAGAAGCTGTATTGCAGGAGAACATGGCTAAAGGGATGTGGCTGATACTCTGAAGTGCAGGTTCTTCAGAATCACAAAACATGGAGAAAATAAGAAGAAAAGGTAGAGTCTATGCTCAAAGGCAGAAGGACACAATAGCACTTACCTGTCAAAGAAACTGCAGTTTATTTTAATTTTTTTAAGTTTTTGGTAATGGGGATTGAACTCAGGGGCACTTAAACACTGAGTCACATCCCCAGTCCCTTTTTTATGTTTTATTCAGAGACAGAGTCTTACTGAGTTGTTTAGGGTTTTGCTAAATTGCTGAGGCTGGCTTTGGACTCTCAATCCTCCTGCCTCAGCCTTCCAAGCTGCTGGGATTTCAGGCATGACCACCATATCCAGCGAAACCTCAGCTTAAAGAGATTTTGACCCATCATTGAATATAACACGTGAATGATGGAAGAAATAAACAAGCATTGGCTTTTAGCATCTAAATTGTCCTAGAGTTGTGGCACAATGTTCCAGTTTGCTTTTTGGTGCTGGGGATCTAACCCTGGGCTAATCATGAGCTCTGCCACTGAGCTACATCTCCAGCTCCTACCATGGTTTTTATCAAAATAGAATAAAAGTACTACTACTGGGACTCAAGGTGATTTTATATGTCACACAGAGAAACACACACTTACTATTATAATTATTATGCCTTGACTATCTTATGTATCATAAAACGTTGAATTGCACATCCAAGTTGTAATACTACATGCATTTTGGTTAAGTGTGTTTTCAAGTTTAAAAAAAAATAAAATTGAGTGAATTTAACACTTAAAAAATCCTTTTAAAACTGGTAGGACACACATATACCAGAAATGTTGAATGGCGTTCTAGAATCACTGAAGTGTGGAAAGTACTTCATGTGGATCTTGAGTCACTGCTTGACTTAAGGGAAGTCATGACACTGGGGCCCTTGAACTCCTGGCTCCACATCACCCTCCTACGTCACTCTGCAGGCCCCTCGGGGTGTCACATGGGCCCATCCACACAGCTGGCTCTCTCCTTCACGTCAAATCTGCGGCCTAGACACCCTACTTCCCCACCCACCAGGTGCCCCTGGGCAGAATCAGTCTTCTGGGGGCTCTTGCAACCCTGAGCACCCCTTTTTGTTGGCATCATACTTGGTCCCTCTTGCTACTATTCCTTTCAGGGTGTGTCTCAGGCAATGTCAGGTTTACCTCTGTGTCTTGAGTCCCTAGCCTGGAACATTCCATGAAGGAGAAGGAAGGAAGGAAGGAAGGAAGGAAGGAAGGAAGGAAGGAAGGAAGGAAGGAAGGAAGGAAGGGAGGAAGGGAGGGAGGGAGGGAGGAAGGAAAGAGGGAGGGAGGGAGGGGGAGAAGTGAGGGAAGGAGGGAAGGAGGGAGAGAGGGAGGAGGGAAGGTCATTGTGACCATGATAGACTTAAAAATTTAGGGGCACAAGTATTTCTCTTCATCATTTATTGTGGCCCAGAGGTCACAAGGAGAGTAAGACAGTCCTCTCCCTGCCACTCTCCCTGTTCATCCCAAGCAGGCCAGCTCTCCCTTTTACAAGCTTTGAAATGCTGGGTGCTACTTCTGGATCTCAAGTGTCTTTCAAAGGCCCGTGTGTTATATGCTTATTCCCCAGGTTGGCACTACTGGGAGATGATGGGATCTTTAAGAGGCCGGCCTAGCAGGGCATGGTGAGCAGCTTCATGAGGTAAGCAGTTTCTTCAACCACATGCTCTGCCATGACAGACTGCCTCGCCATAGACCCAAAGGTAAATGGGCCAAGGAACCGTGAACTGAAACCTCCAAAACTGGAAGTCAAATAAACCTTTCCTCTTTTTAAGTTGATTTATCTCAGGTATTTTGTTACAATAATAAAAAACTCACTCTTACATCATGCATCCTTCTTTGTAACAGTTGTGGCAGTTTGTCTTTATTTTCATGATGATTTGATTAATGCTTTTCTTCTGAAAATAGACTGCAAGCTCTCTGGGAGTTGAGATTGCATTCTTGTTTACCACTAATTTTCCCAGCCCTGAAAATACATAGCTGGCACTCCCTAAATATCAGCTATATGAATGAAGGAATGGATTTTTCTACACATACACACCTCTGGTCTTCTGGCTCTTACCTAGCCAAATAGGTCACTGAAGGGCAGGTAGTTGACAAAGACCAGTATAAACTCTCATGTTTGTCTTTTCAGGCAGATGCCAGTGCTTGCCAACTAGAAGAAAAAGTCAAAGTGGTAAATGGAGCACTGACATTTTTAGAGCCTGATGAAGGCTTGAGAAACACAGAGCAAAAATAAAATTTTAACAGGTAGACAGTCACACACACCTGAAATCTTAGCTACTTATACTACGAGGCTGAGGCAGGAGGATCCCAAACTCCAGATCAGCCTGAGCAACTTAGCGAAACCTTGTCTCAAAATTTTTAAAAAAATATTTTTTTAAAAAAATAGGAGAGATGGGGATGTAGCTCAGTGGCAAAGCCCCATAGGTTCATTTTCTAATACCACCAAAAAAAAAAAAAAAAAAGAAAGAAAGAAAAACCTCAGCAAAAGAGTATTGATCATGTTCTTTGAATAATTTTCCTAGCCATCAAGAAAAAAAGAATTTTAAAGAGGACCCAGGCAACTAGGGAACATAAAAATATGCCAACAGCTTCTCAGAAGTGGGAGAAGTCCGAGACCACAGAAAGAAAGACGAAATAATTGGTGTTATATTAAAAGGAAGGCAAAGCCACTCTAAGAACTGCTTTTGTCTAGGCAGACGACAGATATTTTCAAGCATCAAATCTCCTTTCTTTTTTTTTTTTTTTTTTTTTTTTTTTGCGGTGCTGGGGATCGAACCCAGGGCTTTGTGCTTATAAGGCAAGCACTCTACTGACTGAGCTATCTCCCCAGTCCAAATCTCCTTTCTGAGCTCAGTGTTCAGCAGAGTTTCCAGGAGAGCTAGGAAGATGGGCTGCCTCTACCTGGAGAGCCAGAGGTGCGGCGCTCTTGGCAATTGGTCCACTGAGACTTTCTGGCTGGGGCCATCCAGACAGACAAGACAAGAACCCATCTAAACACACAGATGACTTCAGACACGTTGAGCCTCACAGGACTGTTCCACTCCCTCCTTCCTATTACAGCTGAGGGACCCAACATGCAGACAGAGCCGAAGACTGACCCATGTTCACAGGGGCAGTGAAGTTCAGAGTAGAGCTCAGGCCTGCCAGCTCCGCAGCCAGCCCCATCCCTGAGCACCCTGCTCTGTGGCCAGACAAGACCCAACAGCAGGCCTCCGCCCCCACCCGCAGCAGGCCGAACAGAGCCCGCTGGTTGCCAGTTCTGTTTTCGGATCGGCTGTTTTTTTCTTTGCTCCGTGCACACTGGTCTATGGTCTATTATCTCTTAGTGGTTTTTCTATCCCCACAGGCATTCCTGAGGCATCTGCAAATAGTACCCACTTGGAAAAAATAGGCACCAAGTTTCTTGGCACTATTTTATTTTCTTAAATATCAATGGGTTTGCCGGGCACCATGGCACATGCCTACAATCTCAGCTGCTCAGGAGGCTGTGGCAAGAGGATCACAAGTTTGAGGCCAGCCTTAGCAACTTGGCTAGGCTCTAAGCAATGTAGAGAGACTCTGTCTCAAAAGTAAATGAATAAATAAAAATAAAGTCCAGGGATGAGGCTCAGTGGTTACATGCCCCTAGGTTTAATCCCCAGTACCACAGATATAACATAGAGAGAGAGGGAGTGGCTGGGGGTGCGCAGATCTCAGCTGGTTTTCAGGCAATCTAAACTGATCCTGTCACACAGTTGTAAACAGCAAGAGTGTTGTGGCTGGCTCCTGAGTTCCTTGAGGGCAGGAACTATCTCCTATTCGTTCATGAGATCCCAGGGCCAAGTCCAGTGTCTGGTTCAGAACAGGTCAGTAAAATGAGAGGTCATCTGAAAATCACACAGAATTTGCAATTGAAGCCAGAGAGAATTGGGTTAGAACCGTTGGGCAGCTTACAGTTACCTGCTCTCTATGGGCTTCAATATAACACAAGGTTCTAGGGAATGTAGCTCAGTGGTAGAGAGCTTGCTGCTGGTAGGCATCAGGCCCTATTGAACCCCCAGCATCACAAAAAATAAAATAATACAAACCCCAGTTGCCTTCTAGAATTGCTGCAAGGACAGAAGATCAATGGAAGGGCTACAAGGTCAGAAAAAGCTCCTTCCATGGTAGCCTTTCAGTGACCACATCCTGCATCAATGTTTTTGCTGCAAAAAAAGTCAAATTTAAACGGGTTCTTTTCTAGGAGATGAGCAAGAAATAAAGAAAAAGGAACAACAGATGTGATTCCCCAGCCAGCAAGTGGTCAGTGTTTCCTTTGCTATTTATTGTCAGAGCTGAGAGCCTGTTTTAAAGCTGGCCCTGCCTCATCCCATCTTCTGCTTCATCTCGCAGTGAAGTCATAACGTTGGGCTTACTCTGTCTATTGACACAGAGAGCCTGTGAGTCACAAATTCAACAGGATGACTTTGCAGCAGTATGATTGACTGGAAAATGTTCCCTCATCTGGATTTTTTTTTTTTTTTTTTTCAAGCAAAGGGACACACTTATTTTTGCAGCATGGAGTGCGGCTCTATTTATTTGACGTTGGTCTCTTTGACATTCAAATTGGTCAAGGGAGGGCTCCCAACGTTCATGTTTTGCCTTACGATTTGGCATCTATTTTTCCCCCTCCCTATCCTTCTCCTTCTCCTTCCTGCTGACTCTTATATCTAAAGCAAACAGTCCCAGCACAATAGTTAGATTGCACTTGAATTTGGTGTTTACTTGACATTTACACACTGGCTATGCGGGACAGCTCAGTCATTCCAGAACAGGGGCTCAGCCAGCAAGGATTGTGTTCGCCTTGGGCTCCCTCCTGAGCAACCCAAGCTCCCAAGGTGGCTAACAGTGACTAGAGAAGTGGCTTATCCTGACTCTTGTTCCTGAATCAGGGTATGTTAGGTGACGCGGGGCAGACTGGTCATGGTGGTACCTTCTTCCTCTTCTCGAACCCGTGTGCACACTGTCACTGTATGCTAATCCCTGCTGCTAGATTTCCTCAGGATCAGTTGTAGACGATTAATTTGCTGAACTTCCTCTTCAGTTCTTCCATTTCTTTCCCCATACGATAATAAGTACTTTACAGGACCATTGTAGGTCTATGCGTCCTGAGGCTTTGGGTCTTACCAGGGGAAGGGGCTCACAGAGGGGCAGGTTCCAGGGCTTCCTGCATCAGTCTGATACAGGGAAGGAGCTTGGACTTGCACTTGGCCAGGAGTCAGGACACCTGTTTTCTCATCCCAGCTCTGCCAACATGTGGCACCGACAAGTTACCTCTGCTCCCCAGGCCTCTGTTTCCATATGCACAGAGGGGGGGCTCCGATTACATTCTGATGTTGAATAACTTCCATATCTGCACAGGTTGGAGGAAATCCAAAGTACTGACATAGAAATCTGACGAGCCCAAAAGTTGATAAAGAAGATGCTGACTTTTTCTCTTTCTTTCTTTTTTTTTTTTTCTTCTTTTGGTCCTGGGAGTTAAACACAGGTGTGCTCTACCACTAAACAACATCCCCAGCCTTTTTAAAATTTTTTTTATTTTGAGACAGAGTCTTGCTAAGTTGCCCAGGCTGGCCTGGAATTTGTGATCCTCCTGCTTCTGTCTCCTGAGTTGCTGGAATTATAGGGATAGGCCACCATGCCTGTCTCCATGCTGATATTTAAAAGAAACAGTAAAAGAATAAGATCATAATAGTGATCCTGGGAAGCATGTAAAGAAACCAAAGTTTGGGTTGGGGATGTAGCCCAGTGGTAGAGTATTTGCTTGCCAGCACTTGCAAGGCCCTGGGTTCAACCTACAGTGCAGCTGAAAAACAGATAAATAAAATCCATACCTTAATAGCTTGTCAAAGAGAACAGACACTGGTGTACATTTTTTGAGGAAGAGTTGGAAATGGATTGAAATTTTTTGAAAACTAATTTCTATAATTTGACTCTAAGGAATAATTGAATATGTATAAGGGTGCACATAAATTTTACAATAATGAAAAACTGGAAACAAACTAAATGTAAATCAAAAGAGGATTGGTTAAATACCAGTATTTGGAAATACCATGTTTAAAACTATAAGGTATATCTGTGTGTATGATAAACTGTTAGATGAAAAATGAAACAAATTTACAAAGCTCTGTGCAAATGATAATCCATATCTTCAACATACATTTTAATATTTTCATATGTGCATAAAAATTCTGAAAATGTAGACACTAAACTATACAGTGTGGTTGTATCTGAAGAGGTGACATATGGGTCTTCTAAAATTTAGACACATTTATTGATTACTTTTTTTAAAAAACATGAATTAATTTCTGAAATCAGAAAAGAAAAAATCACCTTTAAAACACAAAATAGTCAGGTATGGTGGCACATGCCTGTAATCCCAGAGACTTAGGAGGTCGAGGCAGAAGGATTGTAAGGTCGAGGCCAGCCTAAGCAATTTAGTGAGGCCCTAAGCAACATAGTGAGACCCTGTCTCAAAATAAAAAATAAAAAAAGGGCTGGGGTGTGATTAAGCACCCCTGAGTTCAATCCTCAATATCTAAATAAATAAATAAATAGGGCTGGGGATATAGTTCAGTGGTAGAGTACCTGCCTTGCATGCATGAGACCCTGGGTTTAATCTCCAGTACTGGAAAATAAAAATAAATAAAATAATAGAAGCAGCAAGGGGGTTTTGGTTAAGTGTGGTGTAATGCACACACTTTCTGATGCTGCCTTCTGGAACCCTGTTAAAATAACTGTAAAGAAATTGAAAAGGTAAAACCAGCCAGGGCAAAGTGGGACCTACAAAACAGACGGACAGATGGACACAGACCTAGAGGAAGCAGATTTCAAGATACAAGAACCCTGAAGGGCTCATGAAGTTGAGGCATCAGGTAACGAGCAAGTGGGGTGCGTGTGGGGAATGAAAACGTGCTGACTATAAAAGTCTATATAAGATAGTCGGGCCAGGCATGGTAGCGCACACCTGCAATCCCAGCGACTCAGGAGGCTGAGGCAGGAGGATCCAAAGTTTGAGGCCTGCCTCAGCAATTCATCAAGACGCTGTCTGAAAATAAAAAATAAAAAGAGCTGAGATGTAGCTCAGTGGTAAAGCACCCCTGGGTTCAATCTCCAGTAATGCCAAAAAAAAAGTTCTGAAACTTATCCATCCATATCCACTTGCAAGCAATTGAGTCCTAAGATTCCTCTCCATCCCTGGGCCCAGAGTGCCAGAACCTGGGCAGAAGGTTTGAGGTTTGTTCTCCAGAGAACTTGATCCAAACTGGCACAGTGGCACACGTCTGTACTCTCAGCTACCTAAGAAGCTGGGTGGGGAGGATCACAAGTTCGAAGCCAGCCTCAGCAACTTAGTGAGACCCTATCTCAAAATATAAAGGGCTAAAAAAAATATATATATAAAGGGCTGGGGATGTAACTCAGTGACAGAGCACCCCTGGGTTCAATCCCCAGTACACACATGCCAAAAATAGTGATGCAGGGTCTCTGGAGGTGGGGAAGCCAGGCAGAGCTGAGAACAGGCAAGGAGGTCAAAGGACAAGCCACTTACAGGACAGTCATAGCACAGGTTTCCCTCCCTGTATGGGCTCCAAGACTGCCTCACTAACTCGTCTGCACTACCCTGGGCTAGCTCCTACACTCCGTGCCCAAGGCCTCACGCATGCTAAGCACATAATACCCCTGAGCCACACCCCAGCCCCAGACTGCAGCTGTGGGGTTTTTGTTGTTGTTTTGATACTAGACATTGAACCCAGGGGTGCTTCGCCAATGAGTCACGCCCCCAGCCCGTTTTTATTTTGAGGCAATTGCTTAGGACTTCCCTAGATTGCTGAGTCTGACTTTGAAGTCACAATCCTCCTGCCTCAGCCTCCAGAATTGCTGGGATTACAGGTGTCTGCCACCAAGTTTGGACAAAGTGCAGTTTTTTAAACTGTAAAATGGGATCATTTATTCAAAAAATATATCTTGAGCACCTACTAGGTGCCAGAAAACTGCATTACATTCTAGAATAAGAGTAAGCCAAGCAGGGACTCTACCCCTTGAAATCTGTTTCCTAGTCCTCTTAACAGCATGAATCTCACAAGCAGGTGGTGAAGACAAAATAACTTTTTTTGTTCTTTTTACTTATACATGAAAGTAGAGTGTATTCTGACATATCATACATACCTGGAGTATGATTTCCCGTTCCTGTGGTTGTATATGATATGGAGTTTCACTGGGCATGTATTCATATATGAACACAGGAAGGTTATGTCCCATTCATTCTACTGTCTTTCCCATTCCCACCCCCTCTCCCTTCCCCCAATTCTCCCCTATCCAGTTCAGTGAACCTCCACTCCCCACCCCACTCCACCTATTGTGAGTCAGCATTTCCATATCAGAGAGAACATTGGCCTTTGGTTTTTCAGGATTGGTTTATTTCACTTAGCATGATAATCTCCAGTTCCATCCATTTACCTGCAAATGCCATAATTTCATTCCTCTTTATTGTTGAGTAATATTCCATTGTGTACATGTACCACAAGACAAAATAACTTAAGGCATACAAAGTGCTTAGCACAGTCCTGGGTACAATCTCAAAGAGTGCTAATGGTAATTTGCAATTTGAATATCCCTGCATTTTCCAATTCTTAGAGAGTACAGCAGATCCTTCCAGTATTCCTTCCAAGAAAGACAAGGTGAGAACTTTGCCAACATTGTCAATCAGGATTATAATTCTTCGGTGGTGAACTTGACTTTGAAATTCCCCTCTGTCTTGTCTAACTCAAGACTAGCTTATATGGCTCAAGGTAACTGTGTGGATTTAACAGGACCCAAAAAAGGTCTTTGCAAGTCCTGGCATGCACTCAGAAAGTGCGATTCCCAGTTTGTACTTAGTGCGATTCCCAATTTGTACTTGGTCCTACTTCAGACAGTGTTTGTGGCAGAGCATGATGGCACACACCTGTAATCCCAGCAGTCAGGAGGCCAAGGCAGGAGGATCTCATGTTTGAGACCAACCTGAGCAACTTAGGAGAACTTAAAGACATAGCAAGATCTTGTTTCAAAATAAAACATAAAAAAAAAAAAGAGTTGGGGATGTGGGTCAGTGGTTAAGTGACCCTGGATTCAAATTCCAGTACAAAAAAAAACCCCAGTGTCTGTGAAGTCTTAAATGACTCTAGTCCTTGATTCTTGCATCTACAGTGACTCTGGGATGTTTGGGGAAAGAACATACCATGACAAAGCACTGCAGTCTTCAAGGTATTACATCAGCTCTGGGTTGTGGCTCAGTGGTAGAGCGCTTGCCTAGCATGTGTAAGGCACTGGGTTTGATCCTCAGCACCACATAAAAAAAATAAATAAATAAACTAATTAATTAAATAAAGGTATTATGTCCATCTACAACTAAAAAAAAAAAATTAAAGAAGGTATTGCATCATTTCCCAGAACCAATTTCAAGCTATGTCAAGTTTCAATGTCAAGTTTCATTGATCAAGGGAGAAACTAACATTAATGCTACTTCTTCTTTTTTTTTCTTTTTTTTTTTTTTTTGGTACTAGGGATTAAACCCAGAGGTGGTTTAACACACTGAACTACATCCCCAACCCTTTTCAGTTTTTATTTTGAGACAGGGTCTCACTCAGTTGCTTAGGGCCTTGCTAAATTACTGAGGCTGGCCCAAACTTGAGATCCTCCTGCCTCAGCCTCCCCAGTCACTGGGATTACAGGTGTGTTTCAGCATGCCTAGCTAATGGTACCTTTCCTATGGAATATCTCACTTCATGTTCACAACAAACAGCCTTGTGAGGCAGGTACATTCATAGACCCATTTTATAGCCAAGGTAAGTACAGAACTGGATGATGTCACTTGCCCAAGATCTCTAGGCTGATAAGAGGCGATACGGGGCCTAGAGTCCAAATCCTCAGGTGGCAGAGCACCCCACCATCCCTATGGTCTCTGCCCACTTATTCCCTGCTCTTCCTTCATCTCTCAAAACCCAATGAAATCTGACAAGAAGCCCTGCTTAATTAAGTCATGGCAAGAGAACTCAAAAGAATTAAACTGAGATAATGACGCCCTAATCTGCACTCAGATAAACCAAAGATATTGTTTTGTCTTGAAAGAAGCCCAAATGAGTTTCTTTTTTAAGGGAAAACCAAGTTTGTTGAATGAAACATCAGAACATTTAAATTCAGCCTTTCAGTGTTTCCCACAATACTTGGCTCTGATAGCTTTGTTGGTTAAATTTAGCAACCAGAAAAATTCATCAGTCACTGACTACAAAGACTGAGGTCACTCTGAATTGATGGCCTTTTTGAATATCTATTATAATGTTGGGAACTTCTCTAAGATGAGGTAACTCTTCCAGGGGCTTCTTCCTCCAAGATGCTTCTGGTCATCCCTGGGCATAAGACAAGGTTGTGTCTAGATCGGAGTAAACCACTTTGAAACAATGCATCCAACACCACAGAGGTTTTCTGATATTGCCGGAATATTCTTTTGGCTTTTTTGGTTTTTTGAACCTTAGTACTCACCAACCTTCCAGCACTCTTCCCACTAGCCAGTACATTAAAATCGATTAACAAGCACAATGAGGGAAAGAACCAACCACAGGGTAATCAAATGCATTGTTAATTTAAAAAAAAAAAATCATTTCCCTGACTCAAAGAACATAATGTCATATTGGCAAAAATAACCCACCCTCTTGTCCGGCCCACGAACTGAGAAGAAAATTAAACACAGCATTGCTTGCTTCTTGTTTGCATTTCTCAGGGTGTGAAGCATTCATTTCCAAACCCTCCCAAATCCTATGCTTTCCATAACACGAAAATGTTCTCTTTAATCCGACTTAAACCAGGGAAGTGAGTTTTCCTCGGAAGGATGACATGGTCCTAGCCCAAGAATCTGAGGCACTGAGGCTTTTAGATGAAGAAAGTAAAATCTTAGAGAGTATAATGTCTCAGTTCTCCCTTGGACCGAATTTTCCCCGTCTTCCCAAAAGAGCGCCTGGTGGACCAGGTCAAGAAGAAAATTCCAGCAACAGGCTTTCTCTGCCCCCCTTGCTTTCTTTGCTACTTCATTTAAATAGTTTTACATTTTTCATTTTCATTTTAAATTAGGATACTTTTGAGTTTGCTAGCTCATTTGTTTTTAAATGCTATTTCCAATGTCTGTGGTATCTAAAGAATGTTCCTGGTGGTCTCAAAAAGTCACACCAGATAAAGTTGGCTATTAACTTCTAATTTCCTTTATTAACAGAAATCTTACTGCAATGTCTTACTCTTTCTAAATATTGCTCCCTACTTCAACAGATATTTGAGGATAAGCAAGCTAGCTGGGCACAGTGATACAGGCCTGTAATCCCAGCTACTTGGGAGGCTGAAGCAGAGAGATGGCAAATTCCCGGCCAGCCTCAGCATTTGAGTGAGACCCGGTCTCAAAATAAAAAATAAAAAGGGCTGGGGATGTAGCTCAGTGGTAAAACTCCCCAGATTTCAATTCCCAGTACCAGGGGTATGGAGGTGGGGGAACCAACCCCCAAATTAAATGTTTTTAATATCTCATTACTATCTCAGGACAAACTGAAGACACTAAAAAGCTGAATTTTACCTGTTGCCATCCAAATAGTACTTCAAAGATGTTTAAGCTAATCCCATTAAGGTTTTTGTTTTTTGTTTATTCAATGCTGGGGATTGAACCCAGGGTCTTACACAAGCAGAGTAGGCAATTGTTCTACTGGTTATCCATATCCCCAGCCCTCAGGTTTTCTTTTAAAATAGCTTAGTACTGGGCCTAAGAGTTTTTGTCCTAAGAATGTAACTTAAGTGATCAAACCTAAGGGTTCACAAAAAGGATTTTAATTAAATTTCTGAGAATTGATTTTTAAATGTCTGTGATTCATTTTCTGCTCTAAAAACTTCAATACCCCAAGTTTGGGTTTTGAAAGGCAATGAATCTGGCTGCAGAAAAGAGTCGACTCTCACTCCATTTGGTTTTGGTTTGGGTTTTGGTTATTTCTGTTTGTGTTTTCAAGTTTGTGTTATTACAATGCCTTGACGCTGCCTGTTCTCTCCCTTTGTCCAACTGTTTTGAGAGGACAGAGTTAAGAAGGATTTTATTTTTTTGTCTCCTTTACAGAACTTTTCAAAGACAGAAAAGGAGTGGGTGGAGGAAGGGAAGGGATGGAAACCAAGCCCGTGAACTCTCAATGACAGACACCACGTTTCGGAGGAGATGGGGACAGGCTCCAGGAGCAGGTTCGCCCACTTTGCTCACTGTGCAGCGAACAGTCACTGGGCATCTGTGCTGAAGATGGCCCAGTGGCAAAGGAGCTACCCACATGCAGCCAGACAATGCAAGTCCTCAGAGGAAACGTCACCACGCGGCTTTACTGGAGCTCAGAGAAGAGACCCACAGACAAGGGACAATTAGGAAGGACTCTGGAGTTTGAGTCAGACGAGGGCTCTGCGGGAGGAAGGGCATTTCAGACAGGAAAAACAGCTGATGAAAACACACATCACGTATTCAGAGATTTGAAAGAACATCCAGTTAAAAGTTTAGGGTGGGTGGGGTTGGTCTCTAGAGATGATTCTGGAAAGTTTATCTAGGGCCAGATAAAGTAGGAAACATTTGGTCCACAAGGGTAAGCAGTTCTGAATGGCTCCTCTTAGGCAAAGGGAGCTCTTGAAAGGTGAGCCGGGGGGACACAAGAAGCAGGACTGGGGTGACTGGTAAGCAAAATGGATGAGATTGAGCAGGGGTAGTCCCCTGGGCCATGGGGGTGCGGGAGGGGGCTACAGCCAGGATTAAAAGCTCTAAATGAGCAGGGACTGAAGCAAGACAGCACTGAAGCAGGAAAAAGATAGCAGGAGGTATTTCAGAATGGAAATGGACCATCTGCATGAATACCCGTATGCCCAAATCAAAGAAAACCAGGAAGGAGCAGGGCATGGTGGCTCAGGCCTGAAATCCCGAGACGGAGGTAGGAGGAGGGCAAGTTCAAGGCCAGCCTTAGCAATCTAGCAAGACCCTGGCTTCAAAATAATAAATAAAAAGGCCTAGGCATACAGCTTAGTGGCACAGCACCTATCATTTCAATTCCCAGTACGACAAAAAAGGAGAGGGGGAAAAAAACAGGAAAAGAAAGAAGAAAAAAGGAATTGAGGGAACTTTTAGGAAGCTGGGAGAAGAGTGGTGAAATTATGAGTCTGGGTTGATTGTGGTTCTTGATAAGAATGGGGATCAACGAGCCCATGGTTGAGAGCTGAAAGACCAGCTTCCTGACAATGGGTTGTTCAAAAAGGAAAAGTACTTTACTTATTCATTCAACAAATATTTATATAGCATGACCTCCCTCATGCTAGGCAGGCACCAAACTAGGACCTGGGGTTATAGCAGTGAACGAAACAATAGTCCCTGTCCTCATGACGTTTATCTGTGGCGCACTGGAGAACACTGGTGATACTAAGAGCTATTAGGTATTAAGCAACAAGTCCTATACTTACTTAGAAGATCTTATTTGATCCTCATCACTCTAAGAAACAAGTTCTTTGGATATCCCCATTTTACAGAAGAGGCAAAGAGAGGCCTAGCTGGAAAGCAGTAGAGTCAGGCTAGGAAACTGAGTGTCAAAGCCCACTTTTTGGGGGGTGGGAGCTGGGGATTTAACCCAGGAGCCCCTTACCACTAGGCTATATTCCCCCAACCCTTTTCTTTTCTTTTCTTTTCTTTTTTTTTTATTTTGAAACTGGGTCTCATTAAGTTGCTTAGGCCTCACTAAATTGTTGAGGCTAGCCTTGAATTTGTGATCCTCCTGTCTCAGCCTCTCAAGTTGCTGGGATTACAGGAGTGTGCCACCGTACCCTGCTCAAAGTCCACTTTCTTAACTTTTACAAGACTGGGATTAAAGCTCTGCTATTCAGGAGGTTGAGGTGGGAGGATCACTTGAGCCCAGGATTTCAAGACCAGCCTAACATGGTTAACACAAGACCAGTTTAAAAAATGAGACTACAAGGAGGTTGAAGTTTACATGGAGATTGGAGTGGAAGCTAAGAAAACCTTAGCCACCTTAGCAAAGTCGCAAGCCCCCTCACAGTTATTAATAGGGATTTCATCCAAAGCCATGTGGGTACTTAAAAATCAACCCTTGTAGCCAGGCATGGTGAAACATACCTGTAATCTTAACTACTCAGGAGGCTGAGGCAGGAGAATTGCAAGTACGAAGCCAGTCTTGGCAATTTAACAAGATTCTTTTTCAAAATTAAAAGTAAAAAAGGACTTGGTATGTAGCTTAGTGGTAAAGCACCCCTCAGTCAATCCCCAGTACCAAATTAAAAAAAAAAAAAAAAAAAGTTTTTTAAATAAAAACATTTCTTGCCTTGACCTTTTAATAAAAGCAGCTTTTGCTGAATCCTGTAGCACTTATACACAGACAGGCCAGGCCAGGCGCCCTGAGTGCTCTGTGTGCCCTGAGCCATTCCCAGTTATGAGGGCTGGGTCTTTCACTTAATGCTGGAGCTCTCTTCAATCTGTCACACTCCTCCATGGTGCCACATTAAACCCCTAGCACTAATGGCTTCCATCACATCACCTGCCAACAAACGAAGTTTGTGCTGGAAGAAAAAAAAAATTTATAACTCCAAAGACATTATTAACTTCCATACCACAAAACTTGTAATATCAGTTTGCTGAAATAAAGTCACCAGTATTTAATTCTCCTTTAAAGGGTGTCTTCTATTATTATTATTTTAGAGTGCAATTTAGTCATCAAAGGTTTACTCAGACTCATGTTTATAAATTATATAGGGCAGGGATTTAACTCTTCTGGCCCTACCTGTTCTGAACAGAGGGAGGGTCATAACCTTGTGTCACACCAGGCACCTGCCTTGAAAAGCCATGATTTGTGAACTCCAAGTTCTTACCTCTTCTAGAAATCTGGGTGAATATAGAGATTTCCCTTTATGATGCAATCAGAGGAATAACCAGATAGTTGCCTGCTAAGAAGAGGCTCCAGTTTTTAACCTTCAGAAGCTCATTTGGAATCTTCATCTTTTTCAACTAAGTTTCAGAATCTTGTCTTAATTATATGACATAATAATAGCGGCTTTCCAATTCATCTGTACAATATTGCTTTTTCATTGTGGCGGTCACAGTGGGCTTTTTGTTTTGTTTTGTTTTGTATTCTTTGAGGGGGGAGGGATACTGCCTTAGATAAATAAAAGCAAAGCAGAAAGGAATCTGGTTCACTGACTACTTAAGTCGTAAATTCCAAGTTCTGACTTATATGTTTACATCCCGAGGGTGATGGCTGCAATTCAAGGGCTCATCCAAGTTCACCAGGGTTTAGGGGGGCCTTGGGCTTAATGGAAAAGTGGCGAATTTCCCAGGCAGTCCTCAAGTCCTAGCATCCCAAATGGGTTTTGCCATCATAATGAAAGGGGTGGGGGATGGGGTAGCAGGTGTTTTCCTTTCTTCATTTCTACGTTTGAAAGGGCGATGTTTTCAAAGAGGTAAAGTAACTGGCTTGACCCTCTGGAGCAGGGGCTGAACCTCCGTTTCCCCGCCGAATCTCGCTTCCCACCCCCAGCGGCTCGCCCTCGCGCCCCTCAAAACCGAGCTGGAGGATGCTCACTGGCGTCCAGCCCTTGATCTTAAGAGAGTCCTGTCGTTGGCAGAGTGACCTGACTCGATTCTTTTGGGGCGAGATACATTCCAAGAATGTTTCTGTGGTCGCGAGGAGTGGAAAAATCAGGGATAACAAATACTCGGAGGAAATCTAAGTTACCAGGATCGCGGGATTGAAACAGGTGAAAACAACAAAAAGTACGTGGCAATGGCGTTCCATGAAGGATGAGCGCGCACGCTACTTGGGGCTGGAGCTTCGACCCCTATTCCCAGTGGCCCTCTTTCCTTTTCTTTCCTTGACTGACAACCGCCGGGAGCTGCAGCGGTCACTGTTGAGGGGGCTCAGAAGAGAGGGCGCGGGCGGAGCCGGGCTCTGCGCGCCGGAATCCAAAGTAAACACCTCGCAAGCCTACGTTTAGCAAGTGATACTGAACACCACACTCACGTTTGGAAAAAAAAAAAAAGTACTGTTTGCAGGGATGACGGCGAAAACATTTCCCGGCTGGAAAATTACCGTTCACAAACTAAGGGGCGAGTGGGGTGGGGAGGCAGCGTTAGAAGACTGAAATAACGATCGCCTCTTCCTTTCCTCCCCTCGGTGGGCATGGACAGGCGTGCCAGTTCGGTGTGCACTTTTTGGGAATCTGGGTCCCACCTTGGTCACGCCACTTCCTGGTCCCTGGCTACTTTCCAGCTAAGTCCCTTTTGGTGGGCTCGACCTACCCGGAGCCTAGGCTTAAAACAGCGAATTGTCGTTTGACCTCTACTTCGCCATTTCACCTCTTTATGACTCAGTTTTCCTATCCATAAAGTGGAAAGGAGAGTGCGTAGCTTGTAAAGTGCTTTGAGATGCCAGGTTGAAAGGTGTCTCCCCGCCTCACAGTACCTCTTCTCTCTTCCACCCACCAAAGCAAATCTTGAGTTCTTTCACTCCTTTAAATATTAAAACCGTGACTTTCTCTCCACCCTGGCCTCTTTCCGCCTGTTGCAGGCGCGGAACACTCCTCCAGACTAGAGCGCTGGGCACCCGCCTCCTCTCTATCCCTACCCCCACCCAGTAAGCAGCCCCGCGAGGACCCGTGCGAGACCAGGCCCAGAGCCTACCCGGGCTCTGCGGGGCGGGAGCCCGACTCCAGCGTGCGTATGCGAGAGAGGGCGGGCTGGATGAGTCACGCGGATAATCGCGCTCTTCTTTAGCTCGCAGAGAGCGCGGCGAGCGCGTACGCGAACAGAGGTGGGATCGCGTCACCTTCCCCCCTAGCCCCCATCAGCCTTCTGGGTAGCAAGCTTCGAACCCTGAGAAGCTGACTCTTGCCAGCACGGAAGAACCAGTCGCGCGGCCACCGGACCTGCGCCGGCTTCTCCGCGCCCAGCGCCGGAGCCGTCGCCGTCGCCGCCACCGCCGCCGGCGTCAGCACGGCTCCAGCCCGCCAGCTGCCGGGCTGGCGTCACGACCCAGCCCGGCCCCGCCCGCGCCCCTCCTTCTCCCCCGCCCCCACGTGCGCCGAGTTTGTTTATTTAGCTGCTATGGCAACGCGCGGGGGGGTTGAGGGGGGCGGGGAGAAGAAAGGGAGGGGGCGGGGTCTGACGGCGGACCCTGGCGCGCAGCGGGAAGGAGGCGGGGAAGGAGCTTCACGAGAAGTTATAAGTAAGAAGCGCGCGGCGGCCGCCGGCAGTTCCCCGGCCCGAGAGATCGAGCGCGGCTGCGGGCGCGCGGGGAACAGAGGCGGTGGCGGGCGGCGGCGGCACCGGGAGCCGCCGAGTGCCCCTCCCCGCCCCTCTGGCCCCCCACCCACCCACCCGCCGGTGGCCCGCGCCCATGGCCGCGCGCGCTCCGCGCAACCCCCAGGACTCCGCGCCCTGTGCCGCCGCCCAGCTCGCAGCTCCGCGCCACCGCGGCCATTCTCACCTGGCGGCGCCGCCCGCCCACCGCCCCGGCCACAGCCCCTGCGCCCACGACGACAGCCGCAGCGACCGCGACAGCGGTGGGGGACGCTGCTGAGTCGAAGAGAACTCAGCCTGGCCACCGGACCTACTTACTCGCCTTGCTGATTGTCTATTTTTATAAGAGTTTACGACTTTTCTAAAACTTTTGTATACAAAGGAACTTTTTAAAGAAAGACGTCTTCAATATATATTTAATCCAAAGAAGGATCTCGGGCAATTTTTGGTTTTTTTTGGTTTTTTGGTTTTTTGTTTGGCTTTTGGTTTTGGCTCCGTTTCTAAGCTTTTCCCCCCTCCTGATTTTGGGGTTCGGATACCCCAGCTGCTTCGGGCTCCCGAGGACCTTCTGGGCCCCACATTAATGAGGTAGGTGAGTTGCGAGGCATCGGTGGGAAGGGGAACTAGTGGGACGTCACTGGAGCCTCCGTGGAGAGTGGGTCTTGACTCCTGCCTCCCTGTGCGCCCCGCAGGCAGCCACCTGGCGAGTCTGACATGGCTGTCAGCGACGCGCTGCTCCCGTCCTTCTCCACGTTCGCGTCTGGCCCGGCGGGAAGGGAGAAGACACTGCGTCCAGCAGGTGCCCCAAATAACGTAAGTGTCGCGCAGGGTTACAGGGAGCACCTGGTGGGTTTCTCTGGGTGGTACGTGGACGAGCGGAACCGGAGGTCACTTAGAGCCCCCTGACAAGAAGGAGTGGCCACTGCGCGGACTCCACAGCCTTCCCAGGATGGCTTCCACGCCCTTGGGTCGGGTACGTGCGTGTGGTCCCGGCACTGCGGTGCCGCCAGGGGCGCACAGCGGGTCTTCACAGGTACCCAGGCGCGCGGGCGGTAGATTCCGCTGGGCCGGGCCACCCGGCGGGAGGTAACCAAGTCCCCAGACACCAACTGGGCCGAATGAGCTTAGCGCGTAGGCGGCCCGGTGGCAACGGCGCACCGGGAGAGTCGCGGTGTCCCAATTCCGGGGCTGGCAGGAGAACCTCAGGGATCTGGCCGGGGAGGGCCCGAGGCTGGCCGGCCGCGGCGCTAGCTCAGGTAGTCAAGCAGACACAACATCCAGATGCATTAGCTCCCATCGAACCCGGGTGTTGACCGAGATTGCATCGCTGGCATTCGGAGTCCCCCGGGGCTTTCTGCCCTGCCCATTTCTAAAGTCTGGGAGGTGCGGGTGCGCTCGACTCGCCAAGGATTCAGTACGTCGGGTGGTTACAGGGGACCACCAATAATGGTCTCTCTCCTACCCTGTTCCCACAGCGCTGGCGGGAGGAGCTCTCCCACATGAAGCGACTTCCCCCGGTGCTTCCCGGTCGCCCCTACGACCTGGCGGCGGCGACCGTGGCCACAGACCTGGAGAGTGGCGGAGCCAGCGCTGCGTGCGGTGGTAGCAACCCGGCCCTTCTACCCCGAAGGGAGACGGAGGAGTTCAACGATCTCCTGGACCTAGACTTTATTCTCTCCAACTCATTGTCCCATCAGGAGTCGGTGGCCCCCACCGTGTCCTCGTCGGCGTCAGTCTCATCCTCTTCTTCCCCGTCGAGTAGCGGCCCTGCCAGTGCGCCCTCCACCTGCAGCTTCAGCTATCCGATCCGGGCCGGGGGCGACCCGGGTGTGACGCCAGGCGGCACCAGCGGCGGCCTCCTCTATGGCCGGGAGTCTGCACCCCCTCCCACGGCTCCCTTCAACCTGGCGGACATCAACGATGTGAGCCCTTCAGGCGGCTTTGTGGCCGAGCTCCTGCGGCCCGAATTGGACCCAGTGTACATTCCGCCGCAGCAACCGCAGCCGCCAGGTGGCGGGCTGATGGGCAAATTTGTGCTGAAGGCATCGCTGAGCGCCCCTGGCAGCGAGTACGGCAGCCCGTCGGTCATCAGTGTTAGCAAAGGCAGCCCTGACGGCAGCCACCCGGTGGTGGTAGCGCCCTACAGCGGCGGGCCGCCTCGCATGTGCCCCAAGATCAAGCAGGAGGCGGTTTCCTCGTGCACGGTCGGCCGACCCCTAGAGGCGCACTTGGGCGCTGGACCCCCGCTCAGCAATGGGCACCGGCCTAGCGCACACGATTTCCCCCTGGGGCGGCAGCTCCCCAGCAGGACTACCCCGACACTGGGTCCCGAGGAACTGCTGAGCAGCCGGGACTGTCACTCTGCCCTGCCGCTTCCCCCAGGATTCCATCCCCATCCGGGACCCAACTATCCACCCTTCCTGCCCGACCAGATGCAGCCACAGGTCCCGCCGCTCCACTACCAAGGTCAGTCTAGGGGATTCTTAGCTGGGGCTGGGGAGCCCGGCGTGTGCCCGCTCTCCGGGGCCCACGACATGATGTTGACCCCACCTTCTTCACCCCTAGAGCTCATGCCACCCGGTTCCTGCCTGCCTGAGGAGCCCAAGCCAAAGAGGGGAAGAAGGTCGTGGCCCCGGAAAAGGACCGCCACTCACACTTGCGACTATGCCGGCTGCGGCAAAACCTATACAAAGAGTTCTCATCTCAAGGCACACCTGCGAACCCACACAGGTAGTGTGACAAGCCGAGGAAAGGCGGCGCATTGGTGTCCCAGGGCTCATAGGCTAGCTGTGAACACACTTAAGGCCTCCTTTGGGTGCTCGTGGTATATATATCTCCTTCATCTCCTGGATCTCAGGAGAGGACAGCAAACCGGCGCCTGTTCTTTTGCCCAGGAGCCTTTTGCTTGATGGATGATATCTGCTTGACTATGCAGTTTTGTTAGATCTTTAAAAGGCAGGGAGATTCCCAGCGGCATGTGGGCTTCTTAGCTTGGGCAAAGCGTTGATCTAGTAATCAAGAAATTATATTTGGCACTGCAAAAAATCTATGGCTTTTTTAAAATCAGGTTTTAATTTTCTGGATTATTCTCATTGATGGTTGCCTTTTCAGATTTACTTTCCTGTTATTTTTAGTTCTAGTTTTAATAATTAGATTTTATTCAAATTCCAATAATTAACTGTTATTGTTTTTGGGATGTTCCTAAGATCATTTAGATATAGTGTTCATTGAAAAAAAAAAAAAAACAAATGTTGGTGGAGTGGGTGGAATATAGCCACCTGTGGCCCTAGTGGGATAGGATACTTTGGCTTCCTTTGGTCAGACAAACTGTCAATATATCCAAGTCTATTTACACCACTGTGTGGATTTTAAACATGAAAACATTGGCGCTGTAGCACTGTAGGTTTGGGTGGTTTGTATGGATTTACTGCTTAAGTACTGTTCCCCTAAAAACAAGAGCAAATGCTTATTTACTATTATGATCTGGAATTTAATGTGGCCCTTTAGTAGTATAAAGACATTTCTGGATTCTTTCAGAAGGGATCATGTGGGGAGTTGATTTTCGCATGTGGCCTCCCGTTTTTAAGGAGGTCACTTCTTGGTTCTGGCTATGGCTTCAGCAGCTTTCTCCCCCATTTCCCTCCACAGGTGAGAAACCCTACCACTGTGACTGGGACGGCTGCGGGTGGAAATTCGCGCGCTCTGACGAACTGACCAGGCACTACCGCAAACACACAGGGCACCGCCCGTTCCAGTGCCAGAAGTGCGACCGGGCCTTTTCCAGGTCGGACCACCTGGCCTTACACATGAAGAGGCACTTTTAAATCCCAAATAGTGGATACGACCCACACTGCCAGAAGAGAATTCAGTATTTTTTTTTTTAACCTTTCCCACCGTCTTCCCACGGGGGAGGAGCCCAGCTGGCAAGCACTACAATCATGGTCAAGTTCCCAACGAGTCAGCTTGTGAACGAAGCGATAATCAGTAGAAAGGAGGAATGCAAAAGACAAATCAAAGAACAGATGGGGTCTGCGACTGGATCTTCTATCATTCCAATTCTAAATCCAACTTGAACATGCCTGGACTTACAAAATGCCAAGGGGGTGACTGGAAGTTTGGATATCAGGGTATAAATTAGATCCGAGAGTTGGGGGTGGGGGGAGGGAAGACCAGAATTCCCTTGAATTGTGTTTCCATGCAATATTAAGCATAAAGATCACCTTGTATTCTCTTTGCCTTCTAAAAGCCATTATTATGATGTTAGAAGAAGAGGAAGAAATTCAGGTACAGAAAATGTGTTTTAATAGCCTACGCGATGGTGCTTGGTGAGTCTTGGTTCTAAAGGTACCAAATGAGGAAGCCAAAGTTCTCAAACTGCTGCATACGTTGACAAGGAAAATCTATTTTTGTCTTCCGATCTACATGTATGACCTAAGTCAGGTAAATACACCTGGTTTACTTTTACATTTTTATGCAGACAGTCTGTTATGCACTGTGGTTTCAGATGTGCAATAATTTGTACAATGGTTTATTCCCAAGTATGCCTTAAGCAGAACAAATGTGTTTTTTTCTATATAGTTCCTTGCCTTAATAAATATGTAATATAAATTTAAGCAAACTTCTATTTTGTATATTTGTAAACTACAAAGTAAAAAAATGAACATTTTGTGGAGTTTGTATTTTGCATACTCAAGGTGAGAATTAAGTTTTAAATAAACCTATAATATTTTATCTGACCAATGATTTCATCGTTTTTGTTTTTGTTCTGGGAAAGCATGTAACCGATTTCAGTTTATACACATTAGAGTAGAGGGCATTTGAGAAGTATGTTAAAAAGCCACCTTGTTCTCAACAGAGGTTGTACAGGACTTGTTTTTTAAGGTACTTAGTTTTACAATCAGTACCATCAGAGCTGAGTACTGAAAATTATCAAATTAGAAAACATCTGGTCTGGATTGCTCTTTGCAAATGTACATAAAACTACACAAAAGCAGTTTTCTTATTTGAATGTGATTTTTCAGGTAGAAGCAGCTCAATTATTCTGTTCAGTTTTAATATTCATGTTTATCAGTAAACATACACATTCCAGTTTCTCATTTAAAAATATCTTCATGGTTTGTCTTTAATTAAAAGTGAGTGAAAATATACAAGTTTTCTCTCTCTGGAGGCCTGCTCTTGTGCTCCCCACGAAATGTAACAAAGGAATCTTCCCCAGGCAGACAACCATAGGAACAGTTCCACAGTGCCCTCCTGAGGATTAAAGGATCCATTCATTCTGTTTGTGACTGGTTGTGTGTGTGTGTGTGTGTGTGTGTGTGTGTGTGTGTGATCCTCAAAGAGGTCTGGAGGAGTTTCTAGCAGATTATTTTAAAACTTCCTCAACCCCTCTAACTGAAGACAGGGAAACTGACTGAAAAATTAAAAATTAACTCACTCAGGGTGCTTAGAGTGTGGCTCCGTAATAGAAGGTGCCTGAGTAAGATTCTTGTGTTCCATCCCCAGCACCCCTGAAATTATTTGAATTAACAAAACTAATCATAAATTTAAACTTTAAACAGTGTTTTTGCAAGTTCATAGCATTTATATTTCTGTAGTTTTTTAAGCCTCAAAGCTGCACTATTTTAATCACAAGTATCTTGAAGTGGGAGCCCAAGAGTGAAGTAAATTCATCTGTGGCTGTCACAGAATGGGAAAGCATTTGTGACACTTGTTGACACCACAAAGGTGATGTGACTAACAAGATCATCAAGGGAGCAGAGCTATCATTTTCTTTAGAGTGCTTATTAAGTATCCATTGTATCTAGTGTCCAGAGGTATGTTGGCTCCATCATACACTTACCAATGGAATTGGTAATTCCAGAAATTCACCAGAGGCTCCTGGTGGATCAACACAAGGTATTGTCTTTGGCTTTTAGAGTCTAGCACAACTGGAAAGCATGGCATGAGTCTTTGCTTAAAAGAAAACAGGTGCATCAATAGGATGGAATTTTATGTGGCCAAGAACATATTCAAAGCATATTTAATGACATGGAAAATGCTCATGGTATGTTAAGTGGAAAAAGCCGGATAGGAGACTATTAACAGTAAGATTCCAATTGTGTGCCTTTTTGTGTGTGTGTGGGGGGGGATAGAAACAAACCGAAAATTAATGTTTAATTGGAAATTGGAAGGAAATGCCAAAATATTAAGACAGGTCTCTCAGCTTAAATTTCCCTTTTTTGCAATTTCTAAATATTCTAAAATAAGTGCACTATATATATAAAAATATTTTAGACTTTATTTTTAAAAGAGCAATTAAAGTTATGAAAACAACATTCTAACACATTTTCCTTGGTGTTAAATTGCGTTCATTGCTCTTACAATAATTCACTTTCACAGAAACTTCTGGCACAGTGTCGATGTATGAAAATGGTTTATTGAATGATTGCTGCCATCTTTTTCAGTAAATGCCTATTATTCCAGATAGAAGAAACAGCATGATAAACTGCCAAAACATTTTAAATTGATTCAAATTTTTCTGACATCATAGGGAAACATTGCCACTCATTAACTTTTTGTAATCTGGAAAAGAAAGCTTCAATATCAAAAATGAATGGGGAGGATTTCCCAAAAATGTAACAGGACAAGACACTATTTAACATATACAAATAGTTCAACTATTTGCTCTCACATGTCAGCTCTGTACTCCTAGGTGTACGGTCATTACGGTGTCATGGAGTCATTTATACTGGATAATAAAAAGCACCTAATAATTGAGATGCCTGCTTATTATATATTCCTTATGACATTTAATCTTATATGTCCTAGATTTTAACTTGTGTGCATACACACAAAGGACTAACAATAGTGGTTTCTAGCAAAATACTCTTTTGACAAGCACACATACCTAACTCTAGCAATCATGTTTTGATTTATAAAACTAAAACTGGACTTTGACCATCTCAAGTATGGTCAGGGGGAATAATTCTTTTCAAAGATTATTCCAAATTTTAGAGATGCAAAACAGTATTTCATAGTTGGAGATAAATAATTTTTACATACAATTTTTTTTTTTTTTTTTTTTGGTACTGGGAATTGAACCCAGGGGCTCTCAATGACTGAGTCACATTGCCAGTCCTTTTTTATATTTAATTTTGAGACAGGATCTCGCCAAGTTGCTTAGGACCTTGCTAAGTTGCTGAGGCTGGCTTTGAACTCCTGATCCTCCTGCCTCAGCCTCCCGAGCCCCTGGGATTACAGGAGTGCACAACTGTGTTCAGTTTACATACAATTTCTTTACATATGAGGAAGCCCAGGTGAGGCCATCTTTATGTTATAGGAGCAACTCCACAGGGACAAAAAACTGGGTGTGATGGTGCATACCTATAATCCCAGAGGCTAAGGCAGGAGGATCCCAAGTTCAAAGCCAGCCTCAGCAACTTAGTGAGCCCCTGTTTCAGTGACAAATAAAAAGGGCTGGGGATGTGACTCAGTGTTTAAGTACCCCTGGGTTAAATCCCCCGTAGTCAAATAAAATAAAATAAATAAAACAAGCAGTGGTAGTACCTGATGAACTGTGTCATATGGGAGTATCTGAATTTTGCAGCCTGTGTCAGCCACCTAGTTATTGTATGTTCCGGCTTCTGACACTGCATTGAGCACGACTTCCATGCATTGACGAATTTGCAGAGCAGAATTCCCCCTCTACACACACACACACCTCTCCCTCTCCCTCTGTCTTATACAGACCTAGGCACCACCCAGTTCTACATTAACCCATTTATGCACCATTTTTATCATGTTTTAATGATTTATTGTGTATCTTATGTATTTTCTTTAGTTCTTTGTCTTGTCTTAGCACCTTCCTCAGGCTCTTGTATATTAACATGGTTTTATAGTACAGACCTGAAGTATGTCTGCCTCCTAAAAGTTGTTTCTGAAACTGTCATTCATTGTTCACATACAGACATTCAATGTGTCCTATAAAGCCACCACAATCTGTCCACATGATAGAGGCCACAGAATACAGCACAGAGTTTAACCCATGGAAACAAACAAAACACTGTCCAAGTCGGAATGCCATATGGAAGTGAAGGGGTCTGTTATTGCTTTGTAATTATTATTATTTTTTTTTACATTAAGGAAAACTAAAAAATTGGAAACAACCAACCTTTGGGAAACTTGACCCTAAACACCAAAATGAATCAGTAAATTTCTCACCATCTCCTGAAAAATGAATAAACTCTTAAATCCTTTTGAAGTGCTTAGTGCATCAAGGCCCTGGTCAATGTCAAAACAGAGTGTTGGGGGGAAACAGGGAAACCAACTGCTAAACTGTTAGCATAAACACGGAAAATCTTTCAGGCTGATATGGAGACTGCTGCAGCCAGGTGACTTGTTTGGGGAGGGAGGAGCCCTGGTCCATCAGTCAAATGCTTCTCTGAAACCGTGGACATCTGGAGCCAGCATTTAAATCGTTTTTCAGCATGCCCTTGATATAGTATCACTTTTTGAATTGCTTCTGTCTTCTCAACACCTAGATGAGTCAGTATTTTACAACTGGTCCACCCAAATGTCCTTCTCCATTTGTTCTTAGAGGAAAAGGAGGAAATAAACAGAAACCCAATTTAATAACAACAAAATGTAAATTCACACTTACCCAGTTCATCTGAGATCTCATCAGAGTTCACCTGACAGCATTTTTCATTGATGAAACATAATAATTAGGAGGATACTACAGAGTGTTAGTGTTAGGACCATTTGCTACATTTGTTATGCTTTTATATTTCTTTCATGTCAGTTATCTAAGAAGATCAGGAAACAAAGAGAATTTTTTTTTTCTTAATGGAGCAGAAGGTGGGGGGTGGTAAGGGAGAAGAGAGTCCTCAGTTTGGCAATTATCTAGTTAAATCAACTACAGCAAATAGTCAAACCTGTCCAATCTACTGTATCTGAGACCAGAGAGGGAATGGATTATCTCACATAGAATATTTGAATCTGTACTGATGCTATGTTACTATCTAGTGGCCAAATCCCCATGACACATAACCAATGTAGTCAGCTGTTACACCTGAACATCCACATAAAAGTCTTTCAAGTAGGTTATAACTACGGAGAAATTAAAGGCAACCTGGACACACTTGCTGAAAGCCTGAGAAATAAGTAAATTGGTGCAAACCATGAAAGCAGAATGTCCCAGACACAACCAGAAGGGGTTCTCAGGACAGGGGCAAGCATGTCTTGTGCCTAGACAATCCAAATCACTTTTTGTTGGTGTATAATAATTCCTTACTTCTGCACAGCACTGTGAGCTTTTTCTGAAGTATTTGCCACTTCTGTTATGTAATTAATCCTTACACCAAGAGGCAGGGGTGGGATTTCTCTCCCTGCTCCCCACTATACAGATTGAAAAACAAGTTCCTTCCACAGACTGGCATTCTGTTCTCATTCTTGCTGACACACTCAGAGCACTCTACTAATACTTAAGGCTTCAGTCTGCTGGGCAGGTAGGACTACAGGCAAAACAGATACACACCCACTTCAGAGAATTTGCTAACATCCAGGTTCTTCCAGTAAACCCGTTTAGAATCACTAGCCTGAGACTTTCTGTCTCCATATCAGGGTGCTACTTCCTTTGTCAAGGAAGCCTGGGGGAAGCCCGAGTGTCCTGCACCTGTTTCTCGACCCAGTCATAAACTGGATTACTATGCCACACACGCAATCTTTCAGTTCTGAGCTGAAGGAAAACTGTCTCATTTCTGACCCCCTCTTGGCCGAGCACACAATTGTCCTAGTCATACAGATCCAGTCACCCCTTACAGTTCCATTCTTTAACTTGCCCATGCCCAGGGCCTTTGGATACAGATTTAACGTGAACATTCCTGCAATTACAACCCCCACCTGCTTATCTACGGTCCTCTCCAGTCACACCTTAGATAAATTGGCCATGCTAAACTCTCAGGCCCAAATGCACCTTGCCTTTGCTTGAAGATATCTGCTACTTCTGGAAAGACCCATATTTGCCTAAAAAGAGCCTATGTATCCCTTGAAGTCTAGTTCTTTAAAAGACAACTCTGTGGGCCAGGCTTGGTGGCGAATGCCTGTAATCCCAGCAACTCAGAGGCTGAGGCAGAAGGATTGCAAGTTTGAGGCCAACCTCAGCAACTTAGCGAGGCTGTAAGCAACTTAGTGAGACCCTGTCTCAAATAAAAAATAAAAAGGGCTGACGGTGTGACTCAGTGGTTAAGTCCTCCCAGGTTCCATCCCTGGTACGCTCTGTGCTACTTGCTTTAGATCTGTCTACACATATCCTTATATATTACAAGGCTTGGTGGGTCTGGCTCTCCCAACAGACTTGAACTTTTGGAACACACTGGAAGCATTCCTTTTTTTTTTTTTTTTTTTGTCACTGAATACCTGTAGGTTCTGGACTCAATTGAATACAATTAATCATTAATTGAATATTTAGCCAAAGAAAAACCTGGCATCTCCTTTTAGAGGATTCTTCCTTGCCAAGTGATTCTCTGCATTGATTTTGAAAAGAACTTCATTTGTTTGAGGGGTTGCTTCTTTGTTGGGGAAAGCAAACGTGTGTCAGGTGACTGGAAGGAATGGTTAGGAGAAGCCTGCAGTCGTGCAGTTGGCTAACTACTGCTCAGTATTTACAAGGAATGGTTGGAGATCATTGGGCCTGTCCTCCAGGAAGCCAAAATTGGGGGAATCACTGTTGTTCCTTTCAACAAGGAAAAAGTATGTGTTCTAAGAACACAGAACAAACAAGCAAGACTTTAAAACCTTGTGCCTAGGCAGGGCACAGTGATGCATGCCTGTAATTCCAGTGACGTGGGAGGCTGAGAAGGAGGGCTGCAAGTTTGAGACCAGCCTCAGCAACTTAGAAAGGCCCTAAGGACTTAGCAAGACCCTGTCTCAAAATAAAATATTGAAAAAGTAGCTGGAATATTGCTTAGTGGTTAAGCAACACTGGGTTCAATCCCTGGTAACAAAAAACAAACAAACAACAACAACAAAACCCTGCATCTTAAAAACTTCCAGAAGAGGACTGGGGATGTGCCCACTTGCCTAGTGGGCATAAGGCCTTGGGCTGCATCCCCAGCACTGGGGTTAAAAAGCTTCAAGAAAGCCCTTTCCACTCCACTTTAGGTTACTCGTTGGGACAGTCTGCCAAAGGGAAAGGGCCAGTTAGTGATGGTCGTCCAACCCTCAACTGTCTGCTGCACTTGAAGCTTAAGACCCCTCTTTCTGCTTGGGTTTTCTGATTTCTGGACTTGTCTAAATAAACCGACTCTCGAAAACAGCATGTAAGAGTGACAAATGCCTCTGCGTCTGAGGCACAGCTATGCTCACTGAGGAATGGGTAGCAGCTTACAAGGACCGAAGCTGTAAAATTCCAGAGGATGCCTGAGCAGGAAAGGGGCTTCAAGAACATTTCATTCAAAATGAAAACTGAGGTGTGGATAAAGGACTGAGCTTGTTCAAGGTCACATTCAGCTGGCTCTGAGCAGCAAGTACTGCCTAGATCTGATGTAGCAGGCCCCAAGTTGATGGTTCCATTCTCTCTAGTGCCTGTTATCAGAGAGTCAAGAAGGCCTATGCACCGAGTTCCCCCTGGAGAACACGGGAGCTGTTCTCAGCGTGAGGATAGCCTGCTGGTTTTGTTCTGCTTTCTCTTTCCATGCAATTCCATTCCAACATACGTCATCTATTCAAGGGCCCACCTTGACAGGCATTATGCAAGGGCAGGAGAACAAAGTACAACTAAGAATGTATAAAATGTACCATCTACGGATATTTTGTCCAAGTACATCTGCTCCGGAAAAGGGTACTCAGTGTACAGTCAATGAAAATTGGCATCCCAGTTCTCCTAAATTTTTTTCTCTCTTTGGGAAAGTTCTTTGAAACACTCAACCATAACCGCATTCGGTATAACAACACATACATACCATTTTCCCATATGTGTGTGTGTGTGTGTGTGTGCTGGAAATCAAACCCCGAGTCTCTCACATGCTAGGCAAGTGCTCCACCCCTGAGTTATAAACCCAGCCCCCTTTCAATTTTGTTTGGGGACTGGGTATCCCTAAATTGCCCAGACTGACCTTGAATTTGTGATTCTCCTGCCTCAAACTCCAGAGTAGCTGGGATTACAGGTATGTTCCCCCCTCACCAGGTTCCTCTATAATTTTCTTGATCACTTATTATTTTAGATACTTCCAACTTGTTTATCAGATGCATGTTAAATCATGTTAAAACACGTTATTCAGGTTCAGCATGAAGATTTTGACCTTATTCATGACAATATTACAAACCTCAGTTGGAACGAATGATTCAGGCAGAATGGAACTTAATCTTTTTTTGAGTGTTTAACCCAAGCAACACCTTGGGCTACTATAGTTTGGGGATTGCCTACCTAGATCACAGGAACAAATTGATTCTCTTTTAAACACAATTAACTTTTAGGTAGGGCGTATAACTGGCTTCCTAGGACTCTCCAGGTGCCAAAGCCTGGAGAGAGGAGGGTGCCTTACCCAGGGGATTCTTTGCATTAAAGACTTTTGTTAGGCAAAGTCACTCTGGCATGGGAGTCTGATTTGCAATTGATGCTTTTGTAAAAGGATTAGAAGATCCCTATTGTTTAATGTTTACACCTCAATTTGCATTTGGAAACACATGACCTCTTCCAGGTTTGGTTCTTCTTTATTTTCATTTTCTTGTCCCGATGCACAGTTGATACTATATGCTAAACAACTGATAAAACTGCTTGGTGGAAAGTTTGCAGTAATTAAGGAAGTGTGGTCGATTGGCTTTCTCTGTGAATGATAGAGTCTACCTGGGCTCCAGCAATACTGAGCCAAGAATCTATATGGCAACTGACATATAATTCATAGGCAGAGTTCTACATGTCTCATTGATTTCCTTAATTAGAATTTATGGCACATTGTTAAAGAGAGAAAGTTCTACAGAGATATTGTCAGACAGTGGATCTGTAAAAGGAACTGAAGGGAAAGAAAAAAATCCTGACTGCCTTGGGATATATTTGAACACTTCTGTTCAATGCCTTCCTTTATAAATAAAGGTTTGAGAAAAATTATTTTAGGTTTGCCATAACAATACTCTCATCTCTACCTGATGTTTAACTACCTGTCCTTTGGTAAACAATTTTTTAACTAACATTTGCTTTGACAATGTTCCCAGATTGGCAACATAAAACCTGGAATAGAAACTCTTTGTGAGGAGGGCAATTTCACAGATTGTGGGTTTAGACCAGATGGTTTGTTTGTTTGTTTGTTTTCTTTTTAACTCTTCGGTTTCTCTCTTCTTTTTCTTTGTCATTGACCACAGGCAAGCATTTCCTGCTTGTCAGGATGAATATACTGGGGAATTTGGACGCAGAGTTGCTGACTGAGTAAGCTGGGGGTAGATAGTAGAAAAGTGAATTCACATTCATTGAGCACCTATGGTATGCCAAGAACCTTGTTAGGTGCTGAGGGATTTGTTATACCTATTTTGTAGTGGAGAAGACAAAAGCCCAGAGTAATCAACCAAGTGGTCCAAGGTCACACAGCTGTGAATGGAATCCAGGTCTGCCTGACGCTGCAACCGAGGTTCTTACTGCTGTATCACACGCTTTCAGATAAAGTAAAGCTCCTCACCTCCTAGGAATGTGTGCTTGTTTTTCAATCTAAACAGGCTGATGTTTGCTGCACACAAAGCGACATGGGCAAGATTGACCTAACCCATCCTTTTTTCTAATAGAGACAAGTAATCTTATCTGTCATTCTATTAAAAATACCCTACATTCCTCTAGGCTCCAGTAGGGACAATGGCTTCAGGAAGGTCTTTTATTTTTTTCTGCATCAAAACATCCCCATAGACTCTACCAAACCACAAGAATAAATAAGCCATGGCCCTTCTTCCCAGGTATTTTATTCGCAGATTTCCAAGCATTTTACGCATGTATTCAAATGATTAGAACAAGGAGAGCAGCCCTGTTTGTAGCTGCACTAACTGAAGGTGAGCCCAGGAGAGCGTCTTGCTGAAGGTCACACACTCTGGGGCCCCTTCGGGGTAGGATGCAGGAGAGAAGTTAGCTGGGAGTGGCACGTGTCGGCTCCATCTCTTGAGCCTGCATTCTCCGCCACGGGCCCATGGGAAACACTCCTGTTTCTTGCCCATCTTCCAAAGCCCTTTGCCAACATTCTTCTAATGCTCCCAATATCTAAAGATAATCCCTTTTCCCCTAACCAGGATCTCAACCAAAAATAGATCTGGGCATGTGCCACTGGGCATGAACAAATGACTCAGGGAGTCGGCTCGGATCTCAGCGTTAGGGAAGCTCTGCGGAGCACAGGGCAGGATCTAAGAGCGAAGGAATGATAGCCTGGAAAGTGCTCGCTTTCCCCACGCCTCCTTTGCACAAATGGAGAAGCTGAGGCCCTTGCAGAACTTCATTCTAGCCCAAGACTCCCTGACCTTCCTCAGCAGCCTGCAGAGGAGGTGTCGGATGACCAGCGAGGCAAGACCCGGAGGTCCCCTAACTGTGCCGGTGATACGAAGGTGGACAGGTCTTTGTGAGTGATGGGTTCAGCATCAGGGAAGGCAGGAGGAAAAGGAGACCCCAGAACATGCTGATTTGAGAGATTGTCCTCACAGACGTTTTGTTTGGCTACATCGGTTTTTGTGGTTTTTCTTGTTACTTTGCTTTTCTTCTTTAGCTTTCTCATTGGCCATTCGGTTGTTATTTTGTCTTGTTTTTGGTACTGGGGACTGAACCCAGGGGCATTTTTCCACTAAGGTATATCCCCAGCCTGTTTTATTTTGAGACAGGGCCTTGCTAAATTACTGAGGCTGGCCTTGAACTGGGAATCCTCCTGCTTCAGCCTAGTCACTGGGATTACAGGTGTGCGCCCCGTACCTGGACATCCATTAGGCTGATATCTAATTCTTTCTGACCAACAAGGGCATTGCTATATCCTTAGAACGGAGTACTATGGTCCATTAAAGTTATTGAGTAAATGACACTAAATAAGGGTTAACATTTATTAAGGTTTACTCTACGCTGTTCTTATAGTGAGTATTTAGGTGTTCTCAGTTCCCACAATAAGCCTCTGAGATAGGAATTACTATTCTTATTTTAAGGATGAGGGATCTGAGGTTTAGATAACCTGACTGGAATAAAAAAAAAAAAATGTCATGAAACTGGAATTTAAACCCGACTCCACCAGGCCCACATGCTCCTGAGAATATACTCTTCATATGCAAAATATTCAGAAGTTAATGGGCCAGGGCTAATAGAGTATGACCTAACTTGGTAAAATCTATCTGTTTAGGTGTTTAGGGGTATATTTGCATTGGGAATATTCTGGAGGGACTACTCATGTCAATTCTTGGAGTGACCTTTCCTGTCTGCACTAAAAGAGAACCTCAGTCCTGCCCCTGTTAGTCTTTATCTCTTTAACCTGCTTGATTTCTCACTATGACACTCACCTGGAATGCAACACATATTAAATATATTTATTTCTAGTTCTCCTCCACAATGAGGGGGAGGGCAGTGCTTGACAAAGCGTGCCTGGCATGTAGTAGGTGCCCAATAAATATTTGTCAGCTTGAAAGAAGGTATCAAACTCTTAATGATGGTTGTTGTGCTCTCTCTCCCTCTTTTTTGAGGTATGGGGATTGAACCCCGGGGCTCGTGCATGTCAGGCAAGTGCTGTACCACTGAGCTGCTTCCTCAGTCCCTTTTAAATTTGACTTTGAGACAGAATCTCTCTAAGTTGCCAATCTCAAAATGGCAATCCTCCTGCCTCAGCCTTCATAGAAGTTAGAATTACAGATGTGTGCAATGACCCTCTCATGCTCTATCTCCCTCTATCAAAAACAGGAACAATTTAGGGTTCAATCCCCAGCACCCCCCAAAAAAAAACAAAACCAGGAACAATTTAGACACTTCATACTTAAAGTAGATGTAGATTTATTTCCCAAGTTTCATCTGAAATCTTCTGAGTTAAAAAAAAAAAAAAAATCCATCCACTTAAGGGTGGAGAACCTAAAATGGTCCACTTTCAAATGCAGAGAGGTGACTTTCCCCTTTTTTACAGAAATTTCTCTGGAGCAGAAAGCTCCTTTCAATTGCTAACCAACTGGAAAGCTGCTTAGATAAACTTGTTTTGAATCAAAAGGTAATCATCAGTGTTTCAATTGCTAATCCACTTAGTGTCCTATTCACTCAGATGGCTTTTCTGAGCACTGTTCTGATGGTTTTCAAAAGATAAAAACCTTCCAGGGACCAGGCTCAATTGAGACAATTGACAGTAGATGAAGAGATTGACGGAAGTTTTTTAGAGATGAATGACCCCCTATCTGCCCCATGTAAAAATGAATGGGACAGCTGAAGTGCACTGATAGAGTTGTTTGGGTTTTATCCCTGTAATAAGCTCCCTCCTTCCTCCTTCCAAAAGGATTAGACTGCGAAGGAGTCACATTCAACTCGCCCAGGTCCCTCAGGCCATGTGGCCTTGACCTTGCTTTTGCACTGTGGACTAGTCATTCAGCCACGGGAGGCCATTCAGCTTTTTTTTCTTTCCCTCCTTAGTCGTGTCCTTCTGAAGGGTGACTTCTGCCTCAACCGCGTCTTCAAGAGCCCTCTAAAGCCAGAAGCAAAGTGTCCCTGCATTCCTCCAAGCCAAAGGGCTACTTTGGCCTGCTTCCTTCTTTCCCCAAACAGAACCAAGTTCCTATATAAAATTCATAAATTCTTGGCAGGAAAGAAATCCTTCCATTGGAAGGAACAGATGTTCTACGAGTAACTTTTGCCATGATACGCTGTTCCTAATATCAGAGTCTCAAAGTGTGTGGAGATGTTAGGTTTCTTTTTTTTTTTTTAATAAATGTCAACATGTTCTGGGCAGTTTTTCCATATCCATCTGTGGCAAACACATCACCAACCTTCCCACCGCCTCTTTTTAAATTTCCAGAGAGCAGTTGGGAATCGGAAAGATATTAAAAAGTGAAAGCGGAAAATCCAATTCAACAACTATGCTAATGTATACCCTAAAAAAGAAAGTCAATCCCTCCCAGTTGCGAATCTCGAAACCTTCTTAGAACGTGGAATGGTCCAGACTTCTAACAAGGCAATTAATTATGACCAATTAACATGGAGGGGTCGTTGCTCTTAGCAGAATTCCATGATCCTAATCTAAGCATAAAATCCCCTTTCTAAAGAGAGAATCAACCAAGGGGCTGCGGGGCTATTTTCACTTCGTTTTCACCTCATTAAGCTGCCGACCTTATATGCCTGGGTCCCAGGTGACTCCCGGAAGGGGCAAGGTTAGTGGCCGCCGCTTACCTAGCCCAGGAGGAATTAGAAAGCTAGAGCCCGCCTCGGCTGTTCGGAGCTGGCGTTCCCTCCCCAGGGACAGGATGCCGGCTGGCGGGGCTCCCTGCAAGGGCCAGAGCGCCTGCTGGCTGTGGCCGGGTTCAAGGGCACCGCAGTCGGCCTTAGGGTTCAAAGTCAGAACCGGGTGAGCGGTCAGGCGGGGGCGGGGGCGTGGGGTAGGTGTGGACTCTGCGGTGCTGCAGCCGAGGACGGTGACCGCCGGGCGGAGGGAGGAAGCAGCCGACTGACGTTCAAACGCGCACCTGCGCGTCCAAGGCCAGGCGCTCCCGCCCTCTTCTCGCTCCTCCTCGGGATCGCACTCTAAATCCCAGGTCCCCGGTGGGACAAGTGCCAGGAACCCCACCCCACCAGGGAGAGCCGGTCCCCGAAACCTCCTCCGTGCCCAAGTGGAGGTGTAAGTGGCAGCGCGCAGGGCGCGGCGCTGGCGGCCTCCACTCGGAGTGCCGAGCCTGGAGGGCGCCCCTGCGACGCCCGGAGTGTCCCCGCAGCTCGGGCCCGACTTCCCCGGTATCCCGGCAGGGAGGCCTGGCCGCGCTCTGGGCCGAAGCGGTGGAGCGAGCGACGTAGGGAGGCGCGGCTGTCCCCTCGCGCTCCGAATTGGAGGTGGCGCAGCGCCGCGCGGTCTGCAGCGCCCCCCGCCGGTCGGCCCGGCACAGGACGGCTCCGGACAGCGGGTCCCCAGCGCCGCACATTGGCTTCAGGCAGCAGAAGGGCGCCCTTCCTCTTCCTCTAAGAGGAGGTTCACCAGTTGGGAAAGTTAAAACCAAGTTTAAGTGGATTCTCAGCTCTGACACTGGCTTCGGGTTCCAGGGAACTCTAGACTTCTAGGCTTCCTTTGACAAGTGTGGGTATCATTCCTGGACAAGGTTATCGAAATAATTCAGAGCGTGTATTAAAGTACCTGCTACATAATAAATGCCCAGTGAAAGGCGAGCACTATTATTATTACAGCTGGGTAGGCTCTGGCTCTCGGTGGGGAGGTCTAATGTCTCTGCGCCTCTGTGGCAGGATAGGTGTGAACCGCCGGAGGGGACAGCGTCCAGCCTTCTCCTTGGTTTTTGTTTTTGTTTGCTGCTGGAGATGGAACCCAGGGCCTAGTGCATGCTAAGCATGTGCTGCACCACTGAGCTGCACCCTCAGCCACAGCCTTTTCTTAGAGATGGAAAAGGGACCTGAGCACCCAGCTGGGTTCTAGCTTTACTGTGCTGCTAGCTGCACCCGACTGTGGACTCAGATGTCTCCTCTTTGAACTAAATACCCTCCCTGCAAAATAGGAATAACCACACCAGACTCAGAGTTGCTACCAGGTAAGGAATGCAGAGCTCCTGGCTCAGGAAAACCTCACTCTTGCTGGCAACCAGTAAGTCCCAGAGCACCAGTGCCTGTAGCACATAGTAGGTGCAGTGCAGGACACTTGCCACTCACACAGGCAGTCAGCAGGCCCAGAGCGCCTTTCTTACAAGCTCCACCCACTCTCAGCACTTCCGCAGACCTCAGGTGCCTCTTGCAGGCCCGTGACCAGGTAACTTGGACTGCTGGAAGCTTCGACTGCTCATCTCTCCTTGACCTCCCTCCAACAGATGCCTCAGATCTTTTCTGGAAGGTACCAAGCACACAGGAGGCGTTCAGTAAACACTAATTTATTATCCTTTATTTTAAGCACAAAGTGGATGCCCAATGAGTATTTGTTGTATGAGACTGAGCTTCACCCTTTGCTGAACTCCACACGGGAGGGTTTCCCTTCAGGTCTTTCCCTCACCTTGGTCTTGTCACATGTCATATCTCACAACCTGCTACTCCTGCCATCTTACTAAAGGTTGGTTCTTTGTATAGAGGAGGAGTGATGGATCTTCTCAAAGTTAAAGGCCTAGAGTTACCTCCTTCAATCCTGTTCTGTGACACATCAGAAATTTACTGAGATACAAGTCAACATATGAAATCTATTTTTTTTTTTCTTTTTTTGGTCCTGTTTTGGGTAGTCTGTGCCTTTTTGGATGGGAGTGGGGCGTGTGAGGAGAGGAGAAGTGCAGTGTTATTTGCAAGTAATCCTGAAATATATGAACACCTGTGTGACGATGATTTCTACCAGACATGCAAATATGATACATTTTTTGTGGATGTGTGCAAAGGCTCCAGCAGCTTCAGGGTCCCATCCCCATGACTTCTCTAGCTCTCCAATGTGGCACACTCCAAAAGGGAAGAACAAAACCCAAACCAGCACAAGGGCAACAAAATACCCCACACGGAAAAGGATGTCTAACAGATATATGCCTTGGCAGTCACAGGACACTCTGTGGGTGTGATATTCATTCAATTGTTTGAGCACAGTCCATTTTCCTGAGGAACTTCAGAGAGGTAGGGGGCCTTTGGATACAGTGTTGATGTCCATGAGACTTGTCGCTCACAACCTGCCTCACCTCCTCGTCAACCAACAAGGTCCTGCTCTCCCAGGCTCTGACGTGGGACTTTTCCCTGGCCATCTGAGCAAGCGTTCTTAGGGACTCTTTAGAAATGATAGGACACAAACTTTATTAATACAGAGCACTGAACAAATTAGAGAGCTTTCACATATTATGACTAGGTATGTGACAGTTGTTACTTTACCAAAACTATTCATTACCGAGCCGTTTGTTTAAAAGTCGTCCTAGTGGCTTGGAGACGGTGCCTTTTGCTCTCTGACTCACAGGAAACAAAAATAAGTTACTATCAGGCGAAGACCATACTTAGAAGCCAAACTAAAAATGAGAAGGCTTGTCATCCTCAGGCAGAAGGCAGTTGACTCCACCTTTAAAACGGGTAAGTGCCAGACTGTTGAAAATTTAAGATTTTTTTTTTTTTTTTTGCATCCTACATTAAACAAAAAATTCATTAAGCATTTGCAGAATAATTACAGTGTACAATAATTTCTTCCTTTCTGTCATCACTGAGCTACATCCCAACCCTTTTTATTTTTTATTTTGAGACAGGATCTCACTAAGTTGCTGAGGCTGGCCTTGAACTTGCAATCCTTCTGCCTTAGCCTCCCGGGTTGCTGGGAATTCAGGCAAGGGCCACCACATCCAACTTGGGTGCCAATTTCCGTGTTTGGAAACACATGAAGGGATATGTCATGATCTCTGTGGTTCACAGTCGGGCAGGAAAAATGAATACATCCGTGTGTCCAGTAGTCACCTCACCATTACAGTAGGGATGACCCCAGTTCCCACTTCATGTGTGCCGGGGAGGCAAGGCTGTGGAATGCCTGGGTGAGAAACAGTTGCTGAGAAATTGACCCAAAACAGCCTCCCGCATAGGTCGAGGTGGCACTGGCTCTATTCCACTCTGAGAGGGGCTCAAAACACAGCCCGGATTCAAGTTCAGAGAGGATCCTGTTCTTCCTACCATGTTACACTCATGAAGTGCCAGCAGGTTGCATCTCCTGAAACCTTTCTTCTTTGGTCTTCGTGTGAGTGGGAATGAAAGGCTGCCCAGCTTTATGCCAGCACTTTGGCACAGTAGGTCTCGGGACCATGTCAGATGCATTCCCTGCCTCCACTCCATTTCTGTTTTCCACAGAGTTCCATCAGAAGAAGGATGACTTTCAGGCTCCATTCGTACTTATCCTGGAAGAGAACTCGAAGCAGCTTTCCTTGCTTCCTCCCGAAAGGACTGATTTTATTTAGAAAACAAGCCTATCGGGTATCTAAAGTTCTGTGGGAACAAATACGTTTTTCATTTTGTTTTAAAATTAGCTTTAATTGAGGTATAACTGCATACCAAAAGCTGTATATTTAATGTATACAATTTGATGAGTTTGGACACATGCATACATCCACCATCCCAGCGGATCAATCAAGGTAATAAACATGTCCATCACCTTCAAAAGCGTCCTTTTGGGTGTGTGTGTGTGTGTGTGGGTGTGTGTGTATGTTTTGTGGACTTAACATGAGGTCTACCCTCTAAACAAATTTGAAAGCACATAATTTTATATTGTCAACTATAAATTCTATTATATAGCAGATCTCTGGAATTTATGCACGTCAAGTAACTGAAACTTTACACATGACGAGTAACAATTTCCCGTTCCCTTTCCCCCAAGCCTCTGGCCACCACCATTCTATGCGTTAAAGGATCTTATGCATGACAGACAAGGGCTCTGCCACTGAGCTACATCACCAGCCCTTAAGTTTTTTCTATTTGGGGTCTCACTACATTGCTAACACTAACCTTGAACTCCTGAACTCCAGCAATCCTCCCACTTCAGTCTTCCAAGTAGCTGGAACTACAAGTGAGCACCACCAACTGGCTCCTAATTTTTAAAGACTAATATTCCACTGAATTCAGCTTGCTTTCTTTACTCATTAATTCCTGTTATTGCATGTAGCTTTAGTTCATTCATATTCACTTATGTATATTATTTTTTTGTGTGAATAGACCATTATGATTAACTTGTCAACAGATATATTTATTTACTTCCAGTTTTGTATCATTATTGATAATGCTACTGCAAATATTCTTGTGTTCTACCACTGAGCCACATCCTCAGGCCTTTTGTTTTATGTTGAGATGGAGTCTCACTAAGTTACCGGGATGGTCTCAAACTTGTGATCCTCCTGCCTCAGCCTCCTGAGCTGCTGAGATTATAGGCGTGCAGTACTGCACCTGGCTGATGGATCTACTTTCTGAGGGTGAGACCTTGATTAGGTTACTTAACCTAGCTAAACTTCAGTTTTATAGTCTGTAAAATGGGGAACACAATAGGGCTTGTCAAAGGTAGGGACTGTAAATAAGAGTTAACTGGAATAGTGCATATAAAGTGCTTCAAACAGTGTTTGCCTCACAGAAAGTATTCCATAAATACCATCTATCTTTATTATTATTATTATTATTAACTGGGTCAAATTTCTTGGCTGTTGGGGAAAGGCAAATAAACTGGGTATAATTCCTAAATAATGACGACAACACATCTCTAGTAGGAGATTTGGAGAGTGAAGATCTGAGGGCTTCTTTCTACTGGAGATTGAACCAGGGTGCTCTACCACTGAGCCACACACCCATCCTATTTATTTATTTATTTATTTATTTATTTATTTATTTATAGATAGAGCCTCACTAAGTTGCTAAGGCTGGCCTTGAACTTGCAATTCTTCTGCCTCAGCCTCTGAAGTTGCTGGGATTACAGGTGTGCACCACGACACCAGGCCAGGGCCTCTAATGCTTGATGGTCTCCAGTTCCAGGTGGTCTACTCACTGGCCTGTGACCTTGGGGTCAAAGGCAGACTTCTCCCTCTCTTTAGACCTGAGTTTCTGCCCTGAACAGTCACTCAGAGGAACTGGTCTAGGTCTCTATGCTGTGACTAGGAGGACTTCATCATCTAATTCTCTTCATTGTTCTTCTATTCTATTCCATTTCCTTGGCCTGAAGGCAGAAATGAATCCATAGTAACTTTGTTCACCATGGCTACAAGTTGAAAATTCCAAGGGCTAACTCTTGCACCTTGAGATGAACTCCATATAGCCAAAACTTTACTATAAATTGACCAATAAACTTGGAATATGGAAGACCCACAAGACCAAAGTCCTGTATCGATGTTAATATATGAAATGGATAACTGAAGTTGAGCAACGGTGAACGTCCCTATCTCTAGGAAATAGACACCGAAGGATCTAGGGTAAAAGGCAGAGTAAAATCCTAACAGGTGAAACTGGGTATATGGAGTAATCTGTACTACTTTTACTCATATGCAACTTTTTGCAAGTTGGAAGTTATTTCAAAATAAAAATTTTAAAATAAAACCCTAATAAAGAACAAAGAGCTCAAAACTTCCTTAATCCTTTCTCAGCTAGCATGAACACTATAAATAGATGAGGTTCTGGAGTAAAGGTTTCCGAGGTAACACTTCCTTGTGAAATACTGGGACTTGAGTATGCAAACCTTATTCCAGACAATGGCTTGACAAGCCTTTATACAATATCTTCTGTTTTGGCTACTATAGTTGTAAAGATATGGTTTCATTAACCTCTCAGGCTCACCCACTCATTGGTTTGCTTAAGGTTGCTACCAGTATATGCTGGAACCTGACTTTGAGTCTAGAGACACCTGTCTCCAAAGCCCATCCTCTTTTCCCTTCTCACCCCCTGCCACTGCGTGTCAACATGGGCCCTGCCTGTGGGAATTTACAGTTTCCAGGGGACAGTACACAGCTACATAAAAAGAAACCAGGCCTTGCTTCTTAATCACGTATGGGGCTGTAGAAACAGCTGTAAAAATAATGGCATCATTACAGAAGGATTAAGACAGTCCATCTCAGCCACAGAACAGGCTTTGTGAGCGTTCAGCATGGACTCCAAAGACTGTATCTGCAGTTAAAGGAAATCCCCAGATGTTTTATTAGCAATGTGTTTCAAAATCACCCAAGCACAAGGAAAGAAGAGTGCTGGCATTTGTCACCATGCTTACCTTTTCATATCTTATCTCCCCAAACATTGTTCCATTGCTGCGACCCACATGACAGTGTCTCCTCCTAGGTTTCCAGCAACCTTGCTGGGCATTTTCAGATGATCCATATAAGTGTTGACCAAGTGATTGAGCCCAGGTTCCTCTCTCCTAGGAGTTCTGACCTTTCCCTGGCAAATGAGGTATGGGCCCTCTTAATCCTGCCTGGCTCGGAAAGGACCACGCAACGGAGGTAAGAGTGGAGCTGGTTTCTAGAGTGTGAAAGAAATGGCACTGTGTTCCTTCAGGTCTCCTCACTGGAATCTTCTAAACAAGACAATCACCATCTGTGAGAAGAAACCTCTAGAACAAAAGCAAATAAAAAGTCTTCTAAATATATTCTTGTGGGAAAACTGCCTTCTCTGCACTTCAATCTTCTCACCTGTAAGCTGGGATGAACTAGCTTCACTTTCTTGCAAAGATTCAACAAGGCAATGCATCTGAAAACAACTGCCCTTTAGAATACAGAGGGCACCTGGCAACTGTCCCTGTGGTTAAGAGTAGCAGCAACACTGGCAATAAAAAGCATTTCCTGAGCACTTACTCTGTGCCCAGACTGGTGCAGAGCAGTGACATGTGTTGGGAAGATTTTTAGAGAAGAGTGTGGTTGGATGTGGCCTCAGGAGTAAGCAGTTCTCATCCTAGATCTGATCTGGAGCAACGTGTTTAACCTACTTCCATGTCCATTTACTGTCTATAAACTGTGGATAATATCAAACTTTGGCTCCCCCCCAAAGTTCATGTGTTGGAAACTTAACTCCTGAGTTCATATGTTAGTGGGGTTTGGAAGGAGGGCCTTTGGGAGGTAATTAGGTAATTCTGACATGAGGTCAGAAGGGGGAGGCCTCCATGATGCATCAGTAGCTTTATTTATTTATTTATTTATTTATTTATTTATTTATTTAGCAGTGCTGGGGATTGAACCCAGGGCCTTGTGCTTGACAGGCAAGCACTCCATGAACTGAGTTATATCCCCAGCCCCAATAGCTTTATGTTTTTAAATATTTTGGTACTAGGGATTGAACCCATGGCACTTAACAACTGAGTCACATCTCCAGCCTTTTTTATTTTTTATTTTGAGACAAGGTCTAACTAAGTGGTGTAGGACCTTGCAAAGTTGCTGAGGTAGAGAACTTGAGAACTTGAGATCCTCCTGCCTCGGCCTCTGGAATTGCTGGATTATAGGTGTGCATCACCACGCTTGTCCTCATTGTTTCTATTCTGATTTCATTTAAGAAAAAATGGTGGGTGGGGATTCTGGGTGGTTTTCCTAAATAACAGTTGTCCTTTATAAAGTTCTTGTGCACACATGAGTTCGCCAGTTCCTATCTTCATGGTGACTCAGGGACAGAGGTAAGTTGGATGCTAAGGATGTGCAGGTGTGGAGGGACCTGTGGATCTGGGGCTGGGGTCTTAACTTTGTCCCATATTGCTCTATGCTGTCCCATAGTGTCATCCCACTCGAGTCCCATATTCAGTTCCCATAGGGAATCTTGGAGACTGAAGGAAGCCAGGATCTCCCTGGTTTAATAAATCAGTCTTGCTTTATTAAAAAAATATAAAGAAGTGCTAGAGGAGAGGGAGAACTTTTGCATTATGTTTAATCCGTGATTGCCCTGCACACAGAAATGTATCAGTTAAAATGACAGCACATACATCCTCATTCCAAAGTGCTGCACATCCTGAGTGGGAACTCATGTGTGATGTGGTCCTGTCTCAATAACCCTCTTCCCACCCCGGTTGGTGAGATCCCTCTGGCCAGACTCGCCTCGCATGAATTTAACTGGATGGAAGGTACAGGTGATCATGCTGCGGCTGATTCCCTGAGGTGGGGATGAAGCCAGCCACCAGGGAGCTGGACAGGAGAGGAGAGCAAGATGCAGAAAAGTGAGGATACAAGTGGCTTTCCACGGCATGCTTGGAAGGGAAGGGAGATCGGGGCAGGAAGGGCAGGGTGGCTTCGAGGAGCGTCCAGGATGAGGATGGAGAGACTGAGCACATGTAAAGGGCTCGGTGGTGTGCCCAATGACAAGTCACAGGAGCATGGTAGTGGGGCAAGACCAGGAAAGTAAGAAGATGCCCACTTAGAGAAATCAGTGGATCACACAAAAGGGATCTTTCTTCCTCTCCAAAATGAGATGTGATGGAGGGACCATTCCACGGGGCAACCAGCTGATACGTGAGGGAGTGTCTCCTTAGAAGATCCTTGCAAGCCAATCTGCAGAAGGCTTCAGGAAAGATGTAAAGTATATGGACGATGTCCTCCAGGGGCATTCCGATGGTCATTTTTTACTTTATTTTTTAGGTACTGGGGATTGAACCCAGGGGCACTTAACCACTGAACCACACCCTAGCCTCCCCCCACTTTTTAAAAAAAGTTTATTCAGAGACAGGGTCTCTCTGAGTTGCTCAGGGCCTTGTTAAGTTCTGAGGCTGGCTTTGAACTAGCGATCCTCCTGCCTCAGCCTCCCAAGCCACTGGGATTACAGGTGAGCACCACCGTGCCCAGCTCTAGCGTCTTTTTAAAGACTGACTATTCCACTGTATAAAATTTCTTTACCCAATCATCCACCACGGACACAGGTTGCTTCCATTTCTTGGCTATTCTGAATAATGCTGCAGTGAACATGAGAGCTCAGGCATCTCCACGAGGTGCTGATTTCATGTCCTTTAGGTACATACCCAGCTTGCTGTGTGGGTGGGCCTGGAGGACAGGCTAAGTGAAAGGAGTCAGCACAGAAAGAGAAATATCACACAATTGCACTAATATGTGGGATCTAAAAAAGTCAAATACATAGAACAGTGGTTATGGGGGAAGGGGTAGAAGGAGAGTGGAGAAGGAGGTCAAAGGTACACATTTATAGTCACATGGGGCGAATGTGTCTAGAGGTCTAATGGAGAGCATGAGGCCTGTGGTTAATAATTGTATCATGTACTGAAAATATGTCAAGAGAGTAAATTGTAGGTGGTCTTGCCACATGCAAAAAGAGTAACTGTGGAGGGTGACGGTTAGGTAATTTGCTTGATTGAGGCAATCATTCCTGTGTGTGTGTGTGCATGTGTGTATAAACATCATGCTATATACCTTAAGCAGTTATGCAATTAAACAAATAATAAAATGTGTGGGAAGGAAAGGGGTGAAGGGGAAACCCATAGACTAAACAGACTTAAGAGATTTATCAAGTTTTTTCAAAAAGGAAGAATTATTATAACAGTTAGATATGCTTAATTGGATAATAGATGCAAGGAACTGAGTACTCTAAAAGTAAGCACTGTGACTACTGTGGCGGGAAGGGTTGGGTCTGTGATTGGAATGGGGCCTCTGGATGGTTTATAGGATAGTTGGCAACGTTCTGGTTCCTTCCTTCCTTCCTTTCTTCCTTCCTTTTCTTTCTTTCTTTCTTTCTTTCTTTCTTTCTTTCTTTCTTTCTTTCTTTCTTTCTTCTTCTTTGTGTGTGTGTGTGTGTGTGTGTGTGTGTGTGTGTAGTAGTAGTAGGGATTGAACCCAGGGCCTTACACATGCTAGACATTCTCTACCACTGAATTACATCCCCAGCCCTTTATTTATTTTTTTTAAGTTTTGAGACGGGATCTTTGAGACGGGATCTCACTAAGTTGCTGAGGCTGACCTTGAACTTGTGACCCTCCTGCCTTAACCTCCTGAGTAGCAGGGATGCTTGGCATGTATCATGGCACCAGGCAAAGTTCTGTTTCTTGACTGGGCTAGTAGTTAAAAGAATGTGTGTGCTTCATAATAATTCATGAAACCATACATTTGTATGGTTTCTTGTATTTGAGATTTTACAAGGTGAAGAATATCAAGAATAGAGCTGTCCAGTGTTACGGGCACGTGCTTTCAGCTCTGGAACCCAGAACAGTGGTTAAGGAGCCTGTGACTGTGGTTCTCCAAACCAGAGCATTTTGGCATCTGTCTTCCTTTCTCATAGCATCACCAGGAGGGAGACCTTATAACCTAAGAAGAGAAGGAACCAGGGACTTGGGGTCAAGTGGCCTGGCTGTCTGTGCTTTGACTGGTGGCCTGCTACTCAGTGACCGCACAACGTTGTGCAAGTCCTCTAGTCCCACGGAGATTCAGTCTCCTCACACAATGAATGGGGATAATGGATTGTTGTGAGGATTAGATAAGTGCGTGCAATGGTACACAGTAGGTGCTCAGTGATGCTTTACTATAATTATTTTTATGAGTCAAAGAACAGGTTGGCCAGGCTGGAGGACCTGGAAAGTGTGTGTGAATCTGCCACCATGCTGGGTAGGCGGCCAAGGATTCCCATAGCTGATCTGAGACCAAAACAAAGGTCTTTTCTCCTCCTGTTGGCGGCCCTCTCCCGGAGGACAGGCCCGAGCAGGGAAGCATTAGGTCATGCCTTTGTGTGCTGGAAGCACGTGACCTCCTGGGGTGTTCTGTCCTTGACATCAATGAATGAATCAGTACTCGGTGTTAGGGAATCAATAAGTGACCCAGTGAAACAGACAATGACAAAAACTATTCATCAGCAGACTCCTTCGGTCTCTCCCAAGACAAGTCTAGGTGACACCCTCCTCCTCCTCTTCCAGGGGACATTGGCAATGTCTTCACTTATTTTGGGTTGTCATAACTGGGAAGATGTTACTGGCATCCGCGGATGGGGACGGAAATGCTGCTAAACATCCTAAATTACACAGGATAGCTCCCGACAGCAAAGCATCGTCAGACCCCTCAAATGGATAATTCCATAGATCTGGAAGGAAGTGCTCAAGAAGACTTGTGACCTGAAGCCTTCTGTTCCTGCCTTGGGTGCCTTGACATACATTCAAGATAAAAAGAGGTTATACTGCTGGGCACAGTGGCACATGCCTATAATCCCAGCTACTTGGGAGGTTGAGGCAGGAGGATTGCATATTGAAGGCCAGCCTCAGCAACTTAATGAGAACTTAGCTCAAAAAAAAAAAAAAAGGCTGGGTTTGTGGTTCAGTGGTAGAATGCCCCTGGGTGGTTCAATCCCCAGTACCACCAAAAAAAAAAAAAAAAAAAAAAAAAAAAAAAAAAGTCATACAACTTGCCCAAAGGTGATAGTTTTCTGATTCTAAGGCTCAGTTTGAGTTGGAGATCTGTCTTCCCTGAGATTTTCTGAGAACTGAAGTTCACAGTTACCCTAAATAAGCTGGGCACGGTAACACACACCTGTAAATCCAGCAGATTAGGAGGCTGAGGCAGAAGGATCCCAAGTTCAAAGTCAGCCAACTACTAAGCACCCCTGGGTTCCCTGGGTTCAATCCCTGGTATCAAAACAAACAAACAAACAAAAAAATCAGACCTTCAAAAGAAGACCTGAGCCACAGCCTCTGGGAATCTGGCTTCCCCTTCCCTTGGGAGAGCTCACAGCACCGCCCCTCAGGGCCTCTCCATTCCCGACTCTGAGACCATCCCAGCCTGGCTCCAGAGCCAGCATGCAAGCCCTTTCAAGTTCAGGCCCCGTCTGCCCTTGATCCACACACCACGCTCTGAGCCTCACGCCTGCCGGATCAGCACTGCCTGCAACCCCCACGCTCTTGCTCACGGCCCGGACTTTGTTCACTGATTCCCAAATGGGGCACCCTTTCTCGCTGGACAGCCAGACCAACTCGCAGGAAGAGAAGGATGACTGCCTCTCACTTGGATACTCAGGCATTTATTTTAACGTGTATTGGGATAAAGGAAATGAGCAAGTAAACTCAGGATATGGTGTGTCGCTTTTAAACAAATGTATTGAAGTCTTAAAAAAATAGTGCAATAAAATATTATGTAAATATTATGCGGGTGATAGTCATATGTAGTAAAAATCATGGAGATGATAAGCATAGACATGAAATGTGTCTTTGCTCACTCTTTCCCTGGCTTTATTAATGCCCTTCTCCCTGCCTCTCGGTCCCCTCACTCACTGAGCGCCTTGACCAGTGAATGCTCATCATCCTTGAAGATCCAGCTGTAACTTGCTTTCTCTAGAAGTTTCTCCTGAGCACTTCTATCTGGGTCCAGTGTCTCCTCTGAGTTCCTGGTGACAGGACCCGGAGGTAAGATAACCCTGAAGTGAAGTGCCCAGCCCAGGGCTGGACAGAGCAGAGGCTGTGAGGGGCTGCACTGTGGAGTGAGCAAGACACGAAGCACTGAAGTGCTCATCTCCAGTTCAGCCCTTCCCCGGGAATGAGTCCTGACCAGCATGGAGGCTCGCAGCCAGTCAGGGCAGGAGAGATCTTTCTTTTTCTTTTTTTCTTTCTTTCTTTCTTTTTTTTTTTTTTTTTTTTTTATTTTTTATTTTTGCAGTGCTGGGGATTGAACCCAGGGCCTTGTGCTTGCAAGGCAAGCACTCTACCGACTGAGCTATCTCCCCAGCCCAGGAGAGATCTTTAGTGCCCTAGACACGCGCCCTAAGCACGGGTGGCCTGGTCCACTGACCTGCTGCCTGGTGCCAGTCCCTGACTTTGGGCCTGGGAGTTTGGGTCTGTTTGAGTTTGGCCAAATTGGTTTTCCTGTCTGTGTCGGTTTCCCCATCTGTGGAGCCGAGAGGGGGCGTGGTCCCCAGGTCCCAAGGCGGCCGAGTTTCCACCTCATGATAGCTGTGGACGTACTTCATAAGCCATCAAGCACTGCTGCACGAGCGGAAGGGACTGTTGTTTTTCCACTCCTAAATGAGGCCAATCTGGTGCTCTGGGGCTTTCAGCTCCATGCTGTGTAACCAGAATAACCAGATTGCATGTTCACGTATCTACACACGTGCGCGCGCTCGCACGCACACACCCTGATTACGGAACGTGGCTTTCGGGCCTCTCTGAGATGCTTTGAGATCCAGCACACACAAGCAGTTCAGAGAGAGCGTCAGGACTCCACAGCTTAGAGGGCAAAACCCAGAGGAGGGAGAGCCGATCCAAACCCAGCAAGGGCTTCTGTCTGGCAGCTCCCCTGGCCAGGCCCTGTCGAGATGGGGCTTCCATTCGAGCAGGGACGACCTACGTGAGAATAAGCCATCTTTGAAAAGCACCGAGGACAAGCAGCCAGTGACACAGGATGGAGCAGAACCCTTGAGACTTAGATGCCAAGTCCCAGGGAGGCAAGCTCCCGCAGGACACACGAGGATATTATTTTAAGATGAACTAACTGAAATAGTACATCCTTAATCATCTTGTATGGGATTCGCAAGAAAAATATGATGTTTTTATTCCAGGGGTTTTTACCCCGGCCTGTTTGGGCCAGAGTTGCATTGGCATTGAGGGGCACGGCTATGTCACCTGGCATGGGGGGATGGCATTCCCTGTGAGGGAGGGAGCTGCCTTGGACTTGTCCGCACGTGGAGTGGAGTGCGCGTGCATGGTCAAAGCTGCTGGGAAACAGTCAATGTCAGGATACTCCAAGGGCCTCCCACAGCCCATGAACCCCACCTCGAAAGCCCTGTGCGCGACACTGGGGTTGGGAAGTCAGACTGCGAACGGTTGTGCAACGGTGTGTGCTGGGGGAGGGGACAGTGCAATGATGCCACCCCGGGCAGAGAGCCACAGGGAGGCCTGTGCAGAAGAGGACACCCAGGTCAGCGAGCAGAGCACTGCCCCGGCTGCTGTGCACCCACGCCCCCAGAGTCCTCTGGAGCCCAGAAGACAGAGGACCCGACTCTGCGACTTTGCCACACTTGGTCTTTCCAGGTCCCTACATTCCACGCCCTCCCAAGTCACTGAGCTCCTCTAGAGCAAGACCAGGTCCTTACCTCCCAGCAGAGCAGGGACTCAGAACCGGTGCTGAATGGATACAGGCCGGAACCGTACCAGGTGTTGACAGAAGAGCTCTGGGGGACAAGGCCACGCACCCTGAAACCCTGAGTGCCCCAGGGCTACCAGTGGCTCTGATTTAGAGCTCACTCAATTTATTTGGGCATTTTTACCATGCTTTTCTCTATTTTCTAAAATCGATAGGATCAGGAACCAACATATGACGTAGAGAAAAGATACGTGTACTATATATGTAAGTTAAGAGATGGAGTAAAGAACAAGTCCACACAGCCCACCACCCAGGTCAAGGGTGGGAACACGTCTAGACCAGTTGTACCCACCTGATTGATCCTTTCCTAACTCATCCCCAGCGGGTCCCCTCAGCCTCCACCCATGTCACTGTCCTGAATCTTCTATCCAGTATTTTCTTCATTTTTTCATGCTTCATTCCAAAAGTACAGGAAAGAAAACAACCTACTATTTCTTTTACTTTGTTTTTCTTGTTTTGAGCTTTATAAAAGCATCATGCGCTAACCTTTTCTTTCGTTTTATTGAGGTATTATTTATATGCCAAAAATTGCACATATTTGATGTATAAATCTCTTTTTTTTTTTTTTGGTACTGGAGATTGAACTCAGGGGCACTCAACCACTGAGCCATGTCCCCAGCCCTACTTTGTATCTTATTTAGAGACAGCATCTCACTGAGTTGCTTAGGGCCTCGCTTTTGCTGAGGCTGGCTTTGAACTCATGATCCTCCTGCCTCAGCCTCCAGAGCCACTGGGATTGCAGGCGTGGGCCACCACGCCTGGCTTGATGTACAGATCTTGATGAGTTCGGACATATGTGTTCCCATGACACCACTGCCACGGCCCCAGTGCTAAACATGTCCAAATATTTCCTTGTGTCTTCTTTTTTCTCTTCTGTAGTAAGAACATTTGACCTGAGCTCTGTTCTCTAAACATCTCCAAGTGCAGAAGACCATCCTGTGAACTGCAGCACTGTGCTGTGCTGTGCGGCAGATGGCTAGTCAGCCGTCATCTTGCATAAGTGAAACTTCGCAGGCATTGAGCAATTGCTCCTCCCTCCCCTCCCAGCCCCTGGCAGCCAGCATCCTGCGCTGCTGCACGAGTTTGACTCTCTTAGATGGTCATGGAAGTGGACTCATGCAATATTTGTCTTTCTGTGTCTGGTTTATCTCACTTGACATGATGTCCTCCAGGTTTATCCATGCTTTTGTAAATTATAGAATTTCCTTCTTTCTCTTTTTCTTTTTTTCTTCTTCTTTTTTCCTTTTTGATACTGGGTTTTGAACCCAGGGCCTCACACATGATAGGCAAGCACTGAGCTATATTTTCAGGCCCCGCCCTTTTTTTAAAACCATATTCTTGCCTCACCCTCCCAGTGGGATTATAAGCATGTATTCCTCCTCCTCCTCTTTTTTTTTTTTTTTTTAGGTACTGGGGATTGAACCCAAGGACACTCAACCACTGAGTCACATCCCCAGCCCTTTTTATTTTTTATTTAGAGATAGTGTCTCCCTAAGTTGCTGAGTCTTGCTTTGAGCTTGGAATCCTCCTGCCTCAGCCTCCCAAGCTGCTATTCCAGGCATGCACCACCATGCCAGGCTTCCTCTTCTTTTTTAAAGCTGACTAATATTCCCCTTGTACGCAGCTTGCTTTTGTTACTCATTTATTCCGCGTGGCCTTAAGCCATTCATATTCACTTCTGTAGAGTATTCCTTATGTGGACAGACCATAATTATTATTTATTTACTTGTTGGTAAATATTATGCTCATTTCCAGTTTTTTGGTACCATTATTTGCAATGTGACCCTGAACATTCCTGAGTGTTATCTCCTGGTGCATAGGAGTAAGGTTTGACCGAGGTGTACATCAGGAAGCTCCCTGCTGGCTTGGAGTTATGAATGTTCGCAAGGTGAAGTGCATTCTTGGCTTGACATCTGGTGCTGAATTCTCTCCTGCCTGCTCCCCAGCCAAGCTGCCCCTCTGTGTACCATTCCCAGACTATCGACTCCCCTTCTTGTCTCCAGGAATTTGTCCGTGCTACTCCCTGGCCTGCAATGCCTTTCCTGCCCCACCTTCAGCTCCTCTCTTCCTTCCAAGCTGGGCTCAGAGCCCCACCTCCCTCCCTGAGGGCCGATCTTTTGTGTATCTCTGCGTATGTTGAATTTAGAGAGGATCAATCCCAAGCTCAGCCTCATCTCTATCATCTCCAAGCATTATGATTTTAGAGGGTTTCTTCATCTCTCTGAACCACAGGTCTACACTCAAATAGAGGGAGAAATGCTACAATTTATTGGATGTTTACTGTGGCCACACTTACCTTTTTGTAAGCATTTCTCAATTAATAAAATGCTGTGTCACGGTGTGGTTAGGATCACATGCTTTAGAATTAGATCATCCTGGGTTTGAGGATTACATGAGTCGATGTATATAAAGGACATAGCACATGCTTCCACACAGAATATGTGTAGTGATTTCCAGCTGTTATAATATCCTGCCTTTATATAGGAGTTACTTTTTATTGCCAAGTTGCAGATCAAGAAACTGAGGCACGGGCTGGGGAGATAGCTCAGCTGGTAGAGTGCTTGCCTCGCAAGCACAAGGCCCTGAGTTCGATCCCCAGTACCATTAAAAAAAAAAAAAGAAAGAAATACTCTTATTGATCAAGAAAAAAATTAAAAAAAAAAAGAAACTGAGGCACAGAGCAACTGCATAGCTTGTCCCAGGTATATTGCCGAGCTTGGATTTGAACATAGGTGCTTGACAAGCTCAAGCCTCTACTTCCTTAATAGCCATTTGAAGTTGAGAAGAATAATAAAGTGCTAAAATCCAAAAGCATTTTTTCTTTTTCTGCCTGTTGGATATTTGGACAAGCCACCCTGACCTATACCCGAGTCGCTATGACCTAAGGCCTATGTCTAGTGACAGTAAAAATTCCCAGGTGGAAAAGTCTGGTTGTCTGCACATGTCACTTCTGGTGCCTTCAGAGTATAGTGGGGGCAGAGGAAGTATATAAGTGATCGAAATGTTTCATTTAGGGGAAAAGTCATTGCTTCCCTCTGTCTTTCTCTTGCCTAAAGAACAAGTTTGTGAAGTAATAAACCAGGACTATCATCATGTTTTCTGATTCACTTCCAGATCTGGTGAGTCACAGAGCTTCTGGAAGCCAGGTGTGGATGAGGACCAATGAGACAGTGAAAAGATTAGGAGGCTTGCAGTTTTAAAGTGGACCATTTGGGTCTTTTGAAGAATGAATGCCTCCCCATTCCTCCCTGATCTTTCCACCCATGTCCCCAAGCGCTTTTCAACAGGATTGGGTGTTTCTGCGAATGGAGAGGTGCTAGGGAGCCAGTCAATGGGGCTCTCCTCAGGATTCTGCCAGCGACCTCCCTCCCAGTGAAAGGCCTCCTCTCAGGATGAGACCGTCAAGGGAGTATTGGCATGCAGATGGCAGCGAGCAGGAAGCAGAAGGAAGCTGTCCCGGGCAGTCCCCAGGGGCAAAGGACCAGAACAGGAGAATCTGGGCTCCGAATCAAAATGAGTTTTTTTTTTTTTTTTTAACAAATCAGCACGTTTGATGGCTGAGGAGAGAGGGTACCCCTGGTCCTGGAAGAGCATAAGTAGTCACCGGTTAAGGGCCACACGGGGTGTCCAGCAGCCTGGAGCAGCCCCAGGGACTCTGCCACCCAGAGACTCTGACCCTATCATTGCACCAAAGCTGGCACCCTTTGACCTCATGCCCACAGCTCTCTACTCTGAGCTTCCTCTCAGTTATTGACTTCCTGCTGGCTCCCATTCTCCAAGAGGCAAGAACTGGATTTTCTTTTTAACTGTAGCAAAATGTACATAACAAGACTTACCATCTTAATTTTTTTTTTTTTAAGTACTGGGATTGAGCCCAGGGCTCACACATGCTAAACAAGTGCTCTACCATTGAGCTACATCTCCAGTCCCTTTTATTTTTTATTTTGAGACAGGGTCTCTCTAAGTTGTCTAGGCTGGCCTCAAACTTGCCATCTTCCTGCCTCAGGCTCTAGTGCAGCTGGAATCACAGGCGTGCACCACCGCGCCCGGCTCTCTTAACCATGTGTAAGTGCACACTTCTGTGGCATTAAATACCTTCGTGTTGTTGAGTAACAACCACCGCCATCGCCTCCAGAATGTTCTCATCTGCCTCAACTGAAACTCTCCTGTTCAGCAGTAACTCCCCATTACCCTCTCCTACCAGCTCCCAGCAACCCCAACTCTACTTTCTATGAATGCCTACTCTAGGGACCTCGTATAAGTGAAATCACACAGTATTTGTCTTTTTCTAGCTTTGATTTCATTTAGAATAATGTCCTCAAGTTGCACCTATTTCTAGGGTCAGAATTTCTTTCCTTTTTAAAGCGGAGTAACATTCCATTATATGTATGAGCCACAATTTGTTTATCCACTTATCAGTCGATGGACAGTTGGTTGCTTCCACATTTTAGTTACTGTTAATACTGTTGTCTGAATATGGGTGCACAAATACCTATTTGCAACAAATATCTATAATTAGATAGATAATATCATATATAGATATTTGCAACAAATATCTATAATCAATTATTATTTTTTCTGGTACGCTTTACCACTGAGTTATATTCCCAGTGCTTTTAAAAAAAATTTTTTTTTTGTACTGGGAATTTGACCCAGAGGCACTTTACCCCTGAGCTACTCCCCAGCACTTTATTTATTTTTTTAATTTTGAGAAAGGGTCTCATTAAATTGTTGAAATTGGCCTTGAACTTGTGATCCTCCTGCCTCAGCATCCTAAATCACTGGGATTATAGGTGTGTGCCACCACACCCGGCCCTTTTAGTTTTAAAAAAATTTTGAACAGCGTTTTACTAAGTTGCTCAGGTTGGCCTTGAACTTGAGATCCTCCTGCCTCAGCCTTCCCAGTGGCTGGGATAATAGACATGGTCCACTGCACCAGGCTTTCATTGTTTTTTGTTTGTTTGTTTGTTTTGTTTTGTTTTGGTATCAGGGATTGAAACCAGGGGTGCTTAACCACTGAGCCACATCCCCAGCACTTTTTAATATTTTATTTAGAGACAGGGTATCGCTGAGTTGCTTAGGGCCTTGTACGTTGCTGAGGCTGGCTTTGAACTCACAATCCTCCTGCCTCAGCCTCCTGAGCCACCGGTATTACAGGCATGTGCCACCGCACCCAGCTTATCCAGGCTTTCATTGCAATCTTGAAGGCACCTCTGTGTTAGTTCATATCCTTCTAGAAACAGGTGCCAAGATGGAATTAAAAAGGCAAGGACTTTACTAGAACCAATGCCTGTGAGAGGAAACCAGAGGGGAGCCACAGGAAGCAGGGGGACTCCAGGGGTGAGAAAGGAATAATTATCCACAGAGTCGTCTCGAGAAAGAGGCAGTCCAAGTCTGACCCCGAGTGAAGGAGACAAGGAAGGAAGCCTGAGAAGGGCCCCCCTGGACTGCCACCTATTCAAGAAAGGTTCAGCAAGTTTGCCGGGAGTACTTGAACCTGGGCTGCCAGAGGAGTTGGCTCCCACCCAGGAGCAGGCAGCCTTGGCATGTCTGGTGCCCTCAGCCAATGGCTGGAAGCAGGTGGTGGGAAGTGTGCTTGTGAACCCAGGGTGGACTGCAGAGCAGTCACCATGTCCACCACGGTCACTCTCCTTGTGGCTGCAACTGTTCTCATGGCTGCCACTCCTGTGTCCCTCTGGACTATTTAAAGCATCGTGGACTCATTTCTTTTGTGGTTAGCATACATCTGACACATAGTGGGTCCCCAACAATGATTTATTAAACAAATAAACAGACTTCTGGCTGTAATCTGTCTCCTAAATGTTTTTACACACCCCTCCCCAGTAGAGAAAGGTAACCTTTTTACTCCCGAAAGCACGTGTGTGACACTTTTTCCCCTCCCCCCAAATTGTATGCCACTCTGCAGTCTAAGGGGTTTGCATATGATTGCATATGATTGTTAACAATAAGCTGCATTCTCTCTAGCCAACTGTCCTGCTTGATCAGAATCCAGAGGGGTTTCGGACAGTTTTGCATAACTGTCAAAGGAACTTCGCCTACATTTTTTTGTGTGTGTGTGAGTTGGGGTTCAGATCCAGGCCTACTGGACTCCCCAGTTCAGGTGTCTGCCTCTTTCTTCCTCAACTCACCTCCAAGAGCTGGGGGACCGGGCGAGGCGTCAGACGAGAGCAAGTGTGTGCAGCAGCGAACGTTCCTAAAGGGCTGGTTACCGTGAAGACCAGGAAGGCCCAGAGTCACACTCAGAGCGTTCTCAGCTGGCGCTGCACTCCTTACAGAAAACTTGATGAGGGAGGGGTTTATATTTGTGTCCCCCAACAAATGCATATTTCAATTTGTCCCTGGTACCCAAGAACCTGCTTATTTGGAAAACAGGATGGTAGCATAGGTTAAGTGAGGTGGCATAAGGTTGAGAGGGTAAGGGAGTAGGGTGGCCATGGGGCCAAATTCTCCTTATGGAAGGAGAATTTGGGTGCAGACATGCACACAGGTGCTGGGTTGACGCTTCCACAAGGCAGGAAGACCAGAGATTGCCAGCAAACCTCCCACAGTCAGGGAGAGGCCTGGGACCATCCCTCCATCAGAAGGAAGCAACCCTGCCCACACCCTGATCGTCTGGTTTCCAGAACTATGGGACAAGACGTTTCTGTTGTTTAAGGCACTCCGTTGGCAGTATTTTGTTACAGCAGCCCTAGAAAAGTCCCAGAGAAGGAGAGGAGAAAAACCAAGTGGATGTGGTAATGAATCACCTGACATTTTGACTTTTCAAGGAGCTCTAGACGATTACGTTCCAAATAAATGATTTTACTAGGAAAAAAAACGACGACGACCCTTGCTTATTTGAAGATCATTCAGTTGGGGCAAAACACACGTTTCCAAACAGCTGGTACCTGTAAAAGACGCTCTTGTCAACAGGATATTCCTGTTGGCATGGTAGTGTACATTTGCCTAAACCAACAGTGCTGTGTCTGCAACAGTCAACCTACACAAACAAGGAAATATAGCTGGAGAAATGAGAAAACGCGTACATCATAGGAAATCCCCAGACATGAATGTAGACAAGATCAACTAAAGAGTGACAAAAGATACGTGGCAAACCCAGGAGCTCTGCCCCTTTGAAATGTTTGACATTTTCCTGGAAAAGGTGCACTCAAGTACATTTAAAAGGAAAACGTAGTTTGTCAGGGCTAGAAAAGGAACTTAGAGATGATTGAATCTAGTGACCCAACTTGATTGATGGAGGAAACTGAAGCCCAGGGAGGGGCGGGGATTTATCCAAAGTCACACAGCAGCGAGTGCCTGCTAGGAGTCCTGAACCCAGCTTTTCCGACTCCCAGTCAATGAGTCTTTCCCTCTCTATCAATCTTTCCTTTCTTCTTCTTCCCCATCTCTCTCTCTCTCTGGCTGGTTCCTGAATTAGGTGACTTAAAATTTTAAAAAATCACTACCTGGCAAGATCTTGCCATTGCTTCCGTTGTCCCTGGGATTCTTGCAGGGCCAGCTTCGTGCTCTCTCTCACTGACCTGAGTGTCTGGGAATTGTTCAAATGTATGTCAAGGGAGCTTGCAGGCAGGATGTTCTCTTTCTCCCTGAGCTTCATCTGTTACCACATGGGAAAAACCACTGACCTTGAAAAGGTCTGTCCCTGGCTCTCTTTCCCTGAAGGTCCCCATAAGGTCCAAGGAGACACTTACACCTTCAGTGACAAGTGGGACAGGATAGAATTGGGGAAACGATAGCAGCATCCAGCACCCAATGCACAGACGCACTGAGCACTTGCACAATCAAAGATGTGCACAAGCGCATCACACACTTGCCCTGAACACACAGCTGCACAACACGCCACACTGAACACTCACAACAGGCACACAGACAGCACCCATTCCCACAAAGCCCCTGAAGGAAGGAGGTGAGCTCCTAAAGAAACCGTGCTGTGCACTGTGGATGATAGAGTGGGCTTCACCCCTGGGCTTGAATCTGCCTCTGCCTAACCTTGGTCAGGTTCCTGAACTTCTCTGAGCTTCAGTGTCAACATCTGGCCAGGAGGCTGTTCATGGTACTGGTCGGTACACTGTTCGTGTACGGTCAGGGCTTACTCCTCACGGCCCTGGGAGTGCTTGCCCATGTTATTTTTGCACAGACTGCTGTTCGTTCGAGTCACTGATGCTCCCCACTGCCGGGACTCTGGACAGCAATAGGATCAAGGCCAGCAGAATGCGACAGGCTAGTCCAGACAGCCTCCTACCTGGTCTCCCTGCCTCCACTCTCCCCTCCCTACTCCATCTGCCCTCCAAAGTGATCTTGCTGAACTGCCAATCTGTTCGCCTCTTTCACTTCACAAGCACCTCCTTTGGCTGCCCTTATCTTCCAGGATCAAGTCCAGACTCTGGCTTGGCACATGAGTCCTTCATCATCTGGCACCTGGCAGCCCATGTGCCCGAGCCTCACTGATTTGCTCATTGCTCTCTGCACACCTGTTGCATGGACTAGTCCTCCAAGCCTTTGTACATTCTTTCCTGTAATGTATAAAGCTGCTCCCTCGCCCATCAGGTGCAGCCATTTTCCCTGCCTCCCAACCACTTGTCAGTCTGTGAACATCCTAGCTAGCTATTGGTTCATCAGTCAGCTTGCAAGTATCCTTCTCAGTTATTGGTCCCCTGTTAGCCGGGCGGAATTCAACTCTTTACTATAGCTTCCCCTCCATCTTTTCCCATCTTTCTGTCTGTCCTCCTCACTTTCTCTATCCTCCTGGCTTTCCACTCTCTCTAGCGCACCCTTTTTCTTTTCCTCTCATTTTCTCTCTTACCCTGCAGGGAGACACTCTGTTGCTTAATAAACTCCCTTATGTGATTTCCTGTGTCCGGCGTGGATTTCTGGGCGCTATTGTTGAGCCGCAACTGAGAAGGGGCATATGGAGCGCCAGTTCCGTTGGAGGGGCTAGAGCTACCGTGGGTCCGAGCTGAGCTGCATTTTTCCTTACATGTCCCCCATCTCCTGGGTTGCCCTTCCTCCTCTGGGTGCTCTAGTGGAGTGGTTCTCAAAGTGTGGTCCCTGGACCAAAGCAGCAGCAAGAGCAGGGAGTTCAGACATGCAAATTCCTGGGCCCCTCCTCTAGCTCTACTGAATGGAAAACACCAGGCACTGGGAGCAGCAGTCTGTGTTTCAGGAAGCCCTCCAGACGATTCTGAGGCACACTTCAGGTTGAGAACCTCCGACTCCTGAAGGCGCTCTCCCCCAAGTTCAGGCGCTACTTGTTTATGACATTCTTCCAACTGCCTGCTGCCTTTTGGAGAAAGGGTGCTCCTTCCCTCAGACTCCTCAAAGTGTTCAGAGAGCTCTGAACGCAACTCATAGTGCTGACCACATTCTGTGGTTCTTATTGTTGTCTCTCTCTTTTTTGTGGGGAGAGGGGTACCAGGGATTGAACCCAAGGACGCTCAACCACTGAGCCACAACCCCAGCCCTTTTTTGTATTTTATTTAGAGACAGGGTCTCGCTGAGTTACTTAGCACCTGGTTTAATGCTAAGGCTGGCTTTGAACTCTCAATCCTCCTGCCTCAGCCTCTGGAGCCTCTTGGATTACAGGCATGCGCCACCGTGCCTGGCTTACTGTTGTCTCTTTGTATTTCTTTTCCCACTACTAGCTGGGAGACATTGTCATGCCTATGTCTACTTCTGCCCAAGTGCCCAGCACCCATGACAACTAGTGCTCTGAAGATTCTTAGAGCTTTGACTTACAAAGCTCATCAGACTCTACAACCCTGGACCAAGTTCAAGAATGTAGGCAGACCAGGTCTCTAGGAGAGTTTATTCATGAACTCTGCCTCTCTACCTCCCTCACATGCAATCTATATCTTCCCTGCTCCCCAGCCCCAAATAACTTGAAATTCTTGAAATCACATGCATTTTATTTACACGTTTCTGTGTTCCCTAGTATATCTGTCAGTCTTTAATTTTAATTTTGGGTTTTATTTATTTATTTATTTTTTTGGTATAAGAGATTGAACACAGGAGCACTTAATCACTGAGCCACATCCCCAGTCCTTTTTAATATTTTATTTAAAAATGGGGTCATGCTAAGTTACTTAGGGCCTCACTAAGTTGCTGAGGCTGGCTTTGAATTTGTGATCCTCCTATCTCAGTCTCCCTAGCCACTGGGATTACAGGCATGTACCACCATGCCCAGCTTAATTTTTAAACATAGGAAATATATATAGTGTAAAATCTGCCATCTTGATGATTTTTATCAATAGTATTGAGTACATTCATTTTATGCCAGTTTTAATGGGGGCAAAAAATGATTAAAATTGCTTGAAAACAAATAAGATTGACAACACAAGAATATTCTTTATGTCCATACTGAGATCTGGATCGGTCCAAGAGCTATGTGTGCCTGTCTTTGAGAATACTGTAGAGTTGTGTACTATCTATGGTTTCAGCCTTTGGGGGGGTAATGACATATATTCCTGGCGGATAAGGGGGGTCTGGTGTAAAAGTCACAGCTAACACTTATTGAATGCTCACTAGGGTCCATGCACTATGCTGTGCTTTCCAACACGTCTTGTTTAATGTTGGCAACATCCCTGAGAAGCAGACGTTATTACTATCTCCACACGGCAGAGGAAACTAATGGAGAAATAGAGGAACTGGCTGATCTCTGGATTTGACCTCTGAACCTTTGAGCTGAAGCACCTGGCACTACCGTCAGACGTGCTCTGGAGATGACCACGTGTCTTGGGAGATGCCCTTTGCTTCTGGCTCCATTTACAACACCTTGCACCTGCGGGCTATAAGTGACCCACGAAACCTTCTCTGGTTCAGGCCATTGCATTTCTGTCCAAGCTTAGCCTGTGTTTTGCCTGGGGAAATCACAGTCCCCTGTTTGAAGCAGGAGTAGGACTGGAGTCCTTAGCCTGTCTCTTGGCTCTTCTGTGGTCTAGCAACCCTTGTCCAGGCCTTACCAGGCCTCAGTCCTCTCAACTGTGAAGGTCCACAGTCCCTTACTCACAGATCTCCAGGCTCTGGGCTCGGGATACAGCTCAGTTGGTAGAGGGCTTGCCAATCGAGCACAAGGCCCTGGGTTCAATCCCCAGCACTGCAAAAAAAAAAAAAAAAAAAAAAAAAAAACCTCTAGGCCAGATGTGTCTCAAGATTCAAAATGCTCCATATTTTAGAAAGGTGACAAGCACACACACTCTGTATTACATGACGCCCGGTGGAGGCGGGGGCAGCACACCCCAAATATCAAACACATTACTTTTTTTCTTACAGCAAAAGTATGAACATTCACACTGAGTGAGATAAATTCAGACTGGTGTCATTTCAAATTGGCACCAGATAAGTTACAGAAGCATTTTCATTTTTTTTTTCAGAGGTTTCAGAAATGGGCAATTGCAGAGATTATGGAGTTATACCTGCCTCTGAGGTTTGTTCCAAGGACTAAGTACACTTGAAGTACACGGGAGGCGGTGGCCGCCAGAGGTACAGAAGGCAGCTGGCAAGGAGGTGGCTCTTCTCTTGTCCCTCCCTTGGCAAACCCTACCCTTTTCTCAGCTCCCTTTCAGACCATCCTCCTCCCATTTCAGATCCACCTACTCAGTGTGCTCTTCCCAGACCCCGACTCACTTTCTTCACACCCTCCTATATAACTGGACTCTCCAGACACACGTGTGCTCATTTACATCTGGTCCTGCCACTTGGAAAATGTCAGCCCATATGGCATGCTCATTGGTGAGCTGGTCTGTGCCATCTTATGCTCCCTGAGCTCAGCTACTCCTGAGGTCAGGTGCTAGTTGCAAAAGCAACCAAGAGACATTTTTTCTTTTCTTTTCTTTTTTTTAGGGGACTTTCCTACTTATTTTTTTTATTAAATTTTTTTTTATTTTTACAGACACATTTTGATTCATTGTACACAACTGGGGTACAACTTTTCATTTCTATGGTTATAAACAATGCAGATTCACACCATTCATGTAATTATACATATACATAGGGTAATACTGTCTGTTTCATTCTACTGCTTTTCCATCCCCACTCCCTCCCACCCCTTTTTCCTCTACACCATCCAAAGTTCCTTCATTCTTCTCTTCCCCCCGCCATACCCCCTCATTATATATTGTCATGCACTTATCAGAGAAAACATTTGGCCTTTGGATTTTGGGGCTTGGCCTATTTCACTTAGCATGATATTTTCCAACTTCATCCATTTGCCAGCAAATGCCATAATTTTATTCTTCTTTATGGCTGAGTAATATTCCATTGTGTATATATACCACAGTTTCTTTATCTATTCATCAGTTGAAGGGCATCTAGATTGGTTCCACAATCTAACTATTGTGAATTGAGCCGCTACGAACACTGATGTGGTGGCATCATTGTAGTAAGTTGATTTTAAGTCCTTTGGGTATAAACCGAGGAGTGGGATAGCTGGGTCAAATGGTGGGTCCATTCCAAGCTTTCTGAGGAATCTCCATACTGCCTTTCAGAGTGGCTGTACCAATTTTCAACCCTACCAGCAATGTACAAGTGTGTCTTTTTCCCCACATCCTCACCAACACTTATTATTACTTGTGTTCTTGATAATAGCCATTCTAATTGGAGTTAGATGAAATCTTAGGGTGGTTTTAATTTGCATTTCTCTAATTACCAGGGATGATGAGCACGTTTTCATATATTTGTTGATCACCTGTATATCTTCTTCTGTGAAGGGTCTTCTCATTTTCTTAGCCCATTTATTGACTGGGTTCTTTGTATTTTGGGTGTAAAGTTTTTTAAGTTCTTTATAAACTTTGGAGATGTGTGCTGTGTCTGAAGTGTGTGTGGAAAAGATTTTCTCCCACTCTGTAGGCTCTCTTTTCACATTATTGATTGTTTCCTGTGCTGAGGAAAAAACTTTTAGTTTGAATCCATCCCATTCATTGATTCTTGCTTTTATTTCTTGCACGATGGGGGTCTTATTTAGGAAGTCTGGTCCTAAGCCAACGTGTCGGCGATGCAGGCCTACTTTTTCTCCTTTTTGGTGAAGGGTCTCACGTCTAATTCCTAGATCAAGAGACAGTTTTTCTAGAAAGATGAGTACTATCAAGACCCCACAAGAAAGTCCACCCCAAAAGCCCTCTCATGCTGACCCATGGCAGAGGGATGAGGGTGAAAAAGAAGTAGTGAACCAGCTGGGCCTGTCTTCGTCCTCTGGAGATCAGCCAACTCTAGGTTCCTCAGGGTCTGGCCATCCCCGTAATCACACCCCGCCAGGGTTTGGGGAATGCCACTGGAAGTGTGGCCAGGGCAGAGGGCAAGGTGCCCATTGGTACCTGTGTCAGCCTCCGAGCACTGTTGTTGCTGTTATGATGATATTGCACCATGGAATGGGAAAGGCCCTTCCCTGATCTAAGCCATTATTATGTGGGTCCTATTCTGGCCACAGACACCACGTGGGCAGTCAGGCCTCCGCTGTTATTTCAGCCTCGGGGGTGAAAACATCCGAACAGTGGAATCTTTTTTGTTCCTGGCTCCAGTCTCGGAATGCACAGACTGTGGATTCACCGTTGTTTGTCTCCACCTATCACCACCCCAAGCAGAAGGGCCTCCTGATGCACATTTACTCTCCTTCCTTGGTCCCTGGCCGGCTCACAGCTGGCACCCTCCCCACCTTCTTGGCAGGTGTACAAGGCCTAGAAAACTAGGGAATCTAGGCAAGCGCTGGGGACTAAGTGCTGCTGGGTGAGGTGGGGCCGGTGGAAGGACGGTCGTCGGGGCAGGTGAGGGAGGAGCCGGGCCAGCCAGGCTGGGGTCCGGGCTGGGTGGAGCGGGAGAGCGGCCTCCCTGCTAGCGCCCCTGGTGGCGCCGGCGGGAACTGCAGCGCGTCGCCTGGTGACGGAGGTTGTTGATTCCGCAGGCTTTGAAGCGGCCGGAGCGCGCCTCCTCCGAGGAATGCAGGCCTGTCTGCACCCGAACGCCAACCCGCGGCCAAGGGGCGGGGCCGGGCGGCGGGCGGAGAGGCCCACCCCACCTGGGCGGGCGCGGGCGTCTGGAGCGGGCCTGCCGCGCTGCGCTCCCATGTGCGCGGGCGTGGGCTCCCGGAGCCGGGAAGCGGCCTCCGCTGGGGAGCAGAGCCCGGGACTTCTCTGTGCGCGCCGGCCCGCGCCAGGGGCCGCTGCCCCAGGAACCCAAGTGGGGCTTTCGCAAGGCTTCTCAGAAGCAGCCCCGGATTCCTCAGAACCCGTGCGCTCCGGTCCCGGGCATCGGCCACACCGACCTCCCGATTCCAGCCACTTGGCGCCCCTGGCGACTGAGCGCTTGAAACGCCCTCCTAACCCACACCAGATTTTGAAGATTTAGCATAGAAAAAAAAAAAAAAAAAAAAAAAGCATCTCATTAATATTTGTGTCTCCTGGGTCAACAAAACAATTAAAATTAATTTTTACCAGTTTCTTTTTATTAAAAAAAGGGGCTACCTGAAAATTTAAAATGACCCGTGTATTTCTATTAGCTCGTTTCCGCCACATTTTCCCGACATGCCAAGTTGCCTGCTCGTCCCAGGTCGCAGGGCCTTTGTACTTGCCTTTCTCTCTGCCTAGAATGCTTTTCTTTCAGCGCGACTTCCTTCTTCCTTGCCATTCGGATGGCAACTCAGATTTCTCATACCTGACTCCTTACTAAACAGTCCCACTCCATCCCTCTTGCGTCACACCCTCCAGTTTTATTGTCTGCATAGCACTTAGCACCCTGTGTTGTATTTACCCTCCCCCCCACCCCAGCTCCTTGAGCATCAGCCTTGAACATCCTGTTCACTGGGTTGTCCCTGGTGCCCAGAGTAAATATTTGTTGAATTAATGTTGAAAGACTCCTCCTGGAGGTGACTCCTTCAAGTGCGTTTGTTTGCAGCAAAGCCAGAATTCGAATTTGTGTGTCTCAAATAGGCGTTCTCATGGATTCTTTGTTTTGCCTTTCTGTCTTCTTTTCCTGGGAAATGGAAAAGTAAATATGCTTGACTATAACAGTCTTTTGTTGGTTTACAACTGAGTTTCAAGATTAAGGGCTTGGGCTTTAGATAGAAGGGGTTTCTGTCTTCTTCTGCCAATCTCTTCTGAGAACCTGGATAGGTGGCTGTCCCTCTTAAAGTCCCAGTGCTTCCTAAGTGTTGATTTCTCAAGGCTTTTCTTTCCCAAATGTGAGCATTTGGGTTTGAGGATTTAGGTCCCTCCTCAGTGCAGTTTGCTCTCCTCTGCACTCCAAAGTCACATGGCTGGCATGGCCAAGTCTCCATTAATCAACCAGCCAGAGTGCTTGGGGCAAGAAATGTCCTGATTAAGTTCCTGGCTACAGATCAAGTAATTAGAACATCCTTACTGAAAGTATGAGTAGTAGAAGAATCCATTTTACAACTCCAGAAGGCAACCTCATCGAACAAATCACACATTCTTAGAAATATAGTAAAGCAGGTATTGTCATTTCCCTTTCAAAATTAAAACTCATCCCTGGGGCTGGGTTGGAGAAACCCTCTGAGGGTTCCCAGCTGCCGAGGACAGCTGTGTAGCCATAGGTAAAGCACTGCTTTGGCCTCCAGTATGTCTGTTTTCTTTGGGGGACTTGAGGGTGGTGTCCCCTCAATTTCTAGGGAAATTGTTAGGATGAAAGGAGACAACACACCCAAAGTGCTGTCCAGTGCTTGGCATGCAGCAGGTGCCCAATATTTATTATTATTTGCAATGTCTCTGACCAGCACAGTGTGGCTGGGTCACACACCCAAGGGCGCATGCCAACACGGACAGAGCTGGCCCCTGGTCCTGGTCTGCCTCTGACATTCTCTGGGGCCCTGGGAGAGCTCTGCTGCTCCCTGGCCTCCGTTCCTCTTGGGTGAGATGAGGGGTCTGGCTCGTCCCCAGTTTTCACACGGGAGTTGGTAGGGGCTAGATTCATGGGATGCTCCAGGGTCTCTTCCTCTGTGTATCTTAGGTCTCGGCCTGGCTCTGGAAAGCCAGGCTCCTTCTCTCCTGGCCAGGCGGCTCCCTTCCAAGGGACCTCCCTGCATGCTGGCTTCCAGCCCAGCCCAGTTGTCACCCAAAGCATCCCTTTGCCGCAGCGGCGCACACCGACATCCGTGTGGGAAAAGCTGTCCTGTGACGCCCTCTGGAGGAATCGGGCTTCCTTTCTTCCGCCTGCAGGCGCTCAGGTTCCAGTCCTGGGCCCAGAGACCGACCCAGGTCAGGGCCGGCACAGCAAAAGCGAAAGCATGAGGCCCGCAAGTACCTGCCCTCTCAGAGCGAGGGTGCACCACTGTTCCCAACCTTGCACCTCAGGTCCTGCACTGCCCCCTGCCTGGGCGCCCTGCCTCCAGGCTTCTCCCACTGCTGCCCTCCTAGGCCTCCGGCGCCATTCCCTCTGCTCAAAGGTCTTCAGTGCGTTCCATGCCAAGCTCCCCGCAGGACATCCAAGGTCTTCCAGGTGGGGGCAACTCACAGGCCTCTCAGGCTGGTTTCCCACTGTGACCCACAGTTCAGGGAAGTGTGAGGATAAAAGGCAATAACAACACATCTAAAGTGCTGCACGGTGCCTGTCATGCGGCAAGTGCCCAATACTTACTATTTGCAATGTCCCTGACTTAGCAAGTAGCTACTGCAGATAGAGCTGCAAAAACTTTGTTCCAGATCCTCTCTCTATATATATTTTCCAAAAAATATAAAACCAGGTTACCAAGTGGCAATTGATGAATGTGTAATGAAATGTCTACAAAAGGTGATATTACATCATCAACGGTCTCTGCAACTGGCCCCCACTATTGGGTAGTTATAGATAACTGATATTTAATATAGAGGTGGATGAATTTTAATATGCACGATATGACTGGAGGGCAGGGCCTTGGAAAATAACCGTGCCGGTGGCCTCCAAGGTGTAACGTCACTCTGAGCCTCTACACCCTCCACGTTAGCCACCCCGAGACACTGGCTGATCCTCCCACCGGTTCCACTTTCCCCAGATCCCCGGTCTTTGCACCTGCAGCCCTCTTGTTCTGCGTGCCCTTCACGCCAGGGATGAACTCCACGGTAGCGAGCCCAGGAAGTACTCCGGGCGCCTCGCTGACACCAGGTGGGGACTCCGGCAGCGAGCTCTCCGCGGCTCCGTTTGTGAGGAGATCATGGCACCAGCGCCTCCTTGCTCCTGCCCGCACTGGCCCTGACCGTCCTGGAGAGAAGGCTGGGTCTCCTTCAGCCTTGTCCCAGTAAAAGGACAATGGCATACGGATGTGCGGATAGATGGATGAGCGGGTGGATGGATGGAAGAGGGAGGGCCAATGCTAAGTCCCAGCCCTGACATGCAGGAAAGGAGATTCACCATCCGCGGTCTGAATCTTCTGTGGATATTCTGCCAACAGGATGTGGGTGTCTACCAGGGATAGGAAACTTGGGGCTCTACCAGTTGTTCCTTGACCTTAGCCACATTGCTTTTCTCAGATCGTCTTTCCATGTTTAAGCCGAGCCTAGGATCATGCGGGGTTGGATAAGATAGGTACGTGAACCGTGCAGCCACTTTGACACCGGTGTCATCGTCATGCCCCTTATTCAGTCCCATTCAGCCGCCCTCTTGACACGATAAGGAGCTTCTTCCTCAGGCTCAGCTCAAACTTCTTAGCCCGTAGTTCACCTGCTCACCAGCCACTCTGTGCGCTGCCGAGGGGTGGGCAGCGTAGTGGCTCGCCCGTTCAGGGCACTGGGGCAGCAAGGTCAGTGGACACAAAGCACCGAAGAATCACCGCCTGGTGACATTTTGAAGTTCCGATGTGGCCCACTCTAGACGTAGAATAATCATTGGAACAACACCAAGAAATGAATTTCAAGAGGAAGAAAAGAAAAGAGGGAAAAGGAGACTTTAGACTGAGAACGACTGAAGAGATAGCACTTAAATGCTACGTGTGAGTTTTGCTTACAATTTGATTGAAACAAACCAACAATTTAAAAAATTACCATAAATCATGGAAATGCAAACAAATTATTATTTTTCTGGGAGTGGGTGTTACCAGGGGTTGAACTCAGGCACTTGATCACTGAGCCACATCCCCAGCCCTATTTTGTATTTTATTTAGAGACAGGGTCTCACTGAGTTGCTTAGTGCCTCACTTTTTCTGAGGCTGGCTTTGAACTCGAGATCCTCCTGTGTCAGCCTCCCAAGCTGCTGGGATTACAGATGTGCACCACTGCGCCCGCCAAATATTATTTTAATTTCTTTCTTTTTTCTTTTCTTTTCTTTTTTTTATTTTTGTGGTATTTGGGATTGAATTCAGAGTGCTCTACCACTGAGCTACATCCCATATTTTTTTTTAGAGGTTTATTTTACTTCTGGAGGTCCACAAGGCCAAGGCCATATCTGGTGATGGCCTTCTTGCTGGCAGTCCTAAGGTGAAGCTTCACATGATGAGAGGCAGGGAGTACCTGTATATGTGCCTTCTGGTCTCTCCTTTTTTTATTTGTTCTTTTTAGTTACACATGACAGTTGAGTTTATTTCTGACATATTTCCCCAGCCCTTTTTCTTTTTTATTTTGAGACAGAATTTCACTAAGTTGCAGAGGTTAGCCTCCAACTTTTGATCCTCCTGTCTCAGCCTCCCAGGTAGCTGGGATTACAGGTGTGCACCACCATGCTTGGCTTTATTTAAAAATTTTTTTTTAGTTGTGATTATGGTATCATGTGTGTGTGTGTGTGTGTGTGTGTGTAAGACTTTTCAAGTCTTATCTTTTAGAAATACTTGCTGAAATATTTACAAGTGAAATGATGTGAGATGCTGCATCTGATTCAGAATGAGCTGATTCATACGAGGCGTAGTGCATCAGGAGGGCATACAGGGATGAATGAAGGACATTCACCTGTGTTATGTATGCTGTAACTGTATACATGGTGGTTTATGATGATATTATTTCTATTTTTGTATGTGTTTAAAATTTTCTATATTAAATAACTTTTTTCTAGATGTATTGAAACATAAATGACAAAATTATCATCATAACCACCATGCCCAGCTTTGGTGATACATTGTAACAAATAAAGTTGTCTGTATTTAAGGTGCTCAACATGATATATTGTGGTATATTGTGAAATTTCACCACAATCAAGAGAGTTCACATGTCCATCATTTTACTGAGTCACATTTTTTAAGTCCATGATGAGAACTCATATATTCCTTTAGCAATTTTCAAGTATATAATACAGTCTCATCAACCACGATCACCATGCCGTACCCTGGATTCCCCAGAACACGCTCATCTTGAAAGTGTGCACCCTTTGAACCCCTTCCCGTCCCCCACCCCCGGCTCCTGGCAGCTGCCCTTCTGCTCTCTGTTTCTATGACTAGGACTTTTTCAGATTCCACCTTCAAGTGAGACGGCAGTATTCGTCTTCCTCTGCCTGACGTACTTCACCAAACATGCTTCCCTCCAGGACCATCCTGTGGCCACAAGGGCAAGATGCCCTCCTTTTCCATGAAGAATGAGATTCCATTGATATATAATATACATCTCTACATCTATCCCTCTCTCGCTCGCTTTCTACGCGCGCGCACACACACACACACATGCACACACGCACACACGCACATTTTAAAAATCCATTTTTCCCTAGTACACTTAGGTTGTTTTTATGTCTTGCCTATTGTAAATCATCTTCAATAAGCCTGGGAATACATTTATCTCTTTGAGATCCTACTTTCAACTCTTTTGGATATGTATCCAGAAGTGAGATTGCTGAATCATATAATGGTATATATATATATATATATATATATATATATATATAGAGAGAGAGAGAGAGAGAGAGAGAGAGAGAGAGAGAGAGAGATAATATATATATATATATATATATATATATATATATATATATATATATTCTATTTTTTGGGTACTAGGGATTGAGCCCAGGGGCACTCAGTCACTGAGCCACATCCCCAGACATTTTCATATTTTATTTAGAGACAGGGTCTCACAAAGTTGCTTAGGGCCTCGCTAAGTTGCTGAGACTGGCTTTGAATTCTCAATTCTCCTGCCTCAGCCTCCTGAGCCCCTGGGATTATAGGTGTGGACCATCTACCACCACCCCACCACCACCTACCACACATATTTATTTTATTTTATTTTAAAAAATTTGTTCTATTGTTATACAGAACCACAAAGCATTTTAATTTATTGTACACAAAAGGAGCACAATTTTTTATTTCTGTGGTTGTACACAATGTAGATTCACACTATTCATGCGATCATACATGTATATAAGGTAATGATGTTAGTCTCATTCCACCATCTTTCCTTCTCCCTGCCCCCAACCCCTCCCCTCATTTCCCTCTTCACAATCCAATGTTCCTCCATTCTTCCCTTAGCCCCCCAGCACCCTACTGTTATGTATTGGCATCCACTTATCAGAGAAAACATTTGGCCTTTGCTTTTTTGGGGATTGGCTTATTTCACTTAGCATGATATTCCCCAGCTTCATCCATTTACCTGCAAATGCCATAATTTTATTCTTCTTTATGGCTGAGTAATATTCCATTGTGTGGAATACCATAGTTTCTTTGTCCATTCATCTATTGAAGGGCATCTAGGTTGGTTCCACAATCTAGCTATTGTGAATTGAGCTGCTGTAAATATTAATGTGGCTGTATCACTGTAGTAGGCTAATTTTAAGTCCTTTGGGTATAAACCAAGGAGTGGGATAGCTGGGTCAAATGGTGTTTCCATTCAAAGTTTTCTAAGGAATTTCCAGACCACCTTCCAGAGTGGTTGCAATAATTTGCATTCCAGCTATTCTATTTTTAATTCTTTGAAGAACCTCCTTTCTGTTTTCCATACTGACTACATCAGTGTACATTCCCACCAACAAGGACAAAGCTCTCCTGTTCTCCACGACCTTGCCAGCACGTGCTGCCTTCTATCTCTTTAGTAACGGCCATCCTAGCAGGTGTGAGGTCATATCTCATTGGGCTTTTGATTTGCATTTCCTTGGTGATGGTTGTGATGAGCTCCTTCTCACATACCTGTTGGCCTTCTTTGGAAAAACGTCTTTGCCACTTTCACTCAGATTACTTGATTTTTTGCTATTGAGTTGCATGAGTTCCTTGTACATTTTGAAATTAACCCTTTTCCAAATATATGATCTGCAAATATTTTCTCCCATTCCTTATGTTGCTTTTTCATTTTGTTGATGGTTTCCTTTGCTGTGCAGAGTTTTTTAGCTTGATATAATGCCACATGTGTATTTTTGCTTTGGTTGCCTGTACTTTTGGAGTCTCACCCCCCAAAAAATCATTGCCAAGACTAATGTCAAGGATGTTATTTTTTTATTGTTTGGACAGGGTCTTGTTCTGTTGCTCAGGCTGGCCTCAAATTCAAGCAATCCTCCTGCCTTAGCCTCCAGAATAGCTAGGACTACAGGAACATACCACCACACCAGCTGAGGGGTATTCTCTGTTTTCTTCTAGGAGTTTTATGGTTCTAGGTCTTGCATTCAAGTCTTCCCTGCAAGGTGTATGATAGGTTTGTGCAATACAGCATTCAATGTCATTCTGCACATGGATGTCCAGTTCTAACAGCCCCATCTGTTTAAGGAACTGTTCTTTTCCCATTGTGATTTCTTGGTGAACAAATACTTTTAAAAATCCCATGCACTGCTCTGATTCCTAGAGGCACCTCGAATGCTTTGGTGTAAATGGTCAGATGACCATTCGCTGTGGCCGAGGGAGAGAGTCGGTCTTGGGAGTTCGTGGACGGGGAATGACTGGGACAGGAGCAGTGGGGGAGGAGGTCACTCGGCACTGTATCAGTCCCGTCCGTCACCGTCCAGCCCTGGGCTGGCACCACGCTGACTTCCACGCACACATGGCTCACTTCACAGAGTTGTCTGAGCTCATCCCGGGGAGGTGGTGTCTCCTCGCAGAAAGGGAAGCAGAGGGTCACATACCTGCCCAAGATCACAAAGCTCCAAAGCATTCAAGTCCTGCAGTGGGAAAAAACAAAGATCCACAATAGTGTAATGAAAGAGAAAGCCAGAAAACAAAGATGGGGTCCACAAGCAGTGAGGTCAACCCAGGGAAGCAGCAAACACAGCCTTCGCCATCAGGGGGCAACGGGCTTGAAAGAGGCAAGACTAGAACGGAGCAGAAGAAGGAGAAATCCCCAAAGAGAAGCAGGTGGAAAAATTTAGTCTTCTGTTTCTTATGAAGAGCGTAAGAAATGTCTCATTAAACTGTTAGAACTGCAAATGTTCTAGAATAAAATATGAAATACAGTTCTTTATAACTCTCAACACGGAGAAGGTAAATGGACATAAAATCCAGAGATCACTTTTTTAAAGGGCTTGACAGATTCATCGGTATGACAACTAGTTTTTCCCTGCATGGCAAAAAATACCATAACAAACTAAAAACACAAATTGTAAAGTGGAAAAACATTTACTTGAACATGCAAATAAAAGGTTTAATTTCAGTAATATATAAAGAGTTTCTAAAATTCAATAAAAAGCAGACCAACAATCTAATAAGAAAGCATGCCAAGAACAAGGACAGACAATACAAATGTCTTAAAATATATGAAAAGATGCTCACCCTAAAACATAAGCGAAATGCTAATTAAAACTATAACAAGATTCATAAGGACTAAAATGTTCGATGATTCCTCTGTTAGTAATGATGTAGGGGGGCTGGGGAGATAGCTCAATTGGTAGAGTGCTTGCCTTGTAAGCACAAGGCCCTGGGTTCGATCCCCAGCACCCAAAAAAAAGTAATGATGTAGGACCCTCTCACAGATTGTTATATGAAGTGTAAATTTGTGCAAAGCTCTGCAGAGGATCTTTTAGTGTCTATCAGAATTAAAAGCGCTCACATTCTTCAATGGAAAAACTCTACCTGTAGGAATCTATCACATTTGTATACTCAAACATGCATAATAATACAGATGGTATTATTATGCCTATTTAATTAGATTTATTTATTTATTTTTGCAGTATCGAGGATTGCTCCCAGGGCCTTGAGCATGCTATGCAAGTGCTCTAAGGCTGAGTTACATCCCCAGTCTGTTTATTTATTTTTAAAAACATTTCTTTAATGAGATTAATTTACATATCATGAAATTTGCCTTTTTTTAAAATTTTTCTGGTATTGGGGATTGAACCCAGGAGAGTTTTACCACTGAGTCACATCCCCAGCTCATTTTACAATTTAGTTTGAGACAGGGTCTCACTAAGTTACCCAGGCTGGCCTCAAACTTGGTGATCCTCCTGCCTCAGTCTCCTGAGTAATCAGTATTACAGGCATGCCACTGTGTCTGGCTAAATTCACCCTTTTAAAGCATACAACTCAGTGGTTTTTAGTATCCTCCCAAGATCTACAACCTCACCACTAATTTCAGAACATTTTCATCCCCCTGAAAAGAAGCTCTGTACCCATCGGCAGTGATTCCCCAGACTCTCTTGCTCCCCAGTCAATGTGAACTACTAATCTACTTCCTGTCCATGCATCTGCTTATTCTGAGCATTTCATATTAATGGAATCACAGGATACGTGGCTGTTAGTGCTTGGCTTCTTTCCCTTAGCATGATGTTTTCAAGGTTCGTCCATGCTTGTCATATATTAGCATTTTGTTCCTTTTTTATTGTTGAACAGCATCCCATTGCATGGATCTCTTCCTCCATTCATCAGGTGGATAACATTTGGGTTATTTCTAGGTTTTGATTTTCATATGCAATGCTTCTCTAAACATTTTGTTTGAATACCTTCTTTCAGTGCTCTTGAGGATATATCAGGATGCAGGATTGCTAGGTCACGTGGTAACTCTGGTTAGCCTTAGGGGGAACTGCCAGTCCCTGTCCCACACCTGCCATCCAGGAAGGCTCAATTCCTCCACATCTTCTCCAGCACTGGCTATGGCCTGGCTGTTGCCCACCGAAAGAAACCCTTATGCAAAGGCGCCGGCTGGACTCCAGCAGCTGTGTATAAGGGAGCGAAGGGGATAAGGGATCGGCCGAGCAGCCTCACCCACACTTCCTGAGTTATGTCTCACATTTTTCCTGGATCAGGAGCCCAGGCATGACGCGATGGAGTCCTCTCCTCAGGGTTTCTCTGTACCTGTAGAACTCAAGGCAGCTTGTTTCTTTTTCTTCTGTCCCCTTCTCCTTCCCGTTTCCTTCTCTTCCTCCTTCTCTGGCAGCTTGTCTCTTAAAGTCAGCAGTGGAGCTGGGCATGGTGGCGCATGCCTGCAATTCCAGCGGCTCAGGAGGCCGAGGCAGGAGGATGGTGATTTCAAAAGCCTCAGTAACTTAGTGAGGGCCTAAGCAATTCAGCAAGACTCTGTCTTCAAATAAAAGTATAAAAAGGGCTGGGGATGTGACTCAGTGGTCAAGTGCCCCTGGGTTCAATCTCCAGTACAAAGAACAAGTCAACAGTGAGCGGGTGTTTTTCTGCTGCTTGGAGTCTCTGATTTCAGGCAAAGCCTGGGCCCTTTGTAAAAGCCTCATCTGAGGGGCCAGGGCCGTGGCTCAGAGGTGGAGCCCTTGCCCAGCATGTGTGAGGCACTGGGTTGGATTCTCAGCACCATATAATAAATAAATGTCCACTGACAACTAATATATATATATATATATATATATATATATATATTTTTTTTTTTTAAAGGTTCATCCAATTTAGTCAGGTCAACTCAGGTTAATATCATTTTTATCACTCAAAGTCAACTGATTGGACCTTAATTACATCTGTAAAATTCCATCACCTTCACTAAATAATATACTGTAATCACAGCCGTGATAGCCATCACCTTTGCCATATTCTGTTGGTATCTGTTGGTAGCAGCTCTCACCCACAGTCAAGTGCATAACACCAGATAGAGATCATGGGGATTATCTTTGAATATTAGACACACTCATTGTGTGAGTGATTATTCTGGCTTTGAAGTGCAATTCTATACTTGCAAATACAAGCGTTATTGAGAACCAGTAAATGAGTTGGGAATTTCAATTTTTATATACTTAAGAACAGGTACTACCCGGGCATAGTGGTGTATGCCTCTAACCCAGTAACTCAGGAGGCTGAGGCAGGAGGATCTCCAGCTCAAGGCCAGCCTGAGCAACTTAGTGAGGCCCCAAGCATTTCAGGAAGACCCAGTCTCAAAACAAAAAGAAAAAGGGCTGGGGATGTATCTCAGTGGTACAATGCCCCTGGTTCAATCCCTGTTCCAAAAAAAAGGGAGTGGGTACTAAGTGCTTGGATCTTGGCCCAGGAAACATGGTTCTGGTCCCAGATCAGCCACAAACTCATTGCAATAATTCCTTCCTCTCTCTAAGCCTCCTTTTCTTATCTGACCCATGGGGATGCCTAACAGTTGTGCTTCCTCCAAGGGTTGGTGGAAGAATTTCTGGATAAGAGCTCTTGTAAACATCAACCACCACTTTCCCACTGCCTCTACGCTCATCCCTGGCCTTTTAGCCACTCAGCAGCCTCATCTCACATACCACCCCCCACGCAGCTCCCAACAGGTATATTCAATCACACCTTATCCCTCACAACCACCCAAGGACCTCAGCCTTCACATCCCTTCCACCCAGTCAATCCCATCTCTGTGCAATAGGCATGCCCGCCATATGCAATTTCAGCTTTGCGTTGACAAAGGCACGTGGATTTAACATGTGGTCACCCCCTAAGGAGGGGAAAATAAGCAAAGACGAAAAGCATGGCCTCCTGAAGGAAAATGAGTACAACACGCACCGGGTCAGGTTGAATGTGAGTCCTTACTTTCCTGACAGCCTTTAGCAAAGCAAGAACAAAGAGCTGCACACCTGAAGGTATCGTTAGCTTTAACTTGCTTTGGATTTATGAAGACATCTGGTCCAGATGAGCATGCAACCGGCTCTCATGTCTGCTCTACAACTTTTTTCACATGAGCTCATCCATGAAAAGAAGGTCAAAGCCTGGATGGCAGCAGATGAAATCCTAGAGACTTATGGGATGCTTCTCACTTCCTCCACATGTCACCTTGCTACCACAGTGGCCTTCTCTGCCCTGGGTCTCATTCCTCTTGCTCTCTGTGTCTCTTTTCATTGTGGTCAAGTATACCTAACATGAAATTTATCATTTTAGCTGTACTTAAGTATATTCATATCGTCGTACAGTCGTTGATACTCTTTCCAGAAATTTTTCCTTTTTCTTAACTGAAACTCTGTTCCTGTTAAACAACTCCTGGTTCCTCCCACCTGACAACCCCTGGAAACCCCAACTCTGCTTTCTGTCTCTGTGAATTTGACGACTCTTGTTACCACATATAAGTGGAGTCACAAGCGCTTCTGTGATTGACTTACATCACTTCATGTCTTCAAGGATCATCCAGTTTGTAGGGTGTATAAGCTCAGTCTTTTTAAGTCTGAATAATATTCCATTATGTGTATAGTCCACATTTTGTCGATCCATTTATTCATTGGTGGACATCTGCATGGCTTCCATCTCCTGGATATGACTGTGAATATTATTGGACACATACCAGCTTGAGCCTCTGCTTTGAGATCTTTTGGCGACATACCTGGAAGTAGAATTGCTGGGTTATGTGGTAACCCTATGTTTAATTTTTTGGAGGAATCCCCATGCTGTTTTCCATGGCAGCTGCACCATTTTATGCCCCCCCACCCAGCAATGGACTAGGGTCCAGATTCTGTCATATTCTTTTTAACCTATTTTTTTTCTGTTTTTGCTCCTTGTTGAGTTGCTCCTGTTTTTATAATAGCCATCCAGATAGGTGTGAAGTGACATTTTATTGTGGCTCTGCTTTGTTTCCATACCACAATTGGCCCAATAAAAATTCACATCCCTGCTTTGGAAAGCCCCTTCTCTGGGGACAGCTTGCCCACGGGGCTTGTCTTAACCCTGTTAGGGACCAGGCCATTCTTAGATGCCAGGTTATGTCTCGTCTGAAGAGGGAACAGTGCTCTGAGTAAGGCTTTCCTCCTCTGCTCAGAGACCAATCTCAATTTTGTCCCAGATGGCTTGGATGGGAGGCTTCTGCCAGATGTGTAAGTGTCCCCCAGTCCCTCCCTGGGCCTCCTCACCTGGAGCATCTGTCCAGAGGTGAAGAGCAGCTGGTGGAGGTCAGTGCTCAGCCTCTGAAGAAGCGTGAGGACCTGCAGGCAGCAAGGCCCGCGGTGCAGGGCCCTGTGAGTGCTATTTCAACAGGGCTGTCATTATGCCATTTGGAGCTGAGACGGAACACTTGGATGAATTTCCCTCATTCTCTGAACCCACAAGAATTTATATTGGTCAGAAGTGATACATTACGGAGCCCTGTTTGGGGACACAGAGGCTTCCAGGGTATATTTTTGGTAAATCGGATATATCCTTGATATGCAGTTGCTTAGAAACAGCCATTTGTGTAAGGTATACAGTGACTGCATTTTCCGTACCTAAAATCAGAAGACTATGTCTGGCAAGAAGGAGTGTATTTATGGGGACACAGAACATTTAAAGTTGGAACTGTCCCAGAAAAACCCAGAGGTATGGACGGACTCTGTAGAAATGCACGACAGATTAACTAAGTTCGCAAACAGGGTGTGATTCCAGGTGGTTCATTTCTCCATAGTCACAGTCTTGAGGATAAAAATGAGCTTCTTCTGCACACAGCAGGGTTTGTCTTCTTAATTTGATTTCAACAACGCAAACAATACATAAATAAAATCTCACAGAAAAAAAAAAAAATCGAACTGATGCTCATGAAGTCAAACCTGTCCTTAACTCTCGTCCCTCATTCCAGTTCCATACTGGCAATGCTACTGCAGTAAGTTACTATGCTGCCATCTTGAGCCTTTTCTATCCATTTATATACATATACTCATGTAAACATGGCTTTTTCCTTTTCTTTTTGTTTTTGTAGTACTAGAGACTGAACCCTGGGGCACTGTACCACTGAGCTACATACCAAATATTTTTTATTTTTTATTTTAAGACAGGATACCCAGGTTAGCCTCAAATTTATGATTCTTCTGCCTCAGTCTCGTGAGTAGCTAGGACTCCAGGTGTGTTTCACCACTCTCAGTCATATTTTGTCCTTTCAACATAAATCACAACATCGTATTTTGTATTAGCTTGCAAATTACTATTTTCACTTGATATAGGTGAGAGATTTTTCAAAATCTGAACATAGTCTTATTTTTACTTGCTATTACTGTTATTCTATTTTATTGCTATGTAGTACTCCACAGCAGGAAGGAACTGTGGTTGACTTGGCCACACTCCCCAGCAGGTAGGCATTTAAATTTCTGTCAGCTCTTCCTTATCAAAAGCAATGCTGTGATGAAATATTTACACGTGTTCCTTAAGAACAGGGACGTGTTTCTTTAGAATGAATTAGTGGCATCCAAACACAATGAAAGAATTTTCACAAGGTCAAGTTGCCTTTGGAAATGTGCTTTACCTTGGTGGAAATGTGCTTTACCTTGGTTCTGGCTGAAACTGATCTGCTTGCCTACAAGGGGTGCGCTGCTGGATGGGGTGCAGGATGCAGACTCAAGGCCCGTAGGAGCTGGCACTGGATGTCAGCGAGAGAGCCAGGGTGGGTGGAGCCTCAGCAGCACCACGAACAGCTGGGCCCTGAGCCCCGTCTGGGTGGCCTCCACTCAGTGCAGACAACTCTTAGCATATAGGAAAGAAGACTTGGGATTGACAAAGACTCCACAGTAACCTGAATTTTTTTTTTTTTTTTGGGTGCTGGGGATCGAACCCAGGGCCTTGTGCTTACAAGACAAGCACTCTGCCAACTGAGCTATCTCCCCAGCCCCCCTGGATTTTTAAAATGCCAAATCTTCTGGTTTTTAAATGTTGGCACTTGTTATAGTTCAAATCTTAAATGTCCCTCAAAGGCCTACATGTCAAAGGCTTGGTCCCCAGAGTACTGCTACGGGGAGATGGTAGAACCTTCAAGAGGTGAGGCCTTGAAGAAAAAGCACTTGACAAAATACAGCACCCCTTCATGTTCAAAACACTAGAAAAACAGGGATGGTAGGAACACCCCAACATTGTAAAACCTATATATGTTAAATCCAAGGCCAACATCACTCTAAGTGGAGAAAAATTGAAAGCATTCCCTCTAAAAACGGGAAAAGACAAGAATGCCCTCTTTCACCACTTGTATTCAAGACAGTCCTTGAAACTTGAACCAGTGCAATTAGACAAGAGAAAGAACTGAAAGGGATATGAATAGGAAAAGAAGAAATCAAACTATCACTATTTGCTGACATGAGTTTATATTTAGAAGACCCAAAAAACTCCACCAGAAAACTTCTAGAACTCATAAACTAATTCAGCAAAATAGCAGGATATAAAATTTACACCCATAAATCAATTGCATTTCTATACAGCAATGATGAATCTATTGAAAGAGAAATTAGGAAAACTACCCCATTCACAGTAGTCTCAAAAAATATTTTGGAATCAATCTAACAAAAGAGGTGAAAAGCCTCTACAATAAAAACTAATGAACACTAAAGAAAGAAATTGAAGACCTTAGAAGATGGAAAGATTTCCCATGTTCTTGGATAAGCAGAATTAACATTGTCAAAATGGCCATACTTTCAAAAGTGCTATACAGACTCAATGCAATTCCTATTAAAATTCCAATGATGTTTTTCATAGCAATAGAAAAAGCAATCATGAAATTAATTTGGAAAAATAAGAGACCAAGATAGCCAAAGCCATCCTTAGTGAGAAAAGTGAAGCAGGAAGTATCACAATACCAGACCTTAAATTATACTACAGAGCTATATTGAAAAACAAATGGCATGATATTGGCACCAAAACAGTCATGAAGACCAATGGAAGAGAACAGAAGACACAGAGACAATCCCACATAAATACAGTTATCTCATACTAGACAAAGGTGACATAAACACATTAGAGAAAAGATAGCCTCTTCAACAAGTGGTGCTAGGAAAACTGGAAATCCATATGCAACAAAATTAAATTAAATCCCCATCTCTTACCCTGGACAAAACTCAACTCAAACTGCATCAGAGACTTAGGCATTAGACCAGAGACCCTGTGCCTAATAGAAGAAAAAGTAGTCCCAAATCTCCATCATATTGGCCTAGGAACAAAATTCCTCAATGACACTCCTAAAGTGCAAGAAATAAAATCAAGAATCAACAAATGGGATGGAATCAAACTAAACCTTCTTCACAGCAAAGGAAACAAAAATGTGAAGAGAGAGTCTATAGAATGGGAGAAAATCTTTGCTACTTGCACCTCAGATAGAGCATTAATCTCCAGGATACATAAAGAACTCAAAAAACTTAATGCCAAAAACCCCCAAATAACTCAATCAATAAATGGGTAAAGGGGCTGGGGATATAGCTCAGTTGGTAGAGTGCCTGCCTCGCAAGCACTAAGGCCCTGGGTTCAATCCCCAGCGCCGCAAAAAAAAATAAATAAATAAAATAAAATAAAATAAAATAAATGGGTAAAGGAACTGAACAGACACTTCACAGAAGAAGAAATAGGATCAGTCAACAAATATATGAAAAAATGTTCAACATGTCCAGTAGTTAGAGAAACCCAAAACTACACTGAGATTTCATCTCACTCTAGTCAGAATGGCAATTATCAAGAATACAAGAAACAATAAATGTTGGCAAGGATGTAGGGGAAAAGGTACACTCATCCATTGCTGGTGGGACTGCAAATTGATGCAACCACTATGGAAAGCAGTATGGAGATTCCTCAGAAAACCTGAAATTGGAACCACCATTTGCCCAGTTATCCCACTCCTCAGTATACACCTGAAGGACTTAAAATCAGCATACTATAGTGATGCAGCCACGTCAATGTTTATAGCAGTTCAATTCACAATAGGTAACCTATGGAACCAAGTTAGAAGCCCTACAACAGATTGAATGGATAAAGATACTGTGGTATATATGCACAATGAAATATTACTCAGTCATAAAGAGAAATTAAATTATGGTATTTGCAGGTAAATGGATGGAATTGGAGACTATCGTGCTAAGAGAAATAAGCCAATTCCAATAAAACAAAGGCTGAATGTTTTCTCTGATATGTAGATGCCAACTCACAATAAGAGGGGGTGGGTAGGGAAGAATAGAAGTTCATTGGATTAGACAAAGGGGAATGAAGGGAAGGGATGGGGAATGGGAACAGAAAAGACAATAGAATGAAGGGAACATAACTCTCCTATGTGCATATAAGGTTATAGGACGAGGTGATGCTACATCATGTACAACCAGAAGCACGAAAAGTTATACTCCATGTATTTGCACTATGCCATAATACATTCTACTGTCATGTATAACTATTAACAACAAATTAAAAATAACAAAAAACTTTTTAAAAAATCTAAGGAAGAAATCAAGATATTTTGATACACACAAAAAAGAGGTGAGGGTCTGGTGGGGGCTCTTCAGGCCAGGTGGAGGGTGCCTTTGAAAGGACAGTGGGACTCCGGCCCCTTTCTTCATTCCTCTCGTACTTTCCAACCACGAGGGGAACAGGCTGTGCTGTGCCAGGCTTTGCCTGCCACAGCGAGCTACCCTGCCACCGGCCCCAAGGCAACAGGGACAACCATTCACAGACCAGAACCTCTGGAACTGAGCCCAGAGAAAACTTTTCTCTTTACAGGTGATTTCCTCAGGTGTTTGTTGCAGTGGGAAAGCTGACCGACACAGCACTAATTACAGACACACACACACACACACACACACACACTGCGAAGTGGAAGACGCACACCTGCACACCCAGTTTGGTTTGTGAGTTGCCTACCTGTGTCTGGTGCTATGGGAAGAGGCTGCTCTGGACCTAATTCTGACCACAGGGGAGGAATCGCCTGGTGCAATGAAAGAAGCAGTGACCTTGGCAGAGAGCGTGTCATTGAGGGAGCTGGCGAGGTGAGGGCCAAGCAGAATTCGGGAAGATAGTACTCAGGCAGCTCAGAATACGCTACAGCCTGGTTTCTGGGAGGCAAGTTCAACTCAGCTCAGAAAAAAAGAAACCCGGCATGAAGCACATCTGTCCAGAGCTTGTCCATGGGCATTGTGAGCACCTGCTCCTGAGAGTGGGCAAGAGAAGCTGGCTCTTTATCTCCAAGGATATTGCGATGAGTTTCTGGTCTTAAATGGGGACCAGAGGACTGTTCAAGTTCTGTTCAGTCTTGAGATCACAGTTCGGCTTTAAATTGAGCTGCTACCTAATGAGACCCTAAAGGTGCAGGAGGAAAGCCGCAACAGACCTATATCTGTAGAGCACCTACTAAGTGCCACACACACTGTGGTGGGCACCTCCGTCACCGGCATCAAATCCAGTCCTCTGACAGTCCCCAAGGCAGGTGCCTCTTCTCACAATTGACTCTCGGGTATCCTGGCAGCACTGAGGTGGCAGCTGCACTGTCAGTTTCTGATCTTCACGGACCCCCTGATTTCATTCCAAGGACACTCTTCTTTCTTGCGGGTAGAGACCCTCAATCTTTTAGGAGGGCATTTGGCTGCAAGTAACAAAATGCCAACCAGAAAGTTTCCTCTTCTTAAAGATCAGGAAGTCTAGAAGCAGCAGTAACTCAGTGAAGTCATCAAGAACTCAAGCTTCTACCACTTTCCTGCTCTGCCATCCTCAACGTGTGACCTTTCTTCGGCTCAGAGGACATCTGCAGTGCCTCCAGGCGTTCATCCTGGTTCCAGGCAGGAAGCAGAGGAAGGACAAAAGATAAAAATCATGAGCCAATTGAGCCTGTTATGTTTTAATCAGGAAAACAAACAACAGATTACCTGGTAGCCCCACCCCCTATCCTCAGTGGTCAACTCCAGCCCATGAGGACCAAGGACATTGAGTTTCTTTAAGTTGGACACATTGCTGTCCCCAATCCTTAGGCTCTTATTAGTAAGGAAACAGAAGACTTCATGGATACTGAGCAGGCTCCTAGCAGAGTGTCACACTGAACAGGTCTTTTTGTTTAAAAATTATTGTTTTCAACTTCAGCAATAGTTTAGCATCACATCAACTTGAAAAAATGAGACAATCCAAGGAATCACCCTGCCAAAAGCTTCTGACCACAGAGTCCATGTCTGGTATCGCTCTTTTTGTGACCTGAGTAGCTGTGATACCTAATTTACTCTCTTATAGCAGAAATGTAGAGTCTGTAGAGAACGGAGCTGCTTGATATTTACCTCTTCCTGTCTCCCTTCTCCAGGGGATGCTGGACCCTGAAGTTAGAAGTCTGGGTAGGTTCTTACATAAAACAAAAATGGACTCCTTTGCTTCCTCTAGAGATTTCTGAAGCCCCCATGTTTCCAAAGTGGGCTCAGCAGGGACGCCTGCCTCTCAGTCCTCCTCCAGGGTCAGAGGGGTGAAGGAAGATGCCACTGGCTCTAGTCACTGCACCTGTGGGAGCACTGGCCACCCAAGGGTCAGGGGTCATGCACTGCTGGACAATGGGACACACCAGGAATAGGTGGGGTCAAAGATGGCCGCAGCTGCCCAGCAGGAGGGCTCAGCCCACGAGTTCTGACGCTGAGCACCAGTGAGGAACCCTCACCCGCCACCCACACCCAGAACCAGTCCATCATTGAGTGCGGATCAGACGGAGGTGACGGGTTCACCCCCACCCTCACCCGACTGCACCTAGTCACAGCCGAGCCCTGCAGCATCATCACCCGGGAACAGGATAGGTGGCAAGGGCAGTGGGAGCCAGACAGGCGGCTGTGTCCTCTTCCTTCCCCAGCCATCACTCGCGTGGAGGACTCTTCTGCCTCTGCGTTATCCCCACTGTAGGCAAAGGATAAGAGTGAGGTGTTCCTGGGCACAGACCAGATGGAAGTTCAGGACAAGGGTTCAGAGAGAACGTGAAGAATGAGCCACTCTAAACTGTGAATAGAATTTGAGGGCTTTTTTTTTTTTTTTTTTTTTTTTTTCCAATTTGATTGGATGTTCACCCATCTTCCTGGCTGTGAATGAGACGTTCTTCCAGGAACTACTTCCAGAAACTCAGTCCAGAGTATGCCCTTCAAGTCTTTCAATTTTAAATTTTTTTTTGTATCAGGGATTGAACCCAGAGGCACTTTATCACTGAGCCACATCTCCAGCCATTTTTCATTTTTTTTATTTTGAGACAGGGGCTTGCTAAGTTGCTTAGGGCCTCACTAAGTTGCTGAGGCTGACCTTGAATTTGAGATTCTCCTGCCTCAGTCTCCCAAGCTGCTGGGATTACAGGTGTGCACCACCATGCTCGACCTATCAATTGTTGTTTAAGCACCTTATTCTCCATATCATAACACATTTTACTTAAAGTAGCTAGAATGTTTCTACAAATAACCCTTACTGATAAGACTGGATTAGACAAAAACTGATGTACCAAACTGAGTTAAAAACTAGGATTATGTGTAATTTCCCTACTACCCTAAGAGTGTAAACTCATCAAAGGATTCATAAAAGAATGAGGAATATTTTGAATATTTTCCTTTGAGAAAAATATTCTTTTCTTTCCTGATCTTGACATTCTACTTTTGGGTGGGGGGAGGTGCAGCAGAATACAGGGAATTGAACTCAGGGGTGCTTTGTCACTGAGCTACATCCTTTTTATTTTTTATTTTGATACAGGATCTCACTAAATTTCCCAAGCTGGCCTTCAACTTGAGCAAACCTCTGGCCTCAGCTTCTTCAGTTGCTGGGATTACTGTCATGGGCCAGTGTGCCTGGTCTGACATTCTACTTCGAATTGTGTATATATTCCAAAGGATTGATACTCAGTCTGCTCAGACAAGCACCTAGAACAGAAATGTCCATCTATTTTGTGCTGGTTTCCATTTTCCATCCTACATTCATGGCAGACATTACTAATCAATCATGCATTCCTTTGCTGTGAGACAGGATGTAGCTTCATCTATCTTTACACAAAACTTCAAGTAGCCACTTCCAATTGATTAGATTGGAAAGCAAACTAAAGCTGTTTATCCATGACTGTTCTAGAACAAAGATGAGTTTGAAAGTGCCAAAACTTTTTGAAAGTCTCTGTTTCTACCAGCCTTGCCTACGTACAAGGCTCTGTGCTATATGCTTTAGAGAAATTCAAAGATTATTCAATATAGAGACAGTCTCAGGAATCTTCTCCATTCGCTGGGAACCGGAGTCATGTGCGTGGTCATATTATAAGACATGAAGGGATGGCATGGAGATGCATCTAATGCATAATGAGGGATGAATGTGGTCTGCTAGGAGCTGGTAGTGCAATGTCTTGAAGAATATTTGGGCTCTAAAATTGTGGCAGTGTGGGCATGAAAGAAGCAATGGAAGGGATTCTAGAGGGCAGGAGCAAATGCAGAGAGGTCCAACCCAAGTTCAAGGTGAGCAGAGAGGAGATGTGATATGGGATGGCTGGGTGAACAAGAGAACACGACACAGAGCAGCAGGAACTGAGGTTTGGAAGGCAAGATGGCCTTCGGTGTCCTTGGATGCCTGGCTTAGAGATTGGGGTCTCACTCATTCAGCAACAAAAAACTAAGGAGGGAGGTTTGAAATGGGAGAATGGTAGACCAGAGATGCACTTAGGAACAAGGATGTTATTGCTGGATGAAAGAGGCTTTAAATGAAAGCAAAAGACCAGAAAGAGGAATGGCCACTGGGGATGTTGGTGCATCAGCCAAGGCCGGGTCGGGAGATAAAAGCAACACATGTAACTCAAAAGTTTAATATCAAGATCTTTGAAACAATTATGGTAAAATCTCCATAACATAAATGGATCATTTTAACTACGTTTAAATGTACAGTTTAGTGGCATTTAGTCTTTCATATCATTTTGCTACCATCACCACCATCCATCTCCAGAACTTTCTTTTCAAACCGAAACTCAGTCCCCTTTATTTATTTATTTGGGTACCAAGGATTGAACCAGCAGTGCTTTACCACTGAGTCACATCCTCGGCCGTTTTTTAAATATTTTATTTAGAGATAGGGTCTCGCTGACTTGCTTATGGCCTCACTAAGTTGCTGAGGCTGGTTTTGAACTTGTGACCCTCCTGCCTCAGCCTTCCACGCCACTGGGATTACAGGTGTGTGCTACTGTGCTGGCTTTAGTCCCCTTTAGACACTAGCTCCCCATTACTCTCCCTCCCAAGTCCTGGGAATCACTATTCTGTGTCCTATTTTTTTTCTTTTAACATTTGACAATTCTAGACAACTCATATAATTATAAAGGACTTTTAACTAGTGAAATGTGGTTAATTATTAGAAAGGGAAAAGAGAATTCTAAAGGGCACAGAAGTAGCAAGGCAGGGAGAAGTTACTACTGGGAAGCTGAGAGAGAGTAAGAAATAAGAACTCACAAGGACCCTGCTCCCCAGCTCCTCCCTCCCTCCAAGGCTGAGATTCAAGTCTCTGAGAGCACATGGCTGCCACAGAACCATGCAACATGGTGAAGGTACTTGCCTCGGGGTAGGCGACGGGACTGATGCAAAGGAAAAGCCTTCCAGGTGGCAGAAAAGTTACCAGAAGGTGCAGGCATGCTGGAGTCGGTCAGTAGGAGTAGGTTTCCAGGGGAAGGGAACTTGCTGGAGGTCACAGGTTGGAGCAGGTGAGGGACAGGTGTGTGCTACTGGGCCTACCACTTGCCTGTGGACTGGCTAGTTGCCCAAAACAGCTCCCTGACAGCAAGAAGGGAAGCCCTACTTCTTACCTGGCCTGGCAGGATCCTTTATTGATAAAGCTTAAGGCTAAACCCACTGGTAATGGAGAAGTACCTCTAGGATCTACAAAGCAGGGCAAAGAAGGGTGAATTTGAAACTAAGAGTCCATAAATTGTAACTGGTGCAGGAGCCTGGGGTATATAGATAACTGTAGGATGCGTGGGAGGAAGTAACCCCAGAGCCACCGGAAGAGGGATGAACAGCATTTCCAACGCTATTCTGTTTGTATACAATTAATATGACACTTTTCCAATCCTAAATCATTTACCCCTGCAGAAGCATTTCCCTGAGGACTCCCTTCCAGCAGGCACAATGGCAATATCTACCGTAAGGAAGTACAGATACGGAGAAAGTCATGTATGGAGCATGCGCAGTGAGCCAAGGGCACCAGGCACGTTCAGAAACACACCCCCAATCCAAACAGATCAGCGAGGTAGGAGTTATCTGATGCCCATGTTACAGAGAAGGAAACTGAGGTCCCATTGAATGAAGCCCCAAATTCACAGAGCTGTATTAGCAGCCAGAGGAAGGACAAAGCAGGGACATGCTGGTTTCAGGCCCTCTGACTGGCCAGTTATATCAGGGGTTGGCGAATTTCTCTGTAAAGGCCACACAGTCAATATTTTAGATTTTGTGGTCCATATGGTCTCTCAGTTACTTAACTTTGCCACTTTGTGGTGAAAAAGCAGTCATGGACAACATGTAAATGGATGGACATGAACTGTTCCAATAAAACTTTATTTATGGACAGCTACATTTGAATTTCATATAATTTTCATGAGTCATGAAATGTTATTTCTCTTTTTTTTCCCAACCATTAAAATATATAAAAATTCTTCAGGACATACAGAGGCAGGCTGGGATTGGCCCAAAAGCTGAGGTTTGCCAGCTACTGATCGAGGCACTTGCTGCTCAGAGTGTGGATTTTGTACTGAAAGTGCAGCATCACCCAGAAGTTCTGTGGAAAGGTGGAACACTAGGCCCCACCTCAAACCTGCTGAATTAGAGTCTGCATTTTAATAAGATGCTTGGGTGACTAATATGCACCTTATAATTCAAGACACAGGACCTGATCCCTGCTTATTTATTAAAACATAAATTCCTGGCCTTATCCATTGAGAGCTTAATGAGCTCCCGGGAGGGTCTGACGCCACCAGCCCCAAGATACTAAAGCTCTGGTTCTCTAACTTGGCCGAACACTGGGACCGTCTGGCCAGCTTTAACTTCTCCAGTGCCTGAGTCCCACCCTCGGAAATTCTGATTTCATTAGTCTCTGGTAAGGGCTGAGCACGGGTATTTCCCACACCTCCCCAGGTAGCTGTCATGGGCAGCCAAGGTGGTCCAGACCAGCAGTGATGACTGGTTGGCCAAATGTAATCAGCACATCTATTTAGCTTGGCCCACCCAGTATTTTAAATTTGTTCCACTTCCAGCATTTAAAAATGGAAATTTCATATACATGCACATACAAAAATCCAGATTTCCAGCTTCTCCTGAAAAAACAGGAACTCTGGCATGCTCAGCCCTGGTTCTACGTAGCCACCGTGGGCCAGTGTTGAGTAGCTTCTGCCTTCAGAAGTCCAGTCCGCCTCACTTCCCTTGCTGTCTCACCCCTGTGGAACTTCAGCTCTGCCAACCCTGATTGGACTCTGGAAACATGCATTGGACCTTCTCCGTTGGATTCTGTCTTTCTTTGGCTCTGCTGCTTGGCTGGGACAGAAACAGTTCTTTCCAAATCTGGTTTCAGATTTTCAAAATTGCAAAACAGCCAATATGTTGTAAATCTGGGTATCTTGCCCATACGTCTTAATCTTCAATATGTTACAACCTGCACAGTATTGTTTTACAGGAGTTTTTGGATGTCCCAAGACAAATTATGATCCCTTGTTAGAAAACCATATGTACCACTTGACAAATCCAATGCCTGGTCCATTTTGGCATTTCAAACTAATGCATCAATCCTACGGTTCACTTCCAAGCATCAATTGCTTGCATTTGCACGTGGAATAATAAGTCCTTATGGATTTAGAGGCCTTCACAGCTTAGAAAGCACTTTCCCAGACATTCTTTCACGGACTCTTCACAGTAAACGGAACCAAAGCAAATGTATTACCCTGAGTTATTGACAGAAATAAGCACAGCTCAGAGGGCAAGGAACGTTCTCATGTTGACTTGACCTCTTATTCGGGACTCATGCACTTTGGCTGTTTCCTAAGCCCATGCTTTCCTCATGCTGCCTCCAAGAATGCTCCTTGAAGAAAATTCTCCTCTGAGAAATCTCACAAGAACTGTGGCCACTGCAGAGACCTCAATCTGGAAAACATAAGGCTTTGGAAATGCTCAGTCCTGCACATCTGCTTTCTGACCTCATGCTGTTCAGATCAGATTGCTCTTGGAAAAACCTGAGTTTATCAGAAAAACATCCTTAAGGATGCTTGGTATGGCAGGAAGAGCATGGTTGGCAATCAACCAGACCAGGGCTCCAAGAGTCCCCCAGCCTGACCCCCACCAGCTCCGAAAAGGAGAAAACCAGACGCACCAGTTGATTGGGCATGAATTAGAGCCAGGAGGAAAGGAGAGGATAAATAAAAGACCAAGAGGACTGTGAGATATAGAGAAAAGGGGGCAACAGAGAGAGAAGAACAACCTGGAAGGCTCGGCATGGGCAGAGGCCCACTCAAAGGAAAGCTGAAGCATTGCTCTCTAGCATCCTGGGACCTTGTGTGTAGGCACAGTTGTGCAGTAGGGGCCCCTGTGGTGTCCATCAGTTCTTTCCCTCCCTCCCTTTCACTACAATAGTCAAGGTGCTGTGTTTGCTTAGCCAAACTCACTCGCGGCTGAAAGGATGCACGACCAGGCAGAACTGTGAAAGGGAAGTCAGCCTCTGCATCCAGGGACGTTTTTACTAATTATGCCTCTGAGCTTAAGGGAAGGGAAAAGCATCAGAGGAATTATTTCCTTGCTCCTGCCCTCGTCTTGCTATCATCTCTCACCTGGACCCCTGCACCAGCCTCCTCAGTGGTCTCCTTCCTCTTATTCTCTCCAAACAGGTCCATCCTCCCTGCCATAGTGATGAATCCAGGTCTCATTTTTTTCTGCAGCCTGGAATCACCTGGGGAGTTGAAGCAAGAGATGAGGTGGTCTGTGGCCTGACTTACAATGACTTAGTAAAGCCACTAATAGGGTTCCCCCTCTTCTCTGCAAATAGTTTCAGAATGATTATTTTGGCATACTAGCTCTCAACCTTGACCTTACATTAGATGCACCTAGACCAGGCCATCCCCCAGATCAATCACGTTAGAATCTCTGGGGCCAGGAGAACCAGGCACCTAGGGGCTAACGCTTCTCATGTGATTTCAGTGTGCCCTCAGGGGTGAGGTCCATTGCTCTTAGCTCCAGTGCAGAGGGTAGATTGGAAGAAGAGATGCTAAGAAAGAGGTACAGTGGTAAACACTTGGAATCCCAGCTATCAGGAAGCTGAGGCAGGAGGATCACAAGTTCAAGGCCAACCTGGGCAACTGAGTGAGACCCTGCCTCAAAATAAAATTTTAAAAGGGCTGGGGATGTAGCTCAGTGGTAGAGCACTTGCCTAGCATGAGCAAGGCCCTGGGTTCAATCCACAATAGAGAGAAAGAAGGTAGGAAAGAGAGAGAGAGAAAGAGGAAGATGGGTTAAGAGACTGTTACAGTGGTACAGGCAAGCCATACTAAGGCAGGAACTCAGGCAAAATTGGTGGAAGCAGGAAAGGAAGGATGTGCACTAAGTTAAGGAAGGAAAACCTGCAAGACTGATTCGATGATGTCCGGAGTCAGATTTTCCAGGACAAGGGAGGCATTGAAGATGACTTCCAGGGTTCTGCTTAGTCAACTAAGTGGTGGTGCCATTAGCAAGATGGGAGACTGTCAGGGTCCGGGAGGTCACAGGGAGGAGATGTTGACCATGAAGGGATGGGAGGAGCCTCAGGAGGACAAGTCATGTGTGAGTCTGAGGCTCCGAGGTGATGTCCAAGGGAAAGAGGAGAGAGCTGTTCTGGGGAACCAACCAGGGTGGAGAATCCTCAGCATCAGGAGGGTAGTTGAAACTGTGGGGTCGATGAGATGACCAGGAGAAGGCAGAGACAAAGTCCAGAACACCAGCTAGACGAGGAAAGAGTAACTAAGAGACCAAGGAAGGGTTCTCGTCCCTCAGCTTCCTAGAGGGCCAGACGGGAGAGGAGAGACGCCCTGCTCGCAAGTGAGACGGGAGTGAGCAGGATTGCTGCCCTGGCACTTGGCTCCCGGCCGAGGATGCGATTTTGCCTCACGTATCGCACCCCGTGCCCCTCGCCTGGGTTAGGCGTGACGTTTTAGTTGAGGAAATGAATCTGATGCAACATCCTGGTCTTGTCAGGTGGGCATGGAGAATCCCGGGTGCTTTCACCGACCTGGGCAGGAGTTCAGTCTTGTTCTACAGATTTGAAGATGCCTCAGCAAGGATGGAAATGCCTTGTCAAGACCCCCCAGCGAGTTGGCAGCAGGGTCAGGGACTGGAATATTGGTCTCCTGGGAGTGTCCACAGCACCCTCCATGACAGTGTGGGACATCTCAGCACACAGCATCTCCTCAGGCACTCAGTGCATTCGAGACAATTTGGAAATACCTTGTTAAAGGGATGAATACTGCTTTAAAACCACCTGAGACGTGAGAAAGGGATTGTTAGGAGGAAGGCAAGAGGGTGCCAGCGGTCACCAATTTCAGTGTTCCTTTGGGCACAATATTTGCTGAGAAGAGACTGACGCCCGCGTCGAGGGTATTTCCTTGGATAATTAACTTCGTCCTCACGTGTCCAACCTAACAGCCACCAACAGACTGGTTAAAAATGTCAAGACAGTCTGGGGTCAGGAGATTTGGTCTGTGGAAAGGGGGTCAGAGGTCAGGCTCAATTCCACCATTTACGTTTCTTAAGCTCATCACGTCCCCTGCCTGGGTTGCCAGTGAAATAATGAGATCAGATTCAATTATCTTTGAGATCTTTTTAAAACCAGTGACTTGGTTGATCCCTTTTTATTCCCCTGATCCACATGAGAGCGCTACTGGAAATTCTTTCCCAAACATGGAATAAGAACGCTTCCTTGCTCAAAGCCTGGCTCCTTCCTCCAGGTGGAATTAATTAGCTATCAAGGCTGGATGTGGGGAAAAAAGAATTCCATTCTCATGTTATATTGGTTAAAAACAGATTTCCATATAAGCACATTCATCTGTCTTTGGGCTTGCTCTGAGAGATGCCTCTGCTGACAGTTTTTTTGGCGAGTTCCGTGTGCAGGAGGCCTCCCTTGCCAGCGCTCACCTTGCTTAGGAGTGAGAGGTAGGAGGCAGTCAGCCCAGCGGGGTTGGGATGTGCACATCACCCATTTCAGTTTGCAAGATGCTTCCCCATAAATTATGTCACTGGATTTCCACTGAGGCCTGTGAGGCAGGTAGCCTGGGTGCTGCTATGACCATCCTAAGGGTGAGGCATGCAAGGTTACGAGAGGTTTCGTGCCTGGCCAAGGTCACAGTGTTCGCTGGCAGAGCCAGGTCATCAATCAAGGTGTCTTGACCCTGTAGCCAACTCTCTTGCCATTGCTCAGTTTGCCATTCATCCTTTTGACGTACGTTTACTAAGAATGTCACACAAGCTCAATCCTGTGAGGAGCTCTAAACACACAAAGATGAGTGCGATGTGACTCCACCCGAGAGCAGCCCAGCCCAGCAAGTCGGGAGGCAGAGCTGGGAGGCGTGAATGGACACTCAAGTGTTGCGCTTGGGGAGGAGAGAAGAGGAATCACCAGCGCCGTCTGAGGGCTAGGGCAACTTGTCAGAGGAGCAGACGTCAGAGCGGGAGTCTGGGGAGCAACAGAGAAGAGCGAGTGAGAAGGAGCAGCATGGCACATCCCAGCGGCAGGGACACCTGATACTGGAGGGGATCCCCAAAAGTCCAGCTGACTGAAGACTGAGTTACGCAGTGAGGAGTGGAGGGACGCTGAGCTGAGGAGTTCGTCTGGACTTTTCTTTTTTAAAAGCTTTTTCTTTTTTAAAAATTATAATTACGAGTGCATATTCATTGTATGAAATAATGGGTTTCGTTGTGGTATTTCTATACATTCACATAAGGTGAAGCTCTCCTTTCTGAGGGACTGGCCTTGATCCAGTGAGTAGTCCGTGTGTGGCTGTTCCAGATTTTCCTGTCTGGTGAATGGTGTGTTTGCTGTTGCTTGGGACACAGCCACCTCTGCGGTCCAAGGCTGTCCTGCTCCTGCACATGCCTGCCCTGACCCAGTTTTTCCAGGGCATTGCTCAATCTCAGAATAGCTTCCGAGGGGAGGGGGTGGAGAAGAGACACTTGAGCAGCCCACGAGGCCGAGCCAGGGACTGGCCTCCGAGAGGCCCCTGTGCTCTCACTGTCTCAGAATGATGTCTGCTCTCCTCTCTGGCAGAGAGAGGGAGGCGGTTCTCCACACACCACCTGAGCGCAGGTCTAGACCTGCCTGGGAGTGAGTCAACAGTCACAGTGCAGAGCTGGAAGGGAGCCGGTGGCCAGTGGCAGACAGGGGTGGGTGGGCCCCCGGAGGGTGCTTCTCTCTGGGTCGGCAGTGGTTCCTGCTCCTGAGGCTCCTCCCAGTCATCAAAAATCCCTGAGTTTCCTCTTGTCCCCCAAATGCATGGGCTGCATAAAGGGTCCTGTTCAAATAGTGAGGGCAAAGAGGAAACCCTTTCCACTCCCCTCTCTGCCTCACTTGTAGTGAGCGACAGTGACCTGCAAACACTAATGCAGCATACCCTGCCTGGAACTTTGCAGAGTCCCTTAAAGTTGGTGAGTTTATACTTTATCATCTAGACTAGGACCCTTGAGAGGAATCTATTGTTCAGCCAAACTCCTGGACATGAGATATGAACTGGGGCTGTTCAAGTGCTCCACGAATCCTCACAGGAGCCTGGGCGTGGGCCTTGCTACCTCTGTTCAGAGTCGAGGACACCCGTGGGCTTCCTATCAAGTGGCCCCATCTGGGCCGTGTACTGCCAGGGGAACCAAAGAGGAAGGCGGTCCTGCAGAGACTCTCAGTAGCTCTCCTGCGATGCTTTTCACAGTCAGCAGGCACGGTCTTGGTAAAGGCAAGGTGCATGGTGGAGCCTGGAAGGAGCCACCATCTGCATGTGCCAGGGACAAGACGGACCTTATGTTGGGTGCTAGTGTGTACATCCATCGCCTCATTTAATTCTATCATTAACCCTGAAGGAAAGAGTATTTGGCAGATGAGGAAAACAAGGTTCAGAGAAATACAATAACCTGGCCAGTGTCATGGAGGAAACAAGGGCACCCACTGAGCTATGCCTCGCACCATGCTCCTTGCATGTTGACACAGGCCTAGATGAAGGTACTCAAGAAAGCCCCTGTCCAGGGGCTGGTAGCTACTCTCCAACAGTCTTCTCTACATTAGCCTTTACACACTTAACCGAATACGCATTAAATCCTGCCAGAGCTTTGCCAGAGCCACAAAACCATTCACGCATGCCTATTTCTCCTCTCTGGCAAGGAGACTGGTCTAACAGAGGGTGAAGAAGTCAGTTACAGAGGTTCTTGCTGGTCAGTTGACTGTGGTTCCGAGAGGAAAACCTGGAACTGTCAATGTGAAGACAATCCCACGATTCTTAGCAGGTTTCCTGGGACACTATGGCTTTCTTCTTGTCACATTTTGACCCCAGGCAATTCCATGAAGCCTTCTGGGAGTCCACTCACATCCACTCATCTCAGGTGACGAGGCCCAGCAGCCACCAGCCTCCCCTGGCCATGAACAGTAATTTGCACACAAGGCAACAGGAGTCTGGAGTGAACGGTTTCTTCGAGCTTCTTATGTATTTCATAACGTGGGTCTGCGTGGAGCGTTACCTCATCCCAGATTGCTTGTCCAGGTGGCTCAAGGATCTTGCCAAGTTTTCTATAGAACATTGTGGGCCCTATTAGGCTCTTGTTGGCCCAAAATGGTTCTCTCTTCTTCCATGGGTGAGGCCTAAGGTGGTCCATTCCTGGCTACTCAGAGCTTGGATGAGGTTGAGTTGCACCTCCTGGGATCTCGTGGGCAACATGCAATCACAGACCACACCCCAGGCCTGCTGCCCTGGACTGGGCATTTCCCCTGACCACATGCACATACAAGATGCCCACAGAAGTTGAAGTCCAGAGCCCCCATCATCTCCTAAAATAAGTTCAACATGATGAAGATTGGCAGAAGATGGTCTCATGCTATAAGATGCTACTAAAACACCACAGAGCTCCTCACACATACTATGAAAAGGTAATCAAATGTCAAATGACCCAGCTATCCCACTCCTCGGATTATACCCAAAGGACTTAAAATCAGCATACTATGGTGATGTAGCCACAGTGTTTACAGCAGCTCAACTCACAAGAGCTAAACTATGAACCAGCCTAGGTGTCCTTCAACAGATGAATGAATTTAAAAAATGTGGCATATATATATATGATGGAATATTACTCAGCTTTAAAAAGAAGAATGACATTATGGCACTTGCTGGTAAATGGATGGAGCTGGAGAATATTATGCTAAGCAGAATAACCCAATCCCCAAAAGCCAAAGTCCAAATGTTTTCTCTGATAGGCGGAAGCTAACTCACAATAAGCGGGGTGGGCTAGTGAAGAATAGAGTTACTTTAGATGAGGTAGAGGGGAGTGAAGGGAGGGGAAGGGGGAGGGGGGTAGGAAGGACAGTAGAGTGAAGCAGACTTTTCATCTAGGACTGCATGACCGATGTGATCCTGCAATATGTACAATCAGAAAAATGAGAAATTACACTCCATTTATGTATGATCTATCAAAATGTATAAATGCTTTCTACTGTCATGTACAACAAATTAGAACAAATAAAAATATTTTTAAAAGGTCACTCTGGGTGAGCTGGGGACATAGCTCAGTTGGTAGAGTGCTTGCCTTGCAAGCACAAGGCCTTGGGTTCAGTCCCCAGCACTGCAAAAAAAAAAAAAAAAAAAAAAAGTCACTCTGGGAGATTAGCACAGTCCTAGTTCAAGAGCATTTAGGTAGCCTGCCTGTGGGCCAAGGCCAAGTGAGTGGGCCCAGGAAGCTCTGCGCTGAGACGCCTTCAGGTGCTGGTTAGGGCTGGGTTAGGTCTCGTGGGCATGGGCTGAGACAGGTGGGCAGTGTTTCCCATGGACTGTGGGGTGAAGCGGCCACACACCTGCCGTTGTGTGCCCTCCTTGTTGCGGGTGCACTCTGCTTCCTGGTGCCCATGGCCTTTCTGTCTCTGAGGAGGGGTTTCCCTACTCAGCCCCTACCTTTTCCCAGCAATTTTTGGGACGAGGAACTGAAAGATTCTGGATCTGACCTTTTGGGAGAAGGAGGAAACCCAACCCCTACTTACTGTCCTGTGGAAGGTGACCCCTTGTTTTGGTCTTCCATTATTCCGTAGACACAGTGACATTTTTATAAGAAGAGAGCAAGAAGCTGGCCATGCGACAGGCTCCCCTGCTGCCCTGGATCCGTGTTTTTCCACGCAAGGACTGGAGGAGCCCTGCTCTTCTTATTGCAGGGTCTAGGACTTCTCGCAAGTCTCAAACCTGTCAAATCACAGGGGCATTACTTGAAGTGCCGGTTTACTCAGGACATGCTGGCCAAGGTTTTAGGTACAAAGTTAGTTATCCTTAGCCTCCTTCCATCCCGCTCAGCCCAGAACTAAGCAGCAGCAAGCTCCATGACTGGCTGTTCCTCCTGGCCCGGGATTTCCTTAGCAAGTTCACCTGAGGTCAAGCCAGGAGGCGAGAAGAGATCACATCTGCCCTCCTTTCCCGCTTGGGCATGGTCAGCCACCCAGTGCTCAGGCCTCTGGGTCAGTAACCATGTCTTTGCCGAGCACAGCTGAGCCTTCAAAAACAGAACACCAGGAGGCACAAGACCTCTTCTTGGGACTGCCCCAAGTTCCCTGTTTTCCAGATGCCTGAAAACAGGAAACAAGTGTATTGAGTGTTTATTAAGTGCTATGTAATTGCACAAACTTTCTGTCACTCAAACTTCACAACAATCCTAGGCCAGGTACAGTGGTACCTGCCTGTGATCCCAGCAACTTGGGAGGCTGAGGCAGGAGGATTGCAAATTAAAAAAAAAAAAATTGAAAACCAGCTTCAACAGCTCTCAGCAACTTAGTAGGGCCCTAAGCAACTTAGACTCTGTCTCAAAATAAGAGGTGGGGGGCTGGGGGTGTAGCTCAGTGATTAAACACCCCTGGGTTCAATCCTGGTATCCACTCCCCAAAAGAGAAAAATAACATGAATGTCATTATCCACATGTATAGACAGGTTAAGTAACACAGCCAAGGTCACACAGCTAGTTAGTGGTGAAACTAAAATCCAGATCCAGTCCTAGTTGGCTTCCGAATATGCCTCGCGTCGCCTCATGTCTGCAACGGAATTCATCTCCCTGCTGCCAAACCCAATGGCCACCTTTTCATCCTCATTACACTTGATGTTTGGGTGACATTCAACACAGCTGACCCACGTCTTTCTGGAAACATTATTTGTTCTTCATCAGCAGAAGTGCCACCTCCCAGGAGAGGTCTTCCTTGACCCCCAGTCCAAAGCAGCCACAGTCAGTCAATGTCACAGTCCATAGTTTAACTCCCTGCCTAGCTCTTATTACTATCTGATCATTCTTGTCTACACTTTTTCTTTTGTTGTCGAAGTTCCTCATTATAATTCAGGCTCCAAGACCTTCACGCTCCTGTTCTGTACCTTCTATCAGCATCTAGTGTATGGTACACAGGAGGTGCTGCATAAATGCTCCCTGAAGAGAAGGGTGAACAGATAACCAAAGAGACAAAGCTGCAGCATTTGTGATCTGGGGAGACCAAGCACCAGGCGGGCTCTGGAGAGCACACAGCCTGCCTGGCTCAGGCGAGCCCAGCCGTGTTCTTTAGAGGCGAGGCCCTGGCCTGCGGAGCCTGGGAGCCCTTCACATCCTCCAGGGCGAAGTCCGAAGTCTTTCCTGTCTTCTCTCTTTTTGTTAATTATAGTATGCCATAAAAATCCAAAAATGTTACACATAATCCCACCACCCTAATAAAGAAATTCTTTTCACATATTTCCTCTAAATCTTTTTCCGTAAGCAGGTAGTTTTCACAAAATTGCAACAATCAAATATATTTACTGCACTTTCTGCATTTGTTATTGTATGTTTTCCAAACTACTCCAGATCTGCATACTCTTCTCTAATATTCATAATAGCAGGCTTGTGTTGAGTATCTGTAAGGTGTCAGCTACTACTCAAATATTATCATGGATTTTTCTCATTTTATCCTCACAATGACTTTATAAAGTAGGTGCAATTATTAGTATTTCCATTTGTAGATGAGACCACTGAAGCACAGAGGGGTTAAGTAATTTGTCTTGGGTCACAAAGCCAGGAAATAGAATTCCAGTTCCAAAGCCTGAGCTCTTACCATGTTTTATTGTGTTGATTGGAAGTTACTTTATCACTCTCTGGATAATGGTATTCAGTTCTTTATCTATAAAATGACAATCATGACAGTACCTATTTCACAGGGTAGTTGTTTTTAGGATAAAGTGAGAAAAACATGTCTCAAAAAAAAAAAAATGCCTATGAGCATAGCATGTGTGGACAAGGACACTCAGAACAGGGTTATTGGTAATGTTCATGGTGCACCAGCTAATTATCTAGCAAGGATGGAGTGAGTAGAGAAACTACGATGTATTCCTGTGCTACCATCAAAAGAACTGAATAGAGCCATATAAGTTATAATGCAAATAGGTGTCTTTGAGTTCTATAATGTGCATTGTGATCCCATTAATTTTCTCTCTCTCTCTCTCTTTTTTTATTATACCAGGGATTGAATCCAGAGGTGCATAACCACTAAGCCACATCTTTGGCCCTTTATAGTTTTATTCTGAGGCAGGGTCTCACTAACTTGCCTAGGGCCCTGCTGAGTTGCTAAGGCTGGCTTTGAACTTGCGATTCTCCTGACTCAGCCTCCAGAGGCACACAGATTACAGGTATGTGCCACCATGCCTGCTGTGATCCCATTAATTTTTAAGTTTGTATGTATATATGTGTGTATTATATACATATTATATATGTATTATTGGTGTGTAAATATAGTTACATATGAGGCACACACATTTACACATACATGAATTCACAAGAAGGAGGACTGAGAATATCATTTTAAACTGAGAAAAGCTGAAAGCATTCCCTCTAAAAACTGGATCAAGACAGGGATGCCCTCTTTCACCACTTCTATTTCAACATAGTTCCTGAAACTAGCCAGAGCAATTAGACAGACCAAAGAAATTAAAGGGATACAAATAGGAAAAGAAGAACTCAGACTAACCCTATTTGCTGACAATATGATTCTACATTTAGAAGACTCAGAAAACTCCACCATAAAACTTATAGAACTCATAAACTAATTCAGCAAAATAGCAAGATATAAAATGAACACTCACAAATCAAATGCATTTCTATTCATAAGTGATGAATCCTCTGAAAGAGAAATTAGGAAAACTACCCCATTCACAATAGCCTGAAAAAAATTTGTGAATCAATCTAAAAAAAGAGGTGAAACACTCTATAATAAAAACTACTGAACACTAAAGAAAAAAATTGAAGAAGACCTTAGAAGATGGAAAGATTTCCCATGTTCTTGGACAAGCAGAATTAACATTGTCAAAATGGCCATACTACCAAAAGTGCTATATGAATTTAATACAATTCCTATTAAAATTTCAATGATTTTTATGGAAATAGAAAAGGCAGTTGTGAAATTCATTTGGAAAAAATAAGAGACCCAGAATAGCCAAAGCAATCCTTAGTGAGAAAAGTGAAGCAGGAGGCATCACAATATCAGACCTTAAATTATACTACAGAGATGGATTTTTTTTTAAAAAAAGGCATGATATTGGCACCAAAACAGACATGAAGACCAATGGAAGAGAACAGAAGACACAGAGACAATCCCACATAAATACAGTTATCTCATACTAGACAAAGGAGACATAAACACACATTAGAGAAAAGATAGCCTCTTCAACAAATGGTGCTGGGAAAACTGGAAATTCATATGCAGCAAAATGAAATTAAACCCCTACCTCTCACCCTGCACATAACTCAAAGTGTATCAAGGACCTAGGCATTAGATCAGAGACCCTGTGCATACTAAAAGAAAAAGTAGGCCCAAATCTCCATCATGTTGGCTTAGCAACCAACTTCCTCAACAAGACTTCAAAAGCACAAGATTAATATCAAGAATCAACAAATGGGATGGAATCAAACTAAAAAGCTTCTTCACAGCAAAGGAAACAATGAAGAGCATGAAGAGAGAGCCTACAGAATGGGAGAAAATCTTTGCCAGCTGCACCTCAGATAGAGCATTAATCTCCAGGATATGTAAAGAACTCAAAAACTTAACACCAGTAAAAACAAATAACCCAATCGATAAATGGGCAAAGAATCTGCACAGGCACTTCACAGAAGAAGGAATACAAATGGTCAAAAAACATGTGATAAAATGTTCAACTTCTCTAGCAATTAGAGAAATGCAGATTAAAACTACAGTGAGAATCCATCTCACTCCACTCAGAATGGCAATTATCAAGAGCACACATAACAATAAATGTTGATGAGGATGTGGGGAGAAAGGTACACTTATACATCGTTTGGTGGGACTTCAAATTGGTGCAACCACTGTGAAAAGCAGTATGGAGATTCTTCAGAAAACTTGAAATGGAACCACCATTTGATCTAGCTATCTCACTCCTCCATATATACCTGAAGAACTTAAAATCAACATACTACAGTGACACAGCCACATCAATATTTATAGTAGCTCGATTCACAATAGCTAAATTATGGAACCAACTTAGGTGCCTTTCAACAGATGAATGGATAAAGTAAATGTGGTATATATACACAAAGGAATATTACTCAGTCATAAAATGAATGACTTTGTGGCTTTTGCCAGTAAATGAATGGAGCTGGAGACTATCATGCTAAGTGAAATAAGGGCATCCCCCAATAACTGGATGCTGAGTGTTCTCTGTGATATGCAGATGCTAACCCACAGCAATGGGGGCAGGTAGGGAAAAATAGAAGTTCATTGGGTTAGACCAAGGGGAATAAGGGAAAGGGAGGGAGGATGAGAATATGAAAGAGTGGAATGAATAATTCATAACTTTTCTATTTACATATGAATACATGATCAGTGAGACTCCACATCGTGTACAACAAGAATGGGATCTGAATAAAAAAACAAATAAAAGTTTATTTTAAAAGGACAGGATCATTACCCTACGTGATGTACATGTGTGATTGCACAAATGGGGTGGCTCTGCGATGTGCACAATCAGAAAAGAGAAGTCGTGCTCCATTGGTGTACAATGAGTCGAAACGCATTCTGTTGTCACGTCTAACTAATCGGAACAAATACAAAAAGAAGGACTAGGAGAGAGCGTACAAACTCTTGACAAGAGTTGAGAGAAGGTGTGGAGATGTGATGTAAAGTTGGGATTTTGTTTTTTCTCTATTTTATGTCACTCTAATCTCTTATATTGCATATGTATTGGAAATGGATGTCATGCCAGGATTCCTTCTGTCTTTGGCTCTGTTGGGGGAAACTCTACTACTGTCTCTGTACTTTCCTGCTCCACCAGATCCTAGGAGAAAGCCTGGGGCACTGAAGATCCCATTGTGGAAATTTAAGGATAAGGTTTTAAATTCCTGCTTTTTAAATAGTGAACTTGGAGCATGAGAAGGGAGAATTTTGAATTTGAAATCAAATGATATGTTTATTTCTTTTTGGTACTGGGTTGAACCCAGGGGTGCTCAACCACTGAGCCCATCTCCAGCCCTTTTTCATATTTTATTTAGAGACAGGGTCTCACTAGGTTACTTAGGTCCTCACTAAGGTGCTGATGCTGACTTTGAACTTGTGATCCTTCCTTCTGCCTCAGCCTCCTGAGCTGCTGGGATTACAGGCGAGCACCACTAATTTGAATTAAAAGTAGGTGGGAGAAGTGGGGTATGCAGTGTCCCTATGCCCCCGCCCCCCTGCTCATCCCTCCCAGGTCTTTCTTTGCCCACTCCTTATTTTGAAGGGTGACCAGGACATGCTAAGATCCTGCTGGATGGACTGGAGGTGAACATTCTGGCACAGAGTAACTGTAATAGCTGATTGTCGAATGGATGGCAGAGAGCAGAGAGATGAACCAGAGGGAGAAGAGGCAACGGATCTCCTCTGGCCATTGCAACTGCTCAGGGCTGTCCCCTGGGGATTATTAATGTGAGGTCTTTTCCTTGGTTGCCAGGGTGTAGGTAGCAGCCCATTCCATTCTTTGTCGTGGTGGGCATGGCTGGTGGGGAATGCCATCCCCTCGTATCCTGAGGGGCCATATGAAGAAAGTCAGGCTGAGAGTCTCTTGTCTTGGGTAGATGCTGGCTGCTTGGTGGGACTTTCAGCCGAGTGGTGGACCACTGGCTTTTGTTATGAATGTGTCAAATGCCAAAACAAAGCCCTAGCACTGACTTCAACCAACACATTTGGAATCTTAAAAGCCTTCCCATAGTACCAGCTACAGCATTAGTAGGTTCCCATACAAAATGGAAAAGTGAAGCCTTCTGTGCAAAAATCTACCAAATTATGCTACGTCCATGTCCGACTATACCACAAACAAATCTGCTTGGAGATAGAATTATAATGCACTCATTAAAATAAGAATAACAATAATAAAAGGGAGATCAGTAGATTAGAGTGAGTGAATCAGAAGGAGAGAGGGAGGAAGGAAAGAGGAAGGTGCTGGGGAACGAGGCTGATCACATGACATCACGGGCACCTGCACACCTGGCACAGTGAAGCCACTATGGCGTAGAATCACAATGTACCAATAAAAAACAAAGAAAAAATAGCAATTGTTAAACAGTCAAGACAGCAACATCAGAGGATGAAAGCAAGCACAGGAGCCTTCTAGGCACAAGGCCACGTGACTGCCCAGGTCTCGGGCTCATGAGGCCAGACGGGCCATCCGCACAAACACACCCACCCCACCTCTCCCTCTGACTCCCCAGCGTCTCATTGTCTGATTCCTCCCACGTCCTCTCTTTGGGTCACCACCTCCATCAGTACTCCCGCTTCCCCACCTTAGGAAACCCTAGTTCCTCAGGTGGCAAAGGAGGCCTGGCTCTCTCTTCTTGCATTTTTCAAACTCTGGATCTCAAGCTGCGCCAACTTTACTGGCAATGTCCCTGCCCCTGTGCGCTGAGTCGGTCCTGTGACTTGTTTCTGGGGTGGGTTAGGGAGCTTTGGGGTGCTCCAATTGCAACTTGATCTCCCCAGCAGAGAAGCTTCCACTGTTGATCTTGAATTACCTGAGGCCAGTGCTCGTCACCACTGCAGACACTGACTTCCTTCCAAAGGGACCAGTCCATGACAAGGTGTCTGTATTTTCATTTATTTCCTCCCATCTCCTGGGACTCTGAGCTTCTTCCATCTCTTTCAAAACTATTTCCATCTTATTCTGTCTTTTATTCCAATCCTCCCCCCTCTGGTCCTCTCCTCTCTGCATATAAGCATCTCAAATATTACCCTCCTGAAATAACCCTCCTTTCCCCTGATCTTGACCTTGACCTCAGTTTGTCATTCCCTGTCATCACTTTCAGTCAAATGAATTGAACAAATACTCCTCTGGCGTTGTCTCCACGTCCTCACCTCCCACACATCCTCCACCCACAGCATCTGGCTTCCTCCCAGCCTCTCCACCGAAACTGCCTGGACAAAGCCTCCTGTGGCTGAAACCAGTGGGCGCCGTTTGGTCTCTATCTCGCTTGAGCTCTCCGTGAGAGCATCGTGGTGACAATCACCCATGCTTCCTGGAACTGACCTGCCTAACTTCCAACCTTTCTCTCCAGCTTCCTCCTACCTTCTTGGCTTCTTACTCCTCTGTGGTGGTACATACATGTGAACCTTGCCCTGTCCTCCCGTCTTTAGTCAAGAGAGCGGAGAGAGCGTCACCTCCTAGAGTGGCACATGAACCTTGGTGTCCCATTGCTGTCTCTGATGGAGAGTCACTTAAACAGAATTCCAGTGTCATTGACCAAGAGCTTGGCAAAGCCACATGGAGGTGCCTAGAGAGCAAGGGACTGTGTGCAGGGGTTCTAGGAAGACTGTGCTGTCCTTTAGCTCCTCAACTCTCTTCCAGAACCTTCCTATCAGGGCAGAGATGCCCTGGAAACAGGGAGGCACATGGTTTTAGCCCTCATATGCCATGTGGTTCTATGATGTTGTTGGGAGAAATCCTAGTTCTTGGTTGGCAGCAGTGAACGTCTCAAGTGTGTAAGGAAAACCTTCGCACATACGGGCCCAACAGGAAAACCTCGGGGAGGAGCGTTCCACTTCAGCCACCTAGGAAAGTACACAACTGCCCCAAATTGACTCAGTGTTACCAAGGGAACCCATGTAGGAACCTGGAGGTCTGATCCCCGATGGCACATTGTGATTGGGCAAGAAACCTATAAAATGTATAGCTGTTTCTAATAAACGAGTTTGCAAGCTGCCCGCCACAAGCTTGCTTCCACCCAGCTCCTGGAGTCTGGGTCTTGACTCTGCACCGCTTACCCCCTGTCCAAGCTAGTCCGGCACAAGAAAAACAACATGATGTTAAATAATTAAAAGCAATTCCAACCTTGCAACACTGAGGCCCAGGGGTGAATGACTGATTTGCAATCTCTCCCTTTAAGTGCTATGGCCCATCCCTTCTTGCCTACAAGATATGACTAGCAATCCTCCCTCTCTCATCCACATCACCAGTTCTTAGCTATCCTGGGTCATTTCCTTCAGCAAACAAACATGCTGTTTGTCTTCCCACCTTTAAAAAAATTCTCCTCTCCCTCTTCCTCTTCTCTCTCAGTGGTTTCTGGGACTGGTACTTTCCCTGTCCTTTGATCTACCTGTGCTCACCCCTTGGTGATCTCACAGTATTAGCTCTGGACAGATGATTCATGGATACTTTTCTCCATCCCAGATCCCTCTACAACCATGTCCACCTCTTCCTAGACTTGGAATAGCCATCTCAGATTCGACATGTCCAAAATGAACCGCTCTTCTCCCAATCTGCCCTGCCCACAGATTTTCCAATTTCAGTTGATGGAAACCCGTCCTTCCATTAGATCAAGCTCGAAAACTTGGCTGAAACTCAATGCCTCTTTTCCCTCAAACCCCACTCTCTGTTGAGCAGGAAGTGTCGAGGGCACTCCCTCCAGAATCTCTTCAGGGTTCAGCTTCTCCTGCCCTTGCCATCATGTCTCACTTGAATTGCTAAATAGCCTCTTACTGAATTTCCCTGATTTTGCCTTTGTTCTCCCCTGCCCAATCCATTCTCAACACAACCAGAGTGAGCCTCTTAAAGCATAAGTCAGACCAGGCCAACTTGTCCAGTTGTGTCTCTGTCTTTCCCTCAGTAAGATGGTGGCCTCCAGGATCCACTTCTGTCCGTATCCCCCAACCTCTCTGACCTCATCACCCACCATTTCCCTCTCACTCATTCCACCCCAGCCTCTTTGGCCTCCTTTACGTTCTCTGTTTTGTCAACCTGCTTGCAGTTTAGAGCCTTGGAATCTCATGGATATCCAATCTGTTCACCTCCTTTTCTCCTGTCACCTCAACGAGTCTCACCTCACTTCTAATTGGGAAGTTGCCCCTCTTGTATTCTCTCCTCACTTATTGTAATGGTCAATTTGAACTGTCAACTTGATTGGATTAAGAGATGCCAATGATTAAGAGGCTTCTGGGTGTGTCCATGAGGGCGTGTCTAGGAATGATTGGCATGTGGGATAGGAACTGAAGTGGAGCCCCTCCCTAAGTGTGGGTAGCATCGCCCAATAGGATGGAATAAAAGCTGGAAGAACAGGAAGCAGATGCAGATGCATACTCGGGTCTTCTTGAAGGGGTTCTTGATTGCTGCTTCCATCCTCTGAGGATATTGGACTCTCACTTCTTCACTCTTCCAAAGCAAACTCTGCCAGTGATTCTCCAGGTAGTTTCTAGAAGCCTTGGTCTGGGACTAGGGTAGCACTGTTTATCTTTCTTGTTCTGGGGCTTCTGTGTCTTGGACTGTGCAGCTGCTGTTTCTTCTAGCTCTCCAGCTGCAGACGGCCATTGTGGACCATCCAGCTTCTGGTTGTGTAAGCCAATCTAATAAATTCCCTTTTATAATCATATTTCCTGTTGATTCTGTTCCTGTAGAGAACCCTGACTAAAACACTTATCATGGTCAATTTTTTTTAAAGAAAGCACACTTATTACCTTTTAACTTATGAGATTATTTATTTAAAAATTCTGTTTATTACCAACTTAGGTGCCCTTCAATGATGAATGGATAAAGAAAACGTGGTGTATATACACAATGGAATGTTACTCAGCCATAAAAAAGAACAACTTTATGACTTTTGCCAGTAAATGGATGGATCTGGAGACTATCATGCTAAGGGAAATAAGTCAATCCCCCAAAACCAAAGACTGAATATTCTCTCTGATATGTAGATACTAACACACAACAAGTGGGTGGGAAGAGGGAAGAATAGAAGTTCAGTGGATTAGACAAAGGGGAATGAAGGGAAGGGAGGAGAGATGGGAATAGAAAGACATTAGAATGAATTGGATGTAACTTTCCTCTCTTCATATATAAATACATAACCAGTGTAACTCCACATCGTGTACAACCACAAGACAGGGGTCCTAACTAGAGTAAGTTATGCCCCATGTATTTATAATATGTCAAAATACATTCTACTGTCATGTATATCTAAAAAGAACAAATTTAAAAAATGAAATAAAAATTTATTAACTTAGTTATGTTGTAGTGTTATTGATATAGTTGAATTTAAATCTCATATCTTGCAATTTCTTTTTTTTATGTCTCATCTATTCTTTCCTTTTTTCCTTTCTTCTGTTTTTTCAATTAACTAAGTATTTCTAGATTCCTTCTTATCTCCTCTGTTAATTTATTAGCTACAACTTTTTCTTGTGCTATCTTAGTGGTTGCTTTAAGGCTTATAGTACACATCTTAAGCCTACTACAGTCTACTTTCAAGTGATGTTATCTGTCTCACATATAGAAAAGGAACTTTATAGAAACATACATCCATTTCTTCCCTCTCAGTTTTGTGCTATTGTTGTCTTATATTTCACTTCTACATGTTACAGAAGTTATAATCATTGTTATTAATTGGTCCTTAAAAAGTTGATAATAGGGGCTGAGGTTGTGGCTCAGTGGTAGAGCACTTGCCTAGCACCCATGAAGCAATGGGTTTGATTCTCAGGACCACATATAAATAAATAAATAAATAAATAAATAAATAAATAAATAAATAAATAAAAGGTATTTTTTAAAAAAAACTTGAAAAGTTAATTTTCTTTTTTTCTTTTCTATTCCTTTTTTTTTTTTTTTTTTTTTTTTTTTTTTTTTAAATACTGGGGATTGAACCCAGGGGTGCTTTACCACTGAGAAATATCCCCACTCCTTTTTAAATTTTTAAAAAAATGTTTTCTTCTTTTTAATTAAGTTGCTGAGGCTGGCCTCAAACTTGCCATCCTCCTGCCTCTGCCTCCCAAGTTCCTGGGATTATAAGTGTGCACCACCATGCTGACCAAAGACATCCTTAGAGACTGTACTCCACTGCCTTGTAGCTTGCAGTGTTTTCAGTGAGAAATCTGCTGTCACCCGTCCTTTTTCTCATACTACTTTTAGGATTTTATTTTTATCACTGTTTTAAGCAATTTGATTAAAAAATAACTTGGAATAATTTTTATCATGTTTCTTGTGTTTAGGGTTTATTGAACATTTGAGTTCGTGAATTTATAGTTTTCACCCAAATTGGAAAATGGCCATTATTGTGTTCAATATTTTTTCCCTGTGCTCCCTCCACCTTTTGAGGACTTCCATGACTGGTGTATTAGACCACGTGATATTGTCCTACAGCTCACTGACACTCTCTTTATTTTTGTCTTTTCCCCCCATGTATTTCATTTTACATAATTTCTATTTCCATGTCTTCATGTTCACGAATCTTCTTTTCTGCCACGTCTAATTCACTGTTAGTCTCAACCACAGCATTTTCATTTCATTGTAGTATTCATGGCTAGAAGTTCAACATGGGTCTTTTTATTTGTCCCACATCTTCTTCTTAACATGCCCCATGAGTTATGTGGTTTTCCATGCTGATGGAAGCAGGGACACTCCCAGCTTTGGGTGGACTCTGAAATTGTTCCTTCTTTCTGAGTAGTTCTTTCAAAGTCTTGTGTTGTTTCTTTACCTGCATCCTCCGATCTGAACTTATGTGATGACTCAGGGGCATCCTCTTTGGATCTAGTGTTTTCTTTCTGTGCAGTTCTGTCCTCTCTGGTATGCAGCCTTGTGAACTCTCATCTCCTTGGTTTCCCTGGTCTCAGATCTGCCTCCTACCTTAGCCCCAGGCTCCACCGAGTGTCCTGTCCTGTGCCACAGCCTGGAAACACTCTTCAGGTGGCCACTTTTCAGTCACAGGGCTCACCTTGTCTGTTTCCCATCTTTCAAGTCCTTCATGGTCTGATGTCTGAGGTCTTTACAATGGTTGTAAAGAATTGATGAATAACATTAATCCAAAATTTTAGTTGTTTCAGGCAGGAGGGTAAGTCCAGTCTTTTATTTCATCTTTGTCTGAAGTAGAGATCTTGTGCTTTGTTCATTGACTCTTTCCCTTCCAGAATACACAGGGGTTGGGTTCTTTGTTTATTTTGTTCCCAGATACCTACTAGATGCCTGGTATCTTGGCAGCTCTCAATAAATATTTGATGCATGTTGAGTGAAAATAATTAAGCACTTTGTAGGTTAAATGTACTATGTGAATGATTCACATCTTAGCAATGAGTCTAGCTAATTGGAACATAGGAGTGTATCTTTGTTGATTAAATCTTCAGTTCAGGGCAACCATGCAACATGTTGCTTGCTATTTCCAACCTGTGTGGAGTTCCCTTGCAAAAGGGTACAGCTCTGAAAGTGCAGGACCTGTTAGGTACCAGACTTCTCTCTGGGACTGTCATGCCCAAAGAACTTCTGTGGAAGAAAACTTTTGTCCCAACTCAGAGGAGAGATGTTTCCAACATTTTGTTTGTTTTTAAGCAGTGAGACCCTGTCATTGAATGGAATCTTACTTACAGCCCAGACTTTTTGTAACCCCAATACCTTAGTGAAGAGAAAGAAGAGGAACAATTTGGTCCATCAAAATCACAGTGTTAGAAGTCGTGAAAATCATGCTGAATCCAGATTAAGCTAAACCAGTTTTCCCTTCAGGTATGGATCCTTCATCCTCAATTCCAAAGGCCTCTTACATGGTTCTGGTTCTGACATTTGGGGCCCTCTTTTTCTCTTCCTGACAACTTTAAACTTTGCATCCCTTGGATCCCACCTCTGGAGCGCTCCTCATTTGCTTTTATCTGTTTATAGATTTGTGGGTGGTGGTAGGTGTATTGAATGAGTATCTGTACTACAATTCAAACCTTCATTTTTTTTTTTTTTTTTTTTTTTTTTAGATCACCTCTCTCAGTGCATTACAATGTGGAAAAAAAAAAAAAAAGGATTTCTGCTCTCTTTTCTGATACCAGCACCATGTCCTATGGAGCAGAAATGGAAGAAAAGAATTTGATCTCATAAAATATATAAGTCATAGTTCTTATAAGCCTGTACAGTTTGAGTGTATTTGTTTTCCTAGTTTAATAAAAATTTAGAAGTGGATAATCAAATCAGGGAATGGGGAAGTTGATGGATGTTTATTACTATCTAAAATCAGTCTCAGCGTGATACAGGTCTCTGAATTTTGAATTTTGTTTGCTTGCTCAGTACCAACATACTCTGTATCTGTTTAAAAAAGTAGTCACACATGGTTGATTTACACATTAGCTTGCCTTGTAGTGCCAGATGCTCCTCAGTTAGGGGTAAGTGTAGGAGGAGCTTTATTTGGGGGTTACCCTGGCAGTATGAGGTCAACTATGGCTGGTCTGTGATGGATTAAAATCTGGCATAGAAGACATTCAAGCATGCATGTTCTTTTTGTTAATGTTACTTTTTTTTTTTTAAATACTGGGAATTGAACCCAGAGGTACTTAAACACTGTACCACATCCCCAGCCTTCTTTAAATATCTTATTTAGAGACAGGGTCTCACTGAGTTGCTTAGGGCCTCACTAAGTTGCTGAGGCTGGCTTTGAACTTGCAATCCTCCTTCCTCAGCCTCCTGAGCAGCTGGGATTACAGGTGTGCACCACTACCCCAGCACTTTTTTATTTTTTTATTTTTCTTTTCTTTTTTCTTTTTTTCTTTTTTTTTTTTTTTTTTTTGGGTGCTAAGGATCGAACCAGGGCCTTGTGCTTACAAGGCAAGCACTCTACCGACTGAGCTATCTCCCCAGCCCCGCACTTTTTTATTTTTGAAAAAGAAATTTATATTAAATATTTATGGAATAATTGGACTCCTAAAAATTTCAGAATTGCCTGGTCCTATCTCTAATTTTATGAAGCCAGAGATGACAGTACAAGTGGGTTTAAAACTAATGTTTTAAATATTATAAATCAAACTAACAAACTATTAAGCATTTCTAGTCTCTACCTTTGATAACTGTCTTAGTAATTACATGATAAAAATATATATTTCCAAATAAAGTCAGCAAAGTATCAAACACAAGTACATTTAATTACTCTCTCTCTATTATGTTGATGGGTAAACAACATTTAGGAGAATGATAAAATAAAGATGTAAACAATTCCTAAAATATTAGCTATGTAGTCCATAATATTTTTGTCATTATTTCAGAAAAATAACTCCAAATGCTGCTGTCAAATAACGGGCAGTACAGGGTTCAGAGACGAGTGTTAGAAGCCAGGAGACCAGGACAGGGGTGAAGGAAGAAGGGACTGAATGAGGGCGAATCCTGGACTGGCTACCGTGGGTGGGTGTGAATTTTTCCCCTCATAAACCAACTCTCCAGACACTGAATTGGGTCCCCTACAATTCCGTTACGATCTTAACATCCTGAAGCCGCAAATCACAAGTAGCGAGTTCCAAAGTTACCCCCACTTCTGTCCAAATTGGAGACAAACTGGTCTTGCTGCTACTTTCTCCCCAAGTTCCATGACACAACAGCTCTCCAGTCTCCACCCCGTAGGGATTTTTATGGAAGCTGCTTCGCATAGCCCTGAGAGTTATTAACTCAATCTCCAGCCCCTCTCCTCTCTCTGGTGGGTGAGCAGCTTAACATTCCAAGATTCTAATCATGGCTTGATTTTTCTGATGACCACCTCCCATCCAGTAGCCCACCAAGAGTCATCTCATCAGAACAGAAGATGCTCCTGTCACCCAGGAAACTGCGTGAGATTTAGGAGCTGTGTCAGGAACTGGTGTCAAAGACCAACTGTTAGAATACAAGGTGCTTCTAGCACCCCATTGCTGAGGAAATTGCAAGAGCTTAAGGAATTCTGTGCCTGGAACTAGGGGCAGAGACTGAATGTATACATATTTCTTTTGTCACAGTGAGTCAGCCCATGGTGACACCACTGCATCCAGAGACCACTGGAGTGTTGACGATATAGCCCATCAAGTAGGGCGCCGGCTTTGGAAGCAGAAAGGCAGGGGTTCGAATCCCTAGCACCAAGGGAGTGGAAGAATTGAACAGAGATCACTGGAGTTTTACCTTAAAACGTGATGTTCAAAGCATGTCAACCTGACATCACCTTGTCCAGTCTCCTCCTTAGCAGTACGTAAGCATTGTACAGAAAGTGAATGTTCATGAACTTAGTGTCTTTCCATGGATGTGCATTAGCATTTCACGTAAGTAGCTTCTGTTGGATTTTTCATGGTTTTTAGCGGGAAACAAAATGTAGTTTGGGAAACATGAACTCTGGCTCAGAGAGACTCAGGCTGAGCCTCTGCCACGTCACCAGGTCTACCACCTCAGAGACTCCGCCCTCTCACCTGTAATAGGGGAAGAACACTGCCTACACCAAAGGACTGCTGTGAGGTTCAGTGGGACAGCTTAAGTAGCATTCCTTTCCCTAAGACACGAGCACAACCGGAGGACCAAAGATCAATCAGTCATTCACTGCACAGGAATGTAACTCGCAACAAAGACTTCAGAATTTGGCAGATATCACACCGCTGTGTTTCCTTCACTCTTTATGGGCACAGCAAGAGAACAGTGAGGACTAAAATCACTACCTTCCTGGGGCCCAAACGAGGTTGTCATGATAATGAACTAGGAGCTTCTCTGGGGAGCTTGCTGGTGCCCTGTGGACAGACCAGGGAGCCAGTTTTTCGCTGCAGGCAGTGGAGGGCAGACAATGGATGGTGCTGGGAGGGTCCTGGATAATCATATGGCTTTGCTCCCTGAGGTCAGAGTCACTGGAGAAAGACAGCTAGAGTTAAGGAAGAATCAAAATATCAGGTTTTATTGCAAAGATAGGAGAATGCAACTAGGCCCTACCTAGTCCTTCCCCACTCCCACCTAGATGAAGCCGAACCCTAAGCATGACTCTAGTTACTCTCTCCACGGAGTGGGGCCCTGGTAACCCTCCTATGTCAGGAGAGGGACGCCTGACTTCTTCTCTGACTTTTATCCCAAATTCCTTTCCCTACAGTACTGTGGCTTTGATGGATCCAGAGAAGGCCCTGCCTCTGGGCCTGAGTTTTGAGATTCATGGCTGAGCCATGAGGACACTCAGACTGCCATTGTCACTGGGACTGGGTGCTCCTCCACGGCGGGCTTGCCTGGTGGAAAGCATCCTTGTGTGTTTGCATGAATGAACTGAAGAGCCCTGTCACTAAAGCACTCTCTCCCAGCCATTGGGTCCCCATGCTCCTGGGTGGTCCTGAAGGGAGAGGGGCCTCTTATCCTAAGGAATAGCCCAAGGCATGAACCTTGGCTGTGACAATTGGCTAAGGTACCAGGCTCGACTTTTACCAAGAACTTAGGGGTGGGACTGAGGTATCGAGCCGCGGGGGTGGGGGGCAGGAGGCAGTGGTTGAGGAGGCCTGGCAATTACTGGTTCAAATTACCCAAATGTATAAAACGGTACAGACGTGAAAACCCTTCCCTCCATTCGCGTCTCCCAGCCTCCTCATCCCCATCCCCATCCCCAGAGAAGACTGCCAGTGTTGGTTTCGGTAGGTCCTTTGGGAATCATAAATCATTTTTATTTTCTTTACTCCATTTACTTCTCCTACCACAGTAAAGTGAGTAGGAGAGCAAACATCAGTCCTGTGTCACCAAGGAGGGACCTGAGGGTCAGAGAGAGGGAGACATTGAGCAGAGCCTGCACTGAGCCCTGCAGACCGCCAGGTCTGAGGCCCACTCGGCCGGGCCTTGGCTCACCGCGTGGCTCCAGGAGAGAAGACAGCCAACCACACACGCCGCACCAGGGGAGCCCTCCCCTCCCGAGGCTTTATCAGTGCAAGACTGGATTCTTCTTCCCTGGGCTCTTTTTTTTTTTTTTTTTTTTTTTTCCTGATTCCAGAGCACACCTGGGGACCAAGCCGAGGCTTGTCCCTCCCGGGCTTGCCCTCCCTACCTGTGTTCTGGCAGCATCTGCGAGTGTTTCCAGAGAAGGCCGGTGCTTGTACAGCTGGGCGTCCTTCTGTGCCTTCCCTCTCTGTCCTGCCTCTGCCCCCAGGGTCTGCAGGACAGAGGCTCTCTGTTCCTGCACCTGTTTTGCTGCCTCTGCCAGGAAGCCTGTCCTGATGCTGGGTTGGGAAGGATCACTGGTCCTTTAGGGCCTTCATACCATCTGACCCTCGCCATAAACTCAGGAGACAGGCTTGAGGAACCTAGCAATCAGAGAGGCCAAGTGACCTGCCCAAGACTCCACAGCGTGCAAGTGGCCCCAGTGCAACCGAATGAGGGGCTTCTAATGGCAACTCCCAAACTAGGTCTGTCATACCATGCAGCCTCGATGGAGTGTCCAGGTCCTTTGTTCCTGCCTCTTATGAGCAGTTGGAACTACGGAAAGTTGAAGGTCATAGACTTGGGGATTAACTGGCTAGTTTCAAGACCTGGCTTTGCACTTGCCACCTCTATAATTCGGAGCACACTTTGATTCCCTCTAACACTAGTCAACTGAAAAATAGAAATGATGATTTGACTCCTAAGGTCCTTGTGAGGCCACAACATGAAGGAGAAAATCGGACGATGCACCTAGCACACTCATCAGGGCTGGGTTAGAAGTGAGCAGCATAGGCTATGGACTAGGATCCTTAATGACATTTTGCCTTACCCTTTTTTTTTTAATTTTTAAATTATTTGTTCTAATTAGCTATACGTGACGGCAGAATGCGTTTTGACTCATTGTACACAAATGGAACACAACTTTTTCGTTTCTGATTGTGCACCATTCATGCAATCATACATATACATAGGGTAATAATGACCATCTCATTCTATAAAAACTTATTTTCAGCTCCAATTCTGCCTTTGCTTCTGGCAGGTGGAGAACTAGACTCACTGATTTTTGGGTTTGGGGCTGTGTTTTGCACAGAACAGTTCACATCTGAGCTGAGGCCTGCAGGGTAAGCAGTCAAAGCAGCAGAGGCAGCCAAGACCGGCGAGAGCAAAGGACTGCAGGTGTGAGCACACCTGGGGCTTTCCCCAGATGACTTCTCCCAGGAGCAGGTGTGGGGAGAGATAAGTCTAGAGAGATAAAGAGGAACCAGACCTTTACAGAGGGTTAAATTGATAATATGATTGGCTCCTGGCTTGGAGGGGGTAGAGCGCAGGCCTTGATGGGAATCAAACCAGAACCCCAAGTCTGAGGCTATTTTAGGCAGAATGGAGAGACACAGAATCTCCTTGGTATCTCCAGCTACCTCACAACGGACTGATAGCAAGAACTCAGTTGTTGCTTTGTCGTTGGATGAACTCATCTGTTTCTCTTCCCAGTTGTAAGTTTTCCTTATGACTGATTCTGTTTTCCCTCCATTTACCAGGCTACCCTTCCCACTGCCAGGGCAACTTCAGATGAAGACAATCTCTTATGCATTTAAAGCGGGAGGCACTTCGGAATGTTGGATGGTAAAACCAGAACAGTTCCAATTTGGGAAATAAAGGGATCAGACAACAATTAAAAACAAGGAAGCCATGAAAAGTTGCCTCTTAGACTCTCTGCAGTATAGCAAAACATATTTGTTTCCTACTAGAACAGTGGGGAGGATAATTCTCTAAAGCCCGTGTCAAACAAGACATGGTGGTACATAGAAAGTGACGATGTGGCCCACAATTTCCAAATTCGTGTATAACATCACCAGCCCTGGCTTTGTTTGATATGCTTTCTTTTTTTTTTTTTAATTTTCATGAGACTAAAAATATTTCCAAGCATAACCTAGTTTCACCTCAATTCTTATAGCCTTGGGTAGCACTGAACAGTGCTACCTCATTTTTTTTTTAGTCTATACTTATGATAGGCAGAATAATGGATCCCCAAAGATGTCCGTATCTCAATCCCTGTCACCTCCGAATCTGTTAGTCTACGGGGCAAAGGAGACTTAAGGTTGCTGCCCAGTGGACCTTGAAACAAGATTATCCTGGATTATGCAGGCAGGCACAAATGTAAGCAGTCATGAAGGTCCTTAAAAGAGGGAGACGTGCCACACTGAGGGAGATGTGGTGATGGATGCTGAGTGATGAAGCCACCAGTCGAGAAATGCAGGTGGCCTCTGGAGATGAGAAGATGCAAGGAAACGGGTCCTTCCCCGGAGGCTTCGGGAAGGAACCCAGCTCCGCTGACACCTCGATTTTAGCCCAGTGAACCCATGTGGGACTTCTGACCTCCAGAACTGCCAGTATATTGGGGTTGGTTTAAGCCGCCAAGTGTGCTTGTCTGCTGTAGCGGAAGTGGGAAGCCAGTCCAGTGCCCTGACTTGCTGTGGGAACGTGGCCCTCCTGCTCCCACCCTGCCCCCGTCTCGCTGTACCTTCTGGACAGATGTCCCAGGGCTGCACCATGAAGACTCGCAAACACTCCTTCCATGTTCTGGCCCCTTGGAGATGTGTGAGGCCCACGTGGCCATGGCCCTTGCTTGGCCCTGCGACCCATCGGGGAGGTCATCCTGCAGGACACACAGAGCTTCACGTTCTGGGTTGCCATAGTCACCCTCGGGCCCTGCTGACCTCATTACTCCAAAGCCCACCCTCATTCACCAAGGAGCTGAGAGGAGCCTCCTTTGCCCACTTTGGGCTTCTGAGTCTCAAGGGCGTGCTGTCACTTCCCTGATCCGTATCTTCAGGGCCCTCGGGGTATAGTGTCAGGAAAGGATTCGGACCCATGCTTGAGACCCAGGCTGTCATCCCAGCCCAGCTACCTGCCCCAGCTCTTCCCCGGGTCCTACCTGCAAGCTGCCTGCTCGTAACCAAATACCCTCGTGGAGATCAAGTGCTGTAGACAAGCCCATTCCTCCACCATGCTCCCAGATCCATTTCCGCCCTGCCCTGACCACAGGGACTCCTTCTATGCCTGCAAAAGAGCTTCAGAGCCTCCTGCTCCCTGACCCCTGCTTCTGGAATCTTGAGTTTCTCTACTGTGGCCTCATTCACTGCAGGGGTTTCCAAGACCTTGACTTGCCAGTAGGGAAGAGCCACAGAAATACCTCCCGCTCCCGACAAAAGTAAACAAATAAATAAGCAAATAAATATATCTCATCATCCCAGGGCCCCTGGAGGGCCACCAGCTGGGCAGTAGGCAAAGTGAAGTCATCACCTAAGCCAGGTTTGTGCCCTCAGAGACTTGTCGGGGCAACCTCTTTTGGAGAGAGATGAGGATGGAGGAGGAATTGAATTCAATTGCCTCTCCCCATTACTCCTCCTTCCCCTCCAGCTTTTTAATCTCACCACCACCACCACCACCTGCATGCATGTCAGTAGCAGGCAAGGTGACCCCCGGTCTTGTTCCAGCCCCAGGGTTGACCTAGCCTCTTTGGCAGGTCCTTGGCTGACAGATCAGCCAAAGCGAAGGGGAGGTCTCTTGCAAGCTGGGCCAGGACCCACCAATCAGACCCTGTCTGTGCAGCTGAATCTCTTGTGAGGACTCATTTGCATAATTTGGTTCAATATTTACTGAGCCAACCTCATTTTCTGGGCTGTCTCCACGGCCGACAGCTGGCAAGGCTGCAATTATGGCATTACGTGCACGCGGGGAAGCCACTGGGAGCAGACACCCAGAGGCAGCTTCCAAACAAACCCAGCCTTAGGCAGCCCGGGCTGGGTCTCCCCGGGAATCTCCACAGCTGGAAGTCTGCCTGGGCCACGACTGCAAGCCAGGCGACACCCAGATGCAGCCAACAACAGCATGGGCAATAGTAATACCGCAGGAGCTGAGTTTTGTCAGGTGGATGTGCACAGGAACGAGACTAGGCACTTAGGAATTTCCAGCCCTCACAGCAGCTCTGGGAGGGAGGGAGGGAATCTGTTAGGACTGTTTTATCCAACTGTTTGAGCAAAATGAAACTTTGTTAGCCAGGAAAATCCCTTGAGGGGCATTAGGTGAGCTTCAGGCAGCGCTAGATCGGGGACGTGAATGACGTCATCCAGAGTCCAGGGCGGACTTCACGCTCCAGCTCCGCGCAGACTCTCCTGGCCACGGCAGCTCAGGCTCCATGCTCACCTGGTTCTCGTGGTGGCAAGTCTGAGGCTGGTGCCAGAGACCTGAGGTTCACCTGAGTGGACGGGCTGGGGTGTCGCAATGGCTCCGCGCTGTAGCCAGGGACACAGTGATTGGCTTAGCTGACAGTTATGCGCCCTTCCCTCCCCCAGCGTCCAGACACCGCGAAAAGGGGGAGAGAGGACCCCTAGGGAAACAGTAGGAATTGATTTTGGATGAAGTGGAGGCAATTCACATGCCTTACAGGTGGGGACTTGGTTGTCATGATTCCGATGAGTAAACAGACCTAGAGCAGGAGGCTGTGTTCACTGAGAGAAAGCACAGGAGTCTCCTGTGCCTGAGCCCGGATCCGTGTGACTAGGGAGTATGTGCCCTATTCCCAGAGTGCTACCTTGATCCCCCAAAACAGGAAGGAAGGCGATGTGGGTCCCCACACTTGGTGGGGCAGGGACAACTGAACTGGTCCCTACACTGGATTTAATGTTCCACTGTCTTGAACTTTGTTAGGTTTTTTGGGGGGGGGCGGTGGGGGACAGGTACCAGGGATTGATCTCAGGGGCACTCGACCACTGAGCCACATCCCCAGCCCTATCTTGTATTTTATTTAGAGACGGGGTCTCACTGAGTTGATGAGCACCTCACTGTTGCTGAGGCTGGCTTTGAACTCAAAATCCTCCTGCCTCCGCCTCCTGAGCCACTGGGATTATAGGCGTGCACCACCTCACCTGGCTGGGATAGTTTTTGAGGAAAGGGACTCATGCTTTCATTGTGCACTGAGACCTACAAATTATGCATCTACTCCTGGGTGGGGTTAGGCAAAACTTTACTGCTCCTGAATAGACCTTGTCCCCAGGGTGCTGGAGTTTGGGAACCTTGCAGATTCCAGGTCAGGGCACTTGCTTTCCCTGCAGGTTGCACTGGGCTGGGCCTCTGATTTGTGTTCTTTGAGGAAATTTTCAGCTCCTTAGTCCAGATCCTGATTGAGAACGGTGATCTTTTAATAGGCCTGCAGGGTCCAATTCTTGCCCCTGAGGACTGGGTCTCCTCCCAGTGACCTGCTTCTTCTTAGGCAAGAATGAACCCTTCTGGCAATTTCCTACCTTCCCAGGATAGCCCCTGGTTCTAGCTGCTGGCCACTGGCCTGTTTCAGGAATATCAGTGACTCAGAGCCCACTGCCTGGCTCTACCTGCCCTCACCTCCATCCACCTCTGGACTTCCAGTCTCTAGAGGAGTTTATCCTAATGCAACACATGACCACAGCCACAGTCACTGCATGGCACCTGCCACGTGCCACCTCTCCCCATGAGACCAGTGCTCTGCTACGCCCGATGAAATACTGTCCCAGGAATCCTAAGACCTTCGCCAAGAGCACCACCTCACATTGTTTTTCAGATACCAGCAAAGAACCCTGTTCCACCCAGGGACATAAGGAAGTGCCTCTCCAGTGGTGTTAGGGTGTCTCCAGGCAGCTGCACTAGAGCTGAGTCCCCAAGAGTGCCTCTGAGACCACTCCCCTCATTCTCTGGGAGCAATCATTGAGCTCCCAGCTATACCCAGGACCCTCAATAGTTTGGGGTCAAGGCACTTCCCAGATCTTTGATTTAGAAGTTGATATTCTACTCAGTCCATTGCTCATTTACTCAACAATAGGTTGTTTTTCTGTTCCAGGCACTGAACTAGGTACCAATGTGCAAAGGATGCCATCTCAGATAGAGGCCGACCATGGTCGTAGCTCAGGCTGCAATTACAAAATACCAGGACTATGATGCTTAATTAAACCACAGATGCTCATTTCTCACGGTTCTGGAGGCTCCAAGATCAGTGTGCCAGCCCACTGGGGGCCCTACCCCTGAGCCACATCCCAAAGTTTCTCTTCCCTTTCCTGTAAGAACACTAATCCCATCACGTGACCTCCACCCTCGAGACCCCAGGAAAACCTAATTACATCCCCAATGCCCCACCTCCAAATACCAGCGCATTGAAGAGTAGGGCTTCAACACAGGAACGGTGGGGGACACCAACAGTCAGTCCAAAACAAGAACTTAGGGCACAGTCTCAAGTCAGACTTCCTGGATTCAAATGATGATCTGAAACCTAACAGCTCCATGACCTTGAGCGTTTGCATCTGAGTTTCATCACCGTAAAATGGGGGTATACTTGTCAGTGTTCCCAAGGGAAACGAAACCAATAGAGTTGTGGGGGAAGGAATTGGCTCACGTGGTCGAGAGGGCACAAGGACAGGCAGCAGGCTGGAGGCCCAGGGAAGACAGGAGACGCAGTAGTCTGAGTCCAAACACTGCCGTTGGCTGCAGACTTCCCCCTTACCTGCCTGGGAGGTCAGTCATGGTTCCTGCCAGGTTTTCTACTGATTGGATGAGGCCCACCCACACTAGGGAGGGCAATCTACTTACTCACAGTCCACCTTTTAAATGTGAATCTTATCCAAAACACACCTTCACAGAAACAGCCAGAATAATGCTTGACTAAATATGTGGTCACGTGGCCAGGCAAAGTCAACACACAATGAACCGTCATGAGGTAAGAATAATACATCTTAAAGGATGTGGGCAATAAGTGGGTGAATAGAATAAAGATTTTAGGATATACCTAAATGAGTGCTAAGTCAGGGTTAGCAATTACTGTTACTATTGAAAGAGTCAATTATACTTACAACATGAACAGAATTTTTTTAAAATTTATTTTTATTGTAAACAAATGGGATACATGTTGTTTCTGTTTGTACATGGAATAACAGCATACCATTTGTATATTCATACATTTACAGAGTAATGATGTTTGATTCATTCCGTTATTTTTTTCCTTCCCCCCACCCCTCCCACCCCTCTTTTCCCTCTATACAGTCGCTCCTTCCTCCATTCTTGCCCCCCTCCCACCCCCCATTATGTGTCATCATCTGCTTATCAGTGAGATCATTCGCCTTTTGGATTTTTGAGATTGGCTTATCTCACTTAACATGATATTCTCCAATTTCATCCATTTGCCTGCAAATGCCATAATTTTATTATTCTTTATAGCTGAGTAATATTCCATTGTATATATATACCACAGTTTCTTTATCCATTCATCAATTGAAGGGCATCTAGGTTGGTTCCACAGTCTGGCTATTGTGAATTGAGCAGCTATGAACATTGATGTGGCTGTATCTCTGTAGTATGCTGAGTTTAAGTCCTTTGGGTATAGGCTGAGGAGTGGGATAGCTGGGTCAAATGGTAGGTCCATTCCAAGTTTTCTAAGGAATCTCCACACTGCTTTCCAGAGTGGCTGCACTCATTTGCAGCCCCACCAGCAATGTATGAGTGTACCTTTTTCCCCACATCCTCTCCAACACCTATTGTTGCTTGTATTCTTGACAATCGCCATTCTAATTGGGGTGAGATGGAATCTTAGTGTAGTTTTGATTTGCATTTCTCTTATTACTAAAGATGGTGAACATTTTTTCATATGTTTGTTGATTGCTTGTAGATCTTCTGTGAAGTGTCTGTTCATATCCTTAGCCCATTTGTTGATTGGATTATTTGTATTCTTGGTGCAGTTTTTTGAGTTCTTTATATATTCTGGAAATTAGTGCTCTATCTGAAGTATGAGTGGCAAAGATATTCTCCCACTCTATAGGCTCTCTCTTCACATTGCTGATAATTTCCTTTGTTGAGAGAAAGCTAGTTCGTTTGAATCTATCCCAGTTATTGATTCTTGCTTTTATTTCTTGTGCTATGGGAGTCCTGTTAAGGAAGTCTGATCCTAAGCCAACAAGTTGAAGATTTGGACCTACTTTTTCTTCTATAAGATGCAGGGTCTCTGGTCTGATTTCAAGGTCCTTGATCCATTGCGAGTTGATTTTTGTGCAGGGTGAGAGATAGGGGTTTATTTTCATTCTGTTGCATATGGATTTCCAGTTTTCCCAGCACCATTTGTTGAAGAGGCTATCTTTTCTCCACTGCATATTTTTGGCACCTTTGTCTAGTATTAGAAAATTGTATTTATTTGGGTTTGTGTCTGTGTCCTCTATTCTGTACCATTAATCTACCTGTCTATTTTGGTACCAATACCATACTGTTTGTGTTACTATTGCTTTGTAGTATAGCTGAAGTTCTGGTATTGTGATACCCCCTGTTTCACTCTTCCTGCTAAAGAATGCTTTAGCTAGTCTGGGTTTCTTATTCTTCCAGATGAATTTCATGATTGCTTGCTCTATTTCTGTAATGAACATCATTGGGATTTTAATTGGAATTGCATTGAATCTGTATAGCACTTTTGGTAGTATGGCCATTTTGACAATATTAATTCTTCCTATCCAAGAACATGGGAGATCTTTCCATCTTCTAAGGTCTTCCTTAATTTCTTTCTTCAATGTTTTGTAGTTTTCATTGTAGAGATCTTTTACCTCTTTGGTTAGATTAATTCCCAAGTATTTTATTTTTTTTGAGGCTATTACAAATGGAGTTGTTTTCCTTATTTCCCTTTCAGCTGTTTCGTCGCTTGCATATAAAAATGCTTTAGATTTATGCGTGTTGATTTTATAGCCTGCTATTTTGCTGAATTCATCGATGAGGTCTAGAATTTTTCTGGAGGAGGTTTTTGGATCCTCTAAATATAGAATCATGTCATCAGCAAATAGGGACAGCTTAAGTTCCTCTTTTCCTATTTTTTCAGATTTATTGTGCCGTCACCAAAAAGGATACAGTAGGCCAGAGAGCCAATGGGGCGTTGTCCTTCCTGGTTAGTGGAGGGAGAACCTGAGGCACTTACAGCATCAGTAGATTGCACCCAGACTCGGGCCCTGCGCCTGGCTCTTCCTAGGCAGGCACTGCCTCTTCGGGCTCATCTCCTTCTGCTGGCTCACACCTGCCCCTGGACGCTCACCAGCTGCTTCTCCTACTTCTGGTCTCACCTCTGCCCCAGCTGTCTTGCTCACTTACTGGATCTGAACTCTTCTTCAGGGTCCACGGGCACTTGGTGACGTTCCCCCCGATCCTGCTCCACCTGAGCCCTGTCTCCCCACCCCCACCCCGTTAGATGTAACAGCCCCCACCTGTCCTTCCTTGGCAGGGGTACCCTGAACTTTCTCCAGCATTAGGTTCTCCTTGTATTAGAGTTGCTTAGTCACAAATTTTACCTCCCCGCGTTTTTTTCTGCCTCTCGAATGTACCCAGTTCACCCCCAGCTCAGTGCCCTCTGTTCCTTCCACGTACAACACCCCTTCTACAGACCTTCATACAGCTGCCTCCTCCTTCTCTTCCACAATCAAACAATCTTATTTTTCAGAAATGGACCCCCTTCCCCATTCTGTGATCTTCAATCTCCGGTCACTGTCTGAGGTTACCTGATTCATCTGTGCTATCAGTCAGGGTCCAGAGGGGACAAAAGCTCACTCCAGGTAATTCAACAGGAAGAATTTCATAAAGGGATTTAGTCATGGGGCATCAGAAGAGCAAACTGGGGAAGTGCACCCAACTGCTAGAGATCACCTCATCTGAAAGCTGGAGAAACAACAGAGGAGGCCAGGAGCCCCCTCCGTGATAGAGTGGAGCGAGGGGAGGGGAGGGGAGGGGAGGGGAGGGGAGGATCCCAGGGCAAGCAGGCGGACAGCCCTAACCCTGACCCTCTCTCCCCTGGAAGGCAGGTTTTGCATGGGGCGGGGCCTGTCCTGTTTCCTCCCAGCACCTCCTCCTCTCTGAGCACAAGCGACTTTCAATAAATGAAGACTCTGGGGGATGGAAGCATACTTGAGCCTTAGTTTAGACAGTCACATGCAGATAAAAATAGTCACCCTAAGTTGGACTGTGATGAGTAAATGAGAATATTTAGTAAGTACACATGCCTAAAATTTCAGGCAGCAACTGATAAGGACTCTGTAAAGGGCTGTAGAGTTGCTGGGCATGGTGGTGCACGCCTGTGATCCCAGCAGCTTGGGAGGCTGAGGCAGGAGGATCTCTAGTTCAAAGTCAGCCTCAGCAATGGCAAGGTGCTAAGCTAATCAGTGAGATCCTGTCTCTAAATAAAATACAAAATAGGGCTGGAGATGAGGCTCAGTGGTTGAGTGCCCCTGAGTTCCAACCCTGATACCAAAAAAATAAAATAAAATAAAAAATAAAAAGGATTGTAGACGTCATGAGCTCATCCACTTTCCGGTTGCACTTGGCCATGGCCATTAGACCCAGACAAGTAGTGAATTCCTGGGGGCCACTTGTGTCTCCTGAGACAATAAAATGTCAGTTTTTTCATGTGACTTTCCACTTACAACCTTTACAAAAACGATTTCCATGGACTGTCTAAACGTGAATTCAGTAATAACAGCTATTAATTACTGAGAGTTCAACCATGCCTGGCACTGTTCTAAAACCCTAGCCTCTGTCAATTCCCTTCATCTTTACAAGGGCCTGACAAAGTAGATACTACAGGTGAGGAAACTGAGGCACAGGCAGGTGAAGTAACATAGGTCACAGGGCTAGTAGGAGGCAGAGCTGTGCTTTAACTCAAGCCATCTGGTTTCAGCTTATACTCCAGCCACCAGACACGATGCTTTTACAGTTGGTTTCGTGAGAAACGGTATGAAACGATCCGAGGTCTCCCAGGCAGGGGTCAGCTGGGGAGCTCTCCCGCATCCTGAGCAGGAAGGCTCAGCCTCTCTTCACTCCACGGCTTTCCACGGGCAGTGGCCCTTGGGCCCCTGACCCAGCACAGACACAGTGCCATGTGTGAGGTGTGGGGTAGCTGGTGGGGCAGGATGGAACAGGATCACTGCTTGCCTCCTCTTGCTTCCGGCCAAAGCTGCATGGCTGTGGGTGAGAGGGACAGCAGGTGGGAGGAGAAGGGGCTGCTGGCTGGCAGTTCCGGGGAGAGGCCCAAGCCCGCGGCAGTTCTGTGTGCCCTGATACTGCCCCACCCCCAACCGCACAGCAAAGGACGGTGCCCCATGGGTCACATAAACACAAGCGCGGGAACCTTTCCACACACTGGCAGGGAGACGCTCAGGGGCTCCATAGTGACCCTGTCAGCAGGCCGCATTCTGGGGCTGCCCACACACATGGGGGCAGCCAGCGGCACCTGAATGGTTTGTGGCCACCAAGTTTTTGTGGGAACAGCAAGAGGTGAGGCAGACGGGTCAAAAGTTAACACCTGGGAGTCAAAAGCTCTGGAAGGCCAAATGCAAGATGGTATCTTGATTTGACACTGGACCAGTAGAAGACATTAGTGGAGGAGCTGGGGAGATAGCTCAGTCGGTAGAGTGCTTGCCTCACATGCACAAGGCCCTGGGTTCCATCCCCAGCACCACAAAAAAAAAAAAGGCAAGACCTTAGTGGAAATCCTCTGTAGTAAGCCCCAAAGCCAAAAGCCAGAGTGGCCAAAGTTCAACGTTATCATCTCAGTTGTGATGAGTGGACCACAGCTCGGTCAAGTGTTAGTGCTCCAGACACTGAAAGAGCAGGGGTACAGGAACGCTACCTTGCAACTTTTTCAGAAATCTTAAGTCATTCCAAGAGTGTTTTATTAATATATATGTTTAAAAATTCTCAGAGGGAATTCCAACTCCCTCATGTGCTATGTTCAGTCATAAAAACCCCTCTGTGCCTCAGCCCCAGGGCCTACCTATCCCTCTTCTCCCTTTGAGATTTCTTTAAGAAATCTGTATATATTCTGAGGGCAAAATAATATTCATATTTCATTTATGGGATTTTATAGTTTCATCTTTTACATGTAGGTCTTTAGTGAATAAAAGATAACTAATGATACACATATAATGAAGTGATCTTCTTTTCGTGCAGATAGGAGCCGGTTTCCCCAACACCATTCAATTTTGCTTCCTTTTTGCAGTTCTAGGGACAGAACCCAGGGGCACTCTGCCACTAAGCTACATCCCAGCACCCCCGCCCCCTTTTTATTTTTTGAGACAGGATTTTGCTAAGTTGCTGAGGTTGGCCACCATGACTGACTGTCCACTGAGGCTTGCCATCACTTCTACCCCATATCAAGCACTCGAGTATTTATGGGAGTGTTTTAGTTGCACTATTTTGCTCCACATGTTTGCTTTGCCCTGTGTGGCTTCTTTGACTTCTTAACACACCAATAATTGGAAAGTGAGGTGGTTGAACCATAAATATCATCATTGCAGATGAGGACACGCAGGCTCAGAAAATTAAGGGAATGCTCTAAGACCACACAACTTTAAGTGGGCAAAGCAGGATCTGAACTCAGGTCCTAGTTCCTTTAAAGACTGGGCTGTCCTGTGTCTGCTGTCTTTCCCAGGAAGGAAAAAGAAACAGGCTGACAAATTTGATTGCAGTGGCTTCTTGATCCAGCCTCAAAGAGGTCAGGTTTCTTTCCAGAAGAAACTTACATTTCCTTTCAATGCCCGGGACTAGACAGAAGAGCCACATGGTCAGCGTTTCTAAGGAGCAGCACTAGCTCAGGACCCAGAGAGACAGCCCTGCTTTAGTGGGCTGCCTGCTTCCAGTTCGTGGCCATGGGAAGGGCTTGGAAGCCTCATAATCATCTTTATCTTTTGAAAATAGATCTAAACACATCTGCCCCCTACTAAAAGCAAAATAAACCACACTACCCACCTCTGGCAGGGGCGCTGGCGATAGTTCCGGATGAAGCAACAGGCTATAGACTTTTGCTTGTTTTGGTTTTAGTTTCTTTTTAGTCCATAAATCTCTTTTCCCCACAAGATTTATGTACAGAAGCCCAGATGTGAAATATTAACTTGTAGCTTTGGAGGTTGGTGGCCTGAAGCCCTCCTGTTCAATGTCTGTGCCAGGTGAATAGTAGGTCCTCAGTAGAATATTTGTAGAATCGATGAAGTAAGCCTTGGGCCTGTTCATGAATAAGTTGGCCAGTCACCAACTCAAGGGTGTAAACAGGGCCCCTGTTCTAACGTATCTTCCACCCCAATAACAATGCCCAAGCCACTCCAGTGATCCGTCTCTCTCCAATGTGGTACTTTCTTGCATCTGTCCCTTACAAAAGCTGTGACCTCAGCCTGAAATGCCTTTCCTCCCACTTCTGTGAGCTCTTTCCAAACCCTCCCGCCCTGCTCGCACATCTGTTCCACGAGGCTTCCTCATTTCTTGCCAGTTCCCCTGTGGGCCCTGACTTTGTGCTGATTTTGCACCTGGTGGAGTATTCTTCAGGACACTGGAAAGGTCCATCTGTCACAGGACTCCTCAGGGTAGGGCCTGGGTCCCTTAGGCCTCGACCTGGGCCTGGTACTTCGTGCTGTCACATAAACAACTCAATAAATGAATCAACAGCTCAGCTCCAACACCTGGGCAGGGAGACAATGGCTGATGCAGTGGAAGTGTATCATTGGAGGAGATGGCTCAGGACAGACTTCCTGGATGGACCAGTGGTGGTGGACACCTGGCAACATCTGCCAAGTTGAAAGGAGGTGCCTTTATCTGTGTCAAAGTCGGGGAGGAGTGAGTCTATGGGGTTGGGTTTCTGCCATCACAGCTGAGAACAGCAGTCAATCAACAGCCAGCTCCTGGAGTGAGGGCCTTCCTCCTGTCTGGGGACTCTTCTAATACCCAAGCCTCCCACTCTGCTCACTCACAGACCCTGGCCCTGGAGAAGTCTCTCCCACCTTCATGGCCCCTGCCAGGCTGGGGAAGAGCCCCTTACACATCCCAACTCTCGGGTTTCCTTTTGAATCCTGTAGCCAACTGTTCCACGGGCAGGCACCAAGAACCCTGAATCCCTGAGAATTTTCCTGGGTTCCAGTCCCATATGGTGACCAGAGGTACCAAGGTCTGGAGGCCCAGACCTGTTTTCCTGACCCTGGAAACAAGTAGACTGATGCTCGTGTGTGTGTGTGTGTGTGTGTGTGTGTGTTCCAAGCTCACAGTGTCCCACTGTGAGCTTTCCTGAGGGTGGTGTGAGTCCACCATTGCTCAAAATTGCATCGTGTAGCTTGAGATTCTGAGTTTGGTAAAGTTAAAAAGAAAGGGATACCGAAGAATGCAAAAGCAATCTGGGCCATGGAGAAAAAGGGCTCTCTGGAAACCTTCCTGGTTCACAACCCCCAGATGCCTCCCCGGCCCAGGGGCTGCAGAGACCACTCACTGAAGAATCCACGAGGGCAAGTGAGACCCGCTGCTGCACCTGGACTGGGTCAGCGATGGATACTGGGGAGTAGGGAGCTACAGGTGGGGTTGCAGGCCAGATGGTGGATCCTGCAGTGATCCCGTGCATGCCTCTGGATGAGACCCAGCCCTCTGGATGCAGGAGCTGCCTGTGTTCGGATGGGGTTTGAAGGTGAACAGGGCGATTCTTCTAAAGGGATGGATTTCTCTATCCCTGCGCCACTCTGGCTGTAGTAATATAAACCCTAGAGAGAAAATCCCATCTGAATCAAATCCTATCAGCTCTTCCTGTGCCCTCCCTCCAGGCTGGCCGTAGGAGGGCCAAGACCATCCCTGAGACCTGTTGTCTTCTGGACCCCTGGCATGAAACCGGGCCAGGGGAGACCTGGAGCCAGGTGTGAATCCCCACCTCCACCAGCCGTGTTCTAGTTCTGAGAATGGGGGCCCACCGCTCAGTCCCTCTGAACCTCCGTCTCCTCATCTACACAGCAGTTCTTCCTGAGGATCGAGCGCACTACCTGCAGCCCTATAGGTTATTCTCTCCTTTCTCCTGTGGAGCCTGGGCAAGAGAGGCCACTATGGACTAGACTTTGTTACCCGGACATCCTCCCTTCCTCCTGCTCACCCGATTCTCCACGGGTGGCATCCACTCTCCCAATGTCCCAGAGAACCCAGCTCTTTCTCTCCTGCCTGGACCTTCTCACTTTGTGCTCCTTCCCGAAGCCAACTCGGCGCGTCCTCACCACGAGGAGGCGCGTCAGGGCACGGGGGGGGGGGGGGGGGGGCGGCTTCCCTTGGCCTTTCCAGCCTGTTCTTGTCCGGTTCCGTATTTATCCCCCCGTCACTCACTTGGGTTTTCATTTTATTTTCTTTCTATAACGTCAGACGAGTCTCTCTCCTCCCCAACCTTGCGACCTCCAAAGACGTCAAAGCACAATTTCTCGCACTTGCCTGGTTAGCTCAGGCGCCGAGCTCCACGGGTGCAGCCGCGACACTGTCCAGAGAAATAACTGCGCGCACAGGTGGGCGCGGCTAGGCGAGCCCCGCCCTGCGCACGTGGAGCTCAGGGCGGAGCAAGGGGCGGGTCCTCTGCTGGCGGGCGGAAAGCCGCCGCGCCTCGGGCTTGCAGGAGGGCAGGGCTGAGCCGGGGGTCGGTGGAGTGGAGGGGCCTGGAGGCTCTCTAGGCACAGGTGGGTAGCACAGCCCTGGTCCAGGAAGAAGGTGTAGACGGGATCAGGTCTGCGAAGCGCTTTGAGCCAAGCCGGGGCGTTTAGAGGTTTATCCTGAAGGTGGGAACAGGGCGCAGCAGGGCAGAGGGGCTTCAGCCACCTCTCCAAACAGCGTCTTCCGTGTCACTCAGCGTCAGTCAGCGAGTCCTGGTTGGGAAACCCATCACACAGCACGGGGACTCGCCAACCTTTTGGTTTAAGGACCACTTTCCCCGCCTCTCAAGAATCATTAGGAAGAGTTTTTGCTCCTGTGGATTTTACCTAACAACATTTACATGATAGAAATGGAGGCTGAGAAGTGGTTGTTAGTAGTTCATGCATTTAAAGTAAACACGTTCCATGGTGGAATTTGTTTTGGTGGTGCCGAGGATTCGAACTCGGGGCCTTGTGCATGCTGGGCAAGCACTTCCCCTACTGAGCCACATCTTCACTTACCAACATCCTCAAGTTAAAAAAAAAATAACCTTTTTTTTTTTTTTTTTTTTTTTTAATGAGAAGAATGGAATTGTATCTGAACTTGGCTGGCTTCAATCCACCTGCTGGATATCTGGCCCTGGGGACCTCTGGAAACCCACCGTGTGTCTACAGGTGGTCGTGAACGCCCCAGGGCATTTCCCCTATCTACAGCCATTCCCCCACCCTCCCTGTGTCATTTTAAAGGCCCAGGGCTCAGCCTGAGGGAAGGCAGGAAGGGAAAACAGGAGAACACAGAACTCACACCTGACTGGCACTCACTCCCCACCTTGATGGATCAGCTGATCCCAATACAATAAACCCTAGAAACTTCCCTCCCTAGCCTCCTGTCCTGCCCTAATGGATCACCTGACCCTAGTAAACCGCAGGAACTTCTTTCGTGCCCCGCCTAAATGAAACCTATAAAACCCAGACCCTTGGCTCGGCCCTGGGTGGTTTTCTGCCCGAAGATGAGCCTCCCGGCTGTTTCATTAACTCATGGGCTGATCCCTGGTCGGCTCCCTACCTCAGTTCCCTACCTCTGTTCTTTGTGCTTATATTTTCGGATCCCTGACTGGGAGCCCACTCTGTGCTTACAAACATGGCAAGAGGAATCCTGGTGTCACTCTGAAAGTAGTGTGGACCTTAGTGATTCCCTGAAGTGGTACTCGTGCCACACCCAAGGAACTGCTGGTGTGCAGCAGCTGGACATGCACCAGAGGAGCTAATGGCTGTCAAAGCAGCAGGAAGCACAAAGACCTCACAGGAGGAACGGAGACCGGGCTCAGGGAGTGTGAAGGGAGGCAGTGTCAGTAGTAGCTTTGCCCAATTGACCTCATTTTAACCTCTCTGTAAGAATGGCAATAATGCCTTGTGTAAGGAAAGCCCTTAGCACAGGGTGAGGCACTGGACTTATACATTTCCTTGGGTCAGAATAGGACTTTACAAAAATAGTAGCATTTTAGTAGCTGGGAAATGTGCATAAGCATGTGGTAGGCTGTGTCTGCTCTGTAACAAGGACCAGACATGAACACCAGATGCACGGATGCCTTGCAAATTCTGGTACATTAGCACAACCACTTCATCTAAGTGTAATGTATCAAACTAGTGAGCTGAAATTGGGGAGGCATTAATAGAGGTACCATACACAGAACAAGGGAGGTGAGAGTTCCCCATCTTTCTAGCTTGTGTGTCAAGCTAGAAATACACAAGCTAGAAAGACATCTGCTGCCTCTGGGTACCGGAGGGAGCTGGAAATGACATCAGGGATGATGGGAGCCAGTTTTTTGAGAAACGGAGTTAGAAACATGGGAAGGGAGCCTGGCGCAGTGGCACAGGCCTGTAATCCCAGTGGCTCAGGAGGCTGAGGCTGGAGGATTAAAGCTCAAAGCCAGCCTCAGCAAAAGCAAGGTGCTAAGCAACTCAGTAAGACCCTGTCTCTAAATAAAACACAAAATAGGGCTGGGGATGTGGCTTTAGTGGTCAAGTGCCCCTGAGTTCAATCCCCAGAAAAAAAATATAGAAAGGGAGAAGCTAGAAAGCCTTGTGGTGCGGGATTAGAGTTAAAGGTACCAAAGTGAACTCTGAATTTTCACTACCTGTGTATGTGTCATTATTTTCTGCATCCACTGAGGGGCTTGGGAGCAGTGAACTCCTGTAGCAATGACTTCACCTAGCAAAACGTTTGGTTTCTTCCTTCCTGTACTGGGGATTGAACCCAGGGGTGCTCTGCCACTGAATTATACCCCAGTCTTTTTGCTTTGAAACAGGGTCCTGCTAAGTTGCCTGGACTGACCTTGAACTTATGATCCTCCTGCCTCAGCCTCCTAACTAGCTGGGATTATGGGTGTGTACCACCTTTTGGTTTCTAAATATAATGCCCAGGGAGGGGAAATGGAGCTGTTCCAGAGATTAAGGAAATACTCAGGCAAGGGCATGTCAAAATGAAGCGGCTTTAAGAAAGCACATGATGGCAAAACCTGGGCCAATTTGAGCACAAAATAATTAGTGAAGGAATAAATATACATCAAATAAAGTAGAAATCCAAGTCCACTCAGATACAAATAATGGGGAAAAAGAATGTAAGAATATGGAACATCAATACCTAGAGTGGAATTTGAAAATCATCACAGGCAACCATTATAGTCGTAACGAGTGCAGATGATCAATGATGCTAAAATTAATGGGCAAAATTTTGATGAGAAATAGGACATGAGTGGGGCTTGGTGACACATACCTATAATCCCAGCGACTCAAAAGGCTGAGGCAGGAGATCCACAAGTGCAAGGCCAACCAAAGCAATTTAGCAACTTGCAACTTAGCAAGACCCTCTCTCCAAATAAAAAATGAAAAGGGCTAGGGATGTGGCTCAGTGGTTGAACACCCCTGGGTTCATCACTGGTCCCAGAAGGGGAAAAAAAAAGGATATGTACAAAGGCTCAAAATATCAGATATCACCAATTAACCAGTATTTGTTAAATATAAAGGGACACTAATCTTCCAGGGAAGGCTGGCAGCCACCACCTTCAAGAGGTCCAAGGGAACTACAGTGATGGGACAAATTGACAGACTGCCCGTGTCATCTCCCAGGATGCCGTGAGGGGCACAGCAGTGCTGCTTCGTTCTCTCCAGAAGCACGCGCGCACCCCGAGTCCAGGGCTGAGGGCCACTACTGAACGTGGCTGGAGGGGTATTCCATGGCAACTGTCTTGGTCTTAAAAGATGGTAAGGTCATGAAGATGGAGGAAAGGGGACCAAAGGGGCCATGTGTGATTACATGCACTGTGTTAGCTAAAGCAGATCCTTTTGCTGTGGAGGACATTAGCAGGGCAATTGAAAATTTAAAGACCTCTCCGAGGCGATGGTGGGTGAATGGGTGAATGGGAGCTCTCTGTGCAGTTCCTGTAAAGATCATTCAGCAACTAGGGAGGTGGAGGCAGGAGGATCCCAAGTACAAGGCAAGCCTGGGGAACTTAACAAGGCCCTAAGCAACTTGGAGAGAACCTGTCTCAAAACAAAAAATAAAAAAAGGGGGAGGGATATAGCTCAGCGGTAAAGTGCCCATGGGTTCAATTCCCTGTACCAAAAAAAAAAAAAAAAAAAGGAAAGGAAAAACAAATTTTACAGTTAAAGTAATAAATAATACATTAGCAATATTTAACTTTGCTTTAGAATCATTTATTTCCCTAGCATTAGAAACTATAAAATCAGTCAGAATGCCACCAAACCAGAAGTAAATCTAATTAAAAAGAAATTTGGAAAAAAACATGAACACTGTAGACTAAAATCTCCCAAGTTTAAAAATCACTTATCCTCATGAAATCATTCAATAAATTAATGCCTCAACGCCAAACTGTTCTAAGGCATTGTCCCAACACCAAGTATTCTCAGCAATTTTTCAGTTAATTTTAAGGCAATACATTGTGTTCTTCGAAAGAGTCGGTGAGTACAAACACACAGCTTTTACAATGTACAAGCAAACGCCTCACCTTAAACGCAGTTTTGAGACATTACTGCACTTTTGTTATGGAGGTGGAGGCTGTCAATAGCCTAATCCTGTATTTTTATCCATCATTCCTTGAACCTTAAGGTGGAAATTCAATTGGAACAATTTGTCTTCTTGAGCTGGACATCTTTTGCCCTTGGAACCGGGCACTCCTGGTTCCCATTTTATACACCAGTGTCCCCCATTCTAGCTTTTTCAAGTCTTTGGCCTTCGGTTCTCCAGTTTGTAGACAGCAGCACATGGTGGGACTTCTAGGCCTTCATAACTGTAAGCCAATTCGATAATAAACTTCATACTTCTACAAGAAATTATCCTATTGGTTGCTTTTCTGGAGAAATCCATCTTATACAAAATCTCATCCAGAGAGCTAATTTCAAAAGTATAGAATAGAGTTTCCCAATCTTTCCACCATGGTGAGTAGATAGCCCTCTATGTCTATGGTTCCACATCCATGGATCGATCCAACCAACTGCAGCAAAACAAATTTTCTGAAAAGAAATTGTGCCTGTTCTTAAATCTGTTCAGACTGTCATTCCCTAAATAGTGTGAAGTAACCTAGAGATAATTTTATGTATACAGGGGGATACGCACAGGTACACAGTGTCACTTCACATAAGTGGATTGAGCATCTGCAGATTTGGGTATCCCCCATGGATACCAAGGGTTGACCGTTCCTGTCCAACACATTGAGGGACACAGGTGAAGCTGCTGGTGGTCGGGAGGGTCACTACTTCTACACCTCTACACAAGTTGGGCAGCTGTGGAAGAGGAAGATGAGGAAGGTCTATAGCAGTCAATGAGAATGAAAAAAATCAGTCTGGGGTGACTTATCTGTGTTCCTGGAAGGCGCTGTTAGACCTATTCAATAGGATTCCTAACTATTAAAATGGCCTGTTATTCCTTTACTCAGTGGAAGAGACCACAGAAGTATGACTGTTTTTCATCCTCCCAAAGCCCTCTTAAGCAAAAAACCTACTAGAGACCACTGTTTTCAAGTCTAATTACCCACAGGGAAGGCTTCCCAACCATCTGTCATTCTTTATTAAAAGACCTTGCAGTTCCCCAAGTGTTAGTAGTGTTTCTTCCCATCAAATCCAAGCTTGTTTCCTGACTTCTGGTCACTGGCCTTCCTATCCCTCAACTACACCCACAGTCCTGACAATGACCCTGCCATTCAAACAGGCCCAAGGTTGTACTCCTCCCTCCAGGGCTCCATCCACTCTTTTCCCATTGTGGTTGGTTCTGGGGCCATGGGATTTCCACACATATTCACCCTTTTCACTATGCCAGGTGCTTCTGAAAGTATGCTCAGTGCTGAATGTCACTATCTTACTGTAAGAAGTGGAAGTAGAGAGCAATGGTGAAGACTAATCTCAAAGTAGTCACTCAGACGGACACTAGGAGGCTAGTACATCAGGCACAGAATCCTGAATGGAGATGCTGGGGATGATGTAGCTCCTCTGGGAAGTTGTAATGGTCACCCAGAAATAAAAGTATAGTGAAGACCTGAAGCCATGAGTCCAAGAATGCCAAGAAAGGAATAAAATGTATCATTCAATGTAATATATGATAGTCTACTTGGTTTAGAACCGGGTTGGCAAACTTTCTGTAATGGGCCAGGTAGGAATTCAATTTAGGTTTTGCAGGTCAGTGTCTTTGTTTCAAGTATTCAATAGCAATCCTAGTAGCATGAAAGTAGTTATAGACAAAATGTAAACAAATGAGTGTAATTGGTTCAATAAAACTACTACACTGAGACTGGATCATAAAATTTCATGTGATAAATTTCTTTCAAATACCATTTAAAAAAGTTCATTCCCAGTTCAGACTACACAACAGGTGGTAAGTCAGAGTTGGCTCATGTGGCTATAGTTGGCCAGTTTTCTGGTTTAGAATAGCAAAATGGAAAATGGACAGAAGACAAATGAAAGTACACATACCCAAACCTCATGGTTAGGGAACCCAGTAGAAGAGATCTGGCAAGGAATCACTCATTCTTGAAAACTGAGTTCCATGTTTTACAGCAGCCTTAGGTTTGCTGCTCTAAGTATGGAAAAGAAGGTGAATTCTGCAGCTCTAGCAGACTTCACGCACGCTGGCTTACATCCCCACCAAGCATCCCGTCTCTTTGTTGATGCATTGGTTGAGAAAAGAATCAGGAGACCCAACATCATGATGCCTGGCCACCTACATGTTACATTCACCAAGTACTGAATAAAATACAAGTATCCGTATAGAGGTATTGTCAACTTTCAATCTCTAAGATTCTATGAGAATCATTTAAAAAATGAGAAATGCAATGTTGTATGTATTGAAAATACTTTATAATCAATTCTCTAGAATCCTAGCCATCTGGTACAGGAAAAAAAAATCATGATGAAAAACTTCATTATTTTTAAACAATGAAATATTTGATCAGAGGATGGCAAAAGAATTTTACAAACATAAACTCACGACTTCCTCACATTTTCCAGAGCAGCTAAACAATAGAAGTATTCAAGAAATAGTTGACAACATACCTCAAATGCAAAATTCCAAAATCAAACAGCCACTTACATTAAGAGAGTTACCAAAACTATTTGTAAATTAAACAATAAGAGCAAAAGGCACAAAAAGCCTATTTCATTTATGGTGTTTCAGCTGATTCTTTAAGAAGTAGATAAACAAGTAACGTAAGGAATGGCCAAATCTTGGCCTGAGCTGTCTTCGGTAATTAAATCCTACTATCTGTAGTTGTCCAAGGATAAAAGCTCTGTGCCTCCAACTTCTGCTGTCACTTTCCAGAGGAAAGAAGCGGCTGCTGTTTTTCCCCCTTGCCAGTTTTTACTATGATTTGAGCAACAAGGTAGTAGAGTGTCCTAAAAAAGCGACAGTATTCCATTCTCCAACCAGAAATGCCACCCCTCTTCCAAACCCATTGTTCAGCCTTGAAAGTTAAACATATTTATGAATCTTCTATTTTATTCTCCTGAGACATTATGCATGATCCATTATAAAACATACAGATAATACAAAGTCCAAAAGCCTATCATGTTTATGGAATAAACACAGGAAAATTAAACATGGTACATCATGAAGGAAAATCATGGTTTCATTTATTTTCATAAGACAGGTTACGAGTGCATGACGTTAAGAGCTTAAAAGAGTCATCATCGAACTGTGCTAAAGGACACTGCAAGAGATTACGCAGGGAGAAGTCTGTGCAAATTCATCTTCTTTCTTTCAGATGGTAGGAAAAATATTATTTCTTTAAATAGTCTTGTTTCTATTCAGGAAAATAGATTTGATAAACTGAACAAGTAGACATCTGCCCCCTCTTTCTGATCAAATATCAATGTCAATGGAAGAGATTCCAAAGAAAAATATTGAGATGAAAAAATTCCAAATAAAAGCCAACACTGCTATCAAGGTTTTTCTTTTAATATGCCAAGAGTTATCTTGATTGTATATTTTCCAAAGTACTTTTCCAGACACGTTTCCCAACCCTTCCAAAAGACTTCCGAATCAGTCTTTTTAATGCAGTAAAAGACGCTGGATTATAGTTCTGTCCATCTCCTCTTTTTGAAAACAATATAATACTAATGACCTTAATGGTAATATATTCTTATCTAATAAGGAAAAACATTTACAAATATCAGAAACCCAGTTTTGAAACATTTGCATTATTTTTGAACTGATTCAGCATTTTGTGGGTTTTAAAGAGACAGCAGGTTTGACTCACGACTTGCTGATAAGCACATTTTTGCTGAGGAAACGGGGAAGAGTGAATGCTGCATTTCTCTATTGGCCCCAAAAGTGCTAATTTCACAAAGGGATACATCAAAAGCAAACATGCAATGGTGGTTTTAAATTTTTTACTGCAATATAACAATGAAGTAAACAGTAATTAGACACCTACTAATTTTCCCCAAAACAAACAAACAAAAAAATGTAAACAGGAAAATAACTCTGCCTATACTTGTACAGCTTCTCAAATCATGTTTGAAGGGTCTCACATTCAATGATCAAGAAATTTTAAAATAGCAGTAATTATTTTCAATTTAAGAAAAAGTTTCCCCTTTTCCCTCCCCCACCCCAAGTACTTAAGATGAAAGAATGGGCTTCCTTACACATTATATTTTATGTGAAGCAGCAACAATAACCATCAATAATTTGGCATTTCTTTTTATAGTTGCTCCAAAATTATTTTCAATTTTAAAAAGCATTATCCAGTGTTGCCATGAAACAGAAACTGTAAATTCTAGGTAGCAAAGATCCTTTCAGAAACCAATATTAGGTCAAAGAAATATAAAGCAGGGCATTACACTAAATTTCTGGATCTAGTACACTAAAAAGAGTGAAACCTAGGAAAAGGTACCTACTGTTTTATAGAAGAAATAAAGACCTGCAAAAGCTGATTTTTGGTTGTATAATATTTTACACACTGTGTGGATTTGCGGCATCTGCTAACAGAAGCAGACATGCACTGTATTTATCCCTGCCCAATAATCTAGATCCCTCCCTCCCCACCCCAACAATCTACTACCATATACCAAGTACTGTGGATATGAGCCCAAGTCATCCCAGACAATCCAGTGAACAAAGTTAGTGTAATGCACTGGTGTGAAGTATGAGATACAAAAAAGTCCCTTTCAATCTTCATCAAAGTTCTGCTGTAGAAGAAAATTGGCAGCCAAATTCTCATTCTTCTCACAAGCAAAATATGCTTGTATCACAAGTCCTTCAGGAAATCCTAATGCCTTTAACTGGAAGAAAAAAAAGGAAGAAAGTAAGTGTAACCCACCAATTCTAGCCCTTTGAATTTTCTTCACGTACTCTGGATTTCAGCATAGCACTACTGACAGATCATTACCTGAAAACAATACCCAAAAGCTCTTGAGAATTTTGTATGAATTCAGTCCTATCTGAATCTGGATTCACTGTCCAACCCAAGGGTTAGGAGGTACTATGCAAATACTCTTTGGCACTAACACCAAAAACCAGAAAGCTAAATGTAATGGTTTAAAAATAATCAACCCCACAGCAATTTGTAAATCAAATGGCTTTTAGTACTTTAAGGGTGAAGATAAGGATGACAGCATTTGGAGAGACTTTTTCACAATGAATCAGTTGTAAATGTTTTATTAATGGAACTTATGTCTTTCATTTGGATTAAATGTTACTCTCAATCTCCTTGCCTTATTTAATACTTCACACTAGAAAACCAGATGACTGATTATTTTGAAATCAAGACATATGGTGGCCTATTTTTTTTGAGGGGGGAAGGTACCAGGGATTGAACCCAGGGGCACTCAACACTGAGCCACATTCCCGGCCCTTTTTTATATTTTTTATTTTGAGACAGGATCTCACCAAGTTGCTAAGGCTAGATTTGAACTCATGATCTTCCTGCCTCAGCCTCCTGGGGTGCTGGGATTATAGCGTGTGCCCCCATCTATTTTTCACTGCTGATCATGCAGAGCATTTTAAATGTTGTTACCAGCTACTTAATTTCCTTTTCCTATTCTATTAAAAAAAAAAAAAAAAATCACCTGAGACTTAATATGCACTGCTTCTAAGAGTTTTAAACACTCAAGGCAATTACCTAATTCATTAAGTACTATTATTTGTCAGCCAAATGCTATTTATGAACCCTCTTCTCAACTGTCTCAATCACCCTATGTTGGACTATTTTTAAAAATGACTTGTAAGAACTGGGCAAAACCCCAACTCAGTACAAGGATCTATTCATCCATGAAAGGATAACAACTAAAAGAATGAGATGTTATCTAAGTCTTGTTCAGATTATAGCTAGGGCAGCTGAAATAAAAGGCAGATCAGTCAATAGAGCACAATCAGATTACATGTTTCTGTTAAGAGACACACTTTAGAAGACATAAGAATGTTGAAAATAAAGGAATAGAAAAAGATGAATTTTTTTTTTTTTAAACTTCTACTCAATAATACATTGGAGGTTCTAGGTAGGACAATCAGACAAGAAAAAGGAAAATATTCATTTTGAAAGAGTATCTCTATTCACAGATTATATAATTTTGTATATAGAGAATTCCAAGGAACATGTATGCAAATTACTAGGACTAATGGATTCAGGAACATTTTAAGAAAAATAAAAAAAAAAAAAAAAAAGGGGGGGGGGTGCGTAGCTCAGTGGTTAAGCATTGCCAGTACAGCAAAAATAAATAAACTTAATGAAAATAGTACAAAACTCACTGAAAAACTATAGAACACTAATAAAAAATTATAGAAAATCTATCAAATGGAAAGATCCCATGTCCATGAGTTGGTTAGACTTATGATTAACAAGAAAATATTCCCCAAATTCATCTCCAGAATAAACATAAACACAAGTCCTGTTTAATTCAGGAAGCCTTGTCTTTTTTTTTTTTTTGGTGGCAAAAATTGGGCAAGCTGATCCTAAAATTGAAACAAATGCAAGGGATCCAGAATAACTAAGATAATCCTTGGAAATAACAAAAAAATTAGAGCACTCAACACTTGCCAATTTCAAAAATCACTAGGAAGACACAGTAATTAAGAAAATGAGGTAATGGCATAAGAATAAACGCATAGTTCAATGGAACAGAACTGAGAGCCCAGAAATAAACCCTCACATGTGGTCAACAGAGAGTCAAAACAATTAAATTGGGAAAAAAGAGTCTTTTCAACAAACGGTGTGGAGGTAGCTAGATATCCATATGCAAAAGAATGAAAATACCCACAACTCACACCATTTTTAAAAAACAGCTCAAAATGAATCATAGATTCACATGTAAAAACTAATAATTCTTAACAGAAAGGACAGGATAAACAACTTTCTCTCAGAAGCATAAGCAAAATTAGAAAAACAAAACAAAGTAAACCCTACCAAACACCAAAATCAGAAACCAATAACCCTCACCTCAAAATAAAAATAGTTGCTATAAAATAATTTGGGCAAGTCCTGTTTATTCAATTGTATTATTGGGGGGTGGACATTAGGTCAAGACATAAATTAAAATATTTTAGCAGGGTGCAATGATCCATAACTAAATTGGTAGGCTGAGGCAGGATGATCTCAAGTTCAAAGTCAGTGAGACTCTGTCTCAAAATAAAGAAAATTAAAAGGGTTGGGAGTGTAGCTGAATTATAGAATGCTACCCCCAGTTCAGTGTGGTAGCGGGGTGGGAAGATATATCTAGAAAATACCCAATTGCAAAACCTGAACACTCTTGTGTATAAGAAGTAAGGATAAATTACTATTGTCCAGATGACTTTTTAAGTATATTAAGTTATTATGCACTTTATCCGATTTACATCTCAAAATAGTTGGGAAAATAAGGGCAAGTATGAGGATTACCTGTTTACCATATTGAAAATGAGAGAGAAATCGAACAACTAGTCACAGCATCATAAAAACTAGGTTACTGCAGTGCCATGAGCTTTACTGGTAACTAGTGCAAAGGGGGGGAAAAAAAAAGAAAAAGATGCAAAGAAAATCAGGATAGCTGGAATATGGTATATACTGAACATAATTCTTATGTAATTCATAAGCATATTTATTTTATATTTTAGTGACAAAGCGAAGCAAAATGTGAAATAGAAATAATTTAGAATCAGGTGTGTGTGTGTGTGTGTGTGTGTATATATATATATATATATATGCTTTAAGATTTCTTTCCTTGAATTTTAAAATATCAATGAAATTTGTAGTTTATTAATATATGTATATGTGTTTCATGTAAGAAAAGCACTTTACTTGTAGTCCTATGGCTTTACAAATGACAAGGTGGGGGAACGGGGGTCTCTAGGGCTAGGCTCTATTTGGTTTTGTGTAAAAGAATTCTCTATCATGAATGGAAATGCTCTAGATGTGTTCTCTCCAGTAGTTATCTACTAGCCCCATGTGACTACTGAGCACCTGAAATATGGTTATTGTGAATAAGGAGCCACACTTTTATTTTTAGGGAAACTTACCCTTTCTATAGCTTCTTTTTCCTGAGGTGTTACTTGAATGTAGTTCATATGCCCACTTCCAGCTTCTGCAATTCCTCCACTGCCACTTCCACCTCCTCCTCCTTGACCCCCAGCTTCTTGAACTGGTTCATTTAACATCTGAATAAAATGCTCCTGGTGTTGGCTAATTTGCTGTGATTTGAAGGACAGAGGAAAATAATATCTTCAGGAAAACAGCAGTATTTTCGAGTTTCTTACCTATTATTATTATTATTATTATTGTTATTATTAAAGGAGTCTAGTACTTTTGCATTAGGTAAACAGTGAGGAGAATTCAAATTATCTTTCATAAATGTTTCTCCCCTAAAATTAATGTTAAAAGTTGTGGAGGCTGGAGCAGAAGATCGCAAGATCTAAGCCAGCCTCAGCAGTTTAGGAGGACCCCATCTCAAAATAAAATTTAATAAAGGGGTCGAGTGTAGCTCAGTGGTAGAGTGCTTGTCTAGCATGTGTGAAGCCCTGGTTCAATTCCTAGTACCACAAAAAATAAAAATTAAAGCAATTTAAATTGAAAAGCTTCTCTGATTCTCTAATGTTAATAATGTACACTGGGAATCTACAAAAGGAAAATATAAAATGTTTTCCAAACTTATTATCTGACAAACTGAAATTAATACAATTTCTATATCTCAACTTCTTTTTAATACATCTAATATAGAGCATAAGATTCTATTGAGTATAGTTTGGATCTAATCATTCTCAAGAATTGGTGAAGAGGGGGAAGGATGTTCATGGACTTTTTCAAAATGCAATAGATTCTAAATCCACTTTGCAAATTAACACTGATTACATAATCACCTGCAGTAACTGAGGATTCTCTCGACCTATCTGTTGTAGCAGTGCAGGAAGCAGGGAAGGGTTCTGTTGAATAATTTGTCTCATCTGTTGAAACTGAGGCTGATTCCGTAAAAATTCAAGGGGATGCCCTGAAATACACACAGACATTTAAAAATAAAAGTAGTAAATATATAAAAAAGAGAGCTGGTTAAATTGTATTTATATAATAAATACCATCAAGTAAAAAAATGAATTCTCAGATATAATAAAATGAATGATGCAATCTTCAAATTTTATCAATGTGAAATTTATACAGCAGAAATTACTCCTATTAGCCAAGGCAGAGTGTGCAGATCACCAAGAACCAAACTTCCTACAATTTCCCTGGGCACTACTACCAAAAAAATACTAAGAACCTGTGTTCTCCCTGTATTCTCTCAGAATAAAAAGCATTAAAATTTGCTCCAATTGTTCAAAAGTTCCTATGAAAATATATACCAAAACTAACAAAAACAAAAAGCCCGTTCCTTTCTTATATAGTTTTCATTTAAGGACAGGTATATAATCTAAGAAATATGTGGTTAGGTGATTCTGTCACTGTATGAACACCACAGACTATACTGGTACAAACTAAGGCAGTTATGATGTCACTAAGGAATGCAATCTTAAGCGACCACTGGTGTTAAATGAAATGTTATGTGGCACTTGACTATATAATAAAAAATCCTTAAAAAACACAATCTAAATTCAAATTCTCAGGAAATACTAAGCCAGAGTGAGGAAGGTATTTAGGACTTAAAAGTTAAGAATCAGGTTTGTACATTAAGAGTTTTTAACAAACTGCACTTAAGGGATTCTTGTCTGTCAGAGCTTAGTTCCATAATGAGAGCTAGGAAATACAAGGAAGAATGAAGAACATTAAGTAAACTGTGGGCCTACCACAGGCTCCAGGCTTTGCTCTGAAGTTAGATCTATGGCAATGGAAGGATGATACTGACCAGTAAGGAGCCCTGACTTCAAGTTATGTTCTCTTTAGATAATTGGAGATTCAGGAATTGGTCAACTCTTAGGGTTTCATTTCCTAAGTTGTATGATAACTACTAAGATCCTGTCACAAGGTGAGCATTTTGAATGGTTTCAGAATGTAACCCTAAATGCAAACTGGGAAGCATCTTTTCCTTAGAACAAACTAAATAGATTATGCCCTTCTACAAAACTACAGCACTGATGTGCAAAACATGCAAAATTATCTTTTACACACACTTGGAAAAATTTCTTTTAGACCCCTCTTTAGTGAATAGAGAACTTATTTTCAGTTATCTAAATGCTTTGGAAATGATCCCCCTCTTAATCATTGACAACCATCTCTTTATCCAAGAGATTCCACTTTACCTCCAGAACTTGCTGTTGTAGTGGTTGCTGTTGTAGTTGCTGCAGCTGCAGCCACTGCTGAAGACTGAGGAGCCCCAGTACCAGTGGCCTGAGCAGGTTCAACCACAGCTTGACTTTCTCTATCTCCGGGGATTCCCTACAACACAATTTCCAAGCTTTAAGACATCCCATCATACCACATTAGCTAAATATTATTATACCAATGAAAGACTGATAGTCTATTTAATATCCCTGTCTAATTTCCAAAAAGCATAAAACAGATGTCTACTTCAATTAAAAGTAAAGGATTATTAAACTGCATGGATTTGAATTAGATTAGACATGGCCTGGGTGTGGTATAGTACTCACAATGCAATAGTACAAGGCAGCACTGCCCAAGAGAATTTTCCACGATGATGGAAATTTCTCTATTTGCCCTGTCCAATAAGATACCCACCAGTCACATCTAATTATTTAAAATTTTAAAATATTGATATGTATTTTATTAAAACTAAACCAAGGTTTTAAGCTGTACATTGCTCTAGTTGATTTTGAAATTCTTAGAAAATTTCAGCAGCTATTGCTCAGTGACACAAAGAGCTAATTTGTAACTACAGCCTTAAGACCATCCAAAGATGACAGTTCTGAAATGACTCCTAGTGTGTGTGTGTGGGGGGGTGAGTGTTGGGGGGGAGATCAACTCTCCCTCACTAGCTGCCAATAGCTTGCTTCACAATGTGCACTCTCTGCCAACACCCCACAGAAATGCTTTGATTACCCATAGTCCTTCACCAGGTGAGATCAGTGTCCAGGGCACTGACTCCTCATCTCACTGGGGCTTATACCAAAGAGTTAAAATCTGGTACAGATGCCTGAGCCTTAATGTTTCAAGGTGAGGACCTTGTAGCAAAATAGCAGTTACAATGGGGTCAAAAGTAAAAACAATAATTATTCCACAGAGCTGGGGAAGTCTGAGACTAATGAAAGATGATGTGAATGTGGCTAGGTCAATCAATTTAAAGGATAAATACAAAAATACCAGAGGAAAATGGATGGAACTAGAAACTATCATGCTAAGTGAAATAAGTCAATCCCCCAAAACCAAAGGCAGAATGTCCTTTCTGATATGCAGTGCTAACACAATGGGGGGGGGGGCATAGAATTTCCCTGGGTTAGACAAAGGGGAAGGGAGGGAAGGAGGGGGGATGGGAATAGAAAAGACAGTAGAATAAATCAGAATCTTCCTATGTTCATATATTAATACATGCCCAGTGAAAATACACATCATGTAAAACTCCAAGAATGGGATCCTAATTAGTATAAGTTATACACTGTGTATGTATAATTTGTCATGGTTCCTACAATGACCATGCTAAGAATGCAGGTGTTAAATGATCTTTCATAGTTTAAAAAATCCTTCAAGATTGGAGATTTTGTGAATATGGTGGAAAAACAAACTCATCAAACACAAGTTGTAAGAACTGCTTTAATGAACGTTGCTGAGGTGGGGTGGGGCTTCTCTGTTAGCTTTTTTTTTTTTTTTTTAAGAACTTTTTTCACAATACATTTTCTTTGTTATTATGCAGTGCTGAGGATGGAACCCAGTGCCTTTTGTGTGCTAGGCAAGTACTCTACCATTGAGCTACAACCCTAGTCCTTCTCTGTTAACTTAGAGCAAAAAAGCTATAGTCAGAGAAATTCCTAAGGAGATGGACTCTGGAATGAGAGTAATGGGAGATAGTATGAGAGGTAATATGTTCTAACTCTCAAAAATTGTGCTTTACCATTATTAATGAACTGTGATAGGAAGTTCAAGGCAGGCTTTTTCACCAATAATAACTTCAGTTGACAATATAAAATGGTTTACTGCTGTCATTGTCTGCGACTTCAGATAATTTATTTTGTGTTTTTGAATAAAAAGACCTTTGTATATTCCTGATACTGGGTGCAAGAACAAAGTACCAATGTACTGTCTTCACTTTAAATCACTGGGACATTTCTACTACAATTCTGCTAAAATCAGGATTTTAGTGCTTGCCATTACCAGATGAGAAGTTAGAAGAAATCTTTCTATGAAGAATAACTGTGTACAAAGTAGAGAAATATCTAGTTATGTGACAACCTTTGTGTAATACAAACTGCTTAAAAAAAAAAAAAAAAAAAAAAAAAAGGTCAAATGGACACAGATCAGGTGACTAATACAGCCAAGTAGGATGGTATTTTTTACTGATCCACAGTTATAAGTGCCAGAAAGTACCACATATAAAGAATTATTTCCAAAAATCACAAAATTTAATATTTGTAGACATTAAAGAAATTTAATTTAAATTTTAGTTGATGCTTTTTCTGTGTTTGAGGCATTTACCTTCTTGAGCTATTATAGTTTAAAACTGTACTAACACTTTTGGGACAACCCGTTATGATACAGAATACTTATAGATTTTTACCATTACTACTATTAAAAGGTCTTTATTAAATTCTTAGATTTTGAGTTGGGTCTGGTGTTAAAAGCATAACCTCAGTTACTTGGAAGGTAAGGCATAAGGATCACAAGTTTGAGGTCATCCTAGGAAACTTGGCAAGACCCTGTCTCCAAAAAAAAAAAAAAAAACCAAAAAGAAAGGGAGAAAGAAAAAAAATTAAAAGAAATGAGCATTTTTGAGAGTGGCTGCCAATTCAAGCCTTCAATGAAGTCACTAAGTGCTAACAGACTATATACAGATTTAGGACCTAGAGTTTCCACCCAATTCTCAGTTTTGTTAAATAAACAGGTTTGTTAAAATAAAAAAAATCAACACTGCTATAGCCTGTAATTCTCATATACCATATAACCTTTTATTAGGTAAGTGACCAATAATTCGTATCTTCTTTCCACTCATTCTCACGTATATGTTAACTAGTAACAATTAAAGGTAGTCTTTTTTAAGTCTATGAAACCAACCATAAATATATTCAAACACTTTAAACTGTTTCATGAACTCATTTCATCCGTTTACATACTTGCATTTAATACTACATAGCAGTTTTAAAATTCAGTTGCTTTGGAAACAGTAATTCATTTTTTTACACCTCAAAATTTAACATATTTTAGATCAAAACATCTGATACTGCTGGGCGCAGTAGTGCACACCTGTAATCCCAGCGGCTTAGGAGGATCTAAAGTTTGAGGTCAGCAGAGGTAACTTAGCAAAACCCTGTTTCAGAATAAAAAATTTAAAAGGTGGGAATGCAGCTCAGTGGTAGAGTTCTTCTGGGTTCAATCCCCCATATGGGGGAAATAATTGAGGCTTTCCTGAGGCTAGGTGGCTACTGGAAAGGAATTTCCAACAGAAGTGCAACCTAGTAACAAAGGAATGGGTTACACTGTGATATGTATTCCCCAGAGTTGTTATGATAGGAGATGGTCTTTGTGGCAATTCACAATTAGATCAAAACCTCAGAACACCAAAGAAAATTACAGAATTTAAGATAAATAGTTAACTCAGCATAATTCCAAAACTCTGCATTATTTTAGACTGTAAAACACATCTATAAAACTGGTAGATATTCACGCCAATAAAATGTCAAGGGCTTCAAATATCCACAATAACCTATGTCTCAAAAACTTTTATCACCAACTAGGAAAGGAAAAAAAAACCTGTTCAAAAAGTCCCTTAACTGTTATTGACTACTAACTAACTAGGCAAATTCAAATGTCAACAGAACCAGGGCAGGGAATTTCACACATCAAAATGCAAGATGGGTATAAAAATGAATAAGATGGTGAATTAAAGGTTCTTAATTTAACACCTGTCCCTAATGGTTCAAAAAAGTCAGCTCATGGGGCATGGGGCATGGAGGCACACACGTGTAATCCCAACTCTGGAGGCTGAGGCAAAAGGATCCCAAGTCAGAGGGCAGTCTCAACAACTTAGCAAGACCCTGTCTCAAAATGAAAAATAAACAAAACCAAAATCCCCCCAAAACAAAGAAACAACCCCCCTTAAAAAGCCCCAAACAAACCAAAGTGTGTCCACATAAACCAGAAATCTAAATATTATATGAAATCTTCCAATTTTTCAAAGCTGGCAACTTTTTTTTTCCTCTCTAAATAATTCATCCAAGATGATGCTAGGAATCAAAATGCTGTTAAAATGTGGCCCTACTGGATCAAAAACATGCTCCTTGTCCCCAACACATATATAAGAATACAAAGCATTACTCCAAATGGATAGCCAATTTTATAACTCATTTAATCACGTTTCTTCCTAATGAAAACTGTACCAGAATCTTTTAGAAAAGGCTTCTTTTTATTAACACAAAATGTTAACTTTCTATGAAAATAAAAGCATTAAGCAAATTATTTATCATACATTATTCTCCTTTAGTGAATTGTTAACTTTTCCTTTAAAATCTTTTGAGATTTTGATCTCAAGCAAACAATGAAAAAAATAAATGAATAACAACTAAAATGTTTCTCACCATTAAAAGATACTCCACTGCTCTGTCAGGGTTGTTGAAGCTGGCTCTCAGGGCTGCAATTACTTGCTCTCGTTCATAACCCATTGACATTATCTCAGTTACCATATTCTCATAAGATTGACCTGTCACTAAAAATCAGGAGTGGGGGTGGGGAGGAGAATGGAACATTTAATGAACATTCTCTATACATTTCTTAAGTGTACACATGTATACAGTGTATTGATAATACTGTTAGGATTACAAAACCAAATTAACAATATAAATTACAACATATATTAAGTACGCAGAATAATGATCCAGAATAATAATCCCCCAGAAATGTCCATGTTGCTGGACTAAGGATTAAAAAAACATGCCCTGGCAAAGGGCAAGTGAACCTGTAGGTAAAACTGAGGTTGCTTATCAGTTGACTTTAAGATAAGGCATTCCCTTTGGACTTCCTGGGTGAGTAGAAGAGGGAGGCAGAGAGGTTAAGAGGGCAAAAGCAGGAGAAAAAAGCTATGCTGTTGCCTGTGATGATGGAGAAAGGGACCAGAAAGAACCCAAACCTGTGTCAGACTTACAACCTCCAATACTGTAAGATAGTAAGTCTGGGTTGTCTTATACCACTAAATTTGTGGTAACTTATTACAAAGTCAGTATAAAACTATAATATTTCCTAAGTACAAGGAAACATCAGGTACAAATTAAGAGAGAATTATCAGCAGACTGGGCGGCAAATGTAGGCCAGTGGTATACACATGCTAGATTTAGTAGCAGGTTAGGGAAGGCAACCTATGAGAAGAAATATATGAACTCAATTTTGAAAACGGGCATTTCAAGCAATTGACTCTAATGTAGCAAGTTGGCAGTTTTCTTTTGATCTTTATTATCAAAAAAGTTGGGGAAAGGTGGTTAGTAACCAGAAAGTTAGAATCTCATATATCACCCAACACTGTTATTATTCTAGTAAATCATTGCCCAAAGACTCTCTCCAATCTTCCCTTGCAGCTGGACCTAACTCACATTTCATGAACAGCAGACAACACTTATCAAAATTATCAAATGAAAGTTGTTTCCCCCCTAATATCACCTCACTTATTATCTCCTCCTTCATTTGTGTTCTGGAACTATTGCCTTTATTACCACCTCAAAGAATCAGATCTGGTTACCCTCTCCCTTCTCTATCTTCTGCCCTTCACTCCCTGAGTAATCATCCTGATCAACTACAACAACTACATATGTCCTGTGAATCTTCCTTAAACAACACCCCATGACTCCATCCCCATCTCTTTTAGCAACTGGTGCATTTGTCTGCTCTCTTCCTTCTATGTCACAGCTGTCCACACATGCTGTGTCCAATTCCTCACATTCCTCTCATTCCTTAACTAATTCCAATAGAGATTTTCCCTTAAATGTGTCCCCCTCCACTGTCTGCCGATCCACCCAAGTGCTTGAACCAGAAAGTTTGATCATTTCAATTTCTTTACCCCGCTTTCCACATCTAATCTACCAGTGGATCTGGTCGCTCCCATCTTTAAATCATAACCCAAATCCATCTGGCTCCTTTTCCCACTGCCCTCACTCAAGATCAGCCCACGACAACCACTGGTCTGGATTACATTGTGCCACACCTACAACCCATTCTTTAGTCAGCTGCAAAAAACCAGTAATCCTCCTTTGTCACCAGAACCATCCTATCCGAATTACTCAACAAGTCATTTTTCCCTGCCCAGAGCCTTCATGTGGGCAGCCTTCTCTGGACAGCCATGTCCTTCATACACTCCAGTTCTAAAATCAAAAGTTACAGCGTTAGAGAGGTATAGCCCAGCTATCCTAAGTAGAACTCTGTTTTCCACTGTAGAAGCTCTCTGTATTAATATCATTTATCATGATTTATAATTTTTTTCCCCATCTCCTATCCAAACACAGGTTCAGCTGCACAGGATACAATGTCATTTTGCAGTGTCACTGACACTATCTAAAAATTTTTTTTCCTATAGACTTCCAAAACCTAAAGGTATTTCACAGCTAAAACAACCCTAAATATGAAGTTTGTCCCTCCAAGGATTCAAGTGTTAGAGGCTTAGTGCCCACTGTGACAGAATGAGAGATGGGGACCCTCGGTTATCTAAAAGTGAATTAAAAAGAGCCCCTCTGTGCTCTCTGGTTTCTTGTCTCGCCACAGGATCTCTCCCTCTTAGACTTCTGCCATTGTGATACCTCCACGGGGCCTTTAACAGAACAGAGATGAGCAGGTGCCAGCACCACATACTCCACACTTAAAACCTTCAAAACTAAGCTAAATATACCTTAAATATACCTTTTCTTTATAAAGCACACAATCTCAGGTAATTTCACTACAGTTAAACACAAACACACACATATGAATCCATGACCTTTATTTTCCCATCCCATAAACACTTTCTAACTGTGTGTCTGCACGCACGCATGCACACACCAAGGATTGAACCCAGGAGTGCTTAACCACTAAGCAACATTCCCAGCCCTTATTAGTTTTTATTTTGAGAAAGAGTTTTGCTAAATTGCTTAGGACCTCACTAAATTGCTGAGGCTGGCCTTGAACTTGCAATCCTCCTGTCTCAGCCTCTCGAGTCACTGGGATTACAGGTGTGTGCCACTGCTCCTGGCTACTTTTTAATGTTTTTTATTTTCCTAATCATCCATTGATATAATTCTAGCACAAATCCACACAAGTTGGCAAAATACTCTCCCCATCATCTAGTTTCCAGATAGAGAAATAGGTATCAGTATCAACAAAATTAAGACATGTGGAGTTATAACTATATTATTTTAACATGGTACATTTCATTTGGTTCTCATGACAATCCAATGAGAAAGGTTCACTCTTATCTCCTTGTAAATACAAGGAAATTGAGGCTGAGAAATTACGAAGGTATCAATGGCTGGTAAGTCATAGTGCAAAGATACACACAGACTAAAAGAGCACAGAGTCCCCCACACCCAGTCATTATACCACGCCCCCTGAAGTCTTGTTTTTCAATTAATCATATTATTAAGAAGTAAAAAAAAGAGTAGCTGCACCAATTTGCAACTCCACCAGCAATGTAAAAGTGTGCCTTTCCCCCCACATCCATGCCAACATCTATTGTTTGTGTTCCGGATAGCAGCCATTCTAACTGGAGTAAGATGAAATCTTAGAGTTGTTTCAATTTGCATTTCTTTAATTACTAGAAATGTTGAACCCTTTTTCATATATTTATTAATCACCTGTATGTCTTCTTCTGTAAAGTGTCTGTCCAGTTCCTTGGCCCATTTATTGACTGGGTTCTTTATATTTTTGATGTAAAGTTTGTAAGTTCTTTATAAATTTGAGATAAGTGCTCTATCTGAAGTGCATGTGGAAAAGATTTTCTCCCACTCTATAGGCTCTCTTTTCACATTATTGATTGTATCCTTTGCTGAGAAAAAGCTTTTTAGTTTGAGTCCATCCCATTTATTGATTCTTGCTTTGATTTCTTGATGCCCTTCAACAGATGAATGGATAAAGAAACTGTGGTATAAGATACACAATGGAATATTATTCAGCCACAACGAAGAATAATAATATGGTATTTGCAGATAAATGGATGGAATTGGAGAATATCATGCTAAATGAAATAAGCCAATCCCAAAAAAACCAAAGGTCAAATGTTTTCCCTGATAAGTGGATACTGATATATAATAGGGGTGAAGGGGTGAGAGAAGAATGGTGGAACTTTAGATTATGTAGAAGGAAATGCGGGGGGATGAAAAATGGTGAAATGAGACAGACATCTTTACCCTATGTACATGCATGATTACACGAACGGTATGAATCTACATCGCGTACAACCACAGAAATGAAAAATTGTACCCCATCTGTGTACAATGAATCAAAATGCAGTCTGTAAAAAATTTAAGAACAAAGAAAATAATGTTAAGAGTCTGGGTAAGAAACTGAACTATGGCAACTGAGTGGCAATGGAAAAAAATATGCTGGAGACCTGAGACTCACTGGGCCAAGGTAAGCAGAGGATAATAGATGATGGTGTAAGCAAGTGAGGAAACAAAGGAAAAGAATTGATGAGGGAATAAAAAGTTGAGTCAATCTGAAATATATTTATGAAGGATGAAGGCTTTCTAATTGACAGTTTAAACAAATGAGTCTAGACGCTCAGAGGGAGGTCTGTATAATGCAGTTAAAACTTGGGGAAACATGGTAAGTGCATGGTACTGGCCATCCCAAAGTGTAAACTCTGAACTCTGGCCTAGAAACAGAACCATAGAAAACCTACATATTTTAGGGTCAAATAAAATAAAAATAATTAATTAGCAAGCCTGAGAAGGATGGTGTAAGGTATAGATCAGGAAAAGAACAGTGTCTGTCAATATCAAAGAAGGAAAGTTTGAAGAAGCAGGGAAGCAATCCAGAGACCAGGTAGATTAAAGATTACAGAACAAATAGGCAGTGGCACACACCTGAATCCTGGCTACTTGGGAGGCTGAAGCAGAAGAATCAAGAGTGCAAGGCTAGGCACTCAACATAAAAGTGCTGGGATGTAGCTCAGTGGTTGAGTGCTATGGGTTCAATCCTGAGACACAAGGGGAAAATAAGAACAAAGAACTCTGGGACTAGAAAGTTGAGAAGGGGTGCTCCAGGAGACAAAAAGATACAAAAGTAAGACTCGCCAATGCCAGCGGAGGTTAGACGTAGCAGCAGCAGCCAGAGCTTTAAGCAGTTTTAGGGGCTTGTGCCGGGTGACTCCAGCTCTGAAGCTACAGAACAGTTTACCATTTTCTGGGTAACCTCCTTCTACAGCTGTTCCAAAACCTTTGTAATAATTCCCTAAGATTCAGCCTTTCTATGTTTGAAGTAAAGCAATTTCTGTCTTCCTGACTAGATGCCAACTGCTATAGCACCTGATGGTGAAGCAGTCCCTCAAAGATGGAAATCTGGCTTTGATATATTCATGCAACATTAGACTGCTGACTTAAACAACTGACTTGCCACTATATAGAATATCCACAAAAATGAGGGCATCAGGGAGTTCAAGCCCAGTGAAGTCAGAGGACCAACCCCAGATCTCCATAGGCACTACTGTTGGAATCCTACTGCTACAGGAGCCCCACTCCACTGAGGCTGCTGATCCCACCTGTTCCCAGACAATAAAACAATAATCAGCAGGAACTATACTACAGATCCCACAAGGGAAGAGCGCAGGGCCTGAGGGATGCGGATTTTGAAAAATCAGGAGTGAAAGAAGAGGGAAAGGCTGTATTCGGCAGGTAGAATTAAAAGAACAAAAAAGCATTTTTGCTATAAGTCAATAGAAGGGACAAGATATAAATGAGAATCACTAGGGTCAATAGGTAGGGAAGAAAGCTACAGGTGAATAAATGTGAAGAAGGGAGGGAAGAAAGCTACAGGTGAATAAATGTGAAGAAGGGGAGCAGATGGAAGATTTTATATACTTTCAAAAATACTTTGTAACAAATTCACATTAGAAATAAAATTACTTGCTTTAAGGAAAGGACTATGCTTAACATTAACTGTAAGAGTGAATTTTGAAAGACAATATAAAAATATTGTAGTCTTTGGTGACATCCCTACTGAATAATTATTTAGGTCAATTATTTTACAGCTAAAATGTAAGAAACCATGAAAATTAACACCTTATCATAATCTTACAAAGTGGTACTTAAACTTCTTCCTTATCTCTAAGGTTATATACAAGGTAAATACTTACCAAGTGCACTTGTGGCATCTTCAAAAAGGTTTGACCGAGAAGCATCTCCTGATGTACTGTAAAAAGTTTTCAGAAAAACCACATTCACTAAGTATGTAAAATTTAATTTACATTAGTTTAGTAACTATCCCATTTGTAAAGAGATTCTTTGTCTTTAATATGAAAGTTCGTCTATAGTGCTTTAACAATCTTTTCCAGGTTAAACCCCAAAATTTCACTGTTAACATTTTAAGTTTGGGAAAATTTTCAATCTCAATCTTACTTCTATTTTGAGAACTCATTTAAAAAGTCCAAAGTTAAAAATAATGTCTTTATAGACAGCTGATTCTAACTAAGGAATATGAAAAGATAATAATAGACAATTTGAAAAATTAATAAATCAAGTTGCAATAGAGAAATATCAAATGTGATACATTGGAAAATGGCATATGCAGAAAACAAATGAGGCTGGAAACTCAACACTGAAGTTTTACGGACAAACTCCAAATGATAACACAGCATACATGTCAATGAATATAGCATGTGAAAAAAGAATGCAGATGTGGAATAGATTCAAGTTCTTTTTTTTTTTTTGCGGTGCTGGGGATTGAACACAGGGCCTTGTGCTTGCAAGGCAAGCACTCTACCGACTGAGCCATCTCCCCAGCCCTCAAGTTCTAACCTAAAGGAAACCAACTGAAAAAGTAAGTTTCTCTGTTGGGGAATTCAAGATGAGTCTAGTATAAAAAATGAACAAGTTATACAAGACCATGAAGAAAAATAAACTAAGTTTACAAATGTGACAAAGGTAGTAATTAGAAGTTTAAATGAACACACATACATACACTCTTATACCTCCAATTCAATTTTAAAAACAAAAATATTGTATCTCAGAGTTCTGAGAAGGCCTCTGTAGCATAGCAAAAGTTAGGGAATACAAGTTTGATTCATAAATTACTTAAACTTTCTAAGGCTTCAGTTTCTCCATCAACACCATGAGGGCAACTATGATAGCAGCAAATAGTCCAAAGTGTTATAGGTATGGTTACTACTAATAAAGTGCTTAGCGAAGTACCCAGTATCATAACACCCAATATGATTATGATCACAACAATCTTTTGGTACATGTGAAGTTTCTTCAACAACTAGACAGTAAAAATAATGTGTGGAGCCAGGTGTGGTGGCACACACCTGTAATCCCAGGGGCTTGGGAAGTTGAGGCAGGAGCATCACAACTTCAAAGCCAGACTCAGTAACTCAGCAAGGCCCTAAGCAACTTCACAAGACCCTATCTCAAAATAAAAAACAAAAATGGGCTGGGGACGAGGCTTAGTGGTTAAACACCCCTAGGTTCAATCCCTCGTATCAAAACAAAACAAAAAACATGTTGAGAAGGTAACATTTCAAAAAGAATTTTTTTTTTTTTTTTTTTTTTTTAGCGGTACTGGGGATTGAACTCAGGGCCTTGTGCTTGTAAGGCAAGCACTCTACCAGCTGAGCGATCTTCCCAGCCCTCAAAAAGAATATTTAAAAACTAATATTCCTGCCCAAGGTCCCTACCACAGAGACAATGACTAAAATGTGTCAGTTTGTTTTAAAGAATGATTTGTCTTGATTGTGTTTGTGGTTTTCTCACCTAACAATGATTCCATGTTAATATAATCAGATCTACCTCAAAATTTTTGCTGCACATGTACAAAATATTCAATATAATGGACCATAATCAAGCTTATTAAAGAATGTATATATGGGTTTCCAATTTTTAGTCTTAAAATTTTTCTCTTGTTCTTCATTAGTCCATAGCTCCATTTTTTACATTAAATCTTTACTGATCTAAAATTTATTTCTGAGTATACAATATGAGAGATCGATCCATCTCTTTTACCCTGATGGTGAGGCATTTAATCCAACAGCATTTTCCCCAAAATGGTCTCATGTTACATCTTTATCTTAAATTCCCGGTTGGTTCTATTTCTAGTTTATTCCACCAATTTCCAATATCAGTCATTCCATTTTAATCATTACTGCACAACAGATTTTAGTATCTGCTAGAACTAATTTCCCGTAGAACAATTTACACTAGTTTCACAAATTGTTTTAAAACATTCCCTTTGAAAAATTAAAGACCAAGGTATACTTTAAAAACCACCATTCTTGCGGGCTGGGGATATAGCTCAGTTGGTAGAGTGTTTGCCTCGCAAGCACAAGGCCCTGGGTTCAATCCCCAATACCGGGGAAGAAAAAAAAAAAAAACAAACCACCATTCTTCAATCTTGACTAAGCCCCAGCACTTTCCACCTCCCCAACCACAGGGGAAACCACTCATGAGTTAGTGTGCCAGACCTTTGCTACTTTTTCTTAAATAGTAACAGGCCTATGCACAAAGAATGAACAGTGTTATTTTATAGCTTTTGTATGGTTTATGGTTATTGACTACACTGTCTTACAATCTATTTCACTCAATAAAAACTCTTGAAACCACATTCATTTAATATGCCTACACACGATGTATTTTAACACTACTGTGGTATCAGTTATTAAGACTTCCCGAATTTTAGCAAGCCTAAGAATTCACCAGGAGAATACAGACTTCTGGGATCCATTCCTAGATAAGCCTGATTTAGAGGTATGGGGATTAAGAATTAATTCAAACAAATTCTAGTGATGCTGACTGCTGCCTACTGACTACTACACTGAGTAGCACTGTTCTCCAGTATGAATAAAACGCAGGTCAAGTTCTTCCCTTTCTGATGGATATTTAAAAGTTAATTTTAATCTGTCCTACACTACACACAATACAATCCTTGTGCAGTTCTCTAAAGCAGATTATCATCAAGTAGAATCTACACTAGAAGAGATGGCTTTCAAAGAGCAAAAGTAACCTAAAGAAATGTGTTCCTAAAATAAAATGTCAGGTTAGCAGTGAAGGACAAACTTCCTGACACCCACACACGTCAAAATTCTGTGCTTTAAAGGATTCTAGAGGTTTACAACACAGATGAAGGAACTAAAGCACATTAAAGCAGCTTGTTTTTTGAGTTTCTCTCATCCTTCCCATCCTGTATTATCCTCCTCGGAGATGTGTAGTTTTGAGACATAAGAATAAGTAGCTAGTGTACAAAATCCAATTAAGTGAGGGACATGTCTGCTTTCCTGGACCACTGACCATTAACTCATTTATGCAATTCTCTGCAGATCTGATAAGGTAATCAAAACTCTTCATAATAGGTAAACTGTACCCCCAGGAAAAAAGAAAAATAGAAATAAAAAGAAACAAATTTAAACCGATGACATCAGTATATTAAAATATGTTAACCAGTTATGAAAGTCTCACTGTGAGATTTTAAAGGAACTTAAAGCAATTAGAAATAAGACATACTATAGTGACTCCACATATTAAGTTCACAATATTTACATGGTTTGGGGAACCAGTGTGTTAAGTTTGTACCTTCTTTCATACACAGATCAACACCCCTTTCATGTAACAGCTTAACTTGACTCTGGGTAGTTCCCACTGTGTAAGAGAGCTGAATACATTACTAGTCTGCAAAGGCAAGATGGTTCAAATCAGGCAATGGTTGCCACACAATGCTGAAAGTCAATAAATTCTAGGCAAACATAGGGAAAATATTATATTTCCTGAGGCCCATACTGTCTTCTCAGCAAGGATCTATGTGACCCAGACTTCTCTAAACATGGCTGACTGGTTTATACACAGAAAACACAGTTGAAGGGCAAAATGCTAAATGAAGTAGTTTAGAGTTACCCACAGTGAACCGTATCTTGAAATTATTATGTGAAATTTCGAGCAAGTTGTGCAGTGTTCTGAGTGGATGGTGAAATCTTATACTGTCCATGCAAAAGTTCTGTATGGAACATGAATCATCCATACTGCATATGAGACCTACCTGCTAAGTCACTATTATGGTTTTGATATGAAGTGCCCCCCAAAGACTCGTGTGTTAAAGTCTTGGCCCCTTACAGAGCAAGGTGCAGAGGTGGTGCTGTTAGGAAGTGAGTGGACCATGAGGGCTCTAACCTCACAAGTGAATCAATACTGATAACTGAATGAACTCCTGGAGGTGGGAAAACAACAGGCAATGGGGCACAGTTGGAGGACGCAGGTCACTGGGGATATGACCTTTTGGAAAGGTTATTTCTTGTCCCTGACCTATGCACCACCCCCTTTCCTGGTTGCATGAGTTGAGTAGCTTTCCTTTACCACACCCTGACTAACAGTCACTCAGCAGTCTCAGTCTTCAGAGCAACTTTTGAGGTATCAGAGTACTTGTGTTCTGATAACCTTTATTTCTTTAAATAAAGGTTTTTTTTTTTAAATAATGGCCCCAAAATGCAAGAGTAGTGATGCTGAGAAATTGAATATTCCAAAGAAACTGTGAAGTGCTTCTATTAAGTAATAAGTGAAAGCTCTTGTGAACAGAAGAAAGGAGAGGGGAGGGAAAAGGAAGTATTAACTAATTCACATACAGAGAATGCCAAGGTCTATAATACAGTGAGACGTTCTGAGAAAGCCTACATTCACATGCAACTTTTATGACAGTATATTGCTATGACTGTTTAAAATGTATTAGTTGTCATTAATATCTTAATAGGCCTAATTTATAAGTTAAACTTTATCACAAGAATGTTTGTATAGGGAAAAACATATTATGTAGGGTTTGATACTATGTGTGGCTTCAAGCATCCAGTGGGCATCTCCTGTAGATAAAGGTGCAAAACTATATATTCTTCATCATCACTGTCAAATATATCATGAACACTTTGTATGTTAGCAAATATTTTCAGTCACTACAGTTTTCCACTGTGTCTGTTTCCAATTTCAAATTCTCACAAATACTGCCACACTGAGTTTCACTAAGTCACAAAATACAGTTACAGTGCCAGTAAAGGTTGGCCATAATGTAACTCATCCTCTTAGATGAAGTAGCAGTTCTCCTATATGATTTCCAGCCTGATTAAATCATTTGCTTTGGTTATTTTATTATCATTCAGGTACAATAAAAAATCCTTGTCCTAAATGGCTCAGTAATCTTAACTACAAACTTCCCATAAGAAATTATTTTTCTTCCCAAATATTCCAGTATCCCACATCCCTTCTTCCTAAAGATATACACAGACAAAAGTTTTAATCTACATGTGTTCATAAAGATAAATATGAAAACAGTAAAAAAATTCAAACAATCCACAGATTTAACAAAAAGCTAGTTAGGTGAAATATTAATAATTGCTGACTCTTACTCAGCAGCTAGTGAACACTAATGTTATTTTACATATTTGACACTATTTCATTTAAACCTTGTAACAACTTTATGAGACAGGTTCTACTGTCATTCACATTTTATAGATGAGGAAAAAACCCAAACTCACTTTTCTAAGGTTTTAAGAGCTAACAAATGTCAAAACCAAACAAAATGCCATGTAGCACCTGGAAATATTTACTGATCTATAAGGATGCTTATGATACACATGACAAGAACACAGAAAGAACACAGCCAAATATAAACAATGACTGTAGTGGCAATGTTATGTAATTTTTATAAATCTTGCTCTTCTTGGTGACTTGTACTTCATAACATTACTACTTGAAATGAAAAATGACTTTGACTCCTCCCCTGTCCATCTTCTATTTACACGAAGCACAAAAATCTGAATTATGGTAATATGTACCCATATCACCTATGGTAAACTATCAAAACAGATCCAAACATATGCTTTAGTCAAATTTCAAAGTTGGAAAAAACACAGTAGATAAGAAATCAGATTGATCAGAATTATATTAAAAATAATACATGCAAAAATTCTTAATCCAGTTCTTACTTGTCAGTTGATGTTGGGCTGGTAGCCACTGGTGTCTCTGCTGCTGGTTTTTCTGTAGTTTTCTCTTGCTGAGTTGCACTAGTAGGTGCAGGTTCAGAAGATGCTGTCGTTGATGCTGGAGTGATGGATGCAGGTGTGGAAGTAGGAGCCAAAGCAGGGGTGGGTGTTGGGGCCTGAGTCACAGCTGTTGCTGTGGAGGAACTAACTGTGGTAGTAGTGGCAGAATTTGACTGCTGAGTTGTTGCTGGTGCTGGTGTTGTCACTGCTTTGGGCTAAACACATTAAAAAGAGAAATAATTATAAAAAAATACATTGTTACATGAAAATACATCTTGTGAAGACTATATTCTCTCATGATGCTACAAATACCAATACGAAATTGCAACTTAAACATAATTTTGTATAAAATAAATTAGTATCAGCACTATGTTACTCTCCAAAGTTCCTGAAACCATTTAAGCTTATCTTATCAACTTCAATTAGCTTTAGACAACAATTTCAGCCTCCACATCTTAAGGGGGGAGGATCAATATTTCAAAATTCACATAATTTTCCTGAAAAAACTTTTATGTACCCTTGATTATGACTTTACTTATTGCTATTTAAAGCATATTTAGCTGGGTGCTATTGCGCATGCCTGTAATCCCAGTGGTTGGGGAGGCTGAGGCAGGAGGATCATGAGTTCAAAGCCAACCTCAGCAAAAGCGAGGTGGCTAGGCAACTCAGTGAGACACTGTCTCTAAATAAAATACAAAAATAGGGTTGGGGATTTGGCTCGGTGGTTAAGTGCCCCAGAGTTCAATCCCTGGTGCACCGTTCCCCACCACCACCCCCCAAAAGTATATTCAATATAATTTCCTTAAAATGGGAATATAAATAGAATTATGATTATTAATAAATATTCTGCTACATTTTAAGAGGAGAACACCCCCAATAATGATTGTAAATCAACAGGTACAAGTACAAAAAGGTTAACATTTTGAGATACATAAAAAATTAAAGACCAAATAAGCAGATGCTCAGCACTTGCTAAATTAGCAGAGTCATAAAGCTTCTTACAGAGCAAAAATGCAATTACACATGTATAAAAATCACACTATATGAGTTTTATTCTTATACTGAAGCCCATCAATATTCACTATCTGTTTAGCTCATAACTTTCCTATGAACAAAAAGAGTTAACTGTTTTGGTGGAAGATGGGATTAAAATGCAACATGATTTGCTGCAAGCAAAAACCAACAAACTGCAAAAGCTATGAGCTGCCTTGTTGTGTTCAATTTGAGCTAACAGACAGTACTTTGGGGAAAAAATGCCTAGTACAAGGTCAGGAGAGGGGGTTTTAAAAAACACCAGTAGCATTTACTCCTTTGTTCTATTCCAAGAGTCTTATAGCTAGCTCTGTGACGTTCTTAATGGCCAATATAATACTTAAGATTATAAATTTTCTTAAAACTCCAATGTTAGTAGAAATCGTTAGGCAATTAGTTATTATGGATAAATTGGAGCTTTACAAGGGTAAGTTTCTATTTTTAGCATAAAACATAATAACTGATCTAGATAAAATGCCTTATTTAAATTATCTGTGATCAGTATATTACTGTAGTAGACCAAGGTTCCTATTACCACAAAGTACTTATTCCTGATGGTACCAAGCCCCTCTGCTTTCTTCTTGCTTTTGATCTTAACTGGTCTCTCCTCTCTCCTTGTGACAAGGTCTTGATTCCATAATGCCTAACTAATAGTTGGTCTCTGTTATTATCTTCAAAATAAAACAATGATGATTATCATTAGAATTCTGTATTATAATAAATAGGGCACCAAGTATCTATTCCTCAAAAATATGCACCTATTCTGAGATTTTTTCTGCTTAATTCTTACAGTATGAATAGTCAAGGTGAATGTAATATCAAAGGAATATGTTAACAATAACAAAACATCCAAATGTGTACCTATCACATTCCCCCTTATATAATATGTATAAAACTAGATGAGAAAAAATATTCAACTTTAGAAAGGAAGGAAATTATGGCACATGCTGCAACACAGATGAACCTTGAAGACATTATGCTTCCAGTCACTAAAGTACAAACACTGTAGGATTTCTCTTAAAAAGAGGAAACTAGAGTGGACAAATTCAGAGACAGAAAAGTAGAATGGTAGTTGCTGGAGGGTGAAGAGAAGAAGAATGAAAGTATTTAATGAGTACAGAGTTTCAGTTTGGAAAAATAAAATTTCTGAAGATGAATGGTGGTGATATTTGCAAAACAATGCTACTGAACTGTACACTTGGAAATAGTTATCTGATAAATTTTGTTATGTATATTAAAACTAGACGATACAAGGTTTCCTCACTTAATTCCTTCTCTGTAGTTAAAGTTGACCATTTAATGAGTAAGTACTTTAAGTATAGCTAAATGGTCCTTCTTGGATTAAAAAATTTTCAGGTCTGTCTAAACCATTTAGCTGCTTTTTGTTTTCTCAGTACTAATGTGTATAATAATTAAAAGTTATTTCAATTCATTTTCTACTATCAATTATTTAGCTACTTTGAAAATAACCTTCATGAACTAGTTTTAAATTCACACTCAATGCTGTAACACTACTTGCTATTGTTTGGGTTACCTCACTTCCTCCCAACTCAAGTACTTTAATACCCAAGTTTTATTTTAAGGTATTAAGAGGATGATTAATCGGTCTTTGGAAACTGATGATATCAGAGTGGAACCCTTATGACTGAATTCTGATCTAATGAACCTCTTTTTCTTGAAAAAATTAGCTGCATTAGGTATTTCATCATAGTAACAAAAAGCTCTTCTTTCTCAGATCAAAACAATTCAGTCTTAAAATTAATGTCATAAATTACACTCCTGTTATTAGTCTTAATTCTTCACTGCATGATTATGTATCCTTTAATATACAAGTTTATAAATTTAGCAGTCTCCTAAGGAGTCCATGTTCATTCCCTGCTACAGAGATAATTTCACTATTATATAAATCATCCCAAATGTTTCAGTCCAATAAATCACAAAAAATTAACCTTCATCACAAAAATTCCAATAGCTGGGCATGGTGGTGCATGCCTGTAAACCCAGTGACTCTAGGAGGCTGAAGCAGGAGTACGAAGACAGTATTGGCAACTTAAAAAAATGGGGTGAGGGTTGGGTGTACAGATCTGACTGACCCAAGGTTCAACACCAGGGGTGATGTGGTGGAGGAATATTCCAAATTTCTTTAGCTGCCTTTTCTTTACTAAGAAAAAGCAATCAAATAATGAGTTTACATTACACGCCTTTTCTGCCTTGAGGAGTTTGTCAGGTTTGGTATGTAACTTCCATGTCCCTTTAAAAGAACCCTTATTAAAAGTCCCAGAATAACATTTACTAGATTTCTAAGTACAATTTTAATACATTTCATATTTCAATTGTTTTAATTTATATAAAAATTACATTAAAATGTGTGAAACCATTAACTGTATGGTTGACTCAAGTAAATTAAAAAATGGCAGTTACATATGCAATCTATAGATACATGTAAACTGTGTCCACTGTGTGGAACTGGGTCATTTTGTTAGTTTCTAGGTGTAGATGGGCAAATGCCTTTATTTTATTTATGTATCTTTATGTGGTGCTGAGGATCAAACCCAGTGACTCACACACACTAGGCAAGTGCTCTACTACTGAGCCACAACCCCAGCCCAGGAGCATTATTTTTAAAAAGATTCATGCATAAAGACACAAGAATGAGGCTGAAACTTACTTTTGTCACCATAACCACCACAAAGTTTTTCTCATCAATTTTGTATTCTTTGAGAGCAGTATCATCATTGAGGATTTTGCCTAATATATTCAGAGGAAAAAAATGTTATTTAAGGAACAGTGATCTTTGAACACAAATGAAGTCAAAACAACTTTCTTTTAATTAATAACCAATGTTAATTCCATCAATTAATTCTTGCCCCAAAAGAAAACCATAACCATTCAAGATAATGATGAATGGAAATACAATTAAAAAGGCATAAGCATTTGACTAAGTGATGTCAAATACATCTACTATATACAGAATGCCAAGCAATTTTTTAAAACTGTTATTAATTATATAAAAGACTTGCTGGGCAAGGAAATATGAAATAAACCTTGAGAAAGGGGAGATGATAATGATAAAGATAATTAAATATTTGATTGCTTAGGTATTTCTTAGAAAATAACCTATATTCTTTCTTGATGGAAGGAAAGAACAAAACTTCCTGCTCCTAAAATACCAGATACTTCACAAATTAGAAATATTCCAATGTTAGAAAAGATACTAAAAAACACTTCAAAAAATGACATGGTATACAAGAAAAAGGAAGATGGTATAGAACTTGGTAATGCACAAGTAAACAAGGACTCCTTGAAGTTTCCTTTTCTTTAAATTTAGTTTCGCATTTTTAAAAAGTCATTGCACCAAAAGCTGCAATTATAAAGCCAGAAAGAAAAAAAAAAAAAGAATGACTAATAAAACATTAAAAGAAAAAATAAATAAATAAATAAAGCCAGAAAGAAACGGGGTCTCTACTCTTTATTGGAATTAGACAACAGGTTGACAGGACTGAAACTTGCAGTTTTATGCCTATCTCTTTAGGTTTGTTAATTCTGACCTATAAAAATATTGGGATTGGCTCATCAGACTAGCATTTCTTCTAAACCATCTTATTTAAAGAAATACTACGAAATTTTATCCAGGAAAGATGAAGAATCTGCAGGCAATCAAAGACCAATTGTACTGATAATTACAACAGTGTTTAGTACTTCCTTTGAAGAACAAAGAGAATTTTTCTCAACTAAATTTGGCTATTGAGTCTACTTTTAACACATCTTGTCTTGGTTACCAGTGAGGCTAATTAAATTCACAATTTCCTATTCACATTCTTGGTTTTCTGTTGTTTTTTTTAAATTGAACCATCCTTTCCTTACTGACTTATAAGAACTCTTGATATAAATTTAATTTTACAGGAATGACTTCAAGCACATCAACAAACACAATCAGTATAATTCCCATTTAATAGATTAAAAAACCCAAAATGCTGTTTGATTAAAAACACAACATCTGGTTACATGATGCTTAAAAAAGATCAAACTACGTAAAACTTACACCATTCAATGGAAAAATGTAGGAAAAATGTGAATAAAGAGAAGATTGAATATTAATGCCATATTCAAATGACTGCTCTCACTGCTTTTATCTATACAATCATGTTTCTGACAATCAATTTGAATACTATAATTTGTAAGATAACATTTCTAAAACTAAAAGAATGTTACTATAAACAAGACATAGTATATTAATTTCAATATTTAATTCATACCTGCATAAATTAATTTTTGACCTGCCACTGGAAAGGCATCTTTCCCCTTTTCAGATTCAATCTTCTCTTTCAGTGCTTTCACCTATAGGAACAATAAAGACACTTTTTAAAAAGTCTAAACAAAAAGGACAATCTAGATCCTGAATAAATAATGCAAGATAAAATTTTTACATATTTTATTTATGACTGCTTCCAAAAACTTTGCTAATATTATACCCAAACACTTCCTATTAACATGTACTAATTGATACAAAAGACATAAACTTTGCATTATACCATCTATTACATACAGAGTTGACTGTTACATACTAGTTGACTATTAACACACTAGCTGACTTGACAAATCAAAGATTTGGTTTTGCATAAAGTTTATGGGCTTATTTCCCAGAGTAGGAAAGTAAAGGTAAGTGTTCTAATCTGGTCTCATTCATAATAATACTTCCACATTAAAGGTTAAATATGAATGTTAAAAGGCAAATGATTCATTTTAAAAGCATTGTAATATTTCATTATAATCAACCATGGGTTTTATAAAGGTCAACTAAAACAATCTGGGGAATCCAGTTATTTAAAAAAAAACTTTACAGGTGGTTGGAATACTCAGAATGATTTTAAACAAGTATCTTGGCTTCTCTGACCATCAGTCTCTTTTGTGAAGGAGAACAAGTTACAAATGACCTTTAAGGTCTCTTCATTAAGGATTTAGAAAATGTGTCTAGTGGATGTCTTATAGTAACTGACATGAAAGGGTGGTACAAAAGTAAAAGTCAAGGGAACTTGGCTTTTCCATGTGCCTTAATGGAACTACATTTTTTTTTTTTTTTTTTTGTAGTGCTGGGACTTGAACCCATGGCCTTGTGCTTGTGAGGCAAGCACTCTACCAACTGAGCCATATCATCAGTCCCTTATATTCTTTTTTGATAGTGGGAATTGAATTAAGGACTATTTTGATTACTCAGCTCTGTCCCTAGTCCTTTTTTAAAGTTTTTTATTTTGAGACAGAGTCTTACCAAGTTGCTGAGATTGGCCTCAAACTTGGTGATCCTCCTGCCTCAGCTTCCTGAGTTGCTAGGATTATAGGTGTGAAACACTGCACTACGCTGGAATTACATTACATTAAAAGCACAAGAATCAAGGGGGAAATTCCATTTCCTCCAATTTCCCAGACTGGTTTTGAAAAACTGTTCTGAGCTTTATGTTAAAAACTATTTGGCAGAAAGGAATACAAAGATAACTGTTTTATACAATTAAAAAAGAGACTGGAATTTTTATTTAGCTTCAAATATGTTAACATGCAAAATCCACATAATCCATAAAACTCTGGAATCAACAGAAATATCATCTACTCCATGTTACCAATGAAGAGATAAAAAATAAAGAGGTTAAATCATGAGTCTCAATATCGGACTGCTCAGTGGTAGCTGGAACCCAAATCATCTATCTCTATGACTTCAAACTTTTAAAGCATTTTGCAAACGCCACAGTATGGGTCAGTAACAACACTGCTATCGACATTCCCCAATTTCCAGAAACCTCAACATATTTCTTTCCACTGTTCCACATTTCAAAGGTAAACCTAACACAAGAACTTTAGAAAAGAATTCAGAAAATGGTCAGCAAACTCAAGAACACAAATTACATGCCATTATCCAACATGGTATACTGTTTTTTTCATTAGATGATAAAGTCTATGCTAAGTGTGGTTAAGATGGACGCAGTATTTGCAAGTATGATCGCTCAGAAAAGCCACAAACGAATTGAGACTACATAGGTCACTACAAATAAATTCAGTTCTCAGAACAGCACACAGTGGTTTAGCACATATGAGTGCTCATTTATTATATGTTGAATGAATAAAAGAAATATGTGTAGGAAATATTTATATGTAAAACAAAAGAGCGGAATGCTAACGGACAATATACAGTCATCCAACAGAAATGGATGGAATAAAATTTCCCTTTATATTAAGAAAATCAGGACAAAAAAATCCCAACCACTTTCTAAGTAACTTCTGCTTCAATAAACAAACAAACAAAAACACAAAGTGATTGAAAAATATTAAAAACATAATAATGAGAAATCTACACACCCAAATATCTATGTGATTTGGCTAAAAATTATGTTCATCATTAAACAAATTATATTGAAGAAAGTACCTGAACCAGATTTTGGAATGGGTTCAATGAGCTGTCCAAAATTTATTTATTATTTCTTCATCTCACATAACAATGATATTTACTTCCAATCCATTTAAGTCACCTCAGGCCACAGGCTAAATTCTGTCATCCATAAAACTACTCTATCTTTGAAATTACAAGTGAACAATCATCTATTCCTGTTGGCTCTCAACAACTGTTCACTACACATGCTCCAGAACCTCACAGATACTTTGGTCCCTGGTCTCCACTTTCACGTCCATCTTCACTACCACTCTCTTAGACAACACTGCAAATCCTCCTATCACCTTCTTCCTAATATTACAGACCCCCTTATCTTTCTGCAGCTTCTGTTAGGCAAAATTCTCTACATGAACCAACGTGAGATAATTTCCAGCAGTATTCAACTCACTCTTCCACCTCATTTAGCTAATCTGAACCTTCTATGTGACTCCATCCACACTTACATCCAGTCTTGTAAATGCTTCTGTTGAAAAAGGAAAATACTCATTATCTGTTATCCTGGCCAGCCCTCTCCTCCAGATCTGATTGCCACACCAAAATGTCTACTTTCCATTTTATTTTAAACAGAAAACATCAGAGGAACTCATCCTCAACTTCCTGCCACTGAACTGACACGTTTTGTCACAACCACATCTATCTTATCTCCCTTCCACCCATTAACAAAAGTGCTATCCCTTCTTTTCAAACCTAATTCCTTCTACTAGTTCTGACTCCTCGAGTAGCCTGCTCACTCTCGTCACCCCAGCTTTATAGTCAACCTCTCCCTCAAAGTCAGTTCATTTCCATTCACATACTTTTCTCTTATTGCAACACGTTTTGGCCAACAGTGGACCTCAGACCTTCCAGGTGGTCCTGTAAGATCGAAATGGAGCTAAAACTAATTCCTAACACAGTGACATCACAGCCATCATAACACTGTGTGCAACACATTACCCATGCACTTGTGGTAATGGTGGCATAAACAAATTAACCGTGCTGCCAGTCACAAAAGCAAAGCACATATGTGCAGTACATACCAGTTGTTAATAATAACTGTCATTTTTTTGTTATTTTAGTGTGAATGCTATCTACTTTAAGTTTTCTGTGAACCACTACAATGTTGCACCAGCATAGCCTCATACATCTTATTCTCACCCCATCACTGGATTGCACTAAGAAGCCACAATGAATGATTGAACCATACCATCCTGGTTTGTCTAAGTACACTCTAAGATGTTCTCACAAGGACAAAGTCATAGATGTATTTCTCAGAATGCATACCCGTCATTAAGTAATGCATGAGTGTTGTCACTTCTGGTCAATAAATTTAGGTTGTATGCTTGATACAATAAAAATAATAGCTGATAATTGTATTCTTATAATAATAGTGTAACATACTGCCATATCAATCTTCTTATACAGCACTTTGCATAAGATTTCTAGGACTACTGATTGTTGACTGAGTCATTAATTGAATATTCATGTAACTCAGTTTCCTAATGTTACAATATATCTTTCCTTATTAGTTTTGTAGCCCTGTCATTTCTTATTACTATTGTACCAGGCAGTAGTCAACCATCCACATCCCCAGTTTCTGTATCCAAAGATTAAACCAATTGTGACTGAAAATGTTTGGGGAGGGGGGAATCCAACTATGTTCAGGAACCTAATTGTGTTCTGAGAACATACAGACTTTTTCCATGCAATTATGCCCTAAACAATATACCATAACCACTCTTTATAGATCATTCACATTGTATTACATTATTAGAAGTAATCTAGAGAAGATATCTGATTTATAATAAAAGCCACTACTTCTATCTTGTTCGTTGAGTCACTTAGATCACCTCCTTTGGAAGAAGTCAGCCTGCATGCCTGAGGACACTCAAGCAGCTGCAGAGAGGCCTATGTGGAGAGAAACTGAGGCCTCCAAAGTCGTCACTTTAGAAGGGAATCCTCCAGCCACAGGTAAGCCTTTAGGTGACTATAGCCCTTAATGCAATTTCATGAAAACTCTAAATAAGAACCACTGCTAAGCTGCCCCTGAATTTCTTGACTTGCAGAAACCATGATGTTTATTGTTTTAAATACTAAGCTTTGAGGTAATTTGCTACACAGTTAATAGGTAATGAGTACACAGACAGGTGATACTATCCTTATTTTCTGATGAGGACACCAAACACATGAAGAGGAAAGGTTTAAGGACACAGGCTCTAGAGGCAGACTACATAAATTTGAATCCTCACTAGTTAGCCAATACACCAAATACTGGTGTATTGGGAGCACTGATTCAGGCATTTTTAAGTCAGTCTGCCTTTGATCCAATTAATTCCTCACACACAAACAAAGTTATGTGCCACTGTAACACTAAAAACAAAAACAAATCTAATATCCTTCAAGGTGAAATGGTGAACGTTGCACATTCATTTGAAAATTATGCAATATTAATGAATGAAATATCTAAAGTTATCTTTAAAGGGAAGTCAATGGCTAAGCAATTATTTAAAAACAAGTATAGTTGTGCTTAATTTATTACATGTGGATATATTTTAAAAAGGACTGGAAGAACACAAAGTATACAATGGTTATTACTTAACAGGGACAAAGCCTTTTACCTTTTACTTCATTTACTACGCCAAAGCCTAGATAATTTAACCATTTTAAGGGAAAACTAGAGTTTAAAAGAAAAAAGTTGCATCATATTCCCCATCAATATTTATTCACTGCAATTTTGAGAGATTAAAAGGGAGGGGGAGTTCAAGGCAGCTCTACTACTACATAATCAATTAATCAAAAATAACAGCAATCAAATTTTGGCAGTTAAAGAAAAAAAGAGCGTAAAAGAGTAAAAGAGAAAAAGATTCCAAAAGTGAAATATGTCTACAAAAGGATTTCAGAGATTTACACTATATATGAAACTTTCTTTTTTGGTTTCTTGGGTGGTATCCTTCCATTTGAAAAACTGGCACAGGCACCAAGAAGTTCCTAAATTTCTTCTCCAAAGTAGGTTCGAGGTAATTTTAAAAAGAATTGATTATATAAATATATCTGCTGACTTAAACAGAAATGGAAAAGATTTCCCCTCTGGATCCAAGGAATTTTTAAAAATGTAAAACAGGAAAGGAGATTTTTCTTTTTATTTAAAGAATAAATGATAGTATAGTATTATGTGAGCAGAGACAGTAACAAAGGTAATCCTCAAATTGGAGTTATCATCCAAAAGTTTATTATTTTAAATCCAGAATCTATTTTCCCAATAGAAATCATGTAAAATGGCATTTAAGTTCCTAAGTAACCTACACATGCCCACTTAATCACATCTAAAATATATTACTGACAGCATGATTTCAACAAGACCAAAACAGACACAGAAATTGGAAATTGAGAAAGCAGAACTCTGATACCTACAGCTCTAGAGTATCTAGAGAGATAAGCTGGTCACAGTGATGCACACCTGTAAATCTTATCAACTAGGGAAATTGAAGCAGAAAGATTGCAAATTTGAAGTCAGCTTCAGCAACTCAGTGAAACAGTCTTTCAAAAGAATAATGAAAGGACGGGGGGGGGGGGGGGGGGCAGGTTGCAGCTCAGTGCCCATGGCTTCAATTTCCAGTTCTGAATAATAATAATAATAATATTTCCATAGAAGCAAAACAATGAATTTAGCACATTAAAAAAGAAAAGGGAAAAAAGTTGCCCACCTAATGCAACCAGTGGCTGACAATTTTATCCACTTCTTTAAGTATCTAGGACTTGTTCATGTGCATCAGTCATTTGAAGTTGATCTACTTCCTCTGCTGAACAGGTTTACATAATGTCTAAAGTGATTATAAAGTTCATTTGGCTTTAAAACTGAATTTGAGACACTACACAAGGAAATTTATTTACCTAATCCTACAGAGAATAGATGGTATAGTGTCCTTTGGGAGGATCCACCCTGCTATAGCAGATTTAAATTTAGCACTTTTCTTTCAAAATGGAACAGAAATTTTACATATCACCCATCGAAAAAAGTCTCAATTTTCAAGTCAAAACAACAGGACTTTATTCACTGTTCTTATACACTGTTCAAAACTGTTGATGTGTCACACTGAGGGAATGAAAATACCTCATTCACACAAACCTTTTAAAAAAATCATAGTGACAGGACTGATCAAAATAAAGGAAAACTGATAAAAGCAGAATTTGCATAAAAAAAGCACGATTTATTTCTAATTTCACAATTTGCTATAACTTTTAGACTCCTGATTTCACCTGATTTTCACATCAACTTTAAGGAAGACAGGTCAATTATTACTACTTCCATTTTTACAAATAAGGAAAGATTTTTTAAAGTATTGTGCTCAAGAACAAAAGACAAATAACAAGTGGGGGGAAAACTCCCTTCTAGGAGCATTATGGTATATCTGAAAGAGAGCAAGATGTGGAAAAAACATAAACAGTATTAAGATACTCTATTTGTGAAGGGCAAGGAAATAGGGCAGAGGTATACAGACAAGGACTTTATTAAGATGGGAAAAGATGTTTATGCACTCTAGAAGTAGAAAAACCAATGATGCAGAAGAGAAAAGGAGATATGTTATAGTGATGCCTTTTACAGATATTAAAGTGGAGGGATTGGTCTTAGATAAGTACCAGCCACAATTAAGAGACTAGCACATATATAGGCTGTAGGACCTTGTAGAAGTTCTGTCTCAACTGCTTTTGAAAGTCTCGATAAAATAAAAATGATTATTAGTAGTTGAAAAAAAGGAGAAGCGAAAATATGAAATGTCCCTATAGCAATGAAGAGCAAACAGACGAGTGAAATGTAGACTGTAAGAAGTACACTGCAGGTCCAATTAATTCGTATGTTCATGAATTTAAATAAGACAAGTCCATATAGCTATACATTTTTCTTTGGCTGAACTAAGGTAAGCACAAAATCCAGCTGAATTACATTGGGGGTTTCCCAAACAAGAACAATGGTGTAAGAGTGGGACCATGTTGCCAAGCACTGTAACTATCCTTAAGCACTATATACACATTATCTCAAACTCACAAAACCTTCAAAATCCTATTTACTTTCACAACTATTGTTCTCATCTTATAGTAAGGAAATGGGCACTAATTGGGTAATCTGACCGAGTTCACAAGTCAAGTGGCTCAGGCAGGACTTAAACTCTGGCAGCCCAGTCACAGTCATGTCACTCCAACTCTTCCAAGGAGTGTGTATACTCACTGCCTCTATTTTAGTTGGACAAAAGTGGAAGTGTGAGGGTCAGTGAAAGAAGGTAATGGATTATAAATCTCATTATAGCTGGAATCAGAGGGAGTGTAGTGTGGGATGCTAAAGTTTATTAGTAATGGAGGAAGAGCTACAGTACTAGGAACGGAGAGGGTTAGTTCCTAGTCCTGAGACTGAACAGTTGAAGTGGGGTGAAAGGAAAGATCACTGGATAAGAAGAGATTAAAGAACAGAAGGCCAAAGATCTAGGCAAGAATATCTTTTGTAGAAAACAAAACTATCAAAACCATTTACTGTTGATTTATTTTAATTTCCTTTTTAAAAAGCATATACTACTACATACTTTTCACAACATTGTTATGGTTTGGATGTGAGGTGTCCCCCAAAAGTTCACATGTGAGACAATGCAGGAAGGTTTAGAGGAGAAATGACTGGGTTGTAAGAGTCTTAATCCATCAGGGATTCACTGAAGTGGTAGGGTGTGGCGAGAGGAGACTGGAATTGGAGCGTGGTTTTGAGATATATATTTAGTATCTGGAGAGTGGAGACAAGGGGGACACTCTTTCTCTGCTTCCTGATGATGCGAGCTTTCCCTCTGCACACTCTTCTGCCATGATGTTCTGCCTCACCTTGAGCCCCAAGGAACGGATTTGGCCTTCTATAGACTAAGACCTCTCAAACCATGAGCCCTCAAATAAACCTTTCCTCTTCTATAATTGTGCTGGTCAGATCATTTAGTCAGAGTAGCAAAATAGTTGACTAAAAAAATACGTTTTTTTTTTTTTCTCTTAAAACAATATCTATCACACACTATTAAGCTTAGAATTACTGTATTCAATTTCACATTTATTTTAAATGACAAAGAAAATTGGTAAATCAGGAAAAAGAATAATGTCAAGGATAAATAACACTATATGTCCATACCTACTATTTCCACTTCCTCACCTACTGCTCCTTACTCAATTCACTTGAATCTAACTTTCAGCAACACCTCTAACCAAGAGAAAGCAGGTCACAAATGACCTCCAGCTTGCCAAAATCAAAGCTCTCATTTCTGCTTTCATCTTACTATTAATTGCTCAAGCATTAGATACATTTGACCTTTTTCCTGCTCCGAACTTTTTTTTAAAAATCATCCTATCTCAAAGGTTGCTCCTTGAATGACCTCTGTTCATCTCCACATATCAGAGGAGCTCAGAATTCAGCCCTAACTAAATCCATCCTCCTAGCAACATTCCCACCAAAGTCCCACAATTATAAAAAACACAAAAGTAAATCAATTACATACAAAGAATAACTTAGGCATTAGAGATCAATTTTCTCAAGGAATAGGCACTGAAAAACACTGCTGGAGATTTCATCCTGTCCCATTTCCTTGAAGTTAACCACATATGCTAGCTATTTTCACGTCTCTTATCTCCAGTTCAAACTTCTCTCTAATCCACTCTAATAACAAATGTAATCTCCACTTAAATGTTTAATATTTAACAAGCACCTTAAATTTGAGTTCTTACCCCAACTTCCAATCCTCCTCCTCTCTTAGCCTTTACATTTCAGGAAAGAACACAAGTATTCATACAATCTGTATAATCAAAATTTAAGTGTAATCTTTGATTTCTCAATTTGCCTCGCTCCAACCCATCAAAGAAATTATCACTACTCTACCTCCCCAAACATATCCCAATTCCATTGCCACTCCTACCCTAATCCAAGATGCAACTGCTTAAAACTATTGTGCAAGCCTCCTAATAAGTCTCACTGTTTTCCTTCTTGCCCACCCTACATCCATTCTCCATATAGCATCAAGGTAACCTTCTACAATTATAAACGAGATTCCCCACCGCTGATGAAGGCTTCCCATTTTACCATGAAAAACCCTAGCCTACAACACGTGCTTTGGTCCTTTGCCTAACTCTAATCTCCTCTTTACCTCAGCAATACAGGTCTTTTTTGATTTCCAAAGTACACTTAAAGGTCTCTGCCCCAGTCACCTAAAGAAAACACTCCCCTCATCTCTGAATGCTCATTATTCAGATCTCAGTTTAAATGTCGCCTTACCCAGAAAGGCCTTTTGTGATTAGTCTACTTAAAGGACAAGCACTATCCCATCACCTCACCTTATTCAGTTCTCTATACAGCACTTATCATTACCTAATTCTTTATATTTGTTTTTTGAGTATCTTATCCCTCTAAAATGTACATACACACCATGAGCATACGGCCTAATATCTAGTAAGCACTCAACCAATATTTGTTAAATAAGTGAATCAACATGCAAACACATTACATTCAAGGAGCACTGACTTGACAGTCCACCAAAAGAATGTATTCAATTCATTAAAAAGATTTTCACTACATGCCCACTAGTGCCAGACTTTGGAAAAAAAAAAAAAAAATCAACTCTGGCAGAAACCATATAAGACGCTCTAGTTTCTTCACAGATCCGTTCTACCAATATGCCAAGAACCATTCATTTCACCTCTGCAATATGGTACTTTATGTACTACTCAATGTTGAAGGCACTGTATCTACCATGACTATATTAAAAATACAATAAATCATAAACAGAAACTATCTTAGTAAATAATGGCTAGCAAATACTATAGAAATTATTTTATAACAATATTTATAGCAATCACAATCATCACAGAAATAAAATAAAAAGTGAGGTAATTCTTTGTAGATTATTGTATAGCATATTAAATACTAAATAAAACATTCTAACTCTCTTATCAAAATCATCCAATGCATAGTTTTAGTGTCACTTATACAGTAACATAACCTCATTTCAGTTCCCGCATTTAAAGTTTACTGGTCTCCGACCCCCATTATTTAAAGCACAAAACCAGTATCAGGGGTTAGCAGACTATAGGATAATTGTGCATACCACATACTACAGTGGCAATGACCTCAATATTTTTATTCTTGAATCTGCCTGTTCTTAATTAATGGCTTTAAGCAGCATCAACAAAAAATGAAGTGACTTTGGATCAAAGCTTAAAAACTGTGTGCATTCCATTCTCTGCTAAATGTCCATCACACCAACAAACTGTAGAATTTTTAATCTTTTAGAAGTAGTAGAATATGAGACATCTCAGAATCTTTGGTATGTAGGTTAAATATCTTCCATATTTTTAGAGTAAATCACCTATTTAAAATAAAACATCACGTAATGAAAGAAATTTATCTGCCTCTCACATGTAACATATCTCACTTTGCTCCTTATTGCTTGAAAGTTTTATAAAAGACGCACTACACTATTGTAAAAATAAAAGAATCTTTGCAAAGGTTAACGATAAAGGCAGTGCATGATAATGGTCATGCAGAGGTACAACATAATTAGTAAGGGAGAGATTTCTAACTTTCAAAAACTAGAGCAAATAAAAACACCTTAAAAACAAATTATCTTGCCTTTTCCATTTTGTACTTCCCTTTTTAGCCACAGAGCACCAGTTAGATCAATAAAGCTCCCAGAAGACCAAATCATGCCCTTCCTACAAGTCCCTGTACTCCTCCAGTCCTGCCAGCAGAGCTCACTAAACATTTACTTATTCAACAAATGAATCTTTAATTCCTACTATCTCTCAATCTTTTTCCCCCTCATGCTCATCTTGAACCCAAAAGTTTCTATGCTAGGTACCTTAAGTTATTTAATTTCCCTAGTTCCTTCCAAGTAAAAATTGAACCAAATTAAACCTTAAACTACCAAAATACAGGTCTGAGAAGCCTAAATATGTCAAAT